>NC_083442.1:1175729-1836187 GCF_020745735.1 Hemiscyllium ocellatum | reverse complement strand
CCCCTGGCTTGCTCCTTCTCGCCCTTCAGGCCCTCCCTCCCCTCCCCTCTCGATATCTCGGCCTTCCACTCCCCTCTCTCACCCTACCCTCCCTCCCCTCCACTCTCTCTCCCTCCCGGCCCTCGCCTCCCTTCTCACGCCTCCCCTGCCCTGTCTCACCCTCCCCTCCCTCCCCGTTCCCTCGCTCACCCTCTTGGCCCTCCACTCCCCTCCCCTCGGCCATCCCTTCCCCTCTCTCGCCCTTCCCTCCCTCCCCTCCGCTCTCTCGCCCTCCCGGCCCTCCCCTCCCCTGGCTTGCTCCTTCTCGCCCTCCAGGCCCTCCCCTCCCCTACCCCGCCCTCCCCTCCCTCTCTCGCCCTCGGCCCTCCCCTCCCCTCTCTCTCACTTCCCTCCCTCCCCTCTCCTCCCTCGCCCTCCCGGCCCTCCCCTCCCCTCTATCGCCCTCCCGGCCCTCCCCTTCCCTTTTCTCTCTCGCCCTCCCGCCTCTCCCCTCCCTTTCCCTCACATCTCTCGCCCTCCCCTCCCCTCCCCCGCCCTCCCCTCCTCCACCCTTGCCTCCCTCTCTCGCCCTCGGCCCTCCTCTCCCCTCTCTCCCCCTTCCCTCCCTTCCCTCTCCTCTCCCGCCCTCCCGGCCCTCCCCTCCTCTCTCTCACCCTCCCAGCTATTCCCTCCCCTCTGTCGCCCACCTGTACCTCCCCTCCCCTCTCTAGCCCTCCTGTCCCGCCCTCCCATCCCCTCTCTCGAACTCCCGGCCCTCCCTCCCCTCCCCTCTCTCGCTCACCCGGCCCTACCTCCCATCCCCTCTCCCGCCCTCCCTCGCCCTCCCTCGCCCTCCCCTCCCCTGAATCGCCCTACCCTGCCTCACACTCCCCTCTCTCGCCCTCCCCTCCCTCTCTTCATCCCCTCCCTCGGTCCCCCTCTCTCACCCTCCCTTCCCTCTCTCTCCGTCTCGCCCTCCACGCCTTTCCTCCCCTCCCTTGCCATCCCTTCTCGCCTTCCCCTCTCTTGCCCTTACCTCTTGCCCTCCACTACCTCGCCCTCACCCTCTCCTCTCTCGCCCTAACCTGTCTCACCCTATCTCTCACTTTCCCCCCTCTTCTCCCTGCTCCTTCACTCTCTCCTCTTTCTCTCACTCTCAACCGCCCTCAATCGGTGTCTCTCTCTCTGCCCACGTCCCTCCGTCTCTCTCTGACTGAATCTCTCTCCCTCCTGTCCCTCCCTCCCTGTCTCTCAGACACACTATTTCTCCCTTCTCCTTCCCTCTCCCTCTGACCCAGAGACTGGAGGTGGGGTGTGGTTGGTCGTGGGGCTGCAGGTGGTGGGGGGCTGGGGGTGAGATGGGGTAGAGATGGAACAGCTGGAGGAGGCAGAGATGGGCAGTACTGAGAGTGTGAGGGTGAGGGGAAAGTGAAGAGTGGAGGCAGGTGGAGAAATCGGAGTTGGGGCGGTTGGTGCGAGAGGGAGAACGAGGTGAGAAAGAGTGAGTGTGCAGGGAGAGAGATGGCGAAATGTGGAGTAAGAGTAGGGGAGATGAAATGGGGACGCCAGTTTGGAAAGGGGATTGGGAGGGGTTCAGAGGGAGTTAAACCCAACTCCTGAGCTCAGGGTGCGGTGCCCTCCCCTTCCCTGTGGACCAGGATTCGGGGCTGAGTCTGTCTCTGTCCAGCTCAGCTTCTCCAACACAAAGACACACAACAACATCGGTCACTCTGCTGCTCGGCACGCTTTAATCAACATTTTATTGGTTACAAATGTAAGTGTTGGATACAGTCATTGGGATGGTGCCTTTTCTCACTGGCCCCTGAGTTGTGAGAAACATTGAAATGTTTCCCTGTAACCCCCCTGTGGGATAAGGAGGAACAAACCAGCACTACCCTCAGTCTGTTACCATAGCGACAGGCTGCTCCATCGCTGAAACACTGAACTGAAATGAGAAAATCCCGGATGGTGTGACTAATGAGGGAATTTGATGAATGGATGGATTTGGGTGAAGGGATATTTCAGCACATTCTTCAGCTGCTGCCTGAACTTAGTCTGGGTCACAGCATAAATCGCGGTGTTTGTGCAGCAACTGAGGAGCTGCAGCATGAAGCCTAATTCCTGCACAAACGAATCGAGATACACAGAGTAATACCCAATATAATACATCCGGTACCATATAGAATACAGCATTAACATTGACCATAACAGGATGAAATTGGCCGAGATCACAAACAGTAAAATGATGGATTTTTTTCGGTTTCTCATTTCAGTGTCAGACTGAGCGTCCCCATTGGTGTGAGCGCGGAGTCTCCTGCGGGCTCTGCTGGTCACTAAAATGTGTCTGACGGTGAGAAAATTGAGCAGCAGAATCAGGAGAAATGGGACACACGGGGTTAGAACGTGGTGGAGGAACTCAATTGTGACCCAGACACTTGAGACTAGAACAGCGGCTGTTACAGCACAAAACCAGGGACCGTTCTCCAGCCGATACCGAGCCGTGAGCATAAAATACCAGGAAATGTTCTTTAAACAGCTCAGCACAGTCACTGCTCCCAGAACCACAGCCGCCGTTTTCTCACTGCAATATTTACTTTTCAGCTTCTGGCAACAAATGGCCACAAACCGATCAAAGGTGAAAGTGACGGTGAACCAGACAGAGCAGTCAGTGGCTGCATAAAGCAGGACGGCGTGGATATTACACACGGGGACGGTGTACAGGAAATAAAACTGTTCCTCATAAACAATGGGAATGTGTCTCAGGATCAGGTCCAGGATAATGACTAGGAGATCCGCCGCTGCCATGGCCCCCAGGTAACGTCTGACACATGGAGACAATCCACAATCTTTATAAAGCAGGACGTAGATGGTCACTACGTTAACTGTGAGGAAGGACAACAAACCCATTATCCATCAGCCTGGAGGCAAAGGGACCCGTTTGATCGTGGACCCAGTGAGATTTTCAGGGATTTTCAGGGATTTATTAAAATAATTGGAGCTGGAATAACAAATGGGAATTTCGGAATTACTGACAAAAATATGACATAAACCACAAGCCCTCCCTCCTCAAACACACAGAGACACATCCATAAGGACAGATGGTTTCTAAAACATTCCCACATACTCGATCACTCGAGAGCAGACACAGGTCACTCCTTCCCAGTTCCTAATACGGAGGGTGAAAACGTTGCTGTCCTGAAGGATTCTCTCCCAGTTTCATGAAGACATTCGGAGTTTGGGAATTTCTGTATTTTGGTTTAAATTGTGGTCGATCCTGTGTCGTGACGAAATGTAAACACAGGGAAAACGTATTCACCCTTTAATTGCCTGAGGCGCCTTCGGAACAGTGTCTCCTTCTCCCTGGAACGGGATCCCTTCCCTCGGGATTTTATCGTTTGTTCAATTCACTGACGTCCGTCCGTTCACAAACAAACAATGTCAAGGACAGAACGTTCCGGGGAATGTCAGTTATAGAATGTCGGCGTCAGAACATTCCGGGGAATGTCAGTTATAGAATATCAGGTAACCCCTTGACCTGTCCATCTTCTTTCTCCCCGACCCACTCCACCATCATGATGTACTGTGCACAGGCTACATATCCATCCAGCATGTGGAGCTGCACTAACCAGATCATTGCATTATCTATAAACCTCAACCAGACAGTTTGACCAGCACAGAGACCCGTGCAGTGATCACCCGTGAATTAATCTGAAACCCAGGAGCAGTTACCCTCCCAACATGTAGGGCTGTGTACACCATCCCAGTGCATTGATCTGTAACCCAGGGGCAGTTACCCTCCCAGCACGTAGGACTGTGTACCCCACCCCAGTGCATTGATTTGTAACCCAGGACTAGTTACCCTCCCAGCATGTAGGACTGTGTACCCCACCCGAGTGCATTGATCTATAACCCAGGGGCAGTTACCCTCCCAGCATGTAGGACTGTGTACCCCACCGCAGTGTATTGAAGTGTCACCCAGGAGCAGTTACCCTCCCAGCATGTAGGGCTGTGTACACCACCTCAGTGCATTGATCTGTAACCCAGGAGCAGTTACCCTCCCAGCATGTAGGACTGTGTACATCACCCCAGTGCATAGATCTGTAACCCAGGAGCAGTTACCCTCCCAGCATTAAGGACTGTGTACCCCACCCCAGTGCATTGATCTGTAACCCAGGAGCAGTTACCCTCCCAGCATGTAGGACTGTGTACCCCACCCCAGTACATTGCTCAGTAACACTGTGTTAGATCCCTGCCCAGTGTGGGCAAGCTTGCAGCCCATGCTGGAAGTGACAGGACATACAGCTCCCACCCATTTCCAGCTCCATCTCTCCATTGTGCCCAGACAGGGGGGTGCTGTGGGTGTGAATATCACTGCCAGAGAGAGATGGCAGGGGAATCTGTTTAAATATCATCACATGGGAGAGGTTTGGGTTATAGACAGAGAGGGGGAGACTGAGAAACAGTGTCATGGAAGGATATGTTCCCAGGTTTCGGAATGCTGAAATGTAGACACTTCGATAGCATCCTGTAACATGAGCCTGTCCTCCCAGGAAAGATGGGAAAAAGGGATAATAGTGTGAAAGCAGATGTGCATTTTTTTTCTTTTTAACTGGAATTGGTTTCAACAGAATCTATGACTCATTGGGCAGATTCTGACAATAATTTATCTTTGTTTGATTTTCCTTGACTGTGACAGAGAGATCATCCGCACGAGGCCGAGCTAATCTCCTGGTGCTATCTTATCAGACTCACCTTATTAACTACCCACCCCACCCCATGGTGTCCCTCTCATTCAATACAGCCCGATTCTTCCACCCATCATTGTTGGAGCGACTCACAGTCGCCCGGGTGCCCCTGGATATTCCACGACCCCTGACTCGGGTGCTATCTTTAAGAAGCCAATGGGCACACGGTTGAGCTTTCTCAGCTTGGAGCTGCGCTGTACAGTTTACCCCGAGCATGGCAGATAATGGGCAATTACACCACGGTTTGTCGACAGGGACACGGAGCTCCTGGTGGATTGGCTAGTACAGAGGGGGACCATTGTCTTCCCAGAGGTAGCCACACCACCAGACCCACCGAGCGTGGTCTGAGCTCCCCACCCAGCTCAGTGCAGTATCTGTGGTCTGAAGAAATGCCCAGCAATACAGGACAAGCATCAGTAACCTTCCCCGCTCTGTCAGGATAAGGGTCACCGTATTCTCTCTGCTCCCTCACACTCACTGTATGTCTGTTATAGCACCGACCCCCGAACAAGGCTCATACTCCATCACTCTCACGACTGCATGCATCATCTCCCCTCTCTCTCACCCCCCACCCCTCCACTTTATCCCCCCTCCACTAATAACAATGCATGGAAACAACACTGTGAACTGACTCCCTCTGGACCCCTCACCATGACCCCGTCCCCCACCTACACCAGCACTAACCGCAAGGCCACCCACTCCCACCCTCCCTCCCTCCCTGTCTCCCATTCCAGGAGAAAGAGACTGGAATAGGACAGAAAGGGCCAAACCAGGTGATGGAGTGCCCGATATCCATTCACTCCCCCCTCCCCCCCCCCCCCAACGTGGGGAGCACCTTGTAGAGCCGGAGAGGACTGGGACACCTCTTGTGGGGATTCTGAAACATCTACGTCCCACCGACCAAGAAAGGAGCAATGTTCAGTGAAGGGCAATTCCACTTTAAACCCACTGGCAGCTCCGTTCCCCCCCCCCCCACCCCCCCGGCACAACTTAGAAGCCGTGGCCTGATGCCATCTCCCTTGTGTGTCGAGCTGGTACAAATGTAAGCCCCACGGTCTCGGGGGGCAGGAGGGTGGGCTCACAACACATCGTCACCACTACCTCCCAGGAAGGGAGCATGGAGGCTCCCTCCTACACCTCCCCCTGTAAACAGCTCAGATACTGAAGCTAATCTGTGATAGTGACTGCTCTTCCCACTTGTCCTGACATCTTCAATAATCTGTGCTCATATACACCCAGCGCTCTCTGCTCGTGCACCCCCAATGTAATGGTACAGTCTGTATTAAATTGCCTTTCAATGTCCTTTCTACCACAGTACATCACCTCACACAGCTCTGCAGTGATCCCCATCTGCCATAAACCTGAGCACTGCACCAATGTGTGATTGTCCTTTTAGAGTTCCACACTGTCCTCCATAGACTTTACAATTCTTGCAGGTTTGCTACCATTTACAAACATTGAGATTGCCATAGTGTCCCAGTCCCCATGAAACAACTGAAATCCTGCCCCACACACACGAGTGTGAGCAAGTGAAATACTGATATATTCCCATGGACAGAGTCAAATAATGACATACTGTCAATGGAGTAACAAAAATCGTGACACATACGAAACTGAGTAGATGAAATATTGACAAACCACACAGCAAGATAAATCTGGATAGGTTCCACTTATCTATATTCATCAGGGTACAATGTGATGAAGTTGAAAGTGTGTACTGTACCTTTGAGAGAGGGAATGTTGCTCTGAAATGAGAGCTTAAAAGTACTTGTGATATGAGAGGATGGCAGACAAAGAAACAGTATATTGCTATAGTGCTGGAGTCGGGTTATAAGCAGTTAAGAGAAAGGGGGTCTCAGAGTTGTGAATAGTTGATGTAAAATGTTCACTTTCAGTGTTAAAAATACATTGTTGTTTTTATTTAAACAGTGGAATTTGGGAGTTCTTTGTCACTCATATTTTAACAGTTTAAGAGGTGAATTGAGCATTTATTTATGTTTAGTTTAAATTACCAGATGAGATCTATGCAGTGCCCTAACAATTGCTGTGTGTGTATGTGTGTGTCTCTGTGTGGGGCAGGTCTGGCTGTCTCTGTGGTACTTAAAGTGATGCAATGCCACCCTCTGCTGGCCTCCCCACGCCACTGCACCGGCATTGGCAGAGAGTGAAAACCAACAGTGATTCATTAAGAGAGGGAGAGAGAGAGGACAGCTGCTCACAGCACCATCCAAACTGATGTCTTATCCATGTACTGATCTAAATGTCCTTTAAACGGTGTACCTGTCCCTGCTTTCACCACTTGCTCTGCAAGTTCATTCCACACACAAACCAGATTCTGTCTAAAATAATTACCTCTCATCACTTTTGTAAATCTTTTTCCTCGCACCTTAAAATATCATTCAGTTTTGAATCCCCAACTCTAGGGAAAAGACATCAGCCTTTCAGCTTATCTGTACCCCTCACTATTTTATAAACCTCTGTAAAGTTACCCCTTAATCGCATACTCTCCAATGAAAAAAGTCCCAGCCTATCTGGCCACTCCTTATAGCTCAATCCCTCCATTTCCAGCAACATCCTGGTTAATCTCTTCTGACCCCTCTCCAGCTTAATAATATCAAGGTCAATAATATCAAAGTGAATAGTAAAGGTATTTTCTAAGGGTACCTGGAGTCCAAAACTAGAGAACATAGGCTTAAGGTGAGAGGGTAACATTTAAAAGTGACTTAAGTGGCAGCGTTTTCACCCAGAGGGTGGTGTGCCTATGGAATGAGCGGGCAGGATGACCAGACTGAACATGGTATTCCAGAAGAGGTCTCACCATTGTCCTGTACAACCACAACATGATATCCCAATTCTGATGCTCAATGGTCTGAACAATGAAGACAAGTGTGTTAAACACCTTCTTAACACTATCAATATGAGAAGCAAATTTTAAAGAATTATACCTGACGGCTTTGGTCTCTGTTATACAGCACTGTCAAAGGCCCTACTTTTAATTGTATAGATCCTACTGTTGTTTGATTTACCAAATCCAATACCTTGCATTAAACCAAACTAAACTCCATCTGCCACGTCTTGGCAAGTGTGTGATATTACTGCCAGCTCACCTTCCCCGTATAATTTTAAAATGCCCTCCCCCTCTCCAGGAGGCCTGCACACGCTGGCTTTGATTTTCACAAAGACCATGAGCTTGGTTTGTCTTGTGTGGTTAAAGGGAGAGGGACAGATTGCAGACACAGTCAGTGGGGAGGAGAGGGTGGACAGTAATCAGCGGCCTGGTATCATTACATGGTTTTAGGAAGAGGGAAGCCGCACGTTAGAGGTGGGTAATACTGATCGGTGTTTTGGGACCAGAATCTTGGTATTCAGTAATAAATATCCATTTGAGCTCCTTCATTGTGCAGAGTGTGTCTGCAGGATTTCTTTCCCTAATATTGCAGACTACAGATAATCGCGATTAAAGACACTCATAGTTAATTTCGATAGCATAGCACGTACACTCAATATACTACAGTTGAGACAAATATCTTGCATTTATTTAACAATACAAAGTGTTTTCTGTAGTTCAGTAATGGTAACCTGATTATAATAAATCCACACCGAGCTGAAAGCGGGCTCTAAAATATGACCAACATCTGGGTATGGTAGTGTATGGGTCGCGGCCCTGTCTCTGAGCCAGAGCTCTGGATTTGATTCCAATTCCTGAACTTATGTGGTAGTGTTCATAGCTCTGGACGAGAAGACCTGATGAACAAACACACAGGAGAATAATGTTATAGCTTTATGGGTATTGCCGAGTGGTGCTCGTGTCCGGGCATAAAGGTCAAGGTGTAAATCCCACAGAAGTGTCTCATGATACATCTGAACAAACTGATTTAGCTTGTTTTAGAATTGTGACTTGATGGAGAAGGAAGAGGTGTCGGTATTGCATTTCAGAATTTAGGCCCAGGATGACTGAAAGTACAGCCATTCGTGTTGATTGGAGTCACATTGCGCCGCAGTAAAGGTTTATAAAATCAGAACGGTTATAGATAGGGTGAGTAGGTCAAGGTTTTTTCCCCAGGTTAGGGGCTCCAAAACTAGAGGGCATTGGTTGAACTGAGAGGAGAAAGGGTGGTGTGCGTATGGAATGAGCTGCCAGAGAAAGTGGTGGAGGCTGGTGCAACGACAACACTTAAAAGGCATCTGGATGCTGACAGCCCTGCCGAGCTTTTCCAGAAATTTCTGTCTTTCTTTAAAAAATGCATTCATTTTAACACAGGCATCCTGAATGAATAAAACATGTTATTTTTTTAATGACGCAGAGCCAGGTATACATATCTTCAAATCGACCGAGAACATTTTCTGCTCAGGATGACTGAAAGTAAAGCCATTCGTGTTGTTTGGAGTCACATTGCACTGCAGTAAATGTTTATAAAATCAGAACGGTTATAGATAGGGTGAGTAGATCAAGGTTTTTTCCCCAGGAAAAACAGCAGCAATGATGCACCGACATGGAACAGGGAATGTGATGGAGACATAGTTTGGACAATGCACAAGGAGACCGCACATGGTTCAGTTTGGGAGAGGATGACATTACTGTGTGATTCAGTTCGGAGAGGGAGAGAATATAATCTGCCTGAGAAGGAACGGCCTATTGCCCTCTCTCTCCTTCATTGTTCCTTATCACAGCAATGTGTGCGCGCTAAAATAAAAGCTCTAAAGTCATCGTTGCCATTCTTATTTTTATAGAATCCCTGCAGTGTTGAAACAGACCCTCTGGCCCAACAAGTCGATAGCAACTTTCCCAACCCATTCCCCTATATTTACCCAGAATAATGCACCTAACCTAGAAATCTCTGAATACTACGTACAATTTAGCATGACCACTCCACCGAACCTACACAGTTTGAGCTGTGGTAGGAAACTAGATCACCCATTTAGAAGCTCACACAGACAGGGCAGAGAATGTTCAAACTCCACACAGACAGTCACCCAAGGCTGGAATCGAACCCAAGTTCCTGGTACTCTAAGGCAGCAGTTCTAACCACCGTGCTACCCTTTGGGTAATCCCTGACCAGAATTCATTGGAATTACTCACTGCCTAAAGCAAAGGGAATTCAGACAAATCCAACTCTCCCAGGATGAAATCCCATTGCTAGCAGCTGTGTGAGTACAATATCTTCAGAAGCACAATAATGTTTTGGACAATCTCACAATTTTTCCTTTTGCCATGAGTTACAATAATAACTGGACAAAGTTCTTTCAAGTTAAAATTGCAGTGTGTGTGTGTGTGTGTGTGTGTGTGTGTGTGTGTGTGTGTGTGTGTGTGTGTGTGTGTGTGTGTGTGTGTGTGTGTGTGTGTGTGTGTGTGTGTGTGTGTGTGTGTACGCACGCGCGTGTGTGTGTGTATGTAAAGGGAAATATTGATTATATATTTGCAATATCCAAGCAGTTTGCCATTCATCTTTCCATCTTACTTTGAGTAACATTGCTCTGGATCATAAACGTGTTTTTTAGCAGATTACAGAAACTAGCCTGACTTCTTCCTAAAACTGACCCTGACCCAGTCTGAGACCGATATCATCGGCCATATCACAAACCTGGTTACTTTTAACATTTGTTATGAGCAGTGGAGGAGTGGGACTAGAAAAGAAACAGTGACCCCAAAATGCCGGGGAACTATAGACTGGGGAGCCTGATGTCAGTGTTGGGTAAGTTGTTGGAGGGGATTTTGAGGGTTAGCATTTACATACATTTGGGAAGACAAGGGCTGATCGGGTCAGACAACGTGGCTTTCTCCATGGGAAATCATGTCTCATTCATTTGGTTGAGTTTTTTGAGGAGGTAACAAAGAAGATTGATGAAGGCAGTTTGGTAGACATTGTCTATATGGACTTCAGTAAGGTGTTCGATTAAAGAACAAAGAGCAAAGAAATTTTACAGCCCAGGAACAGGCCCTTCACCCTCCAAGCCTGAGCCGATCCAAATCTACTGTCTAAATCTGTTGGTCAATTCCTAAACATCTGTATCCCTCTGCTCCCCACCTACTCCTCTGCTCCCCACCTACTCATGCATCTGTCCAGACGCACCTTAAATGAATCTGCCGTGCCTGCCTCTACCACCTCTGCTGGCAACGCGTTCCAAACACCCACCGCCCTCTGTGTGAAGTGCTTACCGCTTGTATCCCCCTTAAACTGTCTACCTCTCACTTTGAAAGCACGACCTCTCGTTATTGAATCCTTCACCCTGGGAAAAAGCTTGTCTCTATCCACCCTGTCTATACCCTTCATGATTTTGCAACCTCAATTAGGTCCCCCTCAATCTCCTTTTTTCTAGTGAAAATAAGCCTAACCTACTCAGCCTCTCTTCATAGCTAGTATTTCATTCTAATTGGTAGACAGATTAGTAAGTTTCAGTCTCATGGGATACAGAAGAAGCTCATCACAATTGGCTTGAAGGAAGAGGGGTATTTTTCAGACTGGAGGCTTGTGAGCAGCAGTGTGCTCTTAGAATCAGGACTGAGTTCACTGCATTTCATCATTTATGTAAAGGATTTAGATGTGAATATTGGGGCCATAGTTAGTAAGTTTACAGATGACATCAGAAAGGTGATGTAGTAGATTATCTCAGAGCGCAACAAGACCACAATTAGATGGGACAAAGGGGCAAGGAGTGATAGACGAAGTTTAATTTTGATAAATACGTGGTTTAGCATTTTGGGAAGGCAAATCAGGGCAGAAATTATACACTTAATGGTAAGGTCCTAGGGTGTGTTTTGAAACAAAGGGACATAGGGCTGCAGGTACATTGTTCCTTGAAAGTGGAGCTGCGGGTAGACAGAGTGGGACAGAACACATTTGGCACATTTGCTTTAATCAGTCAGAGCATTGAGTATAGGAGTTGTCGTGGCATGTTGTATCTGTACAGGATGTTGTTGAGGCCACATTAAGAATACTGCATACAACTCGGTTTTCTGTAGAAATGACTAACACGGATGTTCCAGGAGTGGAAGTTTGAGCTTTAGGGAGAGGTTGGTTAGGTTGAGGTGCTTTCTCCTGGAGTGTCAGAGGCTGAGGAGTGACATTATAGTGGTTTATAAAACCATCAGGGGCATAGATATTCTGAACAGCCACGTTCTGCTCCCAGGTAAGGGGTAAATGTAGGGATATGGGTGGGTTTCGCTTCGGCGGGTCGGTGTGGACTTGTTGGGCCGAAGGGCCTGTTTCCACACTGTAAGTAATCTAATCTAAAAAAAAACAAGAGGGCACAGGCTAAAGAGGAGAGGGCAATTAATTTAGAAAGGACCTGAAGATAAATGTTTCACACAGAGAGTGGTGTGTATACAGAAAGTGCTGTCAGAGGACGTGGTGAAGGCACATTTAAAAAGTATCAGAAAGAGGAGGGATATTGGTGGCAAATGGGACTGGATCAGATTAGATATCTGATCGGGGTGAACAGATTGGATTAACGGGTCTGTTTCTATTCTGCATGACTCTGATTCTATAAGAGGGATGACAAAAATTCTGAAAGGACCTTTCAAATCAGAATTCTCTTCACTGGAAGTTTATCGCGTCTCTATGTTCACATTGATTGAAAGCTGCATTAGGTAAATATTTGACAGAGAAGTGAGTAATGCATAATGGGGTGGAGACAGGAAAGTGGGGCTGAGACCATAACCTGATCAGCCACAAACTTAGTGCCTGGTGGAGAAGGCTCAAAGTGTTTAATGACTCACTCCTGTTCCTCAGTCACATGTTCCTGTGTTCCATCCAGCCCATCAAACCTACTAGACAGGAGCAGTTAGAGGTCACTTACTCCTATAACCTGTTGCACAGAAACAGAGGAAATCATTCGGCCCTTCAAGACTGTCCCACACACGTTGAGGTGATTTGAGAAATGTAATTGTAAAACGCAGGCTGGGTATGAAAGAGGCCCCTCATCTCTCTTTACAAAGCTTCCCCTCTCTGAAACTTGTGCTCCATTTGTTGGTCATGTTGTAGACCCAAATTCACTGTGAATACAGCCCCCATACCTCACTCAGTGATAGCTCACAAAATCCTCTGGTCTCCCTGACGGCAACATTCATTAACAGAACATTCATGAAAATAACACACACTAACTTTCCAATAACAGAATGTGAGAACATCAGACACAGGGGCAGGTCGTTCACTCCCCAAACCTGCCTTGCTCTTTACTAAGATCATGGCTGATCTGCTCTTGGTCTCAAATCCTCTTTAATACCCGATTCATCATCGCCCTCATCTCTCTGACAGGTCAATACCCATCTACCCCCTCTTCAAATACATTCAGTCATCCAGCTCCCAAACACTCTTGAGAAGAGAAATCCTGACATTCAATACCAGCTATTTGAAGAAAACCCTTGCTGCTCCTATATCATGGCCTACTGATGTGAACAAAAGTGGTTGACACAAGAGTTCAGGTAAAAATGAATGGCCCTGATATTGAGGCAGTGTTTGACTTTTATTGACATCAAGGAGCTTAACAAAACTAAACTTAATGGGAATCAGAGTAAACTCTCCAGTGTTTGGAGTCAAACATGGCACAAAGGAAGATGTTCATCATCTCAGTCCTGGGTCAGCTCTGTGGGAGATCCTCAGGGAAGCTTCCTCTTCACCAACATCTTCAGTTGCTTCATCAATGTCTCCTCACCCCCACCCTGCCCACCATAAGATCAGAAGTGGGGATGGTAACTGAGGATTTCACAATGATCAGAACATTTTATCCCCTGTCAGCTCCTGAACTGGTCTGTGTCCATGTGCAGCAAGACCCAGACTCTATTGAGGTGTGTGCTGTTAACGTGTCAGTAACATTCATGTAACAGCACTGCTGGACACTGCACATTGCCACAGTAAAACAAGAGTTCATTCAGCACCTCACGCTGGTTTCACAGGAATATGAGGAAGCCATTCAGCCTATTGACACTGTTGGAGAAGAACAGGGACAGCCCATTCAGTGCCTCCAGCCTATTACTCAGGAAGAGAAGGAGTCTAGTCTGATGGACCACACCAGAGCCCCTTGAAAATATTTGAAGGCGATAGCCTAGACTCTAATGTTTTCTTATTTAAAGGACATGTAAAGTGTCTGTTCCAGATGCAATGTGACTGGTCTAACTACTCGGTGTGAAACAAAACACCATTTATTTAAACACGAAAGATGAAATAAAACCAAAGAGGAATTCAGAATAACATAATTCTATTGGGCAACTTTACAAAATAATAGATCTAGGAGCTATTACTAATGAACTAGTGCAACATAGAAAATTCCCATAGACACAGCCCTTGGCAAAAAGGAAAATTCAGGAATAGTAAACAGCATCAAGAGAAAGTTCAGAGAGAGTAGCAACCAGAAGACATTCCCTGAAACTTCCAACTCTGTTGAGACCTCTATAGTTTTTGATGTTACTGAGAAACCAAAAATCCAGAGATCCTAATCTGTGAGAGCTGACCACACCCATTCAGGCTGCATTAAAATAAATCCAAGGCCTCCCTAGCTGTTTACTCAAGTGGTCTTAACTAGGTAGCTTGGTAACAGTCATTCAATCTCTCTCTTAAAATAAACCAGAACAAAATAACCTCTTAAAGCTGCAGCATCATCACACTTGACAATACATCGAGCTGTCATACAGGAACCAGGGGTAACCCAATCAGGCCATTGGCCCTGTCCAATCGGACAAGGAAGAAGCCAGTGAGTCCCTTGAGTCACTTACACAGGAACAGGAGGAGACCATTCCCACCTCAATGCACTTACACGGGGCAGAATGAGGTAATTGATTCTGATTCCTGATGAATGTCTTATGTCCAAAACATCGATTCTCCTGCTTCTCGGATGCTGCCTGACCCACTGTGTTTTTCCAGCAATCGACGCTCTACTCTGATCTCCAGCATTGGCAGTCTTCAGTGTCTCCAGATTGATGCTGTAACATGATGAACAATGGAGCAGAGGCTGCACGAACAGTCTGCTCCACGTTGGTCCAGGTGGCTCCTTTGCTTATAATATACACGTGGGACTTTAACGTAGTTTTCTAGTGTGAGGAGGGAAGCCATATGTCTTGTGTGTAGTCTCAAGAAGGCACCTTTCATCTCCGAGAAGCCAGCCTGGTGTTCTCTATGTAGGGTGGAAGCTGGTGGGAATGGCTACCTGTTTCAGATGGAAGGTATTGTGGCTGCTGTTGGGGATTGTGAGCAACCTGACGTTCAGTAAGGCTTCACACACCGACTGCACAATAACGTGGGGAGAGTTAATTTAGGCATATAATCTATTAGGAAAGTCACGTTAGACTGATTAATGGACTCTCTAAGTTCAAATAATGCTGATCTTATTCATGTTGATCTTGTCTCGTGCACGTCCCGTTCAGTGCAACCTGTATGCCTTACTCTGCCCAAGTCTATTTCCACCCTATGATCTGTCTGGCCATGTTTACTATAATCAGCCTCTACTGTTCATAAATAAACTGTTTCCTTGTACTGAGGTACACGTGACAATAAATCACACCAATTAATCCTGGGTAAGATATGGAATTTCTCCCCCTATCAATGTACCTTTTGGAAATAAGTGATCGCTGCCACTCCTCGTGTTTCAGCATCACCATTTCTTCATCTCTCACAGCTCTACAGATTAAACACTCAGCTTCTTCACTCTATCCTCATGTTACCATCAACTGTGTCTGTGGTAAGAAGATCATTCCTTACAAAGGAGATCAAATCTGTAGAGAGTGCCCCAAATACTCTCTCAGCAACAACAGGAAGATGGCTTTACTTATGGACTCGAGACACCTTACAATGAAGGACAGAATACCATTGTCTGCACCCATTACTTACAATGGGTTTGATTCGGAGTAGTCAGCATAGACTTGAGAGAGGGAGATCATGCTTCCCAAATTTGTTAGAGTTCTTTAATGAAGTGACTAGGAAGGTTGACGAGGACAAAGCGGTAGACGTAGTCTCCATGGATTTCAGTAAGGCATTCGATAAAGTTCCACGTGGCAGACTGCTCTGGAAGGTTACATCACGTGAAATGCTGGGGGAACTGGCCAATTGGAAACGCAGTTGGCTAGATGGTAGGAAGTAGAGGGTTTAGCGGAAGGATGCTTGTCAGACTGGAGGCTGCGTCCATTGCTGTTGTTATCCATGATTATCTATGATTATCTATGACAGCAGACACATAGGCATGTGATAAAACGTTTCAATGATCTCTGAATCGGCTAAGCAAGACATTATATTGTATCAAACTGCTCCGAGGTCTTAAAGGATAAAACCAGACACGACACCCAGCCCCAACCTCATTATTGGAAAAAGGAAACGGGAAACACAGTCCCGTTGACCCTGCAGAGATCTCCTTCCTAACATCTGAGAGTGTGTGACAGCATTTACAGAGCTTTCCCACAGTATATGCTAATGTGAATAACCTTGGGAAGCTATAAATTAGCAAGTGCAGTAGTCCCTTTGGTCCATCGAGTTTGCTACTCAATTCAATATAATAATGGCTTGCTCTTTATTTCCACACCGTACTCCTGCTCTCCCACCATCCCTTTACTGTCTCTAAATCCTTATTTATATTCAGTGTCTTGGCTTCCAGGTTCGAGTGCATTCCCCAGGGTCACCAGTCTCTGAGGGCAGACATTTATTGGCATCTCAATGCAGAATGGCCTGGTTGTATCTAATACTATGGCCCCTTGTTTTAGACACCACAGCCTGGGGAATTATCATCCCTGCTTCCAATCTGTCTCGCACTGTCCGAGTGTTATATATCTCCACCCATTTTCCTCAAGCTCATCGAATACAGGCCCAGTCGCCCCAAACACTGCTCCCACACCAAGCCTGTCATCCCAGTGATCGGTCTGGTCATCATTCACTGCTCTCCCTCAATGTCAAGTTTGTCCTTTATGAGGTAGAGAGACCAAAACTCCACACAATACTGCATAATGTTCGAGATTGGGTCTCACTAAGGTCTGTACAGCTGCAGCAAGACACCCTTGCTCCTGGACTCAAAGGCACCCAAAATGAAGGTCAACATCCTATTTACCTTCCTAATTGCTTTCTTGCCTGCAATATTGTTTTCAGTGACTGGTCTACAGGGAGATCCAAATCCTTTGCTATGTTACAGCTCCCCACTTGGTGGGTCTATGTACACTGATCAGCATGCCATTGCCATCCCCAGTATGACTTTTGGATTCAGAACTGACTGAGCTGCATGGACCTCGGAGGGCTGGGCAGAAGGGAACAACAAACAGGATCATACGTCCCTTTGTACATCAACATGTTTCAAGCAATCCCTTTTCAAACGATAGACCTCCAGTCTATTGTTCCCAACAAAGGACACACCGTCACCTCTACCCACCTTGCTCTCCATCTGCCACGTATTTGCCCATTCACACCACTTGTCTCAGTCACCTTGGAGCTTTTTTACAACCTCCTCACCCACTCACAATCCCACATCCTTTAGTTCTGTCAGCAGGTTGGGATATAATGTATTTGATTCCGGCAACCAAAATGTTGAATGGGTATTGTGAACAGTTCGGGCCTGAACACCGAGTCCTGTGATATCTCAGCAACCTTCCTCTGTTATTTTTATTTAAAGTAATGTTTATTTCCTGAATCTGGGTGTGACGGGCTGGGCCAGCATTTATTGCCTTTCCCTAGTTGCCCTTGAGAGGGTGGTGGTGACCTGCCTTGTTGAACCGCTGCAGCCCACTGTGGATTCAGTGATGGTAACACCATTGAATGCCAAGGGGCAGTGGTTAGATTGTATTTTAATGGTGATGGTCAGGGTCTGGCATTTGTGTGGCCTGAATATTACTTGCCACTTGTCAGCCTGGATACTGTCCAGATCTTGTCGTGTTTGGACATGGACTGCTTCAGTATCTGAGGAACCACAACTGTTGCTGATCATTGTGCAATCATTGGTGAACATCCCCGCTTCTGACCTTAAAATGGAGGGAAGGTCATTGATGAAGCAGCCCTGAAGATATTTGGACCTAGGCCACTCCCGAGGACTCCTACAGACTTGTACTGGAGCTGGGTTGACTGACCATTATCAACCATGACCATCTTCCTACATGTCAGGTATGATTCTAACCAGCAGGGGGTTTGCCCCGATACCCATTGATTCCAGTTTTGCTAAGGTGCCTTGATGCCACACTTGGTCGAAGACAGCCTTGTTTTAAAGGGCTGTCACTCTCAGCTCACAGCTGGAATTCAGCTCTTTTGTCCATGTTTGAACCAAGGTAATCAGGTGGACCTGAGTGGCCCTGGTTGGAACCCAAACTGGGCGTCATTTACCAGGGTATTGCTGAGGAGGTGCTGCTTGAAAGCACTGACATCTTCCACCACTTTACTGATGATCGAGAGTAGACTGATGGGTTGGTAATTGGTCGGATTGGAATTGTTCTGCTTTTTATATATAGGGGATACTTAGGTAATTTTTCACGTAATCGGGGAAATGTTGTTGTAACGATACTGGAATAGTTTAGCTAGGGCAGTGACAAGTTCTGCAGCACAAATATTCAGTACTATAGCCACAATGTTGTCAGCATGTGTCCCATTGGAGTATCCAGTATCTCCAACTGTTTCTGGATATCACGTGGACTGAATCAAATTGGCTGATGACTGGTAACTGAATTGCTAAGGATCACTGGAGGAGGCTGAGACACTTTTTGACTAAGGAATGCATCTACCTTATCTTTTGCACTGAAGTGCTGGGCTATTCCATCATTAAGGATGGGGATATTTGTGGAATCTCCTCCTCCAATGACTTGTTTAATTGTCCCCAGCTTTTCTCAACTAGAAGTGGAAGGACTGTGAGCTTAGGTCTGATCCGTTGCTTGTGGCATCACTAAGCTCTGTCTATCACTTACTGCTTATGCTGTTTGGCACAGACGTTGTCCTGGTTGGTGGCTTCACCAAGCTGACACCTCATTGTCAGGTTTGCCTGGTGCTGCTCCTGCCCTCCTGCTCACTCCATTGAACCAAGGTTTATCCTCTGGCTTGATGGTCATTGTTGTGATGAGGATATGCCAGGCCATGAGGTTGTGCTGGAGTACAATTCTGCTGCTATTGGTGACCCATAGCATCTTATGGAAACCCAGACTTGAGCTTCTAGATGTGTTTCAAGCTGATTATTTAGCACTGTGATAGTACCACCCAAAATGAAGGAGGTTATTCTCAATGTGAAGGTGGGACTTTGTCTCCACAATGACTATGCAGTGGTCACTCTTACCGATACTGTCAAGGACAGATACTTTTGCACCTGGCAGATTAGTAAGGCTATGGTCAAGTATGTATTTTCCTCTTATTGGTTCATTCATGACCTGCCATAGACCCAGCCTAACCTTAATATCCTTTAGGACCCGGCCAGCTCAATCAGTAATGCTGCAGCTGAGCTACTCTTGGTGGTGGACATTTAAATCCCGAGGCAGAGTACATTTAGCATCCTAGCCACCCTCAGTGATTCCTCGAAGTGTTGTTCAGCATGGAGGAGTACTGATTCATTGGTTGAGAGAGGATGGTACATGGTAATCAGCAGGAGGTTTCCTTTCCCTTGTGTAAACTAAAGCCATGAGTCTTCATGGGATACGGAGTCACTTTTGAGGATTCCCAGAGCAATTCCCTTCCAACTATATCCCACTGTGCCGCCACTTCTGCTGTGGCTGTCCTGTTGGTGAGATAGGAGATATCTGGGGAAGGTGACGTGGTGTTTGGGATATAGTCATACTCACAGAATCATAACTTACAGACAATGTCAGGCTGTTTCTTAGCGAGTCTGTTTATTTCTATTCATTGTTTCCTGCCAGCTGTCCCATTATAGAAACATGTCCATATATTCGCCCCAATCCACTCAGATTTGATTTTGTAAACTGGACTTGGAGCTTTACCAAAACTTTTCTGAAAATCCAAATGTTTTATATCCATTGCTTCTTTTTCATTTGTCTCCCAGTCTGTTTTTCAAACATAATTCCCATTTCATAAATCTATGTAAGTTGCCTATGATCATTATTTTCACTCCCAATAATTTCTCCTTACTTACTATGTTCTATGCTCCATGTACTCTATCATTTTCCCACACCAGACTTGGTTTTCCTAGTATTGTTAGAAAGTTCTGTGAAGACAGAACTGAAGTAGTAGCTTCAAAGTTCTGCTATTACCCTGTTCCCCATTCTCCATTCTCTGGTTTCAAACTGTAAGGAAACTGCACTTGTTTTCTCATATTTCTCACATTGACATGATTTAACAATTTATTACAGTTCACTTTAATAACCCTTGTGAATATACTCCAGAAACTCATCAATTCCTGCCCCAACCTGCTCAATAATTGACACGGTACACTCACAGGAGCATAGACTCTGTGCCAACAGAAGTACAGCAATGTCTATACTAGTCCCACTTTCTACAGCAGGCCCATAGCCGGGAATGTTATGACACTTCCAACTGCTTATCCAAGTACTTTTAACGATTGTGAGGTTACCCGTGATAATTCCCCTGTCAGGAAGTAATCCCAGAACCCAACATACGCTTGGTGAAAAAAAAGTTTAAATCCTCTCTGAACCTCAAACTCTTCACTTTAAAAGTGTGTTCCTTTGTTCTTGACCCTCTGACTAAAAGGAACAGTTGCTATCTATCCACGCTGTCCATGTCCCTCATAATTTTATCATTCTGGATCACGGACCCCTTAGCTTTCTCTGCTGCAAAGTAAAAAATCCAAGCTTATCCAGCCTCTCTCCATAGCTGATATGCTCCACCCCAGGGAACATGCTGGCGAATCACCTCTGCATCCCCTCCAGTACAATTACATCCTTCCCGGAATGTGGTTCCCGGAGCTAAATACAGTATTCCATTTTGGCCGAACCAAAGCCCTGTATTACTCTTATAGTCTGCACCCTAATTAGGAAATGCTACACCCAAGATCCAATTATTAACCTAGTCCATTAACCTGTCCAGTCACATTCATGGATGCGTAGAGAAGCACACTGTGAGGTTCCCAGTGTGCTGCCATTCATTGAGTCCTGCCTTGCCTGCTTCCTTCTCCCAAAGTGCATCACCTCATATATATCAGGGTTGCATTCTATCTGCCGTTCATTTGCCCATCTGACCATTCCTTCTGCATCCTCCTGTAACTTAAGGCCGTCCTCCTCACTGCTAACCACCCAGCCAATCTTAATGTCAAACATACACTTACTTATCACACCTCCCTGACTCTCCACCTAGCCCCCTCCACATTCACATCTATATTTATTTATGAATAACGCAAACAAAAAGTGACACAGCACTGATCCCTGTGGTACACCAGGTGACACTGGTCTCCAGTCACACAAACAGCCTTCTCCCACCACCCTCTGCCTGCTGCCACTAAGAAAATTTTCATTGTAACTTGTCAAGTTTTGTTTCATATTGTGAGATTTTACTTTATTTTTCAGTTTCCCAGGTGGAAATATTTCAAAGGCCTTCCTACAAAACTAAGCAATCGACTGCCTCAAACTAATTCAATCAAATGCATTAGATGTGACTTCCTTCTGATAAAGTCATGATGATTATCCCTGATCAAACCTTGCGACTCTGATTGGAGTTAGATTTTCTCCTTCCCTATTTTCTCCAGTAGTTTTCTTAATGGTGATCTAATACTCGCTCGTCTCTAGTTCCCTGGTCTATCTCTCCCAACCTTACTGTGAAGTGGAATCGTATTAGCAGTTCTCCAGTTCTCTGGCAGCTCCACTATGGTCAGATTCTAATTAAAATATTCAGTCAGAGTCTTTCCTCCATTCACCCCAAGAGCCACCTGTGATACAGGTCTTACATGGAGATTGGTCCAAATTTATACAGAACAAAACCTCAATTCCCTGCTCGTATTTTACATCAATCTGTTGAAGAGCTTCCCCGTCCATCTTGTTGAATTCTGTACCTGCCTCCTCCTTCTCCCAAGTAAAATAGATGTGAAGGTCTCATGTAACAATCCATCAATGTTCTCCAGCTTGACACACAGATTGTCCCCTTTGGGTTCTAATGCACACTAACTGTTTGCTGATTATTCTGTTCTACTTGTCCGTGTAGAATATCGTGGGATTCTCCCAGATCTCGCCTACTTATACTTCTCCATGTCCATCTGTTCTTCACTCTCCTCTGTGTTTCGAAGTTTCACTGCAATTACCTCTCATGTTTTGAAACTTGAGATCACAGGCTGTATTTCCCCATCAGACAATCTTGCCATTTTAGGGATTAATTTGGATAATCATTTTAGGGATTAATCTGGCTGATACCTTTTGCAGTTCCTCTGTACTCAGTATATTCTTTCTGAGATTGGAACTCCGAACGATACACAATACCCTAAGGTTAGTCTCACCAACACTCGATGCACCTGGTTCACTACATCCTCTATATTCCAATTACATTCACAAGAATGTAAACCTAGTTTTTACTTTCCCATTTGCATATGCTCTTCCCAATACCTCTCGCCTTAGCTTTTTTTAATAAGCTTACTCTGTGAGTTCTTAAAAAAGAGCTCCTGAATATTCAACTCCACGTTATCCATTGGTTCTTCATTGCCTATGTCTCAAAGAATCATCTTCAAACCATACCAAAAAAAGTTTGCCATTTCTGACTTTCCTTTCATCGATACATTATCATACTCCCTAGTTATGTTATTGCCTTCTAAGAATTTAGTAGTATGCTCTTTGCAATTGAGTCCAATAGACACCCAAAGGCAGATGACAAGTTACCGGTCTGTAGTTCACCACTCTCCACATTCACCCATTCTCAAACTGTTGGATAATATTTATGATTTTTGCCTTATCCAGATTGGCTAAATGCTTCCTCTGAAATTCTTTTATGAAGTACATCTAGGCTGGCAGATTTATAAATACTCAATCCAGCTTCCTTTTCAAAGTCAACCTCATCACTGATAAGAATGATCTCAGATTTTACTTACACAAGTCCCATGGTCACTTGGTATTTCTGTAATAATTTCTGGAAATTCTTTCATCAAGATAGACACAAGTAACTGTTTCTTTTCCCTGCGATTTCTCTGTTCTCTGCAATAAATTTACCTGAGCGCACACCAACTGTTCTACATTTGACTTTGTTTTTTTTTCATACATTGATAGATGCTTTTTAGCAGTCTTTATGTGTTTTTTCCGTTTGCACGTTTTTTCTCTTTTTGATTTTCTTCTCAGTTTCTTGGTCATCCTTTGCTGGGTCATATATTTCTCTGAGTCCACTGACTTACTAAATCACTTGGCATTATCCTAAGCTGCCTCCGTTCATCTAATAGGTAGATGAAGGTGGGGTTGAAAATGATACTCGGAGAGGAGGGTGGACCAGATTGATAGCAAGGAAGGTGGACACATAGGGACGTTCAAAAGGGTGGTGCCGAGTTGGAAGGTTGGAGTGGGATAAGATGGGATTAGGGGAAATTGGGAAATAGGGAAATCCACTATGATCCCCTGTGCTTGGATGGTCCCAAGGCAGAAGATGAGGCTTTCTTCCTCCAGGCTTCTGGTGGATCGGATTTGGCGATGGAGCAGGTCTAGGACCCATATGTCCTTGGCAGATTGGGAAGGGGAGTTAAATTGCTCAGCCACAACGCGATGGAGTTGTTCAATGTGGCTGTCCCAGAGATGTTCCCTGAAATGATCTACAAGTTGACCTCCTGCCTCGCCAATGTAGAGACCACATTGGGTTGAATGGATGCGGTAGATGAGGTGTTTGTCTCCCTTCATCATCTATCACTTTTAATCCCAACTTCAACTGCCTATTGAAATCCCTGCTACCTCCCTGCTGCCACACTCCCTTGTCATTTATCTCTCAGCCCCCTTGGCCCATAAGCTTCATTTCTGATGAAGGGCTTATGCCCGAAACATTGATTTATCTGCTCTTAGTATGCTGCCTGACTGTGCTTTTCAAGCACCACACTCTTCGACTCTGATCTCCAGCATCTGTCATCCCCACTTTCTCCTCACACCTTCATGGCTTGCAAGACTCAAATTTATAATGGTTATTTCAAATAAAACAGAAGCCGTCGTGTTCTCAAACAGCACAAAAGAAATCCAATACATTGTGGTCACTGTTCCCAAAAGATTCTTTACAGCAAAAGTTTCAATGAGCTCTTCTGATCACTCAATACCAATTCCTAAATAACCTGATCTCGAGCTCAGTGCTCGACATAATGTTCATGTAAACCATCTTACACGTGGTCATGAAATCCATTTTCCCAGCATTAGCATTCAATTTGCTTAACACAGTTTAGATATAATTTAAATATATATCATTACTGCAGTACCCACAAATGTGCATATCTCATTTCCTGTTTTATAACATGTCCAGCATTTGTATTGCAGCTTTCACTTTGTTATATAACTCCCATCAATGTTTGCTCCTCTTTGCTGTTTTTGCGCTCCACCTTACTAGATTCTGTGGAATCTGAGCGACGTGGGCTCTGGGGAGATTAATGGTAGAGATCATCTCGCTACATCATTTATGATCTTCTCAAACTTTAATTTCTCCAGATCTCCCGTTATGCTGATGGAGTAGAGAAGGACAATGATCTTCCAACAATGCTCTGTACTCCCCCAGAGAGCTGAGACTGCTCTAACCTGGGTGGGAACCTTACAACAGGCTGGGAAAGTGTTGCTGCTGCTGTACAGGGAGATTACATCTGGAGTAGTGTGTACAGATTTAGCCTCTTCAAAGAAGTAGTGTTGAGTAATCCATTCCGTTCTCCACTCACACCAAAACAGGACAAGGTTATTCAGCCCCTGGGGCCTGATATACATTTACAGAAGGAGGCCAATCAGCCACTCGAGCCTATAACAGTAGGCCATGCTGCACCAGTATCCACTTAAACAGCAACAGGAGCAGTCCATTCAGCCTCCTCAAGTCTGTAACATTGGAACTAAAAGCGGTCACACAGCGACTGGAGATTGTTACACTGGGATAACAGGAGGCCATTCAGACTCACCAAGCCTATTGCAAGGGAATTGGATAATGATAAAATCTATCTGAGACTTCTTTCATGAGAAAGGAAGAGGTAATTTAGACACGTGTCTGTTATATGGGATCAGGAGAAGACCAATCACTCCCTCAGTCCCATCTCCGGGATACATGAGGAGACCGTTCAGTATTTTCACCTGTTATGAGAAGACCCATCAGCCCCTCAAAATGTTACATAGCAACAGGAAGATTACATAATCTCCCAATCCTCTAAAGCATCAACAGGAGGATGTCATTCTGGCCTTGGAGACTACAACGTGGGAACACCAGAAAAACATCAGCTCATCGATTTTGATGATGAGTCCATTCAGTGACGCATGGCTCTTACACAGCAATTGGAGCACATCTCTTAAAGTCTTGTGCCCATTAAACAGGAATTCAAAGAACTGTAAAAGTTTTCGAAAGGGAAGAACTTATAATAATTGTATACATTAGGTACTAAAGTGTAACAATAATCTATTGTAATTTAAGGCAAATTCTTACAGTCCATTGTTCAGGAAATTTGCAAAGTTAAACCACAATCCATCAGAGTCATCATGGTTTTACGATGGCTAAACTGTGTTTGAATTGTTTGCTTGATTATTTAAAGATGTCACAAACAAGGTGGGTCGTGGGAATCCTGGAGATGGAACATATCTGGTCGTCCTGAAGGCATCGGATATGTCGCTTCTCCAAAGAGTAAGTGTTAAGATCAGACAACATGGGTTTAGGAGTAATTTATTAGCTTAGATGAGGATTGGATAACAAATAAAATGGAGTCAGATGGAATAAATGTGTCATTTTCTTTTGGCAAATGCAATTTGTGGGGTGCCATTGATTTCAGGACTCATGCCTCAACCATTTGCGATCGATGGTATTACTGTACTCGGTTGATGGAATAGAAAATACAATGCCACATTTTCAGATGACACTAACATTGGTGGGAAATTACTTCTGAATGATGATGCAAGAGATTTGAAAATTATATGGATAGGTTTGGTGAATGGGCCAACATTTGGCAAGGAAAATTAAAGTGAATAAATATGGGGCTATTCAAGTTGGCCAGTATAATAGAAAGACAAACTATTATCTAAATGGAGAGAAAGTTCAAAGTGCTTAGGTGCAGAGGGATCTGGGTGCCTGCTTGCATATCACAGAAAACTGGCTTGAGGGTACTGCAAGAAATGAGAAATGCAAGCATAATGCCAGTGTTTACTTATAAAAGGATAGAGTAGAAAGGTAGGGAGTGTTGGTGTAGCTATGCAAGGCATTAGTGAGGCTACAACTGGAGACCAGTTTGGGTGTCCTGCAGAATGAGGTATTTCCATTGGAGGCAATTCAGAAGTGCTTCATTAGATTGATTCCATATTTGAAGTGTTTGTCTTATGAAGAGAAAGTGAGCAGTTTAGGCCTATACTTTCGAGTTTATAAGAATGAAAGGAGATCTCACTGAGGTCTGTAAAATGCTAAAAGTCATTGAATGCGTAGACATGGAGCGGATTTTTTTTCATATGTCGCAATCTACAACAAGAGACTAGAGTTATAGGATGGAGAGATGGCAGGAAATTGGAACAGAGGCCACGTTGACATCAGCCTCATCGAGGGGTTGGATTCCTCACAAATTCTCCTTGTTCTTATTCAACTCTTTAACTGTGTTGCTCAGGAATGGGGGAGGATTGGGTATCATATCAGAAGCAGGCACTCAGGATAAATCAGTCTCAATCAGTTAGACAGAATGCAACCAGTAGGGTCACACAATCAGCGCTGGGCTCTCAACGATTTACAGTCTATATTAATGATCAGAAGGATGGAACAGATATACAGATGCTGAGTTTGGTGATGTCGCTGTGATAAGCAAGAGATTAAACTACCAAGAGAAGGTGGAGAGTCTGCAAATAGATTCAGAGAGGTAAAGGCAATAGATAATAGTTTGGCAGGTGGAATTTAACCTGTCTTTCCATTTACAGGAATAATGGAAGGCAGTATGTTACTGAAATGGAGAAGGATTACACGACTTAATGATACTGTGTACTGGGGGGGTTCACTCAGACCCGTTCAGACATGGCAGGTTTTGCTCAATCCCTGATCATCTGTTCCTAGACACTCCAAGTGACCCCATTGCTCTCCGTACACATGGAATACTTTGACGTGGTTGATTGGTGGTGGGGATGGTGTTTTGAGACGTGCATCAAGGGGACGGCCTTTATCCAAGATATATTCACTTCTTTTCTACGTGGGGACCCGATGACGATGGAAATGGCTGACTGCTTCTGAATGAAGAGGCCGTGACTGCTGCCAGGACGGTGGGTATTCACCAACATGATGAACTGTGCATGGACACACTGTAACATTAATAGAGAGAGATCTCCTTCAGTTCCTCTACCTCTCCCCATTGACATGGATACCCTGCAGATGCAATGTTCACCATCGGGAATCCCACTATCCTGGATACACCCGGCAGCTGAGGGAGAAACAATGCTTCTCATCCACCATATATATCCGCCATCACCGAATGGTTAACACTGATGTTGAGATACTGGGAAATGATGGTTTTGTCACCTAGTCCTGCCTAGAAAGTTCCGGCTCATAGAAGCTGAATGAAACTGTGACCCTAACAGCGACTTGCAGCACCGTCCTGCCCCTGGTGTGAAGCTGCAGGTCGTGTTGAAGGAGGTGACACCGCTCTGTGACCAGTTGCTTGTTCAATCAGGGTCCCCTCACACTTTGATCCTAGGTTAGGTGGAGCTTGGGAAGCTGTTCCTGGAAAACCGGGGGTGGCAGCAGATCCCTTTCCCCACACACACTCACTCCGTGGTTTCAGAGCTTCCCCTCTCTGCAGCCTCTACTCCGTTTGTTGATCAGGTTACAGACCCATATGTTGTAACTACAGTCCCCATGCTCCATCCCGAGTTGGGTCAGCAAATCCTCAGCTCTCCCTGAACGTCTGAGGCAGTTCACAGCACAACCTCCAGCAAACCATTCCCCAACTCCTCCACCAACTTTTCAATAACAGGAGTCAATCAAAAATCCCTCGGCTACAAGTGTTGTGGACCAGACCAGATCCCCGCAAAATATTTTAAGAAGGCCGCTTAGATCCAAAGCTTTCCTTATTTTGAATATAGATGGGAAGTGTGCGTTCTAGATATGTTGTCTCTGGTCAAAACACTCGACATTAAGCAAAATATAACATAATCTATTCAAATGATTTAGTTAAAATCCAATCAAAGAAAAGAACATTTTGTGATAGCTTATATTGGAACACTAACACAACAATAGATATCGTACCTTCTTGGTATACACCGCTTGACACAAAGATATATTGAAATACAGATTCTTAAATGCAATTTTCCAATCCAGGAGAATTCAACATCAACAAGAAATCTCAACGAGAAAATCAGCTGGGGGTCATGTATTGATACTCCCAACCCTTCTGGGATCCCCAGCAGCTTCTGAATGCTGCAGCTAAAAACCAAACGAGTAGACCTGGTCTGTGAGAGCTGGCCACTGCCCTTCCGTTGTTACCACCATTTAATGAAACCTAAAGGCCTCCTCAGTTATTTCCTTAAACTGTGTTGAGGCAGCAGTTCTGCCCCTCTGCCTTTATAACCTCTCTTTAAAAACAACCGAAGAGAAAATAACCTCTTTACAGTGATATTATATCCACAACTCCTCCTTTAATAAAATGATCCATCAATATACAAAGATGGATTAATTTTAGACCTCCTAATTGTTCTCTATTTGTAGACTGAAATGCATATATTGGTAAAAACAATGACTGCAGATGCTGGAAACCAGATTCTGGATTAGTGGTGCTGGAAGAGCACAGCAGTTCAGGCAGCATCAGAGGAGCAGCAAAGTCGACGTTTCAGGCAAAAACTCTTCATCAGGAATAAAGGCAGAGAGCCTGAAGGGTGGAGAGATAAGTGAGAGGGGGGTGGGGGTGGGGAGAAAGTAGCATAAAGTACAATAGGTGAGTGGGGGAGGGGATGAAGGTGATAGGTTGGGGGAGGGTGGAGTGAATAGGTGGAAAAGAAGATAGGCAGGTAAGACAAGTCATGGGCTCAGTGCTGAGCTGGAAGTTTGGAACTGGGGTGAGGTGGGGGAAGTGGAAATGTGGAAACTTTTCAAGTCCACATTGATGCCCTGTGGTTGAGGCGAAAGATGAGGTGTTCTTCCTCCAGGCTTTTGGTGGTGAGGGAGCGGCGGTGAAGAAGGCCCAGGACCTCCATGTCCTCGGCAGAGTGGGAGAGGGAGGTGAAATGTTGGGTCACAGACGGTGTGGTTGATTGGTGCGGGTGTCCCGGAGATGTTCCCTAAAGTGCTCTGCTAGGAGACGTCCAGACTCCCCAATGTAGATACCATTAGGGCATTGGATGGAGGTGAGGGAGGAGGTGTGGGCTCAAGTTTTGCAATTCCTGCAGTGGCAGGGGAAGGTGCCAGGATGGGAGGGTGGGTTGTAGGGGGGCGTGGACCTCACCAGGTAGTCACGGAGGGAACGGTCTTTGTGGAAGGCGGAAAGGGGTGGGGAGGGAAATATATCCCTGGTGGTGGGGTCCGTTCGGAGATGGCTGAAATGTTGGCGGATAATTTGGTTTATGCGAAGTTTGCTAGGGTGGCAGATGAGCACCAGGGGCGTTCTGCCCTTGTTACGGTTGGAGGGGTGAGGTCTGAGGGCAGAGGTGCGGGATGTGGACGAGATGCGTTGGAGGGCATCCTTAACCACGTGGAAGGGAAATTGCGGTCTCCAAAGAAGAAGGCCATCTGGTGTGTTTTGTGGTGGAACTGGTCCTCCTGGGAGCAGATAGGGCGGACGCGGAGGAATTGGGAATACCGGATGGCATTTTTGCAAGAGGTCGGGTGGGAAGAGGTGTCATCCAGGTAGCTGTGGGAGTCGGTGGGTTTGTAAAAAATGTCGGTGTCAAGTCGGTCATCATTAATGGAGATGGAGGGGGCCAGGAAGGGGAGGGAGGTGTCAGAGATTGTCCAGGTAAATTTAAGGTCAGGGTGGAATGTGTTGGTGAAGTTGATGAATTGCTCAACCTCCTCTCGGAAGCACGAGGCGGCACAAATGCAGTCATCAATGTAACGGAGGAAGAGGTGCATATATATATATATTACATTGACTCTGAGCATACAAATGTTCCCAACTCGATTCGATTTCAGTCATTTTACTCCTGCCACAGAATGCCTTTGTCTTTCTTCATCCAAGTCTCCACAACGTCTCAAAACTTAGATTTTCTCGCTCTGTAACCTGTATAATTTCAAATTGAATGACAGCAACAATAAGCTCAATCGAAACAGACTGGTATTTTTCTCCCTAAACTTCTCCAAAAAACTTTAAGGGGTCACTGATTGTCAATCACTGATAAAAATTTGTCTCAGGTATGTTATTCGCAATTCAAATGCTGAAATGTTGTAATGCCAACGCCAAGCTGAATGCCTCCTTTCCCATTGTGGAATAAATCTTTTGATGTTTTCACTGGACACTCCAACCACAAGTTACATAATGGAGCACTTCTCATCTCTCCAATACTCCCTCTGAATGACATAGCTCCTCATGTCTCAGCACAAAAGAATTACATACTTCTGTACCTCTTAATGCTGTAACCGCTTTACCTGCTACTCCTGGCATATGCCAGTAAATCTTACTCTCACAGGGATATGTTTTAAGAAGATCTCGCGCATTCTTCTCAATCCCTCACAGAAACCAAGCTTTGATTTCTGAACTCAATCATCATCATCATCATCAGCCATTACAGTTTCTAAGCTTGCCATTGTAACTCTGCTCTTCCACTCAAGTTCTCACGACTGCAGGAAGTGAATTGTTGAACTTCTCCAAAATAAGAATCTCTCTAAGAGTGCCATAACTTTGTTCTGTTTTTAATACTCTTACCCACCTTTCAAAATTACTTTTTAGCTTCTTTCAAACTCAATGTGCGTTTAACCACGAACGCTATTTTAGATTCCTGAAACACTATCTGTCGGCTTCTGTCACAAGCTCATATGCACTTCAGATGGCTTTCTTCACCTTCTCCTCCTCCCCAGATACCTCCTCCAAGAGGGATGCAAATACCTATCAGCTTTGTTTGGATCAACTAAATCCACATGGTCACTGGGCACTGCATTTGTTTAGCCACTTTCTCAAATGAAATTAAAAAAGGCTCCCCCATCATTCTCATCAAATTTAGATAATGTCTGGATGTATTTGAACAGATCCCCATCAAGCCTTTGGCTAATATAGGGTTGCTGATCCTCACTATCCTCCTCATCCAGCCTACAGTCTACCTTCATCACCGCCTTCCATGCCCACTTTTCTCTCTAATTACTAACCTTTGAAGTTAAATCTCTCTGCTTGTCTTCTTTCTTTTTCTCTTTCTTCTTCAATTTCTGTTCTTTTATTACTACGCTTCATCATAATTCAAACAGTTTCAATTCCTTCTCATGTTCAAGGTGCCTCATTTAAAATTGAATTCTCGCCATTTCCAAAGAGTCTGATGGCGGTTCCACCAAATGTAATTCCCGAGCTATAGCTAATTATCTCTCATTTTCTCACAGACAAACACAACCCCAACTCCAGCTTGTCTGCCAATTCCTACAGCTTTGCCTTCATTACCTTTTGTAAAACCCCCAACTTCCCTTCGTCCACACCCAGAGAACCCTGAGTGACTGAAAGAATGTTTATACACAAAACGCTGTTTAAACCAACCGAATTCAACATCCTAACAGCTACCATACACGACCTTTGAACCCTATAGACTCGTGGTGCGTACTCTCCAGTGTCTGCATGAGCTTATTCTGGATTCGCTGGTTTCCTCCCACAATCCAAAAGTGTGCATGTCAGGTGAATTGGCCATGGTAAATTGTTTGCAGTTTTCAGGGATGTGTGGGTTAGGGGTAAATGTGTAATATTAGGGTCGAGGAATGAGTCTGAGGAGGTTACTCCTCGGCGGTTCGGTGTGGACATGTTGCGTCGAATGGCCTGTTTGCAGACTGTATGGATTGTAATTCTAAACCCAATTTGGTATTATCGATGTCGAACCAGACAAAAGTCCCCAGTTTGCTATAGACCAACCAGACTGTCTCAAACTATTTTAAGAAAGTAGCTTGGATGCCAACCTTTTCTTATTTTAAAGGTAGATGTGAAGTGGGTGTTCCAGATGTGATGCTACTAGTCAAACCACTCACCATTAAGTAAAACACAATATATTTAATCACTCTAATGAATAGCCATACAAAATGAAGACGATTCTAGAATAACTTAACTATTGGAAACCTTAACCAAATAATGGATACAGTATCTTCTACAAATGAACTGTTCCAATATACTAACATCATCTAAACACACCCTATGGTAATAAGGAGCAATCATACATGCAGTTCTCCAATCCAGGATGAAACAGCTTCAAGTGAAGCTTCAGAGAGAATAGCAGTTAGGGATAATTTACTAAAACTTCCAACCCTTCTGGGACACAAGCACCTAATGACTTACAGCTATAAGGAAAAAAAATAGAAAGCCTGGTCTATGTGAGCTGGCCATTGTTACTACTATTTATTTAAAACCCTAAAAGTCTCGTAAGTTATTTACTTGAGCCATTTTCAGTAGGCAGTTTGGCCTTTAAGACCCCTTGTTAATAAAATTAAAATAACCTGTTTTTAAAAAAACGTGACAGCATTGTCACACAATTTAGATGCCTGGTCCTTTACTCAATGGGCTTCCTCGTGATACTGATCTCTAGGTCACCTGAGAGGGACAAATACAGGTACAGACCAAGTTACAAGGATGTGTCTCATAACTTCTGAAACACGCCTGTCCATGGACCATCACATGGGACATACCGGGAAGTGAACAACAGCCTGACACACACCACTTCACTGTTTCAGAGCTTCACAATGCCAGCACTCGATACACTAGGGAGCCAAAACCCAAGGCCAGGGAAAGATACAGAGGGACTGAGAGATTCACATTAAATATAGAAACAGACAGTTAATTAACTTGGAGGAGGTTGTGCTAATATGGGGAAAAAAGACAGAGCAGTGAGACTGACTGGTGAAGTGAGATCTTCGAGAGTAAAATTACAAGAATTAGAACATTGAATACAGGCATTGTCAGATCAGCTAAAATGGTTTGTTACATCAATTTCTGAATATGCTTGACAGAACACCACAAACAACATAAACTGGGACAAGATGACAGCCCAGAATGGAGGGCTGTGCAGACCATGCTAGTGTGTTGCTCAGTAAACTGCAGTATCTGCCCAGTATGGAGAGCATTGCAAACTTTACTATCATATGCTAACTATACTCGCATCAGATGACTGCCTACAATGGGAAGGTTTGCTCTATCTGCGCGCGTGTGTGTGTGCGTATCCATCAGAGACTGAGGGAGAGTGTGTGCGCGTGCCCGATTGGCGTGGTTGAATGTGAAACTCAATGTTTGAGAAGGAACGCACATGGAGGAAACTATTTTAAATACGAACAACTGGCAGGCTTTTATTTAATCGACAGAGAGAGAATGAGAGAACTTTCATGGACAGATGAGGTAAAGTGTTTGAAAATGTTACAATAAAGGCATTGCCATAAAAATAGCAATATATATCAGCGTGAACATGAATGTCAGATGGATGGGAGTTTGGTGTGTGTTCGAATCAGATTTGCTTCAACAACTTTGAAGTCAGGAGCGTCAGCAGCAGATTATTAACTTCATTAAGACTGTATTTTATAACTCAAAGTTCAAACAGGCGGTGGAATAAGCCAGTGAGATACATTGCGGAGTGGTGAGTATTTCAAGTTTGAAATGGACAGGCAATGGTGTCAGGAATCAGCTCATGGTCAAAGGGATCACCCACAGTTGTGACTCGCTTGCTTCAGCCGCAGATATTAGCCAGGGATGGGATGGAAACACTGGAAGGAAGTGGAGTTTGTAACCAGAACAGTAGGCAGCGACCTCGATGCTCTTAATATCTAAATAACAAAGGCAAAGATACAGTATATTGCGGTTATCCGCTGAAACTGAGTAGGTCAACATAGAGACCCATGAGTAATATTGCCAGATCCAAGAGAGGCAGTAATTGAACATCTTTATTGATGTAGTTAGTAGTGGTCTGTAGAGTAAATATCTGGATTCAGAGTTTCAACAGGAAGAGTAATAGCGGGTAGATGTGTAGAATATATAAAAGAACAGTAATACAGTCATAACTAGATTATAGAAAAAAATGGATAGTGACACTTACTAGGAACACCAACGATAGGCAGGAAGGGATAATAAAAATATTGAATAATGAGAAAAGCGTAATAGTTCCCCGATGATAATGACAACCAATCAAATGCAAAAAGATACCAAATATAATCGGATAAACTCCTGCCTATTGTTGGAATATTCCAGTCGAATATTCCCAGATTCTGATCCATGTTTGGAATATTCCAGTCTAATGTTCTCAGATTCTGATCCATGTTTGGAACATTCCAGTCTAATGTTCTCAGATTCTGATCCATTGTTGGAACATTCCAATCTAATGTTCTCAGATTCTGATCCATTGTTGGAACATTCCAGTCTAATATTCTCCGATTCGGATCCGTTGTTGGAACATTCCAGTCTAATGTTCTCAGATTCGGATCTCTCCTCCCCCTCTCTGGATCTGCTGATCCCTGTCAGTGCTGTCGGTGATGGTCCCGCTCATGTTTTGGGATAACACAATAAAAGGTGCCCAATTATTATTAAAAGCTAGAAACCCTCCACTGGGATAATTAGAATCCATGGAGATTAGCATTAATCACAGTCACTGAACAAATAGGATCAGTTAACCAGTTCCACACATCACTTTTCGTATCACTATAAAAGGGACCATTTGCTAGTTTTGGATGGAATGGATGACGGTTGCTGAGAGATGCACCATAAATCTTTCAAGTTTTATTTTTTTTTACTTGCACACGAGATTATTACAGAACACTGCAGGGATGTATGGTATGTTCCACTCTGTTTATGAAAGGAAGCAGTTATAAAATAACACATTGGCTACTTTAAAAAAAAACATCGGATGGGCAAGTTTCTAGATGCCTTAATCTACAGTATGATAATTATTGACCAGTGTGAGGCTACGCCGGATTTTAAGTGCCCTGTTTTCAAATCCTTTTATAACCTTGAGACAGAGCACTGAGACTGCTGCTCAGCAAAAGGCCAAAGCAATTCTGCCCCTATGGGCCTCTTACAGAATGATAGGAGAAGGCCATTCAGTCCATATTAGCCTGTTGTTACTTGAAAACGTGGAACTCTGGAATATTAGCACATTTTGTCAACAAAATCATTCAAAAATAAAAGGATTTGTTGCTGCAGCTGTATGAGGTGTCACTGAGAGGGCACCTGGAGTTCATTGTTTCTGTAACTGAGAAGGGTTGGACCTCCATCAGATGCAGTTTACTGATGATTATAATCCAGGGGTTGATGTGTCATTTAATGTCTCGTGGCTGTTATAAAGGGACAGGAGGATCCCATGCAGCCTCTCGATCCTGTTACAGAGGGGCAAGATGTGTTTATTTAATATTTCAAGTCTGTTACGCATAAATATTACGTTTAAACTAGTTATGAAATAGGAAAGACTTGATGTAAACAAATAAAGTTCTAACTTTGAACAAGACCACTTTTGAAAGTGTTAGGTGAGCCCTGTGAAAGGCTGATTGGAATACCCTATTCACAGGTAAAGGGATGGTTGGTAAATGCAAGGCAATCAAAACTTGGTTTTAGAGAGTCCAGAGCCAACGTGTTCCTATTAGTGAGAGGGGCAAGGCTGGTGGATGCAGGAAGTGCTGGATGGCGAGATATATTGATGCTCTGGTCAAGATAAGGAAGGAGGCATATGTCAGCTAAACAGAGCTGAAATCAAGTGGATCCCCAGAGGATTTTAAGGCCAGTAAGTGTATAGTCAACGGGGAAGTCGGGCCAGAAAAATGTGAACAAAAGTTGGCTTTAGAAATAGAGTTAATGAGGTATTGAAGAAATTCTACAAATCTTTTAATGGCAAAAGATTAACTAGGGAGAGAATAGGGCACCTTAAGGATCAGTAAGGCTACCTATATGTGGAACCACAAGAGTTGGGAGGGATATGAAACGAGTATTTCTCCTCAGTATTTAATGTGGAGGGAGTTACAAGCGCGAGAGAATGAAGAATCTATAGTGATATCTTGAAAAGTGTCTATATTGCAAGGAGGTGTTGGACATTTTAAAACACATAAAGGTGAACAAATCCCTGGGACCTTATCAGTTGTATCCCAGACATTTGTGGGAAGCTCTGCATTTTGCGGATATATTTGTATCATTGATTTCCACAGGTGAAGTGCCAAAAGATTGGAGGGCTGCTAACGGAGTGTCATCATTTAAGAAAGGAAGGAAAAACCAGGTAAATATAGACTGGTGAGCCTGACGTCAATAGTGACTAAATTGTTGGAGGGGGTTTTGAGGGAAAGGATGTATATGCATTTGGAAAGACAAGGACAGAAGAGGCTTTGTACGTTGGAGATCACGTCTCACTGACTCGGTGGAATTTTTTGAGGAAGTGATGAAGATGATTGATGAAGGCAGGACAGTGGATATTGTCTTTATGGAATTCAGTAAGAAAACCAAAATGTTCTACATGGTAGACTGGTTAGGAAAGTCAGACTGCCTGGGATCAAGGGAGAGCTCGCCATTTAGACCCAAAATTTTCTTTAATATTGGAGACAGTGCGTGACAGTGGGCATTTGTTCATTAAACTTGGAGACCTGTGACCAGTGGTGTACCACAAAGGCCTTTTGTCACTTATACAAATCATTTGCATTTGACTATCTGAAGTATGGTCAGAAAGCTTGTGGATAATTCCAAATTTGGTGGTGTAGTTGACAGTGAAAAATTATATCTCCGAACAAAGAGAAAGTTGATTAGGTGAGCTGAGGGGTGGCGGATGGAGTTAAGTTTAGATAAATGTGAGGTGTTGCATTTTGGCAAGACAAATCAGGGCAACGTATGCAGGTAGGGTTCTGTCGAAAGTTGCCACTCAAAGAGAACTCCATAGAAATTATAGAATCCCTACAGTGAGGAAACAGGCTATTCGGCCCATCAAGGCCACACCGAACCTCTAAACAGTATCCTACTGGAGAAACCCCTACCCTGTCCCTCTGAGCCTGCATTTCCCATGGCTAATCCACCTCGCCCACACATCCCAGGGTACTTGGGACAATTTAACATGGCCAATCTCCACTTGCCGGTACATCTTTGTACTGTGGCAGGAAAACGTAGCACCTGGAAGAAACGCACGCAGACACGTGGAGAATGTGCAAACTCCACACAGGCAGTCATTCAAGGATATAATTAAACCCAGATCGCTGTGCTCTGAGGTAGCATTGCAAGCCACTGAGGCACTGTGTCATCTGTTGGCGCAGGTTCTCCGTTCCTTGAAAGTGCCGTCACAGGTAGACAGCACAGTGAAGAAGGCACTTGGTGACCTTCCCTTTATTGGTGCGTGTTTTGAGTCTATGCGTTTGCATGACAAAATCTGTACAGGGCATTGGTTTGTCTACTTTTGTAATATTGCCTTTAATTCTGGTCTCCCTGTTGTCAGAAAGATGTCAAACTTGAAAGGTTACAGAAGAGATTTAAAAGAATATTGCAGAGGTTGGAGGGTTAGAGTTACAGGGAGAGTTTGAATAGGCTGAGACGGGAAAGATTTATAAAGGGAAATGAGGCACAACACTTTCAAAGAGAGACAGTTGTGTATATAGATTGACCACCCAAAGGAGGTGGTGGAGGCGGACACGGTTACGCCATTTAAAAGGCATTTGAATGGGTACATGCATGGGAAGGGTAAGAGAGGGATATGGGCCAAGTGCTGGCAACGGGGACGAGATTAATGTAGGATATTTGGTCAGAATGGACGACTGGATGGAAGGGTCTTTTTCCGTGTTGTACATCACTGACACTCTGTTGGCTCTTGAGTGTATAACACAGGAACAGGAAGATGCTATTCAGGTTCTGAATTCTGTCAGTTAACTTGTTTGCTCAATTACGGAGAGTCAAATACAAAACTACATCATTCAGATTTTGATGGTGTTTTACAGAAACAGGAGAAAGGCTGTTAGTCAAGAGAAGCTGTAAGGAATCTGAAGAGGCCAGTTCCACCGGAGCAGCCGTTGAGCAGAAAGCGATTGGAGCCTGTTAGTCAGTAGTAAGAGGAGGACATCTATTTTCACAAACTTGGGATCAGGAGGCATCACTCAGTTGCTCAATACTGGGACACAGGAACAGGAGGCAGTCACTCAACATGCTCGAGGCTGGGACTCAGGAACAGGAGGCAGTCACTCAACTGCTCGGTACTGGGACACAGGAACAGGAGGCAGTCACTCAACTGCTCGAGACTGAGACACAGGAACAGGAGGCAGTCACTCAACTGCTCGAGACTAGGACACAGGAACAGGAGGCAGTCACTCAACTGCTCGAGACTGGGACTCAGGAACAGGAGGCAGTCACTCAACTGCTCGGTACTGGGACACAGGAACAGGAGGCAGTCACTCAACTGCTCGAGACTGGGACACAGGAACAGGAAACAGTCACTCAACTGCTCGAGACTGGGACTCAGGAACAGGAGACAGTCACTCAACTGCTCGAGACTAGGACACAGGAACAGGAGGCAGTCACTCAACATGCTCGAGGCTGGGACTCAGGAACAGGAGGCAGTCACTCAACTGCTCGGTACTGGGACACAGGAACAGGAGGCAGTCACTCAACTGCTCGAGACTGGGACACAGGAACAGGAAACAGTCACTCAACTGCTCGAGACTGGGACTCAGGAACAGGAGACAGTCACTCAACTGCTCGATACTGGAACACAGGAACAGGAGGCAGACACTCAACTGCTCGAGACTGGGACACAGGAACATGAGGCAGACACTCAACTGCTCGAGGCTGGGACACAGGAACAGGAGGCAGTCACTCAACTGCTCGAGACTGGGACACAGGAACAGGAGGCAGTCACTCAACTGCTCGAGACTGGGACACAGGAACAGGAAACAGTCACTCAACTGCTCGAGACTGGGACTCAGGAACAGGAGACAGTCACTCAACTGCTCGATACTGGAACACAGGAACAGGAGGCAGTCACTCAACTGCTCGAGACTGGGACACAGGAACATGAGGCAGACACTCAACTGCTCGAGACTGGGACACAGGAACAGGAGGGAGTCACTCAACTGCTCGAGACTGGGACAAAGGAACAAGGCCAAGGTCCCGGAAGACTGTGCAATAGCAAATGTTGTGCTCTTATTCAAGAAGGGCTGCAAAGAAAAACCTGAGAAGTATGCACCAGTAAGCTTCACATCTGTTTTCAGTAAACCGCTTGAGAAGGGTGTGAGAGATAAGGTCTGCATGCATTTGGAAAGACAGAGTTTGACTTGGAGCAGTCAGCATAGCTTTGTGCGCGGCAGATCATGCCTTACACATTTTGTTCGAGTTTTTTGAGGAAGTGACCGGGAAGGTTGACGAGGGCAGGGAGGTGGACATAGTCTATACGGATTTCAGTCAGGCCTTTGATAAGGTTCCACATTTTAGGCCGCTCTGGAAGGTTAGATTGCATGGACTCCAAGGTAATCTGGCAAATTGGCGACACAATTAGCTTGACGTTATGAAGCAAATGGCTCTGGTGGAGGTATGCTTGTCGGACTGGAGACCTGTGACTAGTGGAGTGCCTCACGTGTCGGTGCTGGGCCAATTGCTGTTTGTTATCTATATCAATGATCTGGACGATGGTGCACAACGTAAGGTTAGTAAGTTTGCAGATGACACTAAAATAGGAGTGTTCCATTGAGGAACATTACCAGAAATTGCAGCAATACGTTGATCGGAAGCAGGAGTGGGCTGAGAAATAGCATATGGAGTGTAATATAGATAAGGGTGACGTCATGCATTTTGGAAAGTCAAATCCAGGTAGGAGTTGAATGATGAATGAGAGTGCCTTAAGGAGTATAGTGGAATATAGGACATTAGAGATCAGGTGCACGGTTGTCTGAAATTTGAATCACAGATACACAGGTCAGTGAAGAAGGCTGTTGGCACACTGGCCTTCATCAGGGCATTGAGTATAGACGTTGGGACGTTATGTTGCAATTATACAGGATATTGGTAAGGCTGCAATTGGAGTATGGTGTTCAGTTTTGTTCACCTTGCTCTAGAAAGGATATTATTGAACAAGGAAGAGTGTAGAAGAAATTTCAGAAATGTTTCCTGGGCTAAAGAGTTTAAGTTATAGGGAGAAATTGGACAGTTAGAACTTATTTCTTTACAGCCTAGGAAACTGAACGGCTTCTTATAGAAGTGTATATAGTTCGTGAGAAGATTTGTAGCTCGGGTGTTCGTTGTTGTGGTTCTGTTCACCGAGCTGGGAATTTGTGTTGCAGATGTTTCAGCGGACAGCTGGAACTGACAACTGGGAGCGGCAGATACAAACTACTATTAATGCTGGAGGAAACATCACAGAAGTGCTTCACATGAGGCTCCCAAGCACTGAGGATGTCACCTAGATATGGTCTCTCTAATGAGAGTTCTTTGGGACTCTATTCTATCAATGTTACCACTTTAATTTTTTAAAAATGTAATTCTACTGAAAAGAGACTTTAAATATTATAATAACCCAATAACAACAGAACTCAAATAACTGAACAAAATTAAACGCATGTACATGTACATACAAAACAAGTTAAAAATACGAAATGGACAGACGAAAAACAAACATAAACAATAAATAATGAATAAATAGTACATCTCAGCATAACAATACAATAACTATCGTTCTTATATGCATTTTTATGTTCATAATTATTCCTTACTGGATATTAGATTCATTAGACAATATCATCATGGCTATATAAAAGCCCTTCTTATTGTGACAGATAAACCTGCATTGTGGTAATACAAAATGGGCTGCCATGTCTTATATAGATCTCTGTTTTTTGATACACCATACTGGTGAGAAAGTCCAAAGGGATATTCTCCATGAAGACCTTACGACGACACAACAGACCCGGGGTTTGCAGACATCCCACACAAACAGAACATGTTTCCTAGCACAGAAAGTAAGGATATATTTTTTTTCCTCATGTGCATCTGTGTAAGTGACCATGAGCAGGCCCAGGAAAAGAAAAACTAGGTCCATCTCCAATTCAGTCCCCAATATCTACTCTATCACAGCTACCACAGTGCTCCAATATATATGAAGCCGACAGCAGGACAAAAAGCAACGAGTAAGAGTGCCTGTAGTCATTCGGCATTTATGACATGCTGAAGATAATCCCACTTCGCATTTTGAGTGACAATCTGGGGTCAGATAGACCCTATGAAGAATTTTCAACTGCATGGAATGGGTCCTATTACAGATCAAAATCCTTTGAGCATTTTCACAAATATCCTCCCATGTCTCCGAAGTGTTCTGAACCCCCAACACTCTCTCGCAGGCATCACAAAGCTGCACAGTCTCGTCTGAGGGGATACACTCCAACTAGTGATAAAGAGTACTGACAGAGAGTGTATTCTAAGCAATAAGTATCCTCTTCTCTCTATCGGATCTGTAAGAATCTGTTAAAGCTGCATTTTTTAAAAATCAAATCTCTGATCCGGAAAAAAAAACAGAAGACAACTTCAGTAGGTAGTCCATACTTACGAGTTATTTGATCAAATGATGTCATTCGTTCTCCCTCAAATAACACGTGGTGGCTCAGTATTTAGCACTGCGGCCTGACAGCACCAGAATCCAAAGATGTGCAGGTAAGATGACTTGGCTATTGATAAATCACCCATAGTGTTCAGGGATATGTAGGTTGGAGCATTAGTCAGGGTAAATATAGGATGGTAGGGGAATGGGTCTGGGTGGGTCGAAGTCGACTTGTTGGCCCCAAGGGCTTGTTTCCACACTGTAGGGATTCTATTAATTCTAAATCACTCCAGCAAGTTACACCCCTGGCTTCCCACAGTTTAAACATGGAATCCATTATCCCCGGTTGACAACTCGTTATACCAATTGTAGGGGTAAGAAACATGGTTTTGGCTGTATTGCCCTCGATCTGACGCATTGTCATTCATGTTTTAACAGTATTGATAAATATTGGGTTATGAGCATACTCCACAATGTCATTTTCTCTAAGAAAAACAGACTAATAAGGTTTCACTTTCTCTGAGAGGGTTCAATATCTAACCATAGTGACGCTGAGTCCTCAGTGGCTCAGACACTAACATGGGATAATAAAGAGCTTAATTGATAGATTTTAATCTGGGAATCTACTCCCCACACTCTGTGGGGTTGTTGCAATTTGGTTAGCTTGATAAAGAGTCGCTTATGATGCCAAATAAAAGAGCTAAACCAGCCATTAAATCTCCTAAATATCTGTCTGGGAAGGATCAAAGGAAGCATTCACACGGGGTATAGCAAATAAGGAAGGACATTCATTTGAAGAACAGCTATCCGACCTAGCCAGGATATTGGAAGTGCATCCCATCTTTGAAGGTCTTGTTAAATTTTGTCAAACAAATGGACATAGTTCACATTAAATAAATGATCAAAGACGGATGCAATGAATATGCTGAAATAGGGAAACCACCCCCGTACCATTTAAAAGGAAACCAGGGTTTGCCTTCAACATCAGGTATTTCCCTGAGACGTCCCATTGGGATGGACACAAACTTTGTAAAATTAATCTTATAGCCCAAAAAGGTGATAAGCGAAATAATGCATTACATCACTTGAGCTGCCGAAACTGTGGGATTTGACAAAAACATAAGACCCTCATCTGCATACAACACAAACTTATGTTATTTCTATCTTACTTCTGGGGCAGGAATGTTGGGATAATATTCCCAATTGTGTAGGATGCCACCATATCTAAGATTGTTGCAGGGATGGGGAAGAGATCAACCCTCGTGTGCCATTTCTGCGGGTTAAAGGAGAAAATAAAATCCCAACTAGTTAGGTATATCTGCCTCCAGACATCCACCAGCTCTACTTCTGCACACAAATCCACTAATTGCTTGCATCATAACGAGGGTATCGGGGAACATTTGGACACTCTGTCCTCCGTGGGTCCATAAGACAGTTGAAGTCTCCTTCTACAATTATGTGCCACGATGTAAGATAACTTAACGCAATAAACATTCAAAATAACTGTATTACATCCCATGGTTTAAGACTTTGGGGATGATGATCCTCCCGTGAGTGTCTAATGCAATCTACTAATTTAAATGGAAGATTCTTCTTCACTTGGATGGCTTCTCCCCTACTCCTTGTATTAGAAGACGAGAGAGCAAAAAAACCCGATCAAACCGCCCTGCTTTAACGTCATATGTTCCTTGCCATCAAGGTGCATCTCCTGCAATTGGACAACATTCACCCTCTCTTTTTGAAGACTAGAAAGTACATTTTTCCTCTCGACTGGCAGAAGGCTCCCCTTAATGTTCCAGGTAGAACATTTAAGCACATCATTATCCATAACTCATTGTAGCAACATTTCAACCCGAGAGTTTCACATCGAATTACGCATCCCTGATGATTAATGAAAAAAAAAAGACTCATTGAGCCTAAAAACTGTACCACCTAAAATACTAGAACTAAAAAGCTCTCAAAACGTTCCAAAGCTAAACACACACAAAAAAACAAAGAATGAAATAAAATCCAAAATGCCAAACACACTCGATTGGGGAATTTACCGCCTATTGGGGATGCACTTAGTTATCACAACTAGCTTTGTAACACCCCCAGCTTGAGCTGCACCCCAGGCACAAGCAAAGAAAGAGAAAAAGAGTAGTAATACTAATGAAGAAGTTAGAAGTGAGTACCCAACACAGTCACTGCTATAATTTAATACTGGTTAATATCAGAAAAATCCAACAAAATCTCTTTAGGAGAAACATGATTATCTAAATATCCAGCTTACATTAAAATGTCCATAAAGTTTTCGCTTTCTCTGGAGAGTCACACGAGTTCGTGGATCCATTGAAATCAATACAGAGCACAGCTGGATACCGTAAGGAATACTGAATCCAGAGTTTCCTTACTCTTCTCTTGATCTCATCAAAAGATTTTCTTTCCTGAATCACCGCCGCTAAAATGACATGAAAGAAAGTAATCCTGGAGCACTCGTGAATTAAGCCCATCAGATCTTTCCCCGGGTTCTGAAAGCTTCCACCAGTCTTTGTCCCCATAACTATGTAATTGCGTAATGACAGGATGAAGGCGTTGGTCTGAGTCTGACTCCCGAGCCGTAACCGATGAACTGTCTCACTCTTCACCCGTCCCTCCTCAGTTTCGAAGTGAAGGAATCACTGCAGCCAGTTCTTGAAAAAACTCACCGGCTGATCACCTTCTGTCTCCTCCAGCAAACCGACGATGTGAATATTCTTCATCCTACTCCTGTTCTCGAGGTTGTCATCTTGTTCAATTAAGGTGCAGACCTGCTTTTCAAGGGCGAGGATCCTCTCCCCAGAGGAATCGATCACGGTCTCTGTCGCTGCAGTTCGGCCCTTGACATCGTCTGTTCTGTTTCCAAGGCTGTCAAGTTGCTGCTCATGTTTTTGGAGCACGGCTGAGAGCGGCTCTAGCCACGGTTGAACTTTTGTTCAATCATGGCTTCAATCATATCACGTAACTTGGTGAACTCAGTGACCAAGGCCTGGTGAGTAACTGGGTCCATGGAACGAGCAGAGGGGTTTGCAGCTACAGCTTCAGGCATTCTCGATGTTTCTGACGGGTGCACAGCCTGTTGGGACTTACTCGATCCTTTCCCCATGTTTTGTCATTTCCTTTTGACAAAACGGGATTAGTAAAGATTCTATCGCTCTTTTAGTGTTGAATTTTAACTAAACGGCTTGGATGGGGTGTATTAGAGAACCACTTTGCCCGTGCTGTGATGCAGAGCCCAGAAAAGCAGACCTTCTGGATCGCTGCCATTTTGTATTCCCCTTAACATTTTATCGATATTATCATTTCATTTTGCATTATATTCTTGCAGGTTCTGAAGTCGTGTCATTTGATACCACTGTTTACATTTCCCCCCACCCTGCGCATTGCTGCCCATTCCTCGATAATCCTTGATTGTGTTGTTATTTATGAACCTTCCGTCTGTGCCTCAAAAGAAAAAATCAATATCTCTGCCTCCATTGCTCCGTGGGAAAGAGTGTTCCAAAGACGCACAGCACTTTGAGAAAACAATTATAAACATTATGATCTGAGTGTGAGATTAGATTTTTGTGTCTCCTTATTTGACAAAAGATATGATTACATTGGAAGCAATTCAGAGATATTTCATTTCACGTATTCCTGGGGTGAACAGCTGATATTATAAAGGGTTTAAAAGGTTACTCTTGGAATGAGAGAAAAAAACATACGAGACCTTGAGGAGTGTGGATCAGGTATATACACACTGGGTGTTTGTATCGTCCAAATTTGTTGTCATTGTCATAGAACCGCTACAGTGTGGAGGCACTACATTCCGTCCATTAAGTCCACACTGACCCACCAAGCAGCACCCCACCTGGACGTGCCACCCCCCCCCAATCTTATCGATGTATCCCTGCATTTCCCATAGCTAACCCACCTAACCTCTGCATCCCTGGGCACTATGGGCAATCTACTTTGAACTGCACATCTTTGGACTGTGGCAGGAAACTGGAGCACTGGGAGGAAACCCACACAGGCATAAGGAGAATGTTCCACCTCCACATAGAGGGTCGCCCGAGGTTGGAATTGAACCCAGCTCCTTGGTATGTGAGGAAGCAGTGCCACCCAGAGATCCACCATATTCCTCCGTTAGTTCTGTTAGTAACTTGTGACTGACTAAAGAAATCTGCTGGACTTGTTCTTGTTACTGAACCTAACCCAGTCTGAGACCATTATCATCCGCCATATCACTAACCTGGTTACATTTAAAGTTGTTGTGAGCAGTGAGGAGTGGGACTAGAAAAGAAAAGAGTGACACTCTCCATCCTCAGTCACAATTGGAGTGAGAAAAAATTCACAAAGTGGGAATTCATTCACGTGGGAATGATCTTTCCCAGAGGTTTGGATGGCTGAATATTTGTATTACATCGAGGCTGGCTTCGGCTGATGTTCCATATACAGGTGAATCAGGGATAATGGTGCATGGAGAGATAAGTGCAGCTAGGACTACAATGAGATGAGTCATGGCATACTTTACTGGTGGAGTAGTGTCAAAGGGCCGAATGGTCCCCTCGTGTCCCTCAGTCTTATGTTCTCATGTTCCATTCGGTCCTTCGTATCTGCTGCATAGCGGCAGATCGAGGCCAGTCCGATGGTTAGGTGCAGTTTTGGAAATGGACTTGGAAAACCGAGGCTGGGTCAGGAAGTGACACTCATCCCCAATCCCTGTTTCCAGGCTTCCCCTCTCCATAACGTCTGCGCCAGATGTGGGTCGTATTACAGATCCAGATTTACTGTGAATATAGCCCCCATACTTCACTCAGGGTTAATTCAAACAAATCCTCTGCTCACCCGAATGTAGTATTACACAACACAACTTCCGGGATAATAAACAGTTACTTTGCAAAAGCATAACATGTGAAATTAAAAAGTAGGAACAAGAGTAGGCTATTCGGCCCCTCAAGCTTGCCTTGTCACTTAATAAGAACATGGCTGATCTACTCCAGTGCTCGACTCCACTTTCTTGACGACTCCTTGTGTCCCTCCATACCTGTCTGGGTCAGGGAATTCCTGACATTCACTACCTTCTGAGAGAAGACACCACTTTGCAACTCAGATTGAAATCGATGGTCCATATTCGGTATAAATGTCCTCGAGTTCGAGACTCCACCCAGGAATGGTAACAACTTCTCAACATCTACCACGTCAACCCCTCTCTGTGCCTTGTATTTTTCAGCAGAACCACTCCTCATTCATTTAAACTCCAATGAATAATCGCCTCACCATTTTAGAGATTCTCAATAACACAAACCTTTCATACCAGGAACCCGTCTTTTGAACCAACCTAGTTATTTGCTGCATCAGCATGCTGACTTTATGTTTCATACACTGGAAGTCTCCAATCCCTTTGTACTGCTCCTTTTCTGGAAGTCCTCTCCATTAAATAACAGCCTGTTTTTTTGATTCTCAGTGTCATCCACAAACTCGGATGTATATTGCACTCAACTCCCTCCTTCTGTCTAACAGTATAGATTGTACAGAACTGATGCCATCGGACTCATAGCTGTGGTACTCCAGCAGATACAACTATATCATGAAGATTCATTAATCCTGACTCTCCGATATCTATGTGCTAACCAATCATCATCCCATATTAATACATTATCCATCATCCTACGAGCTTCTGTCTTGTGTAAGAACTTTATTTTGTAATACCTTGTGGAAAAACTCTGGAAAGTCTGGTGTCTACCAGGTTCCCTTTATCAAATCCGCTTGTTACATTCTCAGGCCTCTCCAGAAATACTTTGCGTAATTTTACAGGTCAAAGTATAATTTACCTTTCATAAAACCACTCGGACCCTGCATGAAGCTTTTCTAAATGTAGATGCTGGCCGAGTTTTCCAAATTAAGCTCGTCCCACCTGCTTTCATTTAGCCTTTATGCGTCTAACTCTTTCCCATTCATTTGTTTGTCCAAATGAGTTTTAAATGTTGTAGCTGCACTGGCATCTACCACTCTTCCTCTGACAGCTCATTCCATAACCAACCAACCTCTGTGGAAAAAAAAAGTTGCCTCTTCGTTCCTTTTAAATCTTTCAACTTTCACCTTAAACCTATGCCTTCTATGGCTGAACTCCCCCATGCCGTTGGAAAGATCTTGGCTATTCACCTATCACGGACCCCTCAGCCTTCTCTATTCCAACGTAAACAACCCGAGCATATCCAGCCTCTCTCCATAGCTGATATACTCCATCCTAAGGAACATCCTGGTGAATCTCCTCTGCACCCCCTCCAGTACAATCACATCCTTCCTGTAATGTGGTTCCCATAACGAGCTTTCGAAGCGCTGCTTCTTCACCAGGTCGTTGTGCGCTTTGATGAAGTGCCTCGAAAACTAGTGCCGCCGAGTAAACCTTTTGGACTATAACCTGGCGTTTTGCAATTTTTAGCTTTGTCCATCCCAGTCCAACACCAACACCTCCAAATCAGAATTAATAAGAGACATAGCACTGATCCCTATGGCACACCATTAGACAAGAGCCTCCAATCACACAAACAGCCTTCTTCCACCACCCTGTGTCTCCTACCACTAAAGTTGATTTGGATGCAACTTGGCAAGTCACGAATGAGTCCTACCTGTTCCCTGGTTATTCTGTTCCACTGGATACACTTGGAGAATATCTGGAGATTCTCCCTAATCTTGCCTGCCAGGAGGTTTCCATGCCCCTGTGTTAGTGAGTCTCCTCCAAGTGATGAATTTCCTCCTTATTGCAGCCTTAACTGGCCAGTCCCAGATCCTGCCATTATTTGATTTCAATGTGGAATAGGCAGCGAGGGAAGCGTTCTGTTAATTTCCAAGTTGTCATATGTTTTTTTTTCCGAATTTTCTCAATTTAACTGAGACCCACCTCTCATTCTTTGAAGCTCAAGCGAACACAGGCCGAGTTTCCTTATCAGGCAATCTTACCATCTGAGGGATTAATCTGGAGAATGTCCACTGCACTTCCTCTGTGGTCAGTATATTCTTTCTGAGATTCGGTCACCAAAACTGTACACAATACTCCGGGTACAGTCCCACCAACACGCTGTGAAACTGCTTCAACATGTCTTTACATCAATATTCTGAATCTCTTAAATGAAGGCGAACCAAACTTTAACTTCCACTTACATGTATTCCTCCAAATTCCCTTCACATTCATTGCATTTACGAACTCACTGAGATCTTATAGAAACCCTTCCGAAAATCCAGTAAATATGACCTCTACTGTTTCTCCATTATCTAAGCTGTATGAAACAACTTCAACCAATTCTGAAGTTTATCAAGTATGATTTCTCTATCAGAAATGTATGCTGATTCTTTCCATTGTTGCTGTTAATTGCCAGATATCAAAAGTGTCATCCTGTGTAATAGATTCTATAAGTTTCCCTATAGATGTCAAGTTTGTTCGTCTGCAGTTCTTCACACTATGTATATTTCTCTTTGTAGCTGTTTGGATCCCTTCCATTCATCGATAGTGCTTGGATCGCGTTTATCGACAATAGTTTCCGGTCTCTGCAGAATGTACAGGAAAATAAGACAAAGTCATCGACAGTGCCATTAACACGACTATTCGTGATTTATTTCTGACATCTTGATAGGAAGTACATCTATTTCGTCAGACCTTGCAATGCTCAATCCAGCTCCACGTTCAAGTACTACCTTGTTACTGATATGAATTGACTCTATGTCTTTAGCTGCAGAAGTCCGATATGATCACTTGGTATTACTGGGGGATTTTCTGGCTCTTTCTCCATGAAGACAGATGTAAAGTAGTTGGTTCTTTTCTTGACCATTTCCCTGTTCTCTACAATGATCTCTCCTCTCCCGAATACAAATTTCCACATTTGACCTTGCTTTTATTTTGTTTCATTTGAAATATAGATCCCATACTGATGCAGTCGTTGTGTTCCTTATCAGTTTCATAGCCTTCCTTTCCGGATCGTTAATTTCTGAGAATTCTCAGCTTTCCAGAATATCTGGAATTCTTCTAAAGTTACTTACTATTATTAATATATTTTATAATTTGTTATGTTAACCATCACTGAGTCACTTTCTCACGCATTCGTGTTTGTACCTGAAATAAATAGACATATTTTTCAGACTTTGCAGTATTTCTAAAAAATTCTTGGTCCTGACCAGATACTTTCAGGAACACTGAAGGAGGACAGGAGAACAGAGAATAATTTGTGGGAGCCCTGCTTGTCTCTTTTCCATCATTGCTGGCCAACGAGTGAGTTGCTGGATGACTGGAGGATAGTGTATGCTGAGCCCATATTCAAGAAAGGCTGCAATGATAAACCTGGGAACTAAAGGCCGGTAAACCTAAAATCTAGTGAGTAGGTTACTTTAGAAGATTTAGAGAGATTGGATATACCTGCATTTGGAAATACAGGGTGTGATTCGGAGCAATTTAGAACGGTTCTGGAAAAGTACAGCAGGTCAGGCAGTATCGGAGGAGCAGAAAAATTGATGCTTCGGCAAAAGCCCTTCATCAAATTCAGCACGGCTTTGTGCATAGGAGATCATGACTCGTAAATGTGTTAGAGTTATTTGATGAATTGAACAGCAACGTTGAGGAGGTCCGGGTGGTATACGTAGTCTATATGGATTCCAGTAAGGCCTTCAGTAAGGTTCCAAATGTTACGCTGCTTTGGAAGGTTAGATCACGTGGAATTGAGGGGGAGCTGGCAATTTCGGTACAAATTGGCTTGATGGTAGGAGGCAGAGAGTAATACTGGAAGAATTCTAGTCAGACTGGAGCCTGTGACAAGTGGAATGCCTCAGAGGTTGGTGCTGGGACCACTGCATATTACGTATAACTATGATTTTGATGAGAATGTACAGACATGGTTTGTAAGTTTGAAGACGACACTAAAACAGGCGGCATCACGGACAGTGAGGAAGGTTATCATAAATTTCAGAAATTACAGCAGTACTTTGATCAGCTGTGGAAGTCGGCTGAGAATTTGCAAATGGATTTTAATACTGATCAATGCAACTTCTTGCATTTTAGAAAGTCAAATCAAGGTTGGAGTTTCATGGTGAATGGTTGGGACCTAAGGAGTATAGTGGAACAGAGGGACCTTGGGATTCAGCTGGAAGTTGATTCAGAGGTAGACAGTGCAGTGGCACAGTGGCCTTAATCAGTGTATATCACTGAGTATCAAAATTAATGAGTTACGTTGCAGTTATATAGGATGTTGCTGAGGCCATATTGGTAGCGTTACATTCAGTTTTGTTCACTTTGCTATAGGAAGCATGTTATTAAACTGGAAAGAATGCAGAAAACAAATATAAGGATGTTGCCAAGGACTCAATGGACTGGGGTTTGGTTGGACAAACTTGGGCTTTTACTTTTGTGTGTGTGAGACTCAGGGAGGATCACATTGAAGTCTGTAAGATCATGGCAGGCATGGATAGAGTGAATGTGCCCAGTTCTTTTTCCCCAGGGTTGGGCAATCACAAACTAGAGAGTATCAGTTTAAGGTCAGAGGAGAACGAATAAAAGGGAACCTGAGGAACAATCTTTTTACACACGGGGGCTGGTACGCATATGGAATGAGCAGCCAGGGGAAGTGATTGAGGCGGTTACATTAAGAATCTTTAAAAGGTATTTGGATAAATACACGGATAGGAAAAGATTAGAAGGAAACGGGGCAATGGCAGGGAAATGGGGTTAGTGTGGATGGAAATTTTGGTCGGAATACATAGTTTGGGCAGAAGGGCCTGTCTCCGTGCTGTCGGACTCTATGACTCTAACAACCATTGCTTGTCTCCCACTGAATGTTGTATTGTACTTTCCCAATTCACTGGAATTATCTTGACCCTTTAGCCTCCAGTCTTCCATGATGTTAAACTAGAAAGTTCAAGCATTCTATATTGTACGCAGACGCCGTATAAAACGCACCTTATTAATGTTATTATTCCTTAAAAGCTGCTTCAGTACAAGGTTATTAATTCGTCATCCTGATCACACAATACCAAATCCAAAATAACCTGCTCTCTAGTTTGCTTCACAAGATACTCTTCAACCTATCTCATATACACTTAGGGAATTTATTTTTCACAACATAAGCTGTCACTTAGTTAATGCAGTTTAGATGCAACTTGAGAAAATCCAATAAGATTGCAATATCCACAATACTTGCCTATCTAATTTCCACAGCATATGATGCTAAGATTTTATGCTAGCTTTTGGTTTTGATATATAACATACCAATATTTGCTACTCCTTGCTATCTGTAAGCTCTACCTATACTGATTCTGTGGAAGCTGAGGGAATGGTCTGTGTCGTTATTAGTGACAGATTTGGACAAGACATTCGGGGAACCTCACCTCGACGCTGAGATGATCTGAGGAAATGTCCTGCAATACAGGATAAGCATAGATATCCTCCCCGCTCTGTCAGGATAAGAGTTACCGTATACTCTCTGCTCACTCACACTCACCGTATATCTGTTATAGCACCTACCCCCGAACAAGGTTCATGCTCTATTTCCAGAGAAGGCTCAGGCACTACCACTCTCACTACTGAATTCAGTAACTTTCTTCTTCACTTTCTCTGTCACCTACGCAATACCCCCCACACTAATAATGCTATTTGGATTCCAAACTGTCGACTGACTCATTCCAGACACCTCACAATTCTCCCCAACTACACCAGCACGAACAACAGGGTAACCCATTCCCACTCTCCCTCCCACCCTCCCTTTCTCCCATTCCAGGAGGAAGAGCCTGTAGTAGGACAGAAAGGCAAAGCCTGGTGGTGGAGTGCCCGATATTCATTCCCTCACCCCCTCCCCTTACCATGTGGGTCGGACACTGGTACAAGCCAGAGAGGACTTGGACGCCTCGTGTGGAAATTCTGAAACATCCACGTCCCACTGACCAATTAAGGAACAATGTTCAGTGAAAGACAATTCTCACTTAAAACCCACTGGCAGTTCCAACGACAGTCTTTTCACATCCAAAAAAAGACACAGATACCTCACTACGCAGAGACACAGACATATTAATAAACAGAAGTATTGGTAAACACCCCAATATACAAGCGCACACAATATTTACAGGGAGATAGGCATACCCACAGGTGGAAACACACAGAGACATATACAGTCACATTAAAATAGACACAAACACAGTTAACATAGAACATAGAACAGTACAGCACAGAACAGGCCCTTCAGCCCACGATGTTGTGGAGACCACTGATCCTCATGTATGCACCCTCAACTTTCTGTGAACATATGCATGTCCAGTCGTCTCTTAAACGTCCCCAATGACCTTTATTTCACAACTGCTACTGGCAACGCATTCCATGCTCTCACAATTCTCTGTGTAAAGAACCCGCCTCTGACATTGACTTGATGCTTTCCTCCAACCAGCTTAAAACTATGACCCCTCGTGCTCGTCTTTTCTGCCCTGGGAAATAGTCTCTGGCTATCAACTCTATCTATGTCTCTCATTATCTTGTATACCGCAATTAGGTCCCCTCTCCTCCTCCATTCTCCAATGAAAAAAGACCGAGGTCAGTCAACCTCTCTTTACAAGATAGGCCCTCCAGTCCAGGCAACATTCTGGTAAACCTCCTCTGAAACCTGTCAAAAGCATTCACATCTTTCCTATAATGGTGCGACCAGAACTGATTAAGCAACACATAGGCTGATACACAGACAGACATACGTAGACACACAAACACACAGATAACAAGCACATAGATATGCACGTGTGTGTGTGTGTATGTGTGTGTGTATATATATATATATATCACACACGCACGCACACACATACACACACACACATACACACACACACACACACACACACACACACACACACACACACACAGAGGCACATACACACATACAGACGCGCACACACTAACACACACAGACAGATACACAGAGGAACAGAAACAAGTGTCATTAAGATGCAAATCGATATGCTTCGGATTTGTAGGGGAATCAAGGATTCTAGGGAGAAGGCAGAAGAATGAGGTTGAGGTACGTATAAGAAATTACTTAACGGAATTTTAGACTCGATGGGCCGAATGGCCTCATTCTGCTCCATGCTTTAATGTTCTTGTGGTGCTGTGCTACCAGGTATTCTCTATCTAAGACAGCAGCAGAGGTTGGGTTTGATACATATTTGATTGGAAAGGGTCAGCGGGAATGTGGGAGAGGTTTGAAGTCCAGAATACTTTCTGTTTATTCCTAATTATTGTGTCCTAATGTCTGAAAAGAAGTGGTGATTTGATGTTAGGTTAACACGGTTTAAAGTAACGGGTGCCACAATGAAATAAGGACGTCCCTTTCACTTTAGTGTTGTGCTATCTGTGGTGTCCTCATCCTCAGGGAGCAGTGAAGACTCGGTTATTGAAGGTATTCAAGGCTGAGCTTGACTGATCTTTGCTGGACAGGAGAGTCAATGTTTATTGGGAACAGACAGGAGACGGATAGTCAGACACAATCGGATTAGTTATGAGCATTCTGAATGGTGCAGCCAAAAGGCCAACTGCTGCCCCTACCCCATGCGCTGTGCCATTAATCCACCCTCTAGGCTGTTACAGAGATGTACTGCTGCCCCGACCGCATGTGTTGTTCCCTCAATCCACCCCTCGAGGCTGTTACAGAGATGTACTGCTGCCCCTACTCCATGTTTTGTTCCCTCAATCCACCCCTCAGGGTTATCACAGAGATATATTGCTGCACCTTCCCAATGTGTTGTTCCCTAATCCAGCCCTCGAGGCTGTTGCAGGGATATACTGCTGCCCCTACCCCATGTCTTTTCGCTCAATCCACATCTTGATGCTGTTACAAAGTAGGGGACCACCTCTTTCAATTAAGCAGGATCGTTATAATGAAACGACAGAAGACCATTCTTCTCCTCGAAGGAGTTACACAGGAATAGAGAATGAAGCAACTCAGCTCGTTGAATACATTACACAGCCCACGAGGAGGCCATTCAAACCACCTTAGGTGCTACGCAGGAAGGTGGAAACTTTCACTAACGGGAAATAGAGAGTCGAGATAAATGTTTATTTTCAGGTTGCAAAGCTGTAACTTGTGTATTTCTGTAGAAATCACTGTGGGATCATCAATGACAAATAATCTGTATCAAAGATCTGGAGGAAGGGAACTGAATGGCGTGAAGCTCAATTAGCGCATCACCAAGATAATCATTCAAGATATCGTCAAATGGAAGTATTGAGTCTGCAATGTGATACAGACAAGGAAGGTTAGTGAGCAAACCTTCAGCAGAAAGAACATAAGGTAAGTTGTCTATTGTGGCAGGAAGGATAAAACAATGGCGAACAATTTAAATGGAGAGAGATTGCAGAACTCTGTGATACAGGCCGTTTCCATGTTCCTGGGACATGAATCATATGAAGTCAGTCTGCAGATACAGCAAGTGATTTGGAAAGTAAGTGGAATGATGCTGTTTCTGGCAAAGGTTATCACGTTTAATGAGGAATGTTTTACTGCATCAGAACGGGGCATTGCTGAGATCACATCGGATACATTGTGTGCAGTTTTGATTGGCTAAACTTAAAAAATATATATAATTCTTTCACAGCGCTAAAGATTAATCTTCATTCAGCCCTCATTTACCACCATCCCAGGGATTAGTCTGGTGAAAAACCTTTGCGCTCTCTCTGTGGCAGGACGATTATTTCTTGTAAGGAAAAGAAAATCTGTCCAAAATTTCCCAAGACTGCCTCAACAACACTCTCAGGGTTGATCACAATAATTCCTGTTCCTCACTGAGGCATCTCCGTTTCTTTCCTTTGGCGTAAAAAGCCTTTCCTTCTCGCCAAACTGCGACGGACGTGGAATTTAAATGTTCCTTACATCTATATGTCAGCATCAACACAGCCAACACCAGAGGTGCTATGGGAGATGAACATCACACTCAGAGAAAAGGCTAAGAAGAATGCACTTGAAATAACGAATGGTCACCCACCTGAATGGAAATGAGCTGTAGGAATATGGGAAACTATTCTTCCCTCATAGGTCAGGCCAACATGTTATGCCTATCTTGAACTGACTGGCTGGTTCAGCTGTTCCACAGGACAGTAAAGAGTACAACACATTGCTGTGGGTTTACAGTCGCACAGAGACCTGACCAGGGAAGGATGACTCATTGCCTTCACTAAAGGACATGAGGCAAACAGATGGGCTTTTTATACTTAATGATGATGGTTTCACTTTAATGCCACCAATTTCATTCATATTAACAGATTATCATTCTGTGGCTCTAGATCATGATTTAATGACTTGAGCACCATGCATTATCTTCCCATCAGACAGTTTCTGTGCAGAGGATAAGTTAAACATTTCAAGTGCAATTATTTTGTGATTGACATGTGGTTAGAAGGGGCTTGAAACAGGTTATTCCGGATTTAACAGAGGCTCAAATGATGGTTTACTCAGAAGGTGCACTGTGGCTGAGGACGAGTTGGAGTATCATGATGGTGATATTGGACTGAATTAGAGAATGGGGAAGATATGGAGATATCGATCTCTGCATGGCTAGAAGGATTATGAAGTTTTAGAGTTTCTCCTCGCATATTGGTGAGTCATTTGAAAGTAGTAATTTGCTCATTATAATTTCTAAGGAATGGGATTTTTCATTAGAGCTGAAAACAATGACTTCCACCTTTCCTAATTTCAATAAAATGAACAACAATTCAGTTTAATCTGCTTTAATAGACAGTTAGAATGACTTACCAGGCACACCAACTATAGCGAGGATGGGATAGTAACCAGCCTGAATAACAATCAGTACATCATGGATCCTCCATACTAATGATGTCGAAGGTTGGTGAAGCCAGTAAAGACTAATGGATAAACTCCTGTCCATTGTTGGATCATTCCAGTCTAACGTTATCAGATTCTGATCTCTCCTCCCTGTCTCTCTGGAGCTGCTGATCCCTGTTAGTACTGTCGGCAATGCTCCCACTCTTACTATGGGATAACACATTGAACTGAATCCTTAATTAATAAAAGAGGCAAGCCCTCCAGTGACACATTTAGGATCCACGGAGACTGACAACAATCACAGTCACTGAACAAATAGCTGCAACCAATGCCTTTCAATTCAATATTATTTTATTACAATTCAAAATGATGATTAACATTTACACAGTCTGGATTGGATATGCGAGGGTGACTGAGGGAACGAATGTTGAGTATGGTAGACAATTGTGTGTAACCATTCAGTGTGCATTGGATATGAAAGTAATGCCAGAGGTTTATAGGAACACCAATATGCGTCTCTGCTTATAAATGGAAACATAGACCCTGTAACTACTGCTGAGGCATGACAATATCAATAAGAGATTGAGAGTACTTTTATAGGCCATGATGTGGAGACAATATGTACCTAAGTCAGCGTGGAGTTATAACAGACAGACGGCATTGATATGTTAACAGAGAATTGTACCTAAGAGATAATGGGGACTCCAGATGTTGGAGAATTCAGTGTAGATAAAGCATGATAGTGCAGAAGGCACAGAAGGTCAGGCAGCATCCGAGGAGCAAGAGAATAAATGTTTACGGCAGGGCACTTCTTCAGAACTGCGAAGGGGCAAAGGGGCTGAGAGATAAATGAGTGGTGGGGGTGAGGCTGGGGGGAAGGTTGGTGTTGGAGGGCGAAGCTAGGAGGTGATAGGGATAGGTCGGTGGGGAGTTGGAGCGGATCGGTGGGAAGGAAGATGGATAGGTAGGTTCCCATGAGAGGGTGGATCTGAGTCGCAGGGTTGGATTTGGGATCTGGGTCGTTAAGGGGAGATTTGAAAATTAGTGAGTCCAATGTTTATGCAGTGTGTTCGTCGGTTCCCGAGCCAGAAGATGAGGTGTTCCTGGTGACATCCTGGTATATCTCATCTGAACCCCTTTCAGCTGAATAATCTCCTTCCAATAACAGAACTTCACACAGTACTGCAGAAGAGGCTTCATCAATGTCCTGCACAATCTCAACACGACTTCTCAATTTCTAATCCCAAATGTCTGCGCAATGAAGCAACCTTAAACAGCTTGTCTATAAGTGCCACAAACTTCTGTGAATTCGATCGGCACTTGTGGGTCCCTCTTTTCTACAACACTATCAACGCACTACTATTAATTGCATAAGCCCCCGCTTTTTATTTTACCAAAATGCAATACCTCGCCTTTATCCAAGTTAAACTCAGTGCGTGATATCACTGCCCCCTCACCCTTCTGCTTCAGATTTAAAAGACCCTCCCCTCTCCAGAAAGCCTACAAACACAGGCCTTGAGTTTCCCAAAGACCAAGAGTTTGATTTGCTTTGTGCAAGCAGAGGGAGGAGAGGGTAAGGAGAGGCTGGAAAGTAAACCGATGCCTTGTATCACATAATAATTTCAGGAAGATGGAAGCCACATGTCAGAGGTTGGAAATAGTGGCCATTGTTTTTGGCCAGAAATTGTGCTCTTTCCTCATCCCTGGTGTTTCAGTATTGATATCTATTCAAGATCCCTCACATTGCAGAGTGTTTCGGCAAGATTTCTTGCCCTAGTATTGCAGATTACAGATAATAGCCATTTAAGCTGTAAATCATAGCCAAGCAGTTAAAGAAGTTGCTTGGCAGAGCACGTGCACTCATCATCCTATAGTTGAGGCTGATACCTTTTATTTGTTTAACAATGAGAACTGTTGCCTGTGTCTTTCAGTAATGTTAAACAGAATGTAATAAATCCATATAGAGCTGAAAACTGACACTTAAAATTCTGGGCATGGTTTAAGTCTTGTATAATGGATAGCACCCCTGCCCCTTGGGCAGTGCTCTGGATTCGATTCCCTTCCATGAACTTGTGGTAGTGTCACTTGCTCTGGAACAGATGATCTTAATTCTGTTGTGGGGGTGTGTCACAATATGTTCAAAGAAAGCTGTTGAACAAACACACAGGAGAATCATGTTGCAGCTTTAGGGGCTATTGTTGAGCGGTGGCAGTGCCCTAACCTCTGAGCCTAAAGGTTCACATCCCACAGAGATGTTTCATTATATGTCTGAGCACGTGGATTAAAATGATTTTTGAAATGTGACTTGATGGAGTCCATGCAAGGACTGCACAAAACACTACATAGGACAAACAGGGAGACAGCTAACGATCCGTATCCATGAACACCAACTAACCACGAAACGACACGACCAGCTATCCTTAGTAGCCACACACGCAGATGACAAGCAACATGAGTTCGACTGGGACAACACTACTATTATAGGACAAGCCAAACAGAGAACAGACAGGGAATTCCTAGAGGCATGACACTCATCTACAGATTCTACCAACAAACACGTCGACTTGGACTCAATATACCGGCCACTGCAGCGGACAGCTGGAAATGACAACCGGAAGCGGCAGAGACAAACCAGTATAAAAGCTGGAGGAAACATCACAAGGGCTTCACAGGAGGTTCCCAAGCACTGAGGTTGTCACCTAGAGAGGGGACGAAACGTCTGCAACGTAAATTCCCAGCTCAGTGAACAGAACCACAACAGATATACACAGAAACACAGACAAACCACCCTGCACCACCACTTAGTCTCCTGTCAGTAAACCGGCATACACAGAAACACACACACACACAACCCTACACCACCAAGTTGTTTCCTGCTATTGATCAGATATATACAGAAACATACACACACACAATCCCACTCTACCACTCTGTCTCCTGCCATTAAATAGAAATACACAGCAATGGACACAGACAACCCTCAAACAACACGCTGTCTCCTGCAATTCAACTGATATATAAATAAAACACACATGCACACAACCATCCATCGCCACACTGTCTCAAGTCATTAAACAAGGATACACAGAAACACATACACACCAACCTGCAACAATATCTGTCTGTTGTTATTAAACAGTTATTGACAGAAACACAAGCACACAACCTTCCACTACTAGCCTGTCTCCTGTCATTAAACAGATATGTGCAGAAAAACACACTCAACCCTCCATCAGCACGCTGTCTCCTTCAATTAAATAGATATACACAGAAACACACACGCACAACCCTCCACCAAAACTCTGTTCCCTGCCATTAGTCAAATATACAATGAAACACACAATACAACCCTCCACCACCATGTTGTCTCCCGCTATTTAGCAGATATACACAGAAACACACACACACACACACACACACACACACACACACACACACACACACACACACACACACACACACACACACACACACACACACACACACAAAACCCTCCACTAACACCCTAAATATGGTCAATACACAGATACACACAGGAAGACACAAAAAAATCTAAACCACCTTTCTGTCTCCTGCCATGAAACAAATATAACAGAAACACACACACAAAACACTCCATGTCCGCCTTGTGTCCTGTGATTAAACAGAAATACACAGGAATACACACACACAATCATCCACGACCACACTGTCTCCTGCCATTAAACAGATATAAACAGAAACCATACATACAACCCTCCACGACCATCTGGTCTCCTGTCATTACACAGAACTACACAGAAACACACACACACAACCCTTCACCACCACATTGTTTTCTGCCATTAAACAGATATGCACGGAAAAACACACACACGCACACAAACACACATGCACACACAACCCTTGACACCCAATCTGTTTCCTGCCATTAAACAGACATACCCAGAAACACATACACACAACCCTTCACCACCGCATTGTTTTCTGCCAGTAAACAGATATACACATAAAACACACACCCAACCCTCCATCGCCGCCCTGCTTCCCACCATTAAACAGGGATATGCAGAAATGCATGCACACCAACCTGCACCAATACCTGTCTCCTGTTATTAAACAGATATACACAGAAACACAAACACACAACCTTTCACCACCACCCTGTCTCCTGTCATAAAACAAATACATGGAGAAACACACACACAAAACCCTCCACCACACCCTGTTTCCTGCCATTAATCAGATATACACTGAAACACACAACACAAACCTCCACCACCACATTGTTTTCTGCCATTAAGCAGATGTACACAGAAACACACAAACACAACCCTCCACTAACACCCTGCCACCTGTCAATAATAGATATACACAGAAATACACACAAAACTAAACCACCTCTTTCTCCTTCCATTAAATATATATACACAGGAACACGCACACACAAGCCTCCACGATCATCCTGTCTGTTGCCATTACACAGATATACACAGAACCACACACACATGCACACACACACTCTCTCTCTCCAGCAATGAAGCAGGTATAAATAGAAACGCACATACATCTCGATACACGGAAACACACACACACACACACACACACACACACACACACACACACACACACACACACACACACACACACACACACACACACACACACACCTCTCCACGACCACACTGACCCTTGAAATTAAGCAGATACATACAGAAATACACACACAAAACTCCAACACCACCCTGTCTCCTGCCATTAGATAGTTATACACAAACACACACTCACCATTCTCCACCACCAAGCTATTAAACAGAAATTTACAGAAATATACAGACAATCCTCCATCCTCACCCTGTCCCCTGTCATTAAACAGATATGCACTGAAACACGCACACACACACACACACACAACCCTCCATTACTAACCTGTCTCCTGCAATTAAACATATATACACAGAAACACGCACATATTCCCGCCGCCACCACCCTGTCTCCTGCCATTAAACAAATATATGCAGAAACACACACACACAACCCTCCACCATCACGCTGTCACCTTCCATTAAACAGATATACACAGAAACACACACACAATCCTCCATCAAAACCTTGTTACCTTCCATTAATCAGATATAGACTGAAACACACAACTCAACCCTCCACCATCATGTTGTCTCCTACTATTAAGCAGATATACACAGAAACACACACACATCTCGACACCAACACCCTGTCCCCTGCCATTAAAAAGACATACACAGAAATATACACACACAACCCTTCACCACCACATTGTTTTCTGCCATTAAACAGATATACCCAGGAACACACACACACGCACAACCCTTGACACCCAATTTGTTTCCCGTCATTAAGCTGATATACACAGAAACAGACACACAACCCTCCACGCTCACTATGTCTCCGGCAATTAAACAGATACATATAGAAATACACACACAAACTCCAGCACCACCCTGTCTCCGGCCATTAAACAGTTATACGCAGAAACACACACACAACCCTCCACGACCACCCTGTCTCCTGCAATTAAACAGATACATACAGAAATACACACACAAACTCCAGCACCACCCTGTCTCTGGCAGAAAAACACACTCACCATCCTCCACCACCACGCTGTCTCCTGCGATTAAACAGAAATTTACAGAAACATGCAGACAACCCTCCACCACCACCCTGTCTCCTGGCATTAAACAGATATACACAGGAACACAAACACACAACCCTCCAGCACCACCCTGTCTCCTACGATTAAACAGATATACACAGAAACACGCGCACACCACCCTCCACCCACCACCCTGTCCCCGTCATTAAACTGATATGCACTGAAACACACATAGCCAACCCCCCCACCACAGAAACAGACCCATACATCGCTCTACCATCCCCTTGTCTCGTATAATTAAACAGATATGCAATGAAACACACACATACGCACAACCCTTCCAAGACCACCCTGTCCCCAGCACTTAAATAGATATACACAGAAACACACACACGCACAACCCTTCCAAGACCACCCTGTCCCCAGCACTTAAACAGATATACACAGAAACACGCACACAATCCTCCATCACCACCCTGTCTCCTGCCACTGAGCAGATATACACAGAAATGCACACACACAACCCTCGAGCATCACCGGTCTCCTGTCATTAAACAGATATACACAGAAACACACATACAACCTTCCACGAACACCCTGCCTACTACCCTTAAACAGATACACACAGAAACGTTCATACATGCACAACTCTCCACCACCACCCTGTCTCCTGCCAGTAAGCACATAGACACAGAAACACAGAGACTCTACATTCCACCACCTCATTTTCCCTTGCCATTAAATAGATTTGCGCCGAAACACACACACACCAGCCTCCTCCACCATCGTGTCCTTCACTTAAACCGATATATACAGAAACATACACACATATTTCAAGTACCACCCTGTCTCCTGTCATTAAACAGTTATAGACAGAAATACACACACATCCCTCCTCCACCGCACTATCTCCTGTCAATAAACAGTTATACACAGAAACACACACACACAGTATCCTCTACCACCAACCTGTCACCATCCCTTAAATAGATGTATACAGAAACACACGCACACAACAATCCAGGAGCACCCTGCCTCCTGCTATTAAACAGGTACACACAGAAATACGCACACAACCCTCCATCACCACCCTGCCTCCTGCTATTAAACAGGTACACACAGAAATACGCACACAACCCTCCATCACCACTCTCTCCTGCCGTTAAACAGATATACACAGAAACACGCACACATACAGAACCTTCCACCACCAGCCTGTTTGCTGCCATTAATCACATAGACACATAAACACACACACACCTCCCCAATCACACACTCTCCGGTGATTAAACAGATATGAAGAGAAACACACACATCTCGACACCAACGCCCTGACTCCTGCCATTAAACAGACATACACAGAAACACACACACAACCCTCCACCACCACATTGTTTTCTGCCATTCAACAGACATAATCGGACACACACACACGTGCACACCCACACACACACGCACACACAACCCTTCAACAGCAATTTGTTTCCTGTCATTAAGCAATTAAACAGATATTTAAAGAAACATGTAGAAAATCCTCCTTCACCACCCGTCTCTTGTCATTAAACAGATATGCACAGAAACACGCACACCCATTCCTCCAACACCACCCTGCCGCCTGTCATTAAACAGAAATGCACTGAAACACACACACATCCCTCCACCATCACCGAGTTTCCTGCCTTTAATCAGATATGCATAGGAACACACACTCAAGATGCTACACCACCACCAATCTGTCTCCAGCCCTTAAATAGATATTAACAGAAACACGCACTCACACAACCCTCCAAGACCACCCTGTCTCCTGCCATTGGGCAGATATGCACAGAAATGCACACACGCTTTACCCTCGACTACCACCCTGCCTCCTGCCATTAAACAGATATACACAGAAACACACATACAACCTTCCACGAACATCCTACCCACGCACAAACCTCCAACACCACCTTGTTCTCTTGCCATTGAGCAGGTATATGCAGAAATACACACACACAACCCTCGACTACGACCCTTTCTCCTGCCAATATCCAGATATACACAGAAACACACACGCAATCCTCCAACACCACCTTGTTCTCCTGCCATTGAGCAGATATATACAGAAATACACACACACACAACCCTCCACCACTACCCTACCTTCAGCCCTTAAACAGATCTACCAGAAACACGCACACACACAAACCTCCACGACCACCCTGTTTCCTACCCATAAACAGATACACAAAACAACACATACACAAATCCCTCCACCTCCACCCTGTCTCCTGCAAGTAAATATATATACACAGAAACGCACACACCATTCTCCTCCACCACTCTGCCTCCTGCAAATAAGCAGATATCGACAGAAACATGCACACGTATCTTCAGCACCACCCTGTCTCAAGTCATTAATCAGTTATATACAGAAACGCACACACAACTCTCCAACACAACCCTGTTCTCCTACCATTGAGCAGATATAAACCGAAATACATGCACACAAGCCCTCGACCTCTACCCTGTCCACAGCCCTTAAACAGATATACACCAAAACACAGACAAATACAGAACTCTCCACCATCACTCTGTTTCCTGCATTAATCAGCTATGCACAGAAACACACTTACAGCCCTCCATGAACACCAGTCTGTCTCCTGTCATTAAGCAGACATATACAGAAAAACGCACACAAACCTGCACCACCACCTTATCAACTACCATTAAACAGACATGCACAGGAAAAAGAAAACACACGCACCCAACACTCCACCACCACCTCTTTTCGTGCCAATGAGCAGATATACACAGAAATGCACACACAAAACCCTCGACCACCAGCCTGTCTCCTGCCATTAAACAGATATGCACAGAAACACACACACAACCCTCCATCATCACGCTGTCTCCTTCAATTAAATAGATGTACACTAAAACACACACACAATCATCCACGACCACACTGTCTCCTGCCATTAAACAGACATAAACAGAAACACATACATGCAACCCTCCACGACTATCCTGTGTCCTGCCATTACACAGATCTACACACACACACCTTCAACAGCAATTTGTTTCCTGTCATTAAGCAATTAAACAGATATTTACAGAAACATATAGACAACCCTCCGGCACCACCCGGTCTCCTGTCATTAAACAGACATGCACCAAAACATGAGCACACATTCCTCCAACACCACCCTGTCTCCTGCATTTAAACATATATACACACAAACACACAGACACACCACCCTCCTCCACCACCCTGTCTCCTGCCATTAAACATACATACACAGAAACACACACGCACACACACGCACACACAACCATTGACCACCAAGTTGTTTACTGTCATTAAGCAGATATACACAGAAACACACACACAACCACCACAACCATCCTTTCTACATTCATTACACAGTTATATACAGAAACACACACTCACCAACCTACAAAACCACCCTGTCTCCTGCAATTAAATGGATATTTAAAGAAACACCCAGGCAATCCTCCACCACACGTCTCCTGTCATTAAACAAATATACACAAAAACACACACACACCACCACGACCACTCTCTCGCCTATCATTAAACAGATATACGCAGAAACACACACACACACACCACCCTCCACCACAGCCCTGTCTCCTGCCATTAAACAGATATACACAGAAATACACACACAACGGCACGCCACCACATTGTTTTCTGCCATTAAGCAAACATGCACAGACACACACGAACAACCATCAACCGCCATCATATCTCCTGCCATGAAACAGATGTACTCAGAAATAAACACATACCAGCTTCCACCACCAACCTGTCTCCTGCAATTAAACAAATAAAACCAGAAACACACACATAGAGAACCCACCACCACCACCCTGTTTGCTTCCATAAATCAATTATACACAGAAACACACACACAACCTTCCACTACCATCCTGTCACCTGCAATTAAACAGATATACACAGAAACACACACACACGACATTACACTACCAAGTTGTTTTCTGCCATCGATCAGATGTCCTCAGAAACACATGCATTCAACCCTCCACTAACACCCTGTCACCCGGCATTAAACCGATGTATGCAGAAACACACACACAACCCTCCACCATCACCTTATTTCCTGTCATTTAGCAGATTTTCACACAAACACGCATATTACACTCCACCACCACCCTGTCTCCTGCCACTAAACAGATATACACAGAAACACACACACAAACAGAACCCTCCAACACCAGCATGTTTGCTGCCATTAATGAAATATACATATGAACACACACACACACACACACACACACACACACACACACACACACACACACACACACACACACACACACACACACACACACACACACACACACACACACACAACCCTCCACCATCACACACTCTCCGGCGATTCAACAGATATAAACAGAAACACAAACACATCTCAACACCATCACCCTGTCTCCTGCCATTAAACAGACATGCACAGAAACACACACAAACACACAACCCTCCACCACAACCCTGTCCCCTGCCATTAAACAGATATGCATAGAAATACATAAACACACAACTGTTAACCATCAAATTATTTTCTGCCATTAAACAGATGGACGTAGAAACCAACACACAGACACAAAACCCCTGACCAACATTTTGTTGCCTGCCATTAAGCAGACATACACAGAAACACAAGCACAACCCTCAACCGCCACCATGTCTCCTGCCATGAAACAGATATAATCAGAACAAACGCATACCGCCCTCCACCACCACCCTGTCTCCTGCAATTAAACAGGTATACACAGAAACACACAAATAAACCTCCACCATCAGCCTGTCTCCCGCAATTAAACAGATATACACAGAAATACGCACACATCACCCTCGACCACCACCTTGTCTCCTGTCTGTAAACAGATATAGACAGAAACACATATACAACCTTCCACGAACACCCTGCCTACTGACCTTAAACAGATATACATTGAAACACACATACATACACAACCCTCCACCACCACCCTGACTCTTGCCAATAAGCACATAGACACAGAAACAAATACACTCTACCCTCCAACACCACCCAGTCTCCTGCCATTGAATAGATATACACAGAAACACACACACCACCATGTCTTCAGCCATTAAGCACAAATACACAGAAACACACACACACAACCCTCCACCACCAACTTGCAACCTGCCAGTAAATAGTTATACACAGAAACACAGACATATTACCCTCCACCACCACTCTGTCTCTAGCCCTTAAATAGATAGACACAGAAACACACATGCACACAACCCACCACAACCAAACTGCCTCCTGACATTAAACAGATAGATACAGAAACCAACACACACATCCCTCGACCGTCACTCTGTTTCCTGCCGTTAATCAAATATACACAGAACCACACATGCACAACCCTCCACGACCACCCTGCCTCCTGCCATTAAACAGATATACACAGAAACACCGCACAACCCACCACCACCGCCCTGTTTCCTGCAATTAATCGAATATACACAGAAACACACATGCACACAACCCTCCACCACCACCAGTCTGTCTCCTGACATTAAGCAGATATAAACAGAAAAACGTGCACAACCCTGTACCAACTGCCTGTCACCTACCATTAAACAGACATACACAGAAAATAAAACACACACACAGACACCCCACCTACCAAAACTCTGTCTCCTGGCATTAAACATATATACACAGAAACTCACACCCACACAAAAAAACCCTCCACCACCTCCTGTCTCCTACCAGTAAGCACATAGACATAGAAACTCAGACAATCTACTCTCCACCACCACCCTGTCCCCTGCCATGAAACAGATATACGCAGAAACTGACACACGCACACAAGCACACGCAACCCTCCATGAACACCCTGCCTCCTGCCATTGGTCAGATATACACAAACACACACACACACACACACACACCAAACTGTCTCGTGCCATTAACCACATATACACAGAAACACATTCACACAAAAACACACTCACACACACACACTCACTCACTCAAACCTCCTTGAACACCCTATCTCCTCTCATCAAACAGTTATACACGGAAATACACACACACACACACACAACCTTTCACGAAATTTATAGCTGGGGGGGGTGGGGGAATGGCAATTACGATGCGATTAGGCAAGATTTAGGAACCGTAGGATTTGGAAGGAACCTGCAGGGGATGGGCATATTAGGAATATGGAGCTTATTCAATGAAATGCTCCTGAGTGCCCTAGATAAGTATGTACCTGTCAACAGACAGGACCCTTTTTACGAATGGTTTACGAAGGACGTGGAATCTCTGCTCAAGAGAAAGAGGGAGGCTTATGTTAGGATGAGATATGAAGACTCAGGGCGCTTGAGCGTTATAAGGTAGCCAGAAAAGACCGAAAGAGAGAGCTCAGAAGAGCCAGGAGGAGACATGAGAAGCTGTTGGCGGATAGGATCAGGGTAATCCCTAAGGATTTCTATAGGTATTTAGATTACGTCCAATCAACGATGAACGGAAAGTTGTGTGAGGAGTCGGAGAATTAATATTTTTCGACAGTATTCGCTCTTGAAAACGACAATGTTGCCGAGGAGAATACTGATATCCAGACAACTAGACTAGGTGGGATTGAGATTCACAGGGAAGAGTTATTAGAAATCCTGCAGAGTGTGAAAGTAGATAAGTCCCCTGGACCGGATGGGGTTTATCCAAGGAACCTCTGGGTAGCCAGGGAGGAGATTGCCGAGCTTTGGCATTGATCTTTAAATCGTTATTGTCTACAAGGATAGTGCTAGGAGTCTGGAGGATAGCAATTGTGGTTCCCCATTCAAGAATGGGATGAGAGACAACCCTGGTAATTATAGACCAGGGAGTCTTACTTCAGTTGTTTGTAAAGTGTTGGAAAAGGTTAAAAGAGATAGGATTTATAATCACCTGGAAAATAATAATTTGATTATGGATAGTCCGCACAGTTTTGTGAAGGTTAGGTCGTGCCTCACAAACCGTATTGAGGTATTTGAAAAGGTGACTAAACAGTTGGATGAGAGTAAACCGGTTGAGGTGGTGTATATGAATTTCAGCAACGCGTATGATAAGGTTCCCCACAATAGGCTATTGTACAAAATGCGGAGGAATGGGATTGTGGGAGATATAGCAGTTTGGATCAGTAATTGGCTTGCTGAAAGGAAACAGAGTGGTGGTTGATGGGAAATGTTCATCCTGCAGTCCAGTTACTAGTGGTGTGCCTCAAGGGTCGGTGTTGTGTCCACTGCTGTTCGTCATTTTTATAAACGACCTGGACGATGGAGTAGAAGGGCGGGATAGTAAATTGGCAGATGACACTAAGGTCTGTGGAGTTGTGGATCGTGACGAAAGATGTTATAGGTTACAGAGAGGCATAGATAAGCTGCAGAGCTGGGCTGAGAGGTGAAAAATGGATTTTAATGCGGACAAGTGTGAGGTGATTCACTTTGGTCGGTGTAACCGGAATGCAAAGCATTGGGCTAATGGTAAGATTCTTGGTAGTGTAGATGAGCAGAGAGATCTCGGTGTGCAGGTACACAGATCCTTGAAAGGTGCCACACAGGTTGACTGTATTGTTAAGAAGGCATACAGTGATTTAACTTTTTTTTAATAGAGGGATAGAATTCTGGAATTATTAGGTTCTGCCACAGCTGTACAATACTCTGGTGCGGCCGCACTTGGAATATTGTGTACAGTTCTGGTCACCACATTATAAGAAGGTTGCGAAAGCTTTGGAAAGTGTGCAGAGGAGATTTAATAGGATGTTGCCTGGTGTGGAGGGAAGGTCTTCTGAGGAAAGTCTGACGGACTTGAGGCTGTTTTCGTTGGAGAGAAGAAGGTTGAGAGGTGACTTAATAGAGACAAATAAGTTAATCATAGGGTTAGATAGGGTGGACAGGGAAACCCTTTTTCCAAGTATGATGACGGCGAGCACAAAGGGACATAGCTTTAAATTGAGGGGTGACAGATATAGGACAAATGTCAGAAGTAGTTTCTTTACTCAGAGAGTAGTAAGGGTATGGAATGCTTTGCCAGCAAAGTTAGTAGATTCGCCAACTTTAAGTACATTTAAGTCGTCATTGGACAAGCATATCGACGTACATGGAATACTGTAGGTTAGATAGGCTTCAGAGTGGTACGACAGGTCGGCGCAACATCAAGGGCCGAAGGGCCTGTACTGCGCTGTAATGATCTATGTTCAATGTTCTATGAACACCCTGCCTACTTACCTTAAGCAGATATACGCAGAAACGCGCATGCATACACAACCTTCCACCACCATCCTGTCTCCTGCCAGTAAGCACATAAACACAGAAACACAGACACGATACCCTCCATCACCACCCTGTCTCCTGCCATTAAGCAGATTATATACACAAACACACACTTACATCCCTCGACCACCACCATGTTTCCTGCCGTTAATCAGATATACACAGAAACACACACGCACAACCCTCCACCACCACACTGTCTCCAGCCTTTAAAACAGATATACACAGAAACAAGCTCACAATCCTCTACCACCACCCTGTCTTCTGCCCTTAAACAGATATAAACAGAAGCACACATGCATATAGAACGCTCCACCGCCAGCCTGTTTCCTGCAATTAATCAGCCATACACAGAAACAGACACACACAACACACTCCACCATCACCAGTCTGTCTCCTGTCATTAAGCAGATACATACAGAAAAGCATACACATCCCTGCACCACCACCCTAACACCAACATTAAACAGACAAACAAAGGAAAAAATGACACACGCACAACCTTCCGCCACCACCACCCTGTCTCCTGCTATTTAATAAATATACACAGAAACATACACACACACAACCCTCCACCACGACCCTGTCTCCTACCAGTTAGCACTTAGACACAGAAGCACAGACATCTACCCTCCACCACCACCCTGTCTCCTGCCATTAACAGGATATACGCAGAAAGACCCACAGACACAACACTCCATGAACACCCTGCTCCTGCCATTGGACAGATATACACAATAACATACACACACCAAACTGTCTCGTGCCATTAAGCACATATTCAAAGAAACATACACACACACTCACTCAAACCTCCTTCACACCCTGTCTCCTGCCATCAAGCAATTATACACGGAAATACACACACACAACCTTCCACGAACACCCTGCCTACTGCCCTTAAACAGGTTTACACAAAAACGCACATACATGCAAAACCCTCCACTACCACCCTGTCTCCAGCCATTAAATAGATATATGCAGAAACACACACACACAACACTCCATGACCACCCTGTCTCCTGCCATTGAACAGATATACACAGAAACACACACACCACCACCCTGTCTCCTGCCATTAAGCACATACACAGAGAAACACACGCACAAACCTCCACAACCACCCTGTCTCTTGTCATCAATCAAATATGTACAGAAATACACACACAACCCTCCACCACCACCATGTTCTTCTGTCATTGAGCAAATATACACAGAAACACACACGCACGACCCTCTACCACAATCCTGTCTCCAGCCCTTAAATAGATATACACAGAATCAGACACACACCCCTCTGCAACAACCCTACCTACTGCCATTAAACAGATATACACAGAAACACACACACAACCCTCCATCACCATCCTGCTCTCCTTCCACTGAGCAGATATACACAGAAATAAACACACAAACTTCGACCATCCCAGTCTGTCTCCTGTCATTAAGCAGGTATATACAGAAAATACCCACAAACCTGCACCACCACCCTATCACCAACCATTAGTCAGACATACACAGACAACCTTCCATCAGCATTCAGTTTCCAGGCATTCAACAGATATACACAGAATTGGCTGGCTGACAAAAGGCCGACAGTTGCTCTAGATGGAAAGTATTCTGCCTGGACAAAAGTGTTGAGTGGGGTCTCGCAGGGTTCAGTACTTGGGCCTCTGCTCTTTGTAGTTTTATAAAGGACTTGGATGAGGAGGTTGAGGGATGGGTTAGTAAATTTACAGATGACACAATGGTTGGAGGTGTCGTCGATATTATAGAGGGCTACTGTAGGTTGCAGTGCGACATAGACAGGATGCAGAGCTGGGCTGAGAAATGGCAGATTGAGTTCAACCTGGATAAATGCGGAGTGATGCATTTTGAAAGGTGGAACTCGAATGCTGAATATAGGTTTAAAAACAGGATTCTTGGCCGTGTGGAAGAACAGAAGATTCGGGGTGTGCAAATACAAAGATCCCTCAAAGTTTTCACACAAGTGGATAAGGTTGTTAAGAAAGCATATGGTATTTTGACTTTTATTAAAGGAGTATAGAGTTTAAGCGCCGTGGAGTTTCGCTGCAGCTCTACAAGTCCCTGGTGAGTCAATACTTGGAATATTGTGTCCATTCTGGTCACCCTACTATAGGAAAGATACAGAGGCTTGGGAGAGGGTGCAAAGAAAGTTTACCAGGATGCTGCTTGGACTGGAGGGCTTGCCTTATGAAGAAAGGTTGAATAGGCTCGGATTTTTTTTCTGGAGAGAAGGAGGAAGAGAGGAGACCTGGTAGAGGTGTACAAAATAAAGAGAGGAATAGATAGAGTCAATAGCCAGAGAATTTTCCCCAGGTCAGGATTGACTGGTTCGAGAACTCAATCTTTGAAGATGTTAGGAGGAAGGTATAAAGTAGATGTCAGAGGTAGTTTCTTTTTGACACAGAGAGTTGTGAATGAATGGAATGCGTCACCATAGGTATTGGTGGAAGTAGAATCATTGGGGACATTTAAGCGACTGTTGGACATGCACAGGGATAGCAGTGATTTAAGGGGTGCGTAGGTTGTTGCTATATTTTACATTAGGATTAAATTTCGGCACAACATCGTGGGTCAAAGGGCCTGTTCTGTGCTGTACTTTCTATGTTCTATGTTCTCTGACAAGTATGGGTCGACCTCTGAAAAACTAATGCCAACTGCAAAAGATGCTTAAAGACTTCATTGAGTTGCAAAGTTGTCAGCACTGCAAGTATGTTTTGGTCATTGCAGATTTTTTCTCCTTGATGGGTTGAAGTTTACCCCACTTCAACGCTACTGCTAAAATTGTTGTAAATATTTTACTCAAGGAGATTATTACCTGCTTTGGTATTTGCTTTTTTCCACATTCTGACAATGATCTCCATTTCATTGGAGATATTAATGAGGAATTATGCTCTCATTTTGGCATCCACCATCAACTTCATTGTGCTTATTGCCCACAGGCTGCAGAGTTCGTGATGCATGGTGACCAGAGTTTGAAAACTAAACTTACCAAATGGACTTCTGAGACAGGTCTTTCCTGGGTTAGGGTGGTGTTATTGTTCCACCTACGAGGAACTCCTGTGGGGAACACTCGTTTGTCCCCAGCCGAAATATCCGAGGTCGACCTTCCTCTCGCCTTGGGATGATGCTTCCTCCCCTATTTCTTTCAAACACATGACTAAGGATATGTCCTCCTGTGTTCTTTCTTTGACCAAAGTTTTGGGAGATGTTCACTCTAAGGTCTTTGCTACTCATGAGAAGCTCCCCACCCTCAACAATATCCCAACTGTTGAATATCCTAACTCTTTTATTCTCATCATGATTTGCACAAGCTGCAGCCTCCATTCTCAATGGCAATGGCCCTTCCAGGGTTTCCACACCAGTATGACTGCTGTAAAGGTCGCCGGGCATTCCGCCTGGGTTCACCCTCATCATTCCAAGGTCATTAGGTGAGCCCCTTCCGGGGTCGGGGGGTGTGATGGGGTGGATTGTGGTAGTTGTGGTGATGATGGAAATGGAGAAGATGGGGAACTTGAAGACAAACCGGAATCAGTTTGTAACAAACTGGTCTACTATGATATAGCTGCATGTTCTGATTCGTAATTCTTCTTCTGTTTTACATACCCTGATCCTTAATGCAGAACGACCATTATGATAAAGATAAAACTTAGTCTGTTGTGTGGACTCGTTGCCACCGGGATTCGTGCTAAAGAGGGAGCTGTTTACCCGTGTGATCCTGAGCAACCAGAAACTGTGTAGTGTTTAAGCTAAAAAGATGTCCTTACGTGCCCGAGAAACTGATACCTTTGTTGCATGGAATGTTACGAAGAATGACTGCCGCAATGGTCAACTGCACCAAGAAGATCGGACAGTACATTCACAGAACAAGTCTCAATGGTCTTTACCCTGTCAAGGTGTTTTGTGCCAGTTTGATTTCAGTTATCCTTTTGGTGTTCCTGGTAAGCGTTGCCTCTACTCAAAGAGGTCTAAATCGGCACGTCGCAAAAGAGAGAGGGGGGAGATGTCGTCCTTCACTAACAATTTGCTTTCACAAAGTCATCATAAAATATTCAGCCAGCATGAAGTGGTCTGTTACGCCCTCACATCAGCAAAGGGCTCTTTGACCCCTTTCCCCCTCCTGAATCCCAACTACGGAGTTTGGAATAACTGTTAGGCATTTATTGGATATAATCTTTCCTTTGATTATTACTTATCCCCAAATGCTAGCCTGTGGAATTCATATAATAAGTCCGGGGAAGCCTATCCAATTTGTTCCAACTGTACAGAATGGGGATGCACTTAAGTGAATGTGACTATGTTTATTCCATGTGCCGCGGTCCAATGTACCAACCGCTACTGCTTCCTTGTGGTGCCTCGCATCTCATGCATATGCCTACTGGAGGAGTGTGTCTCTGTTATTGTGGGTATTCAGGCTCTTTGTGGTATTTAATGGCACACACCTTACTATGAGACCCGTAATAGAACCTCCATCTTCTCAATTGTGGGATGGAAGGAACCAGTCTGGGACAACAATCATATCTTTTACTGAAAGACCAACCACTTTTTATTGAACAACTTTCACCCTAAGAGCCCAGTGCGACCATATTTTGCAGTAATGGACTACCCATACATTCAGTTTAGTCACAAAGACAGGCCTGCTTCATATTGGGAAGCCCCCTCCATTATCTAAACTAAACCCGGATATTATTTTTTCAGCCAAGACAAAGAAACTGTGCTCATTTTTCTTAATGAAATAGATCATCCCTGTGCTGTAGCTGTAGGTGCAGTTTTCATAACTACTATATCCTTGTCAAACTTCTTTGCACTCTTTTCAGGTTAACATGGTGACCAAAACTGTACGCAATACTCCAAGTGTGGCCTCACCAACGGCTGACAGAATGGTAGCATAATGTCCTAACTCCTATATTCATTGCTTTGAACGATGAAGGCCAGCAATCTAAATGCTATCTTCACCGCCCTTTCGACACGAGATTCCTCTTCCAGTGAAGTATGCACTTGTGATCCGAGGTCCCTCCGTTCCACAACACTCCTCAGAACCTGACTATTTACTGTATTAGCCCTATCTTTCTTTTACTTGCCAAAGTGTAACACCTCCGACTTTTCTATATTTAATTGCAGTTGCCAATCCTCAGCTCACTTCCCCATCAAATTAAAATCCCTCTATGATTTCTGATAACGTTCATCGCTATCAACAATACATCCTAATTTTGTATCATCCATAAATGTAGTAACATTCTTGAGTGTGTTGGAGTATGTTGCACAGTTTTGGGTCCCCTTATCTCAGAACAGGTGCACTGGCCTTGGAACGTGTTCAGAGGAGTTTCACGAGAATGGTCCCAGGAATGAAAAGCTTGACATACGAGGAACTTTTGAGGACTCTGGATCTTTGCTTAATGGATTTTAGAAGGATGAGGGGAGACCTAATTGAAATATACCGAATACTGAATAGTCTGAACAGAATAGATGTTGTGAAGATATTTTCATTCGTAGAATAGACTAGGACCCGAGGACACAGACATAGAGTAAAAGGAACAGATTTTAGATCGGAGAAAAAGAGAAACTTCTTCAGCCAGTGAGTGGTGAATCCATGGAATCCAATGCCACAGAAGGCTGTGGCGGCCAGGTTAATGAGTATATATAAGACTAAGATGGACAAATTTTTGATTGTCAAGGGGATCAAGGGTTGCGGCGAGAAAGCAGAAAAATGGGGTTCAGATATTTATGAACCATGACTGAATAGTGGAGCAGACTCGATGAGCTGAATATTTCAATTTCTGCTTCTATGTCTTATGATCCTCACCATGCCTTGTAGATTCACATTCAGAACATTTATGCAAATAACAAATAACAAAGGTCTCAGCACCGACACCTGTGGCACACCATTAGTTGCAGACCTCCAGTCTGAGAAACAATCTTCAACCATCACCCTCTGCTTCCTACCATCGAGCCAATTTTGAATCCAATTAGCTAGATCTCTCTGGAGCCCATGTCACCTAAACTCACTGACTAACTTGCCGTATGGGACCTTGTCAATCGTCTTATTAAAGTCCGTATGCAGATCATCCATTGTCCTAACCTTATCTATTCTCACGGTTATCTCTTTGAAACAATTTAAAAGTTTTTTTCTGACATGATTTCCCGCACACAAATCCATGCTGACTATTTCTAATCAGACCTTGAATTTCCAAATGTTGGTTCATCCTGTCTCTCATTATCGTCTCCAACAACTTGCCTAACACTGATCTTCCGCTCACTGACTAAGTGCTCCCTGGCTTGTCTTGGCTCCCTTTCTTAAACAATGGAACCACTCCAGTGGCAAACGATGAAGCAAAAATCTGTGCAAGGGCCTCTGCAATTGCTTCCCCAGCCTCCCATAACATACGAGGATGGACATGTTCTTGACCAGGGGATTTATTCACCTTATTGTGATTTAAGGTAGCAAATACGTCCACTCTGGTAATATGTATGCGGGCCAAAACATTCCCACTTGTTTTCCTTATTTCCTTAGTATGCATCATTTGCTCCTGAGTAAACATGGAGGCGAAGTATTCATTAAATAATTCCCCCCACCTCCTGGAGATTCCACATGAGGACGGCCATGCTCAAATGTAAGGGGACCTATTCTGTCCTGAGACACGTTTCTACTCTTAATATGGCTAGAGAACCTCTTGATATTATCTTTCACCTTTTCTGAGAGATCCATGTCATGCCCTTTTTAGGGCTTCTGATTCCCCTCTTCAGCGTGCTTCTACACTTTGTGTAGTCATCTAAGGATTTTCTTAAGCCCGATATCTTAAACTCAATATATGCCTTCTTTATTGTCATTACCAGAGCCTCAATATCCCTCGCCATCCAAGGATCAAGTTACCCCTCAACCACCGTCTATCTAATGAAAATAATCCTAATTTGTTCAATCTCTCTTCATGGCTGGCACCCTCCATACCAGGAAACATTCTGGTGAATCTCCTCTGCACCCTCTCCAAAGCATCCACATCGTTTTGCTCGTGTGGCGACCAGACTGTATGCAGTATTCTAAATGTGGCTGAACTAAAGTCTTATACAACTGTAACACAACCTGCAAACTCTTATATTCAGTACTAGGTCTAATGAAGGAAACCATGTCGTACACTTTCTTGACCACTCTACTGATTTGCCTTGCCATCTTCAGGGAACAATGGACCAAGACACCTAGATGTCTTTGTACATCAATTTTCCCCAATACGTTTTTTTTATTTACTGCATAGTTCACTCTTGAATTGGATTGTCCAAACTGCATCTCCTCACATTTGTCCAGATTGAACTCCATCTGTCATTTCACTGCCCATCTCCCCAATCTACCTATATTCTGCTGTATTCTCGGACAGTCCCCTTCACTGCTGCAAATGTGTTGCTGGTCAAAGCACAGCAGGCCAGGCAGCAGTCTGCTAATCCACCAATGTTAGTGTCACCTGCAAATATGCTAATGAAACAAACTACACCTTCCTCCAAATCATTTATGTATATCACAAAAAACAATGGTCACAGCAAGGGCACTTGTGGGACACCACTGGTCACAGATGTTCATTTTGAGAAGCTCCCTTCCATCCTTACTCTGTGTCTCCTTTTGCCGAACCAGATCTCTATCCATCTAGCTAGAAACACCCATACAACTTCACCTTCTTCATCAGCCAATGGGGAAATTTATCAAACGCCTTACTAAAGTCCATCTGTATGACATCTATATCCCTTCCCTCATCAATCAACTTTGTCATCTCTTCAAACAATTCTATTAAGTTTGTAAGCCATTACCTTACCTGCACAAAATCATGCTACCTAGCACTGAGAAGTCATTTTATTCCAAATGGGTATATATCCTATCCCTCAGTATCTTCTCCAGTAGCTTCCCTACCACTGACGTCACACTCACAGGTCTGTTATTACATGAACTATTCCTTAATAAAGGAGACGCTATTAGCAATTCTCCATTCCCCAAGGACCTCCCCCGTGTTCAAGGAAGCTGCAAAAACATCTGTTAAAGCCTCATCTAATTCCTCTCTCTCTTCCCTCAATAACCTGGGGCAGATCTCATCCAGACCTGGGGACTTGTCCATCTTAATGTCTTTTGGAACTCACAACACTTCCTCCCTCCTTACGCAGACTTGACCAAGAGCATTCAAAGATCTATCCCGAACCTTAACATCAACCATGCCCCTCTCCATACCGATGCAAAGTACACATTAAGAATCTCTCCCGATTTCTCTGCTTGCAAGCATATCTTTCCTGCTTTGTCCTTGAGTGGGTCAAACCTTTATCTCGCTACCCTCTTGTTTATTATATATGACCAAAAAGCTTTGATGTTTTCCTTAATCCTGCTCGTAAGTATATCTCATGACCTCTTTTCGCCCTCTTAGTTCCTCATTTCAGATTGGTCCTACCTTTACAATATTCTTCCAAGGCTTCCTCTATCTTCATTTGCCTAGACATTATGTACACATTCTTTTTCCTTTTAGCTAATCTCACAATATCACTTGTCATCCATGATTTCCTAACCTTGCCATTTCTATCCATAAATTTTACAGGAACATATCTCTCCTGAACAATAATTAACCTCTCTTCAAAAGCCTTCCACATATCAAATGTGGATTTCCCTTTAAACAGCTGTTCCCAATACACGTTCCCCAGCTCTTGCCGAGATTGCTATAATTGGCCTTCCCCCAGTTTAACATTCTTCCATTAGGACCACTCTAATCTTTCTCCATGACTATTGTAAAACTGGAGGAATTGTGATCATTATTTCCAAAGTAATACCTTACTGAAACTTGCACTGCCTGGGCGGGCTCGGTTCCCAACACCAGATCTGGCATGGCCGCTCCCCAAGTTGAACTATTTCTACACTGCTCTCGAAAATGCTCCTGGATGGTCCATACAAATTCTGCTCCATCGAGACCTCTAACACTAAGTGAATCCCAGTCAATGTTGGGAAAATTAAAATATCCTATCACCACCATCCTGTTGCTCCTACATCTTTCTGTGATCTATCTATATATTTGTACTTCGATCGGTGTTGGGAGGCCTGTAGTACAAACCCAGCATTGTGAACGCATCATTTCTATTTCTGAGCTCTGCCCATTATTGCCTCACTGCTCGAATCTTCCATGGTGCACTCCTTCAGCACAGCCGTGATATCTTCTTTGACCAGCGACGCTTCTCCTCCACCCCATTTCCCTTCCTTGTTATCCCGCCTGAAGCATTAATGACCTGGGATATTTAGTTGCCAATCACGCCATTTCCTCAAACAGTCTCAGTAATGTCAATAACATTATTTTCTCAGGTACTATTCCAAGCACTAAGTTCATCTGCTTTACCTACTATACTTCTTGCATTAAAACTACAAGTTCCTCTGTGTTCATCCTGCGCTTCCTGCCTCATCTACCCCTCAGTCATGCTGATTTCATGATCTAGTTATATATGCTTTAGTTACTACCTCTTTTCTGTTCACCAAACTCCTCATTTTTTTCCCGATCACCTGCAACATTAGTTTAAACCCTTCCCAACAGCGTTAGCAAATGCACTCCAACGGACATTGGCTCCAGTCCTACCCAGATGTAGATTGCCCAATTTGTAATAGTCCTACATCCCCGAGAACCGGTCCCAATATCCCATACATCTGGACCATTCCCTCCTGCTCCATCTCTCAAGCCACGCATTCTTCATGATTATTCTATCTTTGCTACTCTGACTAGCACTTGACACATGGAAGCAATCCTGAGATTACTGCCTCTGAGGTCCCACTTTTTAAACTTGGCGCCTAAATCCCGAAATGTTTCTTGTAGGACCTCATCCCAGCGGCACATTAATGTAGGGAGAGTTAATTCAGGTACATAGAGTATTAGGGGTACTATATTAGACTGCTGAATGGACTCTGTAACTCCAAATAAAGATAATCTTGTTCATGTTGATCGTGTTTGTTTGAATATCCTGCGTATTGTAACCTACACGCCTTGCTCTGTCCAAGTTTGTTTTCACCCTACGATCTGTGTGTCCATGCTTACTGTAATCTATCTGTACTGCTCGCAAATGAAGCTTTCACTGGACTTAGGCACATGTGACAATAAATCTAATATATTAATCATTTCTCACCCTAACAGTGTCTCTTTTAGAAATATGCGATCATTGCTAACCCTCAAGTTTCAACATAATCATCCCTCTTTGTCTCCTATCAAGACAGATTAAATACCCAGTTCCATCACCATCTCTTCATGGTGTCATCATCTCATGGATTAGACTGCTGATACTTGTTTGTGTTAATGAGATCGTGCCTTACAAAGGAGATCATACCTGTTCACAGTGCCCCAAATACTCTCTCATCAAGGCCCGACAAATACAGGAAGACGGCTTTACTTATGCACTTGAATCATATTACAATGAACGACAGCACACTGCACAAGGTGCTCAATACTTAGCGCCCTTGGAGATGCGATTTTTGGTGACTCATGATCAAGGACATTCAGGTCCTTTTTGAAAACAACACTTCTCAACCTTGTACCATTTAATCAACAAGAAATGAGATGCATGCTGTTTATTTCTTACATCCAAATAATTTCTATGCCTTGCAAATTGTTGTGGTTCAAACACTGAAAGTGTGATATCCCATGAGTAACTGCCTTCAGTCCATAAAAGTGCAAAAGCTCTGTATTGTTTCCATTGACCAATTCTCAATCCATGTGGTATATCCAGATCACCCCGTCTGCAACTTATCAATGTACTCTAACTTCCTTTGTTCACTTGTTAGCAACAATGTAAAAATTATTCTGCAAATTCAAATACACCACTCCCACTGGTTCTCTTTTGGGGAAGCATCAACTAACACAAACTCCACAGGTTTCTCAAAGATCATTTCTGGTTTCTAAATCTAAGCTGACTCTGCCAAGTCACACCATGATTTCCCAAGTGTCTAATTATAAAATTTCTCAAAAAAGGTTCTAATATTTTCCTCAGTCCTGACATCAAGGTACCCACTTTTATTTTTTCGTTTCCCTTCCATTCCGTTTTTAAATATTTAGGAATAGAGTAACTACTTTCCAGTCTGCAGGAACGAGAATTTCCAGAGTGTAAAGAATTTTGAAGGGTAATCAATACTTCTTTCTTGTCATGACAACGTTTAAAAGACATTTGGATAAGTACATGAATAGGAAAGGTTTGGCCGGATATGGGCCAAGCGGTGGTACTAAGTTAGTTTGGAATTGGAATAGTCACCATGGACTGGTTGGACCAAAGGGTCTGTTTCTGTTCTGTATGACTCCACATCACTTTCACGAGCTGTATTGCCACTTCCCTGAAAACTTTGGGATTTAGCTCATTGGGTGCAGTAACTTGCCAAACTTCAATTCAATTAGTTTTTGAGTATGTCCACTTTATTAATTCTAAACATGCACATGATCTTATTTTCACCAGTCAATCTGTCCCATATTATTTCTAGTTGATTTTCGGTACCTTCCATTGTGGAGACAGTGCGAAGTTATTACACTCAGCAGGAGGCAGAGAGGTATACTGTCACTGTGTGAATACCTCGGAGCACTCCAACTGGGAGATGATGGACGGGACACCCACTACCCCTCAGAAAGTTCTAGAACCAAGATAGTTCAATGAAACTGTCACTTCCTGGTCACTGATACCATAGTCCTCTCCCTCATGTGAGGCTACAGGTTATACTGAAACTCATTTTAGAATCAAAATGACTTCAAACTTTGCACCTGGCATAGGTCCAAGTCGAGGTAAGAAAAAGATGGTGATCAAAATATGCGTAACGAGAAGAGTTGCCAGAAGAGCATTGTAACTGGAAAGGTGTGAATGATGGTTCATTCAGAAACAGTGTTGAGGCAGAAGTGAAGACTGGGATGTTGTGAAGGTGGGTGTGGACAGGTTTTGTGGTAGACGGAATATTGAGATATAAATCAGCTCAGGATAAAATGAGGCAATTGTGGTTATGAACACTTTAGTTTCTCCTCAGATGCTTGGAAGCAAGGGATATGAAATTCATGGAATAGAAATGAAGATTGTGATTGAAAGTGAAGACAATAGTTTGGATCTTTGCCAAATATGCATTACAGAGAAAACGATGACATTCACAACGGGTTAGAGAATGAGTACATGGGCCGAAATCGACTCACCATGAACACCAACAATAGCGAGGATCGATAGTAACCTGCCTGAATAATCATCAATACACAGCGTCAATCAAGATGTTGTTACGACACTGAAGTATCCTCCACCAAAACAACTTCCAATATAAAACTGCTTCTGTGCACAACTGCCCTGAACATACACAAGAAATACGGATTCCCCTGGATTTTACTCTCACAGCTCTTATCAGTTAATTGTTTATCGTTTACACAATGCAATTCTATAATCTGTTCGTAAAGATGCAAACATCTTATTGCATAATTTGTATGCCTTTTCTTTTTGAGATTTTTTGTAGCCTTAACGCAAAAGTAAGTGTTCTGTTTAAAATTGACCTGTTTATTGGGATTCAAGGGTCAGACATAGTATGTATTTTTCATGGGTTAAGAAACAGAAAGGAATAGAAGACAGTGGCTGTGGAGACTGATGAGGAGTAAAGTGACATCCCCCCTGTCCCCAATGTCTTCTTGACGGACAGAATAAAAAGATTGCAGTGAAAGGAACAGAAAATATTCAGAAGAAGGAATGGCAAGTGACAATGTAAACAAAACAGAATCATTTCAAATGGAATGGCTAAATAATGGTGTGTGTGTGTGTGTGTGTGTGTGTGTGCGCGCGCACAGATAGGAACATTGTTCATATGTGTGCAATATATTCAGAATGAACAAGAGAGACACAGTTAACAAACATGATGCATGTGATGTACAAAATTGATAAAATATTAATATGTTATTTAATCTTCAGCTGTGATGTTATGTTCCCTTTCTCTCAACGTACCATCTGGCTCCTGCCACTTTCTGGCATTCCCTGATCTAATCTTTCATTCTTAAAGGGATGCATGTTATAAATTCCTGCTTCTGGTGTTCCAATTTGTTGTTGTGGTTCTGTTCGCCGAGCTGGAAGTTTTTGTTGCAAACGTTTCGTCCCCTGGCTAGGAGATATCATCAGTGGTGTGGAGCCTCCTGCGAAGCGCTTCTTTGATGTTTCTTCTGGCATTTATAAATGCCGGAAGAAACATCAAAGAAGTGCTTCGCAGGAGGCTCCACAGCACTGATGATGTCTCCTAGCCAGGGGACGAAACGTTTGCAACAAAAACTTCCAGCTCGGCGAACAGAACCACAACAACGAGCACCCGAGCTACAAATCTTTGCACAAACTTTGTTCCAATTTGTTTCAGTTAATCCATTTTCTACCAGTAAACGTATACTGGGTTCTGTCATATTGATGGAGATAAAGGTTCTGGCACCAAATCCAGGATTTCAACTTATTAATCTGTTGCACATACACCGTACAAAAGACCACAGCACACAGGAATTGTCAAACCAAATACGGAAGCACATCTAATTCTATCAATCATGTAGCCTTCCCTATTTTTACATCTCCACGTCTATATTCTCTCTCTCTGTCTCGATCTTTCCATCTAGTTAATATATCCTCCAATCGTTCTTCGTGTTCCATGTCTCAAACCTCCCTCCTTCAGTTTACATATATTGCTCACTTTTGGATGAGATGGCTTATAATTGAGTAATGAAACTAAAAAGACAGGAGGGAGGCGTTGGCTAGAGTTAATTGGAAGGGGAGCTGAGCACGGCAATATGGTGAAGCAGCAATGACAGGAGTTTCTGGAGATAACTCAGTAGCACAAGAGAAATTCATCCCAAGTAAGAAGAAAGATATTCAGCAGAAGACAAGGCAGCTGTGCGTGATAACAAACTCAGGGACAGAATAAAAGTAAAATAAAATGCGCGCAATGTGGTGAAGATTATTGGGAATCTAGACGATTAGGACGCCTATAAATTCCAGCACGGATATCTAATAACTGCAAATGGGAGCAGAGGGTGAAATATGATAGTACGCTTGTTAATCATGTAAAAGAACATTGAAAGAGATTTTTTAGACATATAACAAGGAAGAGAGGGAGTAAAGAACAAATAAAGGAATGTTGGAAAATGAAGCTTGAATAGTTATGTGAAGCAACGGAATGGCAGAGGAATTGAATACATTGCAACAGTCTTCATGGTGGAAGACAACAAAAAAATGTCAGAACTTCAAGACAGTCAGCAGGTAGAGGTGAGTATAGTGACCAACAGTAAGGGGAAGGTGCTGGGGAAGGTGAATTTGGATCAATCAGCGAGACCAGTTGCAGAACACCCCATAGTTCTAAAGGAATGCCGAAGGTGATTATGGAGGCACTGCTGGAGATGTCTCAGGTAATTTTGGAGTGAGGGAGGATTGGTAAATGTAACCACCCAGTTTAAGGAGAGAGGGACACAGAAGACGGAAATTACAAATGGCCAGGCAAGATGAAACTGTTGTATAGAAGCACTTAATGGATCCTTACGTGTATGAATAGATGCGTGGAGTATAAGAACAAGGAAGTTCTGAAGTATATTAGACGTGGTGTGATTAAGCCACAGCATAACAAGAGTTACATTTACAATGCTATTGCGACCAGAAGACTTGAAAGTACGGTTAAAACAAAGGAAATCATTTCGAAGCAGACAGGAGCATTAGTGACAAAGAGACTGTTTCCTTGACGCTGTAGTGAGAATGTTGAGTTAAGCTTGTCAGTAAACAGACTAAAAAAATGTATAAAAAGCACAATAAAATCTGTTGCTGCGGATATAGCAACACATATGAAGCTGAAAAAGCACAGCAGGTCAGACAGTATTCTAGGAACAGGAATGTCAACATTTCAGGCTGAAAGACTTCATCAGGATTGGGCCAGTGGAAGGGGAGCTGGGAAGTAAATAGAGGGAGGGGCGTCTGGCTGAGGGAAGGCTAGATGGGATGACGATAGAGGATGAAGTAGGGCGATAATGTGCTTGGTCAGTGGGAAGGGGGCAGCGGATATGTGACTAGGAAGATGGACAGCTTAAGTCAGGTCAGGGAAGTGGAACATGGAATAATGCTGTGGGTGGAGCGATTTCGAAACCAGTGAAGTATATATTGAGACCAGTGAACTGTAAGCACTCCAGCTGAAAGATCACTAGTTTCCTAGTTTCTGTTTGGCCTCACTCTGACAGTGGGGGAGGCCAAGGATGGACCTGTCGCTGGATGAGCTGGGAGGGGGTGGGGGTGGGGTGTAGGTAAGTGAAATGGATGGCAACTGGAATGTTGGGTTGGTTAAAGCGTGCAGAGAGCAAATGCTCCATGAATATGTTCGCGAGTCTCCCTTTGGTCTCCCTGATCGAGAGGAGACCATATTGGGAGTTGGAGACGTGCTTGGTGGGGCAGGATCAGGTGCTCTGCACGCAACAACCAACCTGATTTTCCAGTTACCTTTCATTTTAATTCCCCTCCAACTCGTCCGGGGACATGCCCAATCTTAGCCTGTCCACGGTCAGAGGAACACCACCTGAGGTTTTAACTTTGGAGGTGATATCCGAAGGGCCTCAATATTGACTGCAGCAGCGTCAAAATTCCTCCATGTCCCTTCTCCCTGACCAGACCCACCTGGACATCTTATCACTCACATATCCGCTTTACCCTTCCCACTGACCAATCACAGTAACCTCATACCTGCATGTATACACCACCATCATACCTACCCTTCGTCCTTCCATTTCCACTCACTCCATTTCTGGGCTTCCCTCCCCCTCGACAGTCCTGACGAAAGGTCCAATCTCAAAATATTGTCTTTTTGCTCCTCTGATTCTGTCTGTTCTGCTGTGTTTATCCAGCTCCAGGTTTATTAACTCTGGCCTCCCGCACCTGTAGTACTTACTCTCTCCAAGTTGTGGAATAATGTAGTCTACATATAAGAAGAAATACATTGGGACATTTGAAAAGATCACTGACTCATTACTCATTTCTTAACAACCCAACACATACCTTCCAGGTGAAGCAGCATTTCACTTGTACTCTTTCAATCCAATCTCCTGTCATTTCCCAACTCACAATGCAGTCTCGTTTACACTGGGGAGAACAAACAGAGACTGCTTTGAGGAACACTCCCACTCTTTCTGTAGGAAGAGCCCTGACCCTCTCATCGTTTCCCATTTCAATAACCTTCCTTGCTCTCATGCTAACATTTCGGTCCTGGGCTGCTGCAATGTTCCAATGAAGCACAACCAAAGCTCGAGTAACACCTCACTTTAGACTTTGGTACGTCACAGCATGTAGGAGTTTATATTCGATTCCATAATTTCACAGCCTGATGGCATTATGGCTATTCTCAAATCTTCATACATTCCTTCTCCTGGTCTCCCAATGAATTTGCCCTGTTTGTGAATCATTTGTCTTGCACTCAATTAAGGAACCCGGCTCCACTCTTCACAATCTGATATATACTCATTTTACATTTGATTCTCTTTTACCACAAACAAAAGTCCATATCTCAGTGACGGTGCGACTCCACACTTTCTGTTTCCCGTCAACCCTCCTCTAGCTCTGGCAAGAGATTGAAAAGCCCTTTTTCCAATCCTTTTCTGTTCTGAAGAAGTGTCACATTGGACTTGAAACGCTAAGTCTGTTTCTCTGTCACTGTAGATGCTGCAGATCTGCTTTGTTTCTCCAGAAATGAACAAAACACATTTTCAATAAAGCAAATAGCTGTTGATATCGGAAATCTGAAACCAGAACAACAACAGAATCTGCGAGCCTTAAAGAATGATCACTGGAACCAATGACTAACTCTACTCTCACTCCACAAAATGTTGCAAGACCTGCTTAATGTCCCAAGCAATTTCTGTTTTTTCAAGACGTTTCAAAGATGTGTGTCAATGTTACTCAAACCCCCTGTCCAACCTGGAGCACCATATATCGGGAAGTGAAAGACTACACAAGATGTACAAATTCATTGGTTCTGAAACTACAAGAGGCTGGCATCACTGACACTACAGAGCTCTTACTCTTAGTCAGGCAGAGAAACAGAGGGAGACGTATTCAATCTAAACACAGAAGGTCGCACATACTGGAAGGGAAAGGATACAGATGAATATATTAAAGTGTGTTGAGGAATGAGACAAACTGTAAGTGTGACACCATGGAGAGACCCTCAGTGGAATGAGAATATAAAATTGGACGTGTATCAGAAACCAGAGTAGTTCACTAAGTACAGGGCTGATGGATGACTGAGTCTCGGTGTGAACGGGGGAACAGGCAGCAGAACTGCATTAGAGATATTGCAGCTCAAACCGTGTATTCCATTCGGTGCTGTAGACCATAGCAACAGCAGAAGCAGAATTATATAAAACTATAATCTGAAACTTTTGGCACCGGATAATCCCTCAGTCTACCATTACCATCAAGCTGTTCTATGGTTCAGTGGCGATTGTGGGTAAACATGTCAGGGTCAGAACCTGATGACAACCCGTTATAGTTCCCACACTTGACTGGTTATATTCTAAACAGCGGAACTAACATCTGATATAGAGGGCGCAATGATCCCAAGACTAACAGATCAGATCGAAACTCAGCAGTTCTGCCACACCCGGTCATAAATGGAATAATCAACTCACTGCAGCAGAGTGTCATACATATGTCCCCATCCTAAATAATGGAACAGCTCTGCACATCAGGGCAATAGAACAAGGATTCTTATCTACACCATACTCAGCCAGAAGTGTTGAGTTTATGATTCAACTCACCACATCAATATGCCCACAGAATCACAGATGTCAGTTTTCAAACAATTTGATTCGCTCTATGTGGCATGAAGAAATATCTGAACACAGTAGAAACGACATAGGCAATATACAACAAGCCCTGTCCCTGGGGAAGCTGTTTCATTCCATTTCCGATTCTGACATCTATCTGGCAATGTGGAAAATCACTATGACAAGTCCCTTAAGAGGAAAATAATTACAGTATGACCAATATCATCCCATCAACTCCATTACGGCAGTCAGATGGGTGGGAGGTCTTTTAGACAGCGCTGTGAAGCAGCACAAAAATTACCTGCTCAGTGTGGTTTCCGATGAGTCCCCATGTGGAGATGGTGCTGTTGTGGAAATGTCACTGGATCACTAATCCAGACCACGTTAATGTTCTGGCAGCTGGCAGAAGTCAAAAGCCATTAATAAAATGTCGAGATCCAAAGCCTGGTGTAAGTAATAGTGACTGTGAAGCCAATGTCGACTTTAAACACCAATTTGCTTCCCCAATGTACTTTCAGGAAGTGAATCTCCCGTGCTTTCCTGATCTGGTCTAAAAGTCACTCCAGACACACAGACATGTGACAAACTATTCAATGGTCTCTGAAACGGCCAAGCAAGACACTCAATTGTATCAAATTGCTCCGAGACCTTAAAGGATAAAACCGGACAGAACAGCCGGCACCAGCCTCTGTATCAGAAAAGAGAATGAGAAACACAATCCTGTCGACCCTGCAGAGACCTCCTCCCTAACATCTGAGAGCTTGTCACAAGATTTACAGTGTCTTCCCACAGACTGCACTGAAACATAAGGAAAGGATTTGGTTATTCAACACTGTGAGCCTCCCACTTTCTCATCTTGGCTGACAATCTCCTCACTGCATTTCTCCTACAGCAGACTGAGATATATTGCAATTGATTTCATCAACTAAATGCTTGAGATGTTTGGGAATAGCTGGGACCCAAGGACATATTCCTGCGCTATTCCATGAACCTTCATCTCCAATAAAAAGATCCTTTTATTCCGGTGTTTCTGGCCCAAGGTCTCCTCTGCTGGAGCTTGTACACTCTGACCTGCTTTCTTGTTCTTATCTTCTCCCCCACTTTTCTCTTTGTAACTTACTGGCCTCAAACTAGCCCCATGGTTTGGAGCTCAAGCTGAGCCCAGTGCGGAGGAGAGTGAGTCCTTACTTACTTTTCCGGAGTAAGCACAGTACGTGGAATTGGCAGCGGCTACATCAGCAGAGGCAACGTGGATATGATAGGGGCCAGCAGCAGAGAGTGATGCCTGAGGATTAGAGACTTGTTGATTATTGGGTCCTGCACTGGTGATGGTGAAGCTGACAGTGGAAGGCCATCATGGTAACGTCGGTGAGGTGGGTCCAGCAGTAAGAGACATGTCTCTGACATTGGAAGGGTCTGGCACAGAGGGCAACAAGCCCGTGATGAAGGAGTATCTGCCCAATGGCAAAGATGGTGCCTGAGAATCAGCATCTTCAATGTTGCTGGGGTCTGGTGTAGATGGTGAAGTAGCTGTCTTGGAGGGATTGGGTTGCAGGGGTGGTCCATAGTGAAGAGCTGTTTCACAACTCATCAACTCTCTTCAAGCTGTATTCTCCCTTTATTCCATTTTCTTCAATTGTCACCACTTTGTGGCAACACGTGAAAGCTTTTCACTGCATTTTGTTGTATTGATCATGTAAAATGCGCCTGGTCATAAAAATCAAAATCAAAAACTTTTACTCAGTCTTTCCTGCCAGCTGACCCATTCTGAAAACATGTCCAAATATTCACCACAATCCCACAAGATTTGATTTTGCACACTGGGCTTGGGACTTCAGCAAAAATCTTTCTGAAAATCTCTCTTGTAATCGTATCCTACTGAATCATCTCTCCCTCAGCCTTCTCTGCTCCAAAGTAAACAACCCGAGCTTACCCAGCCTCTCTCCATAGCTGGTATGCTCCCCTCCAGGGAGCATCCCGGTGAATCACCTCTGCACCTCTCCACTACAATCACATCCTTCCTGCAATAAGGTTCCCAGAATTATACACAGTATTCCATCTTGGTCTAGCCATAGACTTGTATATCTCTGATAATGTACATGTTGGGGAATGAAGGTTGTGCCTACGGTTCCCTCTGCCTTCTTAACTAACCTATTAACCTCAGTCAAAATGTGTGTTGCTGGAAAAGCACAGCAGATCAGCCAGTATCTGAGAAGCAGGAAAGTCGATGTTTCGAGAATAAGCTTTTCATCAGGAATGTGGCCATCATTCCTGATGAAAACTTATGTTCGAAACGTCAACTCTCCTGCCCCTTGGATGCTGCCTGACTGACTGTGCTTTTCCAGAAGTTCACTTCGTGATTCTGATCTCAAACATCTGTAGTCCTCACCTATTCCCTAACTTGTTAACCTGTGCAATCACAGTCAGGGATCTGTGGAGAAACACCCTCTGAGCTTCCCAGTGTGCTGCCATTCATTTGCATACCCCTATTTTTGGTTCCTTCTTCCAAAGTCTATCACCTCATATTTATCAGGGTTACTTTCCATCTGGCCATCTGAACATTCCATCTGTATCTTCCTGTAATATCTTCCTCACTGCCAACCACCCGGCCAATTTTTCTGTCAAACACAAACTTAATTATCACACTCCCCCAACCCCCTACGCATTCGCATCTAAATCATTTATGAATGCCACAAATAATAATGGACAGAGCATTGATCCCTGTGGTACACCAGCAGACACTGGTCTCCCGTTACACAGACAGCCTTCCGCCACCACCCTCTGTCTCTTGAAACTAAGACAATGTTTGATGTAACTCACTCAGTTACGCTTGATATCATGATTTTTTAAAATCAGTTTCCCATATGGAGCTTTGTCAATGACCTTGTTGGAAAACCATATAAACACCATGCTCGAAACTATACAATAAATTTCATTTGGAATGGCTTCCCCTGATGATGTTATGCTGACTATCCCTGATCAAACCTTGCTTCTCTAAATGAAGATCAATTTTCTCCTGTCCTATTTTCTCCAATACTTGGCCAAACACTGATCTAATACTGACTGGTCTACAATTCCCCGGTCTATTTCCACCACCCTTCCCATAAAGTGGGACCACTTAGTTGTGCTCCAGTCATCTGGCATCGCCAACTTCACTGTGGCCAGATTCAACTTAAGTATTTAACTCAGGGCCTTTTGTCCTTTGTCTCCAAAGCAACCTGTGGTACAACTCACCCAGATCTGGCAATCAGTCCAATTTTATACCAGCCAAATCCTCCGATCCCTGCTCGCATCTTATATCAGTCTGTTCAAGAGCTTCCCAATCCATCTTCTTGAACTCTGTCCCTGCAATCTCCTTCTCCCAAATAAAACAGATATGGAGCTCTCATGTAATAATCGATCAATGTTCTCCAGCTTCACACACAGAGTGCTCCCTTGGTCTTTAAGGGCCCTAGTTGTTTCCTGGTTATTCTGTTCTGATCAATGTACGGGGGTTCTCCCTAACCTTGCCTGGCAGCAATTTTCCCTGCCGCTGTGTAAGTCCGTCTCTCTGTGAGAACTTTCTCAGCTTCAATGCGATCTCCTTTCATTTTGGCATTCACTGGAGAACACAAACTGCGTTTCTCCATCAGTTAATCTTGCCTCTAATAAAATAGACATGAAGTTATTTGTTTAGTTTCTGTGTAATTACCTAGTTCTCTGCAAGAAATAATCTTGTATGGATATTCCCCAATCCACACGTGTCTTACCGTCACTTTCCCAGCAAGTATCAAGATGAGCGTTTGGTGATCCTTATGTTCCTTGTTAGTTTGTATTCTTGTTCTTTTTGGTTTTCTTATCAGTTTATTGATCCTCCTTTGCTGGGTCCCACATATTTCTGAATCCATTGCTTACCACAATATCTGGCATTTTCTGAGCTGCTTCCTTTGATCTAACGCAATATTTAACTTCTTTTGTTAACTATTTTTAAGTCACCTTACCCTTTTGCTGTTTGCCCTGTGGTGGACATGTGCATATTGTACATTTTAAGGTGTTTATTTAAACAACCACCATTGTCTGTCTGCCAGTAAATCTTTTTCATGTACTTCTCCAATTCACTGAAGCTAATTTGCCCCTCATACATTCATCACTTGCATGACTCAGGTTTATAACCACAATTCCAAAAAAAACTTTTGTATTCAGAAGTCAGAAACAATTCAATACATTATGATTAATATTCCCAGCACCTCCTTTACAACAGTGTTTTTTAATTAGCTCTTATGATCACACAACATCAAATCGAAAACTGCCTGACCTCTACGTCAGTGCTCAAAATACTGTTAAAGGAAACCATCTCAAACATGGTCATGAAATCCGTTTTTCCCAGCAGTAGCATTCGCATAGGTTAACACAGTTTAGTCGCAGATTGCAGCTGGTGATTCTCACAGTAGTACCCACAAAAATACGTATATACTTCCCTGTTTTATAACATACGCAACGTTTGTATTGCAGCTTTCACTTTGATATATAACTTCCATCAATGTTTGTTTCTCCTTGCTGTCTCTAAGCTCCACCTTACCAGGTTCTGTGGAATCTGAGCGATGTGGTCTCTGAGGAGATTAATGGTAGATTCAGGTGAAACATTTCGTGAGGCTTTTGTGGACGTTGAAATAATCTCGTCACGTTGGTCGTTATTCTCAAGTGTCATTGTGGTATTTTCACTAGATCTCCCATTATGCTGGTGGAGAAGAGATGGAGAATGGTCTCTCAGCAATGCTGTGTATTTCCCCCAGACAAAAAAAACGCCGGGTAGACCCGGAGGCTTGTGTTGCGAGGTTACCTGGGTAGGGATTTTCTCTATTTTAACGCGCAGGCGAGCTGTAGGCCTCAGTTTCTCGGAGGATCACGTGACGGCTGTTTGTCCAGTTTGAAGTCCAGGGTGAGTTCCAGTTCTTAGTTTTTCTTATTTTGTTTTAAAAACTAAAAATTTAAGTTGTAAGATCCAGTACTTAACTTTTTAAAAAACTTTTTTAAACTAAAAATTTAAAAAGTTTTTTTTAAAAAAACGCCGGGTAGACCCGGAGGCTTGTGTTGCTAGGTTACCTGGGTAGGGTTTTTTTCTCTATTTAAACGCGCAGGCGAGCTGTATGCCTCAGTTTCTCGGAGGATCACGTGACGGCTGTTTGTCCGGTTCGAAGTCCAGGGTGAGTTCCAGTTCTTTGTTTTTCTTATTTTGTTTTAAAAACTAAAAATTTAAGTTGTAAGTTCCAGTACTTAACTTTTTTAAAAACTTTTTTAAACTAAAAGTTTAAAAAGTTTTTTTAAAAAAAACGCCGGGTAGACTCGGAGGCTTGTGTTGCTAGGTTACCTGGGTAGGGTTTTTTCTCTATTTAAACGCGCAGGCGTGTAACCCGAGGCACTTCGGCAGAAGAGCCTCCCACCCGCCCTCCTCCTGTAACCTAAATAATAAGACCCGTTGCGGCAAGCAGGTAAGTGCTGCGTTTTGCTTGTTTGGTTTCTTTACATTTAGTTTTTTTTTAAAGAAAGCTAGCTTTTTAGAGGGATGGCAGTGCAGGCAGTGCAATGTTCCTCTTGCAACATGTATGAGGTGAGGGAAGTCATTAGCGTCCCTGCTGAGTACACTTGCAAGAAGTGAACCCATCTCCAGCTCCTCCAAGCCCGTGTTAGGGAACTGGAGCTGGATTTGGATGAACTGCGGATCATTCGGGAGGCAGAGAGGGTCATAGATCAGAGCTTTAGGGAAGTAGTTACTCCGAAAGTTCAAGATAGATGGGTGACAGTGAGGGGGAGTCGGAGGAGGAAGCCAGTGCAGGGACCCCCTGCGGTCATACCCCTCAAGAACAAGTATACCGTTTTGGATACTTGTGGGGGGGATGACTTACCAGGGGCAAGCAACGAGGTTCAGGCCTCTGGCACGGAGCCTGGCCCCGTTGCTCAGAAGGGAAGGGTGGAGAAAGGTAGAGCGATAGTTCTTGGGGACTCGATAGTGAGGGGTACAGACAGACGGTTTTGTGGGGGCGACAGTGACTCACGTTTGGTATGTTGCCTCCCAGGTGCAAGGGTACGTGATGTCGCTGATCGTGTTTTCCGGGTCCTTAAGGGGGAGGGGGAGCAGCCCCAGATCGTGGTCCACGTTGGCACCAACGATATAGGTAGGAAGAGGGGTGAGGATGTCAGACAGGCTTTCAGGGAGCTAGGTTGGAAGCTCAGAGTTAGAACAAACAGAGTTGTAGTCTCTGGTTTGTTACCCGTGCCACGTGATAGAGAGTCGAGGAATAGGGAGAGAGAGCAGTTAAATGCGTGGCTACAGGGATGGTGCAGGAGGGAGGGTTTCCGGTTTCTGGACAACTGGGGTTCTTTCTGGGGAAGGTGGGACCTCTATAAAAAGGATGGTCTACACCTGAACCTGAGGGGCACCAGTATCCTTGGGGGAAGGTTTGCTAGTGCTCTTTGGGAGGGTTTAAACTAACTCCGCCGGTGCATGGGAACCTGGACTGTAGCTTTAGGGTACAGGACCTTGAGTGTAGGGAGGTTATGAATAATGCAGCGATCTCGAAGGAGGGTGCCTGTAAACAGAAGGGTGGATTGAAGTGTGTATACTTCAATGCCAGAAGTATAAGAAATAAGGTAGGTGAACTTGCAGCGTGGGTTGGTACCTGGGACTTCGATGTTGTGGCCATTACAGAGACGTGGGTAGAACAGGGACAAGAATGGCTGTTGCATGTTCCAGGGTTTAAATGTTTTAGTAGGATCAGACATGGGGGTAAAAAAGGGGGAGGTGTGGCATTACTTGTCAAAGATAGTATTACAGCAGTAGAGGAGAAGTAGAGGATAATATTGCGAGGATGATTCAGGAAAAGAGTGAAGGTAGCAGGGTGGTTGTTATGGGGGACTTTAACTTCCCAGATATTGACTGGGAGAGCTATAGCTCGAGTTCATTAGATGGGTCGGTGTTTGTCCAATGTGTGCAGGATGGTTTCCTGACACAATATGTAGACAGGCCAACAAGAGGTGAGGCTATACTGGATTTGGTTCTAGGTAATGAACCAGGCCAGGTGTTAGACTTGGAGGTAGGTGAGCACTTCGGGGACAGTGACCACAACTCGGTGACTTTTATTTTAGTGATGGAGAGGGATAAGTGTGCGCCGCAGGGCAAGAGTTATAACTGGGGGCAGAGAAATTATGATGCAGTGAGGCATGACTTAGGATGTGTGGATTGGAAAAACAGGCTTCAAGAGAAGAACACTAATGAGATGTGGAGATTGTTCAAGGAGCAGCTACTACGTGTCCTCGATAAGTATGTACCAGTCAGGCATGGTGTAATGGACCTTGTGAGGCAGCCGTGGTTTAGTAAGGAATTGGAATCCCTTGTGAAAGGGAAGAAGGCGGCATATGTAAAGATGAGGCGTGAAGGTTCAGATCGGGAGATAGAGAGTTATAAGGTAGCCAGGAAGGGTCTAAAGAGAGAGCTAAGAGAAGCGAGAAGGGGACATGAAAAGTCTTTAGCTGGTAGGATTTGGGAAAACCCAAAGGCTTTCTATAGGTATGTCAGGAATAAAAGGATGACTAGGGTATGTATCGTTCCAGTCAAGGATAGTAGTGGGAAGTTGTGTGTGGAGGCGGAGGAGATTGGAGAGACACTAAATCAATACTTTTCATCAGTATTCACTCAGGAACAGGACACTGTTGCTGATGTGAATATGGAGTCACAAATGATTAGAATGGATGGCCTGGAAATATGCAGGGAAGAGGTTCTGGGAATATTGGAGAGGATGAAAATAGATAAATCTCCTGGGCCTGATGGCATTTACCCTAGGATCCTATGGGAAGCTAGGGAGGAGATAGCAGAGCCATTGGCCTGGATTTTTATGTCGTCATTGTCAACGGGAATAGTACCAGAGAACTGGAGGATAGCGAATGTGGTCCCCTTGTTCAAGAAAGGGAGTAGGGATAGCCCTAGTAACTATAGGCCAGTGAGTCTGACTTCAGTGGTGGGCAAAGTCTTAGAGAGAATGGTAAGGGATAAGATTTATGAACATCTGGGTAGGAATAACGTGATCAAGGATAGCCAGCATGGTTTTGTGAAGGGCAGGTCGTGCCTCACAAACCTTATTGAGTTCTTTGAGAAGGTGACTAAGGAAGTGGACGAGGGTAAAGCAGTAGATGTTGTGTATATGGATTTTAGTAAGGCGTTCGATAAGGTTCCCCATGGTAGGCTAATGCTAAAACTACGGAGGTATGGCATTGAGGATACATTAGAGGTTTGGATTAGGAATTGGCTGGCTGGAAGGAGACAGAGGGTAGTAGTTGATGGACTATGTTCATCTTGGAGTGCAGTTACTAGCGGTGTACCACAAGGATCTGTTTTGGGACCATTGCTTTTTGTTATCTTTATAAATGATCTAGAGGAAGGGCTTGACAGCTGGGTAAGCAAGTTTGCGGATGACACAAAAGTCGGTGGAGTTGTGGATAGTGAGGAAGGAAGTGGTAGGTTACAGCGGGATATAGATAAGTTGCAGAGCTGGGCAGAAATGTGGCAAATGGAATTCAATGTAGCTCAGTGTGAAGTCATTCACTTTGGCAGGAGTAACAAGAAGATGGATTGCTGGGCTAATGGTAGGCTATTTGGTAGTGTAGATGAGCAGAGGGATCTTGGTGTCCATGTACACAGATCTCTGAAAGTTGCCACCCAGGTAAATAGTGCTGTGAGGAAGGCATATGCTGTACTGGGCTTTATTGGTAGAGGAATTGAGTTCCGGAGTCCTGAGGTCATGTTGCAACTGTATAAGACTCTGGTGCGGCCTCATCTGGAGTATTGTGTGCAGTTTTGGTCGCCATACTATAGGAAGGATGTGGAGGCATTGGAACGAGTGCAGAGGAGGTTTACCAGGATGTTGCCTGGAATGGTAGGAAAATCTTATGAGGAAGGGCTGAGGCACTTGGGGCTGTTCTCATTGGAGAAGAGAAGGTTTAGGGGAGATTTGATAGAGGTGTATAAGATGATTAGGGGTTTAGATAGGGTCGACACTGAGAACCTTTTACCGCTAATGGAGTTCGGTGTTACTAGGGGACACAGCTTTAAATTAAGGGGTGGTAGGTATAGGACAGATGTTAGGGGTAGATTCTTTACACAGCGGGTTGTGAGTTCATGGAATGCCCTGCCAGTAGCAGTGGTGAACTCTCCTTCTTTATGGTCATTTAAGCGGGCATTGGATAGGCATTTGGAAGTTATTGGGCTAGTGTAGATTAGGTAGGATTCGGTCGGTGTAACATCGAGGGCCGAAGGGCCTGTACTGCGCTGTATCTTTCTATGTTCTATGTTCTATGTACAACTGAGACTGCTGTAAACTGGGTGGGAACCTTACAGCCGGCTCGTAAAGTGTTGCTGCTGCTCTCCAGTATCCTAGTGAGATCACACCTGGAGTCTGGTGTACATATTTAGTCTCCTCACTGAAGAAACGATGTTATTATATTGCAAGCAGCTCAGAGATGGTTCTCTCAACTGATTCCTACGATGAAGGTGTTAACTTATAAGGAAAGGATGATCATATTGATCCAATACCCATTGGAGTTCATGAGAATGAAAGATGATTGTATTTTTACATAGAGCACCGGAAGGAGTTAGCAACAGAAGACAATTACAAGTCAATAGAGGAATCCATTCCACTTCTCCAGCCTGTTACACAGGGACAGCAGAAGGATATTCCAGCTTTGGACCCTGTTACACCTGAACAGGATGAGGCTATTCAGCCCCTGGAGCCTGATAGACAGTTAAGGAGGAGGCCAAAAAGCTCCTCGATTTTATAACATGGGAGCAAGAGGAGGCTGTGCAGCACCAGGACCCTGTTACACAGCAACAGGATCAGCCCATTCAGCCTCCTCAAGTCTATAACACATGAATTGGATGAGACTGGAAGAGGTTATTCAGCATGAGAATTAGAGAAGGGGATAAAATTATTTGAGACTTGTGGAAAGGAAGAGTATCTGTTATATGGGAACACGAGAAGACCAAGCGCTTTCTTGATCCCATTTCAGGGATGCAGGAGGTAATTGTTCAGTATGAGAGTGTTATGAAGGAATATGAAGAGACCCTTCAGCTCCTCAAAAAGTTATGCAGCAACAGGAAGATTTCACAAGCCCTCAAGCTCCTGACGTATCATCAGAATGAGGAGAAGCAAGTCTTGAATATGTACATGATGACGTTCCGTCTATTGAGACTTTAATGTAGGAACACGACGTGGGCATTCAGTCCACTGAGTGTGTAAAACAGGAACAGAATTATTCCATTCAGACACTCATGCCTCTTACACAGCGATTGGAGCAGATCTTTTAAAGCTTTGTGTCTGTTCCACGGGAACACTGGAAAGGGAACATTAAGGTACAGAAAGGGTAGGAATTAGGATAATCATCTTCATTAATGAATAAAATTAGTGAGCAAACTGTTGGGAACTAAGAGAAATTGTGAGAATCCACTGTTAATTAATTAACAACAGGAGATTTGCAAAGTCAAAATGGAGTACATCAGAACCAGCATGGATTTTTAAAGAATTTATTTGATAGAGTTCTTTATATATGTGACTAGCAACGTAGACAATAGGGATCCTGGAGGCGTAAAGTATCTGAGAATTTGAGAAAGCATTTATTAAAGAGCTTCACAAAGGGTTAAGCTGCAAAATAAGACAACATGAGTTTGGGAGGAAGTTATTCGCTTGGAGAGAGGGCTCGTGAGCCAACAAAATACAGAGAGATAGAATAGATGTTTCGTTTAATGCTTGGCACCTTTTGGGATTCTTTTGAGTTCAGACAGCATGACCCGACTATTTCTCATCTATTGTATTATTTGGATGAGGGGATAGAAGACTTGACAGCCACATTTTCAGCTGATGCTAAAACAGGTGGCAAAGTAGGTTGATGCAATGAAGATGTAGAAAATTTACAAATGGACATGAAGAGTTTAGATGAATGGGCCAACATTTGCAGATTAAATTTAATGTGGATCAGTATGGCATTATCCATTTCGATCAGAGGAATCGAACTTGTTATGGAAATGGAAAGCAACTAACGAGTGCCTACGGGCAGGGGGATCGGGGTGTACTTGTGCATATCACAGAAGGCCCACATGCAGGTACAGCAGGGAATGAGAAAGGCAAGTGCAATTTCAGCATTTAATTCTAACTGAATCGAATATAAAGGAAGGGAAGAATTGCTGCAACTCTGCAAGGTATTAGTGAGACTGTAACTGGCGTACTGTGTACACTTCTAGCACCCCGACTGCAGAGGGATGTAGTTACAATGAAGGTAGTTCGGAACAAATTCATTAGATTGATTCCAGAGATGAATTTGTCTTTTGAAGCGAGTTTGAGCAATTCAGACCAATACTCTCTGGAGTTTAGAAAAATGAGAGGAAACCTCATTGAGGTCTGGAGGATGTTAAAGGTGATTGACAATGTCAGTGTGGAGTGGATATTTCCTCATGTGGGACAAACTAGAAGAAGGAGTCATAGTTTTAGCATTAGGCCGAGCAGATTTAAAACGGAGTGAAGAGAAATTACTTCTCTCAATGGGTTGTGACTCTGTGTAATTCAATGTCTCGAAGTGCAGTGCGTGCTGGGACATTGAGTAAATGATGGGATAAGGAGAGCGGCCAGAAACGTGGGACTGAGGCCTCGTTGACATCAGCCATGATTGTATTAAATGGCGGATCAGGCTCGCGGGACTGGATTGCCGACTGATGCTCCTTGTTCTTATTCAGTCTTTCGACTGTGCTACACCGGAATGAGGGAGGACTGGTTATCAAATAGGAAGCAGGCACTCCGGATAAATCAGTCTCAAACAGTTCGACAGAGCGTAGCCAGTGGAGTCACACTGAGTCCTCAGCTCTTCACAATCCAAATCAATGATCAGGAGGAGTTGAACTGATATACTGCTACTAAGTTTGGTGTTGAACTGAGTTGTCAAGACAGCAAGTTATCAAGAGAATGTGGAGAGTCTGAAAATTGATATACACAGGTAAAGTTAATTAATAATAATTTACCATGTGGAATATAACTGAATATACAACTTGCAATCTGTTTCAGGAAGTTTATAAGGCGGTATTATCCTGTAATGGAGAGAGATTACAGGGCTGAGTGAAACAGCTTGTTCTGGAGGTTTCACTCTGGCCCGTTCAGACATGGGAAGTGTTGATCCATCTGATGCTCACAGTGGCACCTATGCTGTCAGTACAAACGGGATATTTTTATGCATTTGGTGGGTGATGCGGAGTGGTGGGGGGGAGGGGTGGGGTGGTGTTTTGAGCTGTGTATGAAGAGGACAGCCTTTATCTGAGATTCCATCCTTTATTTCCAAAATGGACATCCGAGTACGATGGGAATGGCTTTTTCTGAATGAAGAGGCTGTGGTTGCTGCCAGGACAGGGGTATTCACCAACATGATGTATTGTGCATGGGCACACTGCAACATTAATGAAGTGAGAGTTCCTTCAGTTCTTCTACCTCTCCTCATTGACTTGGAACCCTATAGGGCTATGTACACCATCGGGAATCCTATTATATTGGGAAAAAAAGGATACACCCTGCTGAGGCGAAAACATTCACGTCATCCACCACATAGATCCTCCATCACTGAACGGTGACATTGGTGATGAAATGCTGGGAGATGACCGATATGTCATGCACTCCTGCCTGAAACGTTCCAGATCATAGAAGATGAATGCATCAGTGACACTAACAGCCACTGGCAGTACCGTCCTCCCCCTGGTGTGAAGCTGCAGGTCGTGTTGACGGAGGTGACACAGCTCTGTGAACAGTTCGTTGTTCAGTCAGGGACCCTTCACACCCTGCTCCTGGATTAAGTGTCCCTTGGGTAGCTGGTCTTGGAAAACCCGGAGTGGATACAGCAGATCCCTTTCCCCACACACACTCACTCTGTGGTTTCAGAGCTTCCCGTCTCTGCAGCCTGTGATCCATTTGTTGTTCATGTTACAGACCCAGATGCTGTAACTACAGTTCCCATGCTCCATTCAGAGTTGGATCACAAAATCCTCTGGTATCCCTGAATGTCTGAGGCATCTCACAGCACAACCTCCAGCAAACCATCCCCAGCATCTCCACGAACATTTCAATAACAGGAGACAGTCAGAAGCCCCTCAGCTGCAAGTGTTATACACCAGGCCAGACCACCACAAAATATTTTTGTTTTTTTAAACGCAGATGTGAATTGGATGTTTCTGATGTGTTGTGACGGGCCAACCCGTTCAACATTAAGCAAAATGCAATCCATTCAAACACTCTAGTTAAACCACAATCAAAGAGATGAACAACTGGGGATAGCTTCTTTACTGGAACACTTACGCAAACAATTGATACAGTACCTTCTACTCATTAACTGTTCTAATACAGGAACATCCCATAAACATGCCCCTTGACAAAAAGGTAAATTCAAACTCAGAATCTTATGTGCAGTTCTCCAATCCAGGAGGAAGCAACTTCAAGAGAGTTTTCAGAGGGATAAGCAGCTTGCAATCGTGTTTTGAAACCTACAACCCTTCTGGGATCCCCAGCAGCTTCTGATTGCTTCAGCTAAAAACAAAACGAGAAGACCTGGTCTGAGAGAGCTGTCACTTCCCTTCCATTGTTCCCACCAGTTTAATAAATCATAAAGGCCTCCTGAGTTATTTACTTCTGCCATTTTCAGGCAGCAGTTCGGCATTCCTCTATTTAAGTAATTTCTTCAAAAAAAAAACCATAAGAAAATAATCTTTTTAAAGTGACAATATCGTCACACCTTCCACTTTAAAAAAAGACCCATCAATATTCACAAGTAGCATCATTTTAAACCCCTTTTTCTTACTGTTACAGCAGACTACTATATATATATATATTCTATTGACACTACGCATGCAAACATTCACAACTCTATTCTATTTCAATCAGTTTACTCCTGCCACAGAACGCCTCTGTCTTTCTTCATCCAAGTCTTGATACCTTATCAGCAAACACGTTTTCTCGTCCAGTCACCTGTATAACTTCCAAATTGGATGGCTTCAATACTAAGTGCTGTCTGAGCAGACTGGAAGTGTTCTCCTTAAATTTCTCCAAAAATGTTTAGGTGTTGTGATCAATATAACGATTTGTCTCAGACACGTTATTTACAAGTTAAATGCTGAAATGTTATAAGGCCAAGCTCAAGGCCTCTTTCCCAATTGTGGAATATTTCTGTTGATGGTTTCACCGGACACTCCAACCGCACATTACATAAAGGAGCAAATCTCATCTCTCCAAAAATCCTTCTCAATGACAAGTCTCCTCATGTCTCAGAATAAAACAATTACATGCTTCTGTACCTCTCAATGCTGTAAACTCTTTACCTGCTACTCCTGGCCTACACACGTAAACCTTACTCTCACAGGTATATGTTTTAAGAAGGTCTTGCATATTCTTCTCAATGCCTAACAGAAGCCAAACTTTAACTCATGGATCAACTTATCATCATCAGCCATTTCAGCTTCTAATCTTGCCATTGTAACTCTCTGCTCTTCCACACGAGCTCTCACGACTGCAGGAAGTGAATTTTTGAACTACTCCAAAGTAAGAATATCCCTAAGAGTTTAATAGATTGTTCTCTTTTTAATACCCTTACCCACCTTTCAAAATTAGTTTGTTTGATTCTTTCAAACTCAATGTACGTTTAACCAGGGATGCCACTTTAGATTCCTAAAATGCTTTCTGTGTGCTTCTGGCATAAGCTCATATGCACTTCAGATTGCTTTCTTCACCCTCTCATACTGGCCAGATGCCTCCTTCGATCGGGATGCAAATACCTCACTCCTTATACATACTAGCTTTGTTTGGATCAACTAAATTCATATGGTCACTGATCAGTGCATTCGTTTGGCCACTTTCTCGAATTGGAAGGGCTTTTACATCCCTCTCATCAAATGTATACAATGACTGGATGTTTTTAAACAGATCCCCACCAGGCTTTTGGCTACCATAGATCTGCTCCTTCTCACTATCCTCCCGTGTCAGTGTACCATCTACCTTCATCTCTGCTTTATAAGTCAAATTGTTAACTTTTGAAGTTGAAACTCTCTCCCTCTTTCTACTTTTCTTCTTTATTTTTCTGTCTTTCATAGTCCTCTCCTTTTCTTTTAATTCTACTTTTAATTGTATTTCAAACTCTTTCAATTCCTTTTTGTGTTCAAGCTGCCTCATCCACAATTGAATTCCAGCCATTTCCAAAAATTCTGATGGTGTTTCAATCAAATTTTAAATGCCAAGGCACAGCTGTAATTATTTCTCCTTTTCTTACAGAGGGTTGGTGTGGACTTATTGGGCCAAATGGCCTGTTTCCGTACTGTAGGGATTCTAATTCTGAACCCAATTTGGTATTGCTGATTTCGAACCAGACAAGATTGCAACGTTTGCTATGGACCAGATCAGACTGCTTTAAAATACTTTCAGTTTGGAACCTGAACGCTAACCTTGTCTTATAGTAAAGGTAGATGCGAAATGAGTGTTACAGATGTGATGCTGCTGGTCAAACCACACAGCTTAAAGCAACACACCATTTATTTAAAATCTGTAATAATAACATATACAAAAAGAAGAGGAATAAAGAATAACTTAACTACTGGAAATCTTATCAGAATAAGAGATACAGTACCTTCTACTAATGAACTATTGCAATGTACTATCATCCCATAAATACATCCCTTGGCAAAAAGACACACCCAAGGCCATTCAGTCTTGCACGATCAGTTCAAAGGGACAAACACACATTTCAGTGGACAGGCGCAGTTTCAAAGCTGCTAAAACCCCTATCCAACATGGAGCAGCACATGGGACTCACCGTAAAGTGAACAACAGCCCGACACACCACCCTACTCCGTTGTCCATGGAGCACCACATGGGACACACCGGAATGTGAACAGCAACATGATACATACTAATTCATTGTTTCTGCACTTCACAATACCAGCACTTGATACACTCGGGAAACAAAAACCAAGGAGAAAGTGAAGGCTGCAGATGCTGGAGATCAGAGCTGAAAATGTGTTGCTGGAAAAGCGCAGCAGGTCAGGCAGCATCCAAGGAGCAGGAGAATCGACGTTTCGGGCATGAATTTCCTGAAGAAGGGCTCATGCCCGAAACGTCGATTCTCCTGCTCCTTGGATGCTGCCTGACCTGCTGCGCTTTTCCAGCAACACATTTTCAACCAAGATCAAGGCCAGGGAAAGATACAGAGGAACAGAGTGATTCACATTAAATATGGAAACAGTTAATTAACTGAGAACATGTTGTGGAAATATGCTGAAAAGGAAAGGGCAGTGGGACTAATGGAGGATGAAACCTTTAGAGTACGAAATTATAAGAATAACATTGAATAAAGTTATTTTCAGATCAGCTGAAATGATTTGTTTCATCAAGTTCTGAATCGGTTTCACAGAACACTTCAAACAACATTAGCTGGGACAAGATGACAGACCAACATGGAGAGCTGAGTAGGCCACGCTAGTGCATTGTTCAGTAATCTGGATTATCTGCCGAGCATGAGGAGAACTGCAAACCTTTACTACCATATGGGAACGATACACGCATCAAATACACACAGCAGGGGAAGATGTCTATCTCCACTGGACCAGTATAAGGAGTGTGTGTGTGTGTGTGTGCGCGCGCGTGTGTGCGTGTGTGTGTGTGTGTGTGTGTTGGGGTGGGGGGTTGGGAGGGCGTGTATTTGGGGTGGTTGAATGTGAAAATTATTCCTTGAAAGAAAATACACTTAAAGGAAACCAGGTTAAATATGAACAACTGGCAGGGATTTGGATATCGAGACAGAGAGACTGAGGGTTGTTTCATGGACAAATGAGTGAAAGTGTTTGAAAATATTAAAATAAAGGCATTGCCACACACAATAGCGATCTTGATTCGTGTGCACACATGAAAGACAGATGGATGGGATTTCGGTCTGAATTCGAATCATGTTTGTTTCTGCAGGTTTCAACTCAAGAGTGTCAGCAGCAAATATTGTCATCATTAAATCTGTATTACACAGCCCACGTTTCAAACAGCAGATGGTTTAAGCCAGTGAAGTACATTCTGGAGCAGTGAGTAGTTAAAATTAATAATGGTCACGGAATGGTACCAGAAATCAGCTCATGGTCAAAGGGATCACCGCAGTTGTGATTCGGCAGTTTCGATCACAACATGCAAGTTCCCCTCCACGCCACTTACCACCGCTGTGCCTTCACAGTCGTTGGGTGAGAATCCTGGATTGCCCTCCCTAATGGCATTGTGGGTCAACCCACAACATGTGTACTGCAGCAATTTAAGAACGAAGCTCACTATCACCTTCTCAAGAGCAAATCGAGATGGACTATTAATGCTGGCCAGCCAGCAACACCCAAGTCCCACAAATGAATGAAAAAAGATATAGGCCAGGATGGGATGGTTGTCCAGGAAGGAAATGGAGTTTGTAAAGATAATAGAGGACAATGACCTCCACGCTCCCAATATTTATATAACAGGAGTGAGAGACAATGAGCTGAAAATGTGTTGCTGGAAAGCGCAACAGGTCGGGCAGCATCCAAGAGCTGGAGAATCAGGAAGAAGGGCTCATGCCCGAAACGTCGATTTTCCTGCTCTTTAGATGCTTCTTGACCTGCTGCGCTTTTCCAGCAACACATTTTCAGCTCTGATCTCCAGCGTCTGCAGTCCTCACTTTCTCCTGAGAGACAATGGTTCACATCTGAACATGATCAGGTCAACGTAGAGACTCATGAGTGACACTGCCAGAAGCAAGGAGGGAGACAGTAATTGAACAAGTTCAATGGTGCCATTAGTAGCGGTTTGCAGAGTGAATATCTGGATTCAGAGTGTCAACGTGAACAATAAAAGTGGCAAGAAGTGAAGACTACATAAAAGAACAGTAATGCAGTCATAACAGGGTTATAGAAAAAAAATGTCTGGGTGGTGAGACTTACCGGGGACCCCAACGATCGACAAGACAGGATAATAAAAATATTGAATAATGCGAAGAGCATAATAGATCCGTGATGATAATGATAACCAATCATAATATGTTGAAAGAGACCAAACATAACCGGATAAACTCCTGTCCATTGTTATAACATTTCAGTCCAATATTCTCAGATTCTGATCCACTGTTGGAACGTTCCAGTCAAATATCCTCGGTTTCTGATCGCTCCTCCCACTCTCTCTGGTGCTGCTGATCCTTGTCAGTGCTATCGGTGATGCTCGAGCTCATACTATGTCATAACACATTGAATGAAGCCCATTTATCATTGGAAGATACCTTACACTGGGATAATTACAAGACATGGAGACTGACATTAATCACAGTCACTGAACAAACAGGTTCAGTTAACCCCTTCCTTGTATAACATTTCATATCGCAATAAAAGGGAATATTTACTCAGTCCGGATGGAATGGATGAGGTTTTCTGACGGATGGACTATAAACCTTTCTTTTTTTAACTTTTTCCGTGTAAGTGGGAGTATTGCCAGAGCACTGCAGGGCTGTATTTGTCCGACTCTGTTTGTCAAGTGGACAGGGATAAAATAACAGGCCACCTGCAAAAGATGTCTGGTGGGGAAATGTCTGGATACATTAACTCAAGGGAGAAAGTGAGGATTGCAGATGCTGGGGATCAACGTCGAGAATATAGTGCTGGAAAAGCACAGCAGGTCAGGCAGCATCAGAGTAGCATCGACATTTCTTTTGTAAGCTTTTCATCTGGAATGAGGCTTGTCGCCCAAAGATGGTAAGAGATAAATGAGAAGTGAGATAAAACTCCGAATGGTGTGGAGGGATCCATTGGGGTCTCGCACCGATGTGAGGATGCAGGTTTGCCAATTTTTACGGTGGCAGGGGAAGATGCCAGGAATGGAGGGTGAGTTGGTGGGTGACGTGGACCCGACAAGGGACCAGCACTGGGAATGTTCTTTATGGAATGTAGATCGGGGTGGGGAAGGAAATATATTCCTGGTGGTGGGGTTTGTTTGTAGGTAGCGCAAATGGGGGAGGATACTGTGTTGTATCTTGGTGGGGTGAAAGGTCAGGAACAGGGTGTTCTTTCCCTATTCAGTTTGGAGGGGTAAATGTTGAAGGGAGAGATAAGAGAAGTGGATGAGATGCTCTGGATGGCATCGTCGTCCATGTGGGAGGGGAAATTGCTGTCTTTGAAGAAACAGGCCATGTGGGATATACATTGGGTTCAGAGTATGGTGCTGGAAAAGCACAGCAGGGCTGGCAGCATCCGAATCGGATTTTAGCTGCAAATATCGGTTTTCCTGCTCCTCAGATGTTGCCTGACATGCTGTGTTTTTCCAGCACCACACTCCTGAATCTAACCTCCCGCATCTGCAATATTCACTTTTGCCTACACGCTAGGTTTAGCCAGTTCTGTAATACTGCCTTTAATTCTGTTCTCACTGTTGTAGGAAAGATATTGTTAAGCTTGAAAGAGTGCAGAAACGATTTCCAAATTTATTGACAGTTTTGGGGAGGGTGGTGGTGGCGAGTGATGTTGAGCTATGCGGAGAGTATGAATGGGCTAGGGCTATATTTCCTGGAGCATTGGTTCTGAGGAGTGACCTCTCTGAGGTTTATTGCAGTGAATCCCGATGCTCCAGGGTGAGCAATGCCAACAACCAGGAAATAGACAGAATAATTATTCACATTGAAACTGGATAATTACTCATTGACAACATGCTGGCGAACGATGGAGGTAGACTGAAGAATGTGACTGGCTGGAGGAATCAGAATTTGGAGGGTCCAATCATATGAATGAGAACAAAAATAAAGGCATTACCATATCAACTGAAAGTATTAGTTATACCACATTTTAAATCCACCTCAGCGAACCAGACCAGACACCATAAACCCAGAAGAGATATCTGTTCAGCATGGAGCACTGCACAGACCAGGCTAGTGTACTGCTGAACACCACCCAGCAATCAGTCCACAGTGGAAGACTGTGCGTACTATGGCAGTCCATTGTTCTATAAACCCAGATGACATATGTGTTCAGCAGGGAGCACTGTGCAAACCGGGCTGGTGTGCTGTGCAATACAATGACAATCTACCCAGAGTGGAAAGGTACGCTGGCCACAGCAGTGTTTTGTTCTATAAACCCAGATGAGATATGCGACCAAGGTGTGGAACTGTGTCCATCAACCAAATGCATTGTTCACTACATTAGAACATTGTGTTAGATCACTGCCCAACGTTGGGAAACTTGCAGCCCATGTTGGAAGTGACAGGATGTGCAACTTCCTCCAGCTCCATATCTCCATTTTGCCATGACACAGGGGTGTAGTGAGTGTGAACATCACTGCCATAGAGAGATGGCGGGGGAATCAGTTTAAGTATCAACACATGGGAGGGTTTTGGGGAATAGACGGAGCGAGACTGAGAGACAATTTCATGGAAGGATGTGTTCCCAGGATCCAGAATGCTGAAATGAAGACATTTCAACAGTATCCTGCAACTTGAGCCAATGTTTCCAGGAATGATGGGTAAACTGGATATTGGTGTGAGGTCAGATGATGGAGAGTATTGGATGGACATTTGTTCTGCAGCTTTTTAACTGGAAAGAGGGTCAGCAGAGTCTTCGACACATTGGGCTGAATATTTTGCCTCAGTGTCATTTTCACTGAGTATGACAGAAGGATTGTCTGTATGAGACTGAACTGGTTTCCTGGTGATATCTCATCGAACTCACCTCGTTAGCTATCTACCCCACCCCATGGCGATCCTGTCATTCAATGCCAGCTCAATTTCTTTCATGGTTGGAGGTACTCATCAATGCCCGCATGACTGTAAATATTCCGTGATCGCTGGCACTGGTGCCATCATCAAAAGGTCAATGGGCACACTGTTTCTCTGTTTGGAGCTGTCCTGCACAGTTTACCCCGAGCATGGCAGATAAGAGACATTTACACCACGGTTTGTCAACAAAGTTATGGAAGTCCTGGTGAATGGGATCGTACAGAGGAGGACAATTCTTTTCCCTGAGTAGGCCACACTACCAGACCCAGAGAGCATGGTCTGAGATCGCCACCCAGCTCAGTGCAGTATCTGCAGTCTGAGGAAATGTCCAGCAATACAGGGCAAGCATCATGAACCTTCCCCATTCTGTCAGAATAAGGGTCAATGTATTCTCTCTGCTCCCTCACACTCACTGTATATCTGCTATAGCACCTACTCCCCGAACAAAGCTCATGCTCCACCACTCTTATTACCGCTTACAGTCTCTCTTTCTCTCTCTCTCTCTCCCTCCCTCTTTCTCTTTCTCTCCCCATTCACTTTACCTCCCCCCCCACGCCCCCCCCCCAGACCCGCCCCGGCACACACACCAATAACACTGAATAGATACAACACTGTGGACTGACTGTCTCCGGACACCTCTCCATGTCCCCCACGTACACCAGCACTAACAGCAGGGCCACCCACCCCACCCACCCTCCCTCCCTTTCTCCCATTCCAGGAGAAACAGCCTGGAATGGGACAGAAAGGGCCAAGAGGGATGGTGGAGCGCCCGATATCGTTACATTCCCCCCTCCCCCCGCCATGTGTGGAGGACCCTGGTACGAGCCGGACAGGACTGGGACGCCTCGTGTGGAGATTCTGAAACATCCACGTCCCACCAACCGAGTAAGGAGCAATGTTCAGTGAAGGGCAATTCTCACTTTAAACCCACTAGCAGCTCCGTTTACTCGCGGCACAACATAGAAGCGGTGGCCCTGATGACATCTCCCTTTTGTGTCGAACTGGTATAAATGGAATCCCCATGGTCTCGGTGGGCAGGAGGGTGGGCTGGCAACTCATCGTCACCACCGCCTTCCACGAACGGAGCTCCTACACTTCCTCCTGTAAACATCTCAGGTGCTGAAACTATTTTCTGCTCTCCCCACTTGCCCTGACATCTTCAATAATCTGTACTCATATTCACCAAGTTTCCTTGGCTCCTACACCCGCTTTATAATGGTACAGAATGTTTTATATTGACTTTCAGAGTTATTCCTTCCAAGATGCATCACCTCACAATGCTGTGCATTGATCCTGATCTTCCATAAACCTGACAACTACGCCAATGTGTCACTGTTCTGCTTGAGTTCCACACTGTCCTCCACACACTATAATTAGTCCAGGTATGGTATCTGCAAACATTAAAATTGTCCTACAGTCACACTCCACACAGAAATACAGACTCACTCGCTATTGTGAACAAGTGCAATACTAACACACTCCCCGGGGACCGAGTTAAGTACTGACTCACACCAGACAGAGTAAGTGAAATATTGACAAGGTCACAGTGGAGCAGGAGAAATACTGACAGACATCCCATGTCTGTATTTGTTTCTGTGTATTAGTAAGTGTCTCTATATCTTTGTGTTAGTGTGTGCATATCTGTGTGTATTAGTCTGAGGTGTGTCTGCAGTGTCTATGGTGCTAACGTTATGTAATATCCCCCTGATACGAGATCTGACGAAGTGTCCTTTCATTTCTGTCCACAGATGGTGTCAGACCTGTTGACCTTTCTGACAGTCTCTGCTGGGCTCCCCACACCACTGCACAGGTGAGAGTGGATGGTAAAAATCATCAGGGGTTCAGTTTGGGAGGGACAGAGGGAGGGCAGCAGCTCACAGCACCATCCAAACACAGACAGATAGACAGACACACTCACACAGACACATACACAGATAGAAACACACACAGACACACACACACAGACTCACACACAGACACACAGACATAAACACACAAACATATATACTCACCGAGATGCAGAGAGGACACACAGACGCACAAACAGATACACAGGGACGTACTCTCGCTCGTGTCCCCAGCCCTATATTCTGATGTTCCATTCAGCCCTTCGGACCTGCTACACAGGAGCAGATCGAAACCACTCCGACGATTATGTGTAGTTTCAGAAATGTACTTGGAAAATCCAGACTGGGTCAGGAAGTGACCCCGCCACCCCCAATCCCTCTTTCCAGGCTTCCCCTCTCTGTAACTTCTGCTCCAGATGTGGGTCATATTACAGACCCAGATTCACTGGGAATTCACTCCCAGACCACACTCAGGGTAAACCCAATCAAGTCGTCTGCTCTCCTGGAATGCAGCATTGTACAACACGACTTTCAGGAAAATAACCAGTTACTTTCGAAAAGCATAACATGAGAACATAAGAAATGGGAGCAGGAGTAGGCTATTCGGCCCCTCAAACCTGCACTATCATTCAATAAGAGCACAAACACATACCGAAACACGCACAAACACACAGACACACACAAACACACTTCCCACCCGCGAAGACATCCACACTCTCCCTCCACACACAGACACCAACACTCCCCACACACGCACATATTTGCTCACGCACAGGCACAGAAACAGGCACACGCAGACACACATACATAGAGACAGCCATACTCTAACAGTCACATACACACCCACATTCCCCACACATGCACACATACGATAACACAGACACACACAAACAGATATATACACTCAAACAGACACACACTAACACACACGAAGACACACGCAAAAACACAAATACACATACATACACACAGATACAAACACACACACATATGCAGGCTACAGATACACACAGACAGACATACACACACAAGCACACTGGCAGAGGCACACACGCATTGACATACACCACATAGAAATCACAACCATACAAACCAACACAAAGGCACGCACGCACACACAGGCTCTCTCTCTCTCTCTCTCTCACACACACAGATGCCCACAGCCACCCATACACGGACACCCAAATTCCCCACACACATGCACACGCATGCACACGCACAGATGTACACAAACACACAGGCATGCACACACGCAGACACACAGTGACTCACAAAGACATGCATACACACAAGCGCACATGCATACACACAGCTGCTCACACACAGACTTACAAACATATAAACACACACAGACACACACACACACACACAAAACCTCACGCACACACACACACACACACACACACACACATCTTGTAAAATGCAATGTTTAGTGATAGTGACTTACCCTTGCAATTAATCTTTCATGTAAGAAAGGATTGAAAAGTCCTAAAACAGAGTATGGCATTTTATCACTTTCAGCAAAAGAGGGAGAGATGGAGGGAGAGTGAGAGGGGAGAAGGGAGGCTTAGAACCCCATTCAATGATCCATCCAAAACAATACATTTCCCATTGCATACAGATGCAGAGATAGAGATACAAATATACATACACATTCTAATGCAGAACGCACTGAGAGATAGATAAACATAGGTACACATATAGACACACACAAATCGATAAACGGAGACAAAAATATGCAGATGCATACTTGGACATGCAAGCACCCATGGAATCATAGAGTTATACGGGGGTTTGAAAACAGACCAATCAACCATACACTCAATGCTAACGATAATCTCAAACTAAACTAGTCCCATATTCCTGCGCTTGGACCATTTCAGTTTCTGGAAGATATGAGGCTGACCAACGTGGTGCTATTATTAAATAACTGGCAAGGAAAAGCGAGGGAACAAGAGACCAGTGAGCCTGACTTCGGTGGTGGGCAAGTTGTTGGAGAGAATCCTAACGACAGGATTTACATGTATTTGGAAAGGCAAGGACTGATAAAGGAAAGTCAACATGGCTTTGAGCATGGGCGATCATGTCTTACGAACTGGATTACTTTTTTTGAAGAAGTAACAAAAAGCATTGATGAGGGCAGAGCAGTGGACGTGACCTATATAGACTTCAGTAAGGCATTCGACAAGGTTCCCCATGAAAGACTGGTTAGCAAGGTGAGATCTCATGTAATACCAGGAGAACTAGCCATTTCGATACAGAACTGCCTCAATGGTAGAAGATAGTCGTGGTGCAGGGTTGTTTTTCAGACTGGAAGCACGTGACCAGTGTGTGACACAAAGATTGGTGATGGTTCCACTGCTGTTCATCATTTACATAAATGATTTGGATGTGAACACAGGAGGCATGGTCAGTCAGTTCATAGTTGACACCAAAATTGAAGGTGCAGTGGACAGAGAAAATGATTACCTCAGAGCATAACGAGAACTTGATCAGACGGACCAATGGGCTGACGAGTTGCAGACGGAGTTTAATTTTGATAAATGTGAAGTGCTGCAGTTTGGAAAGAAAAATCGGAGATTGGTTTGTACATTTAATGTTGATATCGTGGGGAATGTTGCTAAACAAAGAGGCCTTGGAGTGCAGGTTCATAGTACTTTGAAAGTGGAGTCGCAGGTAGACAGGATAGTAAAGAAGTTGTTTGATATGCTTGTCGTTTTTGGACAGTGCATTGAATGTAAGAGTTGGAAGGCTATATTGCGGCTGTACAGGACATTGGTTAGGCCACTATTTAATATTTCGTGCAATTACGGTTTCGCTGTTTGAAGAAGGATGAGTGAAACCTGAAAGGATTCAAAAAAGATTTACAAATATATTGCCAGGGTTGGATGTTTTGAGATTTATGGAGCGGCTGAATATGCCTGGGTTATTTTCCCTGCAGCATCAGCAGTTGAGTGGTGATCATAGAGTTTTATATACTCACAAGTGGAATGGATAGTGTCAATACCCCGGGTCGTTTTCCCAGGGTAGCCCTTTCCAAAGCTAGAGCATATAGTTTGAAGGTCAGAGGGGAAAGACTTAAAAGGGATCTAAGGGGCAACGTTTTCAAAAAAAGGGTACTGTATATGTAACGAACTGCAAGAACAAGTTGTGGAGGCAGGGACAATTACAACAGTTAAAAGGCATCTGGATGGACACATTAAAATGTAGTGTTTAGGGAGATATGGGCCCAATACTGGCAAATGGAATTACATTAATGCAGGGCATCTGTTTGGCAGGATCGAGTTGGATAGAAGGGTGTGTTTCCATGCTGGACAGCTCTATGAAACTATATCTTCAGTAAAATTTTCTCCTGTCATCTTAAAATTATCCCATTATCTTGAAATCCACCATCCGAAGGAAAGGGCTCCTGTCATTCAACATTATCTATACCCTTCATTGTTTTGTAAACCTCTATAAGGTTCATAAGGTCTCAAATGTCTATGCTGCAGTGGAACAGTTCCCAGTCCATCGAGCCTGTCCTTATAACTTCAATACTCAATTCCCAGCAACAGCCTGGTAACTCTTTGTCCGAACCATCACCATTTTACTAATAACCTCAATGTAACTGGTTGATCAGAACTGCACACAGTACTTCAGGAGAGACCTCACGTGTGTTTAGTACAACCTAAAGGTAATGTTCCAGCTCCTGTACTCAAAGGTCTGAGCAATGAAGGTCACCAAACCAAACGCCTTCATAACCAGCCTGCCTACACATGATGCAAACTTCCAAGAAATATATCAGAACCCCTAGATCTCTCTGTTCTACTACGCTACCAATGGCTAGACATTTACTTGTGTATAGTCTCTCATTGTTTGTTTTACGAAATTGTGATACATTGATTGATTGAAATTAAACTCCATCTGCCTCTCCTCAGCCCAGTGAGTGATAATACTGGGGAAGAAAGGCTGGACAGCAATCAGCTGACTTGGATCATTTCGTGGTTTTAAGAAGAGGGCAGTCAAACGTTACAGGCGGGAAAGAGTGATTGGTGTTTTTGATCCAGAAAGTAGGCTCTTTCTTCGTCTCTGGTGTTCAGTAATAAATATCTATTCCAGATCCTTTCTCGTGCAGAGTGTCTCTGTATATGTCTTTCTCTCATATTGCAGATGACAGATAAAAGCCACTTAAGGTGAAAATCATAGCCAAGCAATTAAAGATTTCCATAGTTTTTCTCGAAGGCAAAGTACATAAACTCAACATCCTATAGTTGAGGTGAGTATTTTTCATCTGTTCAACAAGATGATTCTTTTAACTGTGTCATTCAATAAAGTTAAGCAATCCACACCGAGCTGAAAACTGACATTTAAAATGTGACCCAAAATCTGGGCATGGTTTCAGTCGTGTGTAGTGGGTAACGCCCATGCCTCTGAGCCAGAGCTCTGGGTTAGATTCCAACACATGAACTTGTGTGGTATTGTCTCTCACTCTGGACCAGACGGTCTGGGTTCATGACCTGCCTGTCAAGAAGGTACGTCACAGTATTTCAAAACAGTCTGATGAACAAACAAACAGGTGAATAATGTTGGAGCTTTAGGGATTGTTGACAGGTGGTGGTTGTGTCCCTACCTCTGAACCCAAAAGTCTAGATAAAAATACCACAGAGGTGTTTCATAATGTGGCTGAACAAGTTGGTAAAATAATTTGATAATTGTGGTGTGATGAAGAAGGAAGAGGAGTCAGTATTGAATTTCAGAATGTGGGCCCAGGTTGACTGAAAACACAGCCATTCGTGTTGACTGGAGTCACATTTACGCATTCTATTCGTTTATAAAATCATGAAGACCATGGATAGGGTGAATAGTCAGGGTATTTACCCCATGTAGGGAAGTCCACTACTAGTGGACATAGAATTAAGGTGAGATTGTCAAGATTTAAATGGGTCCTAAGGAGACCATTTTCACAAATGGTTTATGTATGCAGTGAGCTGCCAGACGAAGTGGTGGAGGATGGTACAATTACAACATTTAAAACGTATCTGGATGGGGTCATGAATTGGAATGGTTTAGAGGGATATGGTACAAATGCTGGAAAACGAAACTATTTTAATTTATGACATCTGGATGGAAAGAAAGGGTCAGTTTCTGTGCTGTGCATTTCTATGATTCATTGATCCTATTTTAAAAAATGATCTCTTTTTAATGTTATGGAACCTTCTTCACTTTCCACTATGTAACTAAACTTGGTGTCATCTGTGAAGTTGCTCGATGTACATTGCATAATTCTCATCTAAGTCACTAACATAAATCTTCGAGTAAAAAATCTTATTCCTGATGAAGGGCTTATGCTCGAAACGTCGAATTCTCTATTCCTGAGATGCTGCCTAACCTGCTGTGCTTTGACCAGCAACACATTTGCAGCTCACTAACATAAATGACAACCAAAAATGGATCCAGTACCAATCCCTGCGGAACGCCGCTGTTCACAGGCCTCCTGTCCCAAAGACAACAATCCTCCATCACCCTCTGCCTCCTTCAAATAAGCTGAAACACACACACGCATACAGACATAGAGAGGGAGGCACAGATTTGTCTTTAAGACAGAGATGGATGAGTTTTAATTGATAAGTGGATCAAGGTTACAGTGAGAAGGCAGGAGAATCTTTTTGAGAAACATGTTAGCCATGATTGAACAGCAAATCAGACTTGATGGAGCAAACAGTCTAATTATGCACCAATTTCTTACGCTCTATGGTTTACACTATGAGAAATGTCTACCCAAGAGTAGAGTGGAGGCTGAATTTGATAAATACTTTCCTGAACAGAGTCAATGGGAATGTGGGATAGGTTTGAGGGGCTGAATGGACTATGTATTTCCTATTGGTTGTGCCCTCGTTTTTAAAATGGGGAGCTGACTTGCTTTGAGGCTCATACACTTCTACATTTCGAGTTTATACCATTTAAGATTGTGATAATGATGTTCTTATCTCCTTAGGGTTGAGCTGTCTGTGGTATTCTCATCCCCAGGAAACAGTGAAGACTGGGCCATACAGTCATAGAGTCCGAGAGATGTGCAGCCCAGAAGCAGACTTTTCGGACCAACACACCCATGCTGACCGCATATGCCAACTCAATCTGATCCCACCTTCCATATCCCTCCAAACACTTCCTATTCATATTCCTATCCAGATGCCTTTTAACTGTTGCAATTGTACCAGCCTCCACCACTTCCTCTGGCAGCTCATTCCTTACCACGCTCTGCATGTAAGAGTTGCTGTTAGGTTTCTTTTATATATGTCCCCTCTCAGCCTAAACCTATGCCCTCTAGTTATGGACTCAATTACCTCAGGGAAAATACCCTGCCTATTTACCCTATCCATGCTTCATAGAGATTTTATAAACTTCTATAAGGTCACCTCTCAAAGACAATCGCTTACTTTAATGTGTAGTGACTACAGCAATTTTAAACACAACAGCCAAAAACGAAATTAATAATGGATATTATTGGTTGTGTTGTTAAGGGGACGCATGTTTGTCAGGCTAATACCAACTCTCCCCTCTCCTCAGTGCCTGAAGTTCAAAACTGGGCACATGACTGACATTGCAGATGATTCTATTGTTGCATCAGAAAGACAGCATTTTTGACCGGATAGCGATCCCCCAAATGTTAGTCTATATTCTGTGCTCATCTTTCAAACCCTCAGGGATCAGGATCATTGACAATACGAACTCCACCTGGTGATATTAACAATAAATGGCCCGAATGGAGGATCGCTGAGATCAGAAACAAATCGACAACCAGCTACACAGTACATCAGGAGGCCATGCAACCTTTCTGAGCTGTTAAACAGGAACAGAAAAGCCCTGGTCCGCTACCAGGAAATACAGAGTCGAGATAATTACTTATTTTCAGGTTAGAAAGCTGTAACTAGTGGAATTTCTCAGGAATCAATGTGAGGTCAACAACAGTTTACAATGATTTGGATGAAGGGGCTGAATGGGTTGGAGCTCAGTTTGCTCATACACCAGGATAGTCATTTAGCAGGATTTCATGTGGAGGTAGAGCATCTGCAATGGAATACAGACAGGGGAGGGCATTGAGTAAATCTTCGCCTAAAAAAGAAACAGTACAATGTAGGTGATGGGAAGTTTCTGTTTGGGAAGAAGCATAAAACGACCGTAAATTATATAACTGGAGGCAGAATGCAGAACTCCGTGGTACAAAGGGATTCTTGTGTCCTGCTACATAAATCACTCGAAGTTAGTCTGTACAGGCAGCATGTGATTGGAAAATTAAATGAAATGATACTTTTTCTTGTAAAGACAATTGGGGCTGATCTTAAGGATGTTTTACTGTATCTGTACAGGCCGTTGCTGAGAGGGGCGGCACGGTGGCACAGTGGTTAGCACTGCTGCCTCACAGCGCCAGGGACCTGAGTTCAATTCCCGCCTCAGGCGACTGACAGTGTGGAGTTTGCACGTTCTCCCCGTGTCTGCGTGGGTTTCCTCCGGGTGCTCCGGTTTCCTCCCACCCTCCAAAGATGTGCGGGTCAGGTGAATTGGTCATGCTAAATTGCCCATAGTGTTAGGTAAGGGGTATATGTAGGGGTATGGGTGGGTTGCGCTTCGGCGGGTCGGTGTGGACTTGTTGGGCCGAAGGGCCTGTTTCCACACTGTAAAAATCTAATCTAATAACCACATCTGAGGTACTGTCTATGGTTGTAATTCCCCTGAAGTGAAAAACAAATTGCTTTTGAAAAGTTTTAAAGGTGTTTCTCTTTACTTGTCCTTGCGATGAAGGCATTGAATGATTAAACGTTTAGGCCTGAGAATGAGAAATGTTCTTATTAACCATATAAGGTTTTGAGCTGATGAATACCTGATGAATATTTTATCCTCTATGAGACAATAAGACTGGGGAGCTATTTTAAGAATAAGATGCATTCATTGAAATGCAGATATTGTGAAGATATTACAAGATATTACGGGTACATATAAACACATCTTCAAATCTCCTGGCGCTATTTGTTCCGAAAGAAGTGGCTGGGTGTTCAGCAGCAACAGTGATGTACCTACATAGAGCAGGGAATGTGCTGGAGTCCTACAGTTCATACACTGTTCAAACAGACTTCATTTGGTCCAGTTTGGGGCCGGATATCTGTGATTTAACTCAGAGAGGGAAAAAAAATGCATCCTTCCTGAGACGAAACAGCCTGTTGCTACCTCTCTCTCTCTCTGTGTTCCTCTTCCCAGCAATGTGTGTGAGCTGAAAACTCTTCATTCGTCAATACTAGTCATGGAGAATTCCTGTCGAAGATTCACTGGAATCGCCCCATTGCCTGAAGTAAAGGCAATCCAGCTGAATCCACCTGTTCCAGGAAGTGATCCTACTACCAGGAGCTTGTAAGAGCAAACAGCTATATAAGCTGAATGATATTTGGAACAATTAGAATGTTTCCTTTCGCCATGAGTTCAATTAATATTTGGGCACAGTTCTTTCAAGTTAACGTTCTGCAGAGTTTATATTTTTCAGTTTGTCATCAAACGTGTGCATGTGTCAGTATTTTTAGAGAGGGAAACATCGGCGCACAGATTTGCAATCGTCAAACTGTTTGACATTCATCTTTCCATCCTAGTTTGAGTAACTTTGTTTCGGTCATAGACTTGTTAATTTGAGCAGTTTAAAGAATCCTGCCTGACTTGTTCCTAATCCTCTCACATTCTGAGACCTATATTATTGATCATATCACCAACCCAGTCACATTAACATTTGCAAAGAGCAGAGGAAGCGTGGGATGAGGAAAGGGAATAATACCCTGAACTATAGATCAGTGAGCCTGACGTCATTGGTGGGCACGTTGTTGGAGAGCATTGAGAGGGGGATGATTTACATGTATTTGCAAATGTAACACCTGATGAAGGAGAGTCAACAACGCTTTGTGCATGGGAAATCATTTCGAACAAAGTTGATTGCATTTTGTGAAGAGGTGACAAAGAAGATTAGTGATGGCAGTGTGGTAGGCGCTGTCCATATAGATTCAGCAAGGCATTCGACAGGATTCCGTATAGGAAACAAATTGGTAAGGTTAGGTGATAAATAGATCCAACATAAGCTAGCCAAATGACTACAAAATGAGAGTGAGTCAGGAGACACAGGGCGGTAGAAGATTGGTTTTCAGACTGGAGGACTCTGACCAGTGTTGTGCCACAAGGAGCCGTGCTAAATCCACTGCTTTTCATTATTTAAATAAATGATTTGAATGTGAATATTTGCCTGTTTACTATGTTTACAGATTATATTAAAATTGGAGGTGCAGTGGCTGGCAAGTTTTACCTCAGAGCACGATGAGACCTTGATCAGATGGGCCAATGGACCAAAGAGTGACAGATGGAGTTAAATTTAGATAAATGCGAAATATTGCATTTTGATAAGGTAAAATAGGGCAGGACATATGCAATTAATGGTGAGGTCCTCGGGAGCATTGTTGAACAAAAGGACGCAGGATCATAGGTCCTTGAAAGTGAAGTCGCAGGTAGATACGGTGTTGAATGAGGGGTTTAGTATGCTTGCCTTTATTGATCAGCGCATTGACTATGCGAGTTTGGAGATCGTGTTACGACTGGGCAGAATGCTGGTGAGGCCAGATTTAGAATACTGTGTTTAATTCAATTCGCTCTGCTACAGGTAGGGTGTTGTTAAAATTGAGAGGGTGCAGAAAAGATGTATAAGGATATTGCTGGGCATGGAGGGATTAGGCTACAGGGAGAGGCTGGCCAGAATGGGGCTTGTTTACTCTGGAGCATTGGAGGCTAGGGCGTGACATTATAGAGGTTTATAAAATCATGAGGAACATGGATAATCTGAATAGCCAGGGTCTTTTCCCCATGTTAGGGGAGTCCAAAGGTATAGGACAAAGGCTTAAGGCGAGAGGAGAAAGATAGTAAATGGTCAATGCTTTCATGCAGGTTGTGGTGTGTGTACTGAATGAGTTCTCAGTGATAGTGACGGAGGCTGGTACAGTTACAACATTTAAAAGACATCTGGATATGCATATTAATTGGAAGGATTTAGAGGAATATAGCCTTAATGCTGGCAAATGGAACTAGATCAGATTGGGATGTCTGAATTATGTGGACAGGATTCCTTGCTGCATGACACTGTAAGGGAGATGAGGAGAAATTCTAAAAGGACCATCTAAGTGGGAATTCTCTTCTCCAGAGGTATATGGCGCCTCTTTGTTCATATTTATCCAAAGCTGAGTGAGTTAAATATTTGACACAAAAGTGAATCACAGATGATGGGATACGGAAAGAAAAGTGGGGCTGAGACCACAACCTGATCAGCCACAATCGTTTTGCCTTGTGGAGAAGGTTCATAGTGTATAATGCTCTAACCCTGCTCCTGTTCTGATGTTCCATTCAGACCCTCCAACTTGCTAGATAGGTGTAGTTTGAGGCCACTTACTGCTACAGTTTCCCTAACTCTCTGGAATAGGGAATTCCTGACATTCACCACCCCTTGTTTGAAGAAATCACTGCCTGCTCCCACACGATGACCTAATGATATGAGCAATAGAGGTGAATACAAGGACTCAGCAAAGTACAACTGCCCTTGATATCAAGGCAGTATTTAACTGAGGGTGACATCAAGGAGCCTGAGCAAAATCGCACTTCATCAGAATCCATTGCAAACTCTCCAGTGTTTGGAATCATCTACAGCATAACGGAACATGTTTGCCATCAGTGGGCACCAATCATCTTAGCAGTGGCACATCTCTGCAGGAAATCCTCAGGGTAGCTACCTCAGCCCAGGCATTCCCAGTTTGTCAGTAGGGAATCCCTGCTCTGATGATGCAGACCATTCATCCATTTCAGTCCACATCGATCAGAAATGGGGATATTCACTGTGTTTTACACAATATTCAGAAAGCTTCGACATCTCTGACCTCCTGATGCAGTCTGTGTCCATGTGCAACAAGACTGAGACAACGCTCAAGCCTGTGCTGTTAAACTGTAGGTAACATTCATGAAACCGCGCTGTACATTTCCACAGTAAATGGAAGAGTTCACTCACTGCCTCAATCTGGCTTCACAGGAATATGGGAAAGTCGTTCAGCCCATCAAAACTACTGGACAAGAAGAGGGACAGCCTCTCCTGCCGTTAAACAGGAAGACAAGGAGTCTGCTCATGCTCACACATCACTTACACAGGATCAGAAAGTGACCATTTCACACCTGGAGTCACTTGCAAAGGAACAGGAAAAGGAACATTCAGATTGTGACGTCACTAACACAGGAACAAGAAAGTGCCAGAGATGCTTCAGCATAACAAACAAATGGAGCAGGAAATGCACAGATGACTGTTCCATGGTATTCCTCATTGCTTCATTATTCGTAGTGCATCCGTGTTCTGTTAGCATGCTTTTCTGGAAGTGGGAAAGAAACCATTTTTTTAACGAGTCTCAAAGGCATCTTCCGTCGCAGAGAGAGCAGACCTATGTTCTCTCTGGAATTCAGGAGCTGGTGGGGAATGGCTAACTGTCTCAGAATGAAGGTATTGTAGCTGCTAACAGGATTATGGACAATGTAACGTTGAGTGGAGGGTCACACGGTAACTGTGCATTACAGTGTTCAGAGTTCTTTCAGAGCCTGTACCTCACTGTTAATCGAAATAAGGTCTATGCACTGGCAGATAAACTGTTGGGAATCGAGCATCTAATGGAAAGTACGAAATTTCTCACCTTATCAAGGGCTGCTTGGGACAAAATGAGTGTCCGTCCATAACTATCAAGTTTCATCTTCATATACTCTTACATTGCTATAGGTTAACCACATAGTTACCGCTCTCTCTCCTGATGGTACCATCATGCCAGGGTTCAATCTGGTGAAACTCGTTTGCACTGTCTCGGTGACGTGGCAATCATTATTTATGAAATAGGCTCAGTCTGTACATAATACCCCAAATTCTCTTTCAACAAAACACTACCATTGAGTAAGGTATATTTACTGTGGTACTCAAGTATTTTGAATGAAAGACAATATATCATTTCCAGTTATAACTACTTTCTGTCGAATCTGAATTATGTTAGTGACTTATAACCAAGGACATCCAGGTCCTCTTCAACAACAGAACTTCCTAACCTCTCACCATTTAATAAACTCAAAAGAAAATCATTTTATTTGTTGTTCCTATTCGATCATGTTATACCTTGCGAACAGCTATTGTCCAAACACTGATCCTTCTGATATCCCATAAGACTTCCACCCAGAGAAAACATGACTCTCTTCATTTTGCCCATTATCCAATTTTTGATCCATTCTGTGTGTTCCACCCCTACCTACCCATGGACTCTAACATTCCCCACTCACCAGCATTCAGCCGTGGCAAACGTTTTCTGTAAAATCAAATCCTCCTCTACTTTCGATATCACAACGGACAATCTCCACAAACTACAGCAGGTTTATCAAGGATCCTTTCCCTTTCCTGAATCTAGGCTGACTCTACCAAATCATATCATTATTTTCCAAGTGTCTGGTTGTCACATTCCTTATAAAAGGTTACAATGTTTTTATCTCACAGCTGACATTAAGCTATTTAATTTTCTGTTTGCCCTCTCCGTCCTGATTTAAATGTTTAGGTTTACAATAGCTGATTTCCAGTCTGCAGGATTCTTTCCAGAATCTCACCAGCTTTGACGAATAGTTAGTAATTCTTTCACTAGCTCTGTTGCCACTTCCTCAATACTCGGGGATGTAGCTCATCAGTTCCAGTAACATACCAATATTCAATTCGATTATGTTTTCAAAGACATAGTCTTCATTTATTCTAATTTCGTGCATCCCCTCATTTTCACCAAGGACACTGATCCCTAGTATTTCTGGAAGTTAGTTTCTGCACCTTCTTCTGTGGAGGCAGAATCAATGTATTCCTCTCAGCAGGCAGGTGGCTTCGATCAGCTAGTGGGATATCGGAGGACTGCACTCCGGAAATGTTACTCACTCCTGCCTGGAAATTTGCAGACTCAATCTAATACACTTCATTGCGATGGATATGTCACCCACCTCTTGCCTGGAAAGTTCCAGAATCAATCCAGTTCACTTCATGGTGAGTGTCAGCACAGTTCTGGTGTGAGTTTGAAGCAGGGGACAGAGTTCAGTGGCCACCTCATTTTTTTAAAGACGCCGGTTTCACATTTTACACTTCAAATGTGTCCAGCTTAGACAAATGTTCCTGGAAAGTCCTGGCAGGATCATGCAGTACCCTGCCCCTCCCTGTGTACGGAGCTTCCCTTCTGTGTAACCCCGATTCCGTGTGTTTACCATGGACCCAGAACACTCTGTAAATGCAGTGCTCATATCTCATCCAGAGTGGGTCACCATACCCTTGCATCTCTCTGAATGGACGCAGCAGCTGATAACGCAAACCCGTGAAAAGCGTCCCCAGAACATCCCTTTATCTGTAACGACAGCAACAAGTCAAATTTTCACACACATGGTGCAACAATTCCGTGTTGAAATCGTTTCTTTTCTTCGCAAAACAAAACAGTTACATCTCTGCTCAGCCCTACTATTACAGATCCCTTCTCCAACACAATCAGTTGACAATGTAACATTCCATTTCTTTGTCTCTCAGCAACTATAAGGGCGTCACCAGTATTGCGAATGGAGTTGATCATCACACTCAAAGAAGAAAGATAGAGGGAATATAACTCAATTTAAACAGGGACACATCTAAGTTGACATGATATTCAGGAATATGGGAAAAAGGGATATTTTAGAATAAGCTCCCATCTTATTTTCCTTCTGGTTCATCATCAGCAGTTCCTATATTTGTTTTTTTATTTCTCTCTCTCTCTTTCTCGCTGGGCATTTCTACATCCATTCAACTAACCTTCACCTCACACATCCGACCATCCCTGATATAAATAACATTACTTCCCAGTGGCTTTCAGTTGCGATATAGAATCACGAGATTCAAAACTTTATCTGTTTTTCTCCTGACAGAGGCTGCCGTCCTTGCTGAGATTCTCAAATATTTTCAGACGCTGGGGAATTTTATTTCAGATCTCCATAATCCACAGTTCCTTGGTTTATTTCACCTTTAATTCTGTTGTTTCACGAGATGTCTGCGTCACTGGCAGCATTTGTCATCCACCACTAATTGCCGTTGACTGCGAGACCATACGTTAAGACGATATGGAGCCAACCTTTTTTTGTCACACTTAGTTTCTTTATCAAAGGCTTTCAGTGAAATAATAAAAGAAATCCTGATGGTTTATGGTTGCCGTTTGTAAAATGAGGTCTCTTTCCGATTGTTGCCATTTGAATTTAAGTTCTATCATTGGTTCTGGTAGAATTTGAAACAATGCCTTCAGAGTCATAACACGGCCAGTGACATTATTATTCTGAAATGAGGTCCCTATTATGAAATAACTGGAGAGACAAGAAAATGTTTGTGGTCAAAATGTTTGTAACTGGAAGAGTAGTCTGAAAAGAACTGAAGCCATAAAATCTGAAGTTAACAAGAGGGCAGATGATTGCTTATTCAGCAACAGCACTGAGGTAAAGCTGGAGACTGAGGATATTATAATGGTGGGTGTAGGCAGGGTTGGTAACAGAGAGAATATAGAGACATAAAACAATTCAGGGCAAAAGGAAAAATCAAGGGTCTGAACAGTCTTGTTCCTTCTTGGATGTTTATGAGTGAGGATTCGGAAATTGAAGAATGAAGAAGAACTTGTGACTGAAACTGAAGATAACAGGTTATGTACTTGTTAAATATAAATAACAGAAATAGCAATAACCTTCACCATCGCTAATAGAATTGATAGAGATAGGTTTACCAGCAACAGCAGTAATAGCGAGGATAGGATAGTAACTTGCCTGAATAATCATCAGTAAGGCTTGTATCCTCAACTCTAACCGTGCCCAATCCTGATAAAACAAGTATATACCCAAGGATAAACAACTGTCCATCGCTGGAACATTCCAGTCTAATGCTGTAAGATTCTGATCCATTGTTGGAACATTCCAATCTGTTGTTCTAAGATTCTCTTCCTTTCCCTCTCCCTGTAGCTGCTGATCCCAATCATCTTGAGGATGACGCTGCCGCTGATATTAGGGAATGACAGGTTGAAGGAAGCCCCATACTAACAGAAGAGGAAAACCTTCCAATGACACAGTTAGTATACATGGAGACTGACATCAATCACAGTCAATGTACAAACAACTCCAGTTAACCCTTTCACTACAATCCTTACAAGTCACAATAATACTTCGCCTGACTGGGATGTTGAAATCGCTCACTATCGGGCTTCTAGCATCATCTCCAATTGCAAAGTTAGAGGTTAGGCAGGCAGATGATACTGTCTATCCACTAGCACGATGATCCTACTATGTTTTGGCAGGGTCGGAATTGCTGGGCTCCCAAGGCTGGCTGTGTCTGATAACCAGGCCTGCTGCATCCTTTCGTTTTATTTATTTATGTTTAACTTTGACATTTATCATACCATCATTTAACGGTTTAGGTGGGGTTAGGCATTTCTGAGAGGCTCCTACAGTGCCATAAACATCGTAGATACAGTCCATTCCTTGTGGCCCTTGCAGCTGGGGCCGGATCCTGTGGAGTGACGGTTAACTTGTTACAGAACCAGGATTCTTTGTTTTACCTTTCCCCAGTTATTGCTGGTGTCTGAGCAGGATTGGAAATATGGAAATCTCTCACGGCTGCTACACCCTCTCTGAAATTTCTCTCAGAATTGTCTTTTGATGTTCTTTCCTCCTGCATTGGAGAACTGCATGTGAGACAATCTGTTTCCTGAATCTGTTTTTTGACAAGTGTGTGTTTACAGGATGTTACCATATTGGAACAGTTATTGCTTAGTAGTTAAATAATCTATTATTCTGTTTTTTTTGGTGTGTGTTTTGTCAACAGTAGTTGAATGAATTGTGCTTTGCTTAATTTTGAACAAGCGAAATGCATCTGAAACACAGCACCTCACATTAATCTTTAAAATATGTAAATGTTCCGGTCAAGACTACCTTCATCATATATTTTGGGATGTGTCTGCTCAGTTGCATAACAAAAAGGACAGATATTCACGTATTAATTGGCTAATTACTTAATGAACAACATGTTGCAGAAACACAGGATTTGACAGCGGAATGTACCATGCTGGAGGAGCGATAGCTCTATCAGGAATTATATCGCATAGTTAATTCACCTCACAGGTCCAGCCCAGACAGTATAAGCCCAGATGAGATATCTGTTCAACATGGAGCACTGTGCAGACCAGGTTCAGTACAACCCAGCAATCAGTCCAGGATGGAATATAACACAGGTCTCTCCAGTACACTATCTATCTGTCCAACACGTGCATCAGTACAGTACACACCGATGCACTGATTCAGAAACACTGACGAAACGGTCTGTCCAGCATTGGGTGATATGTAGCCCACACCAGTGTCTTGCTCTATAGACATGGACAAGGCATCTGTACAGTATGGGCAGCTGTGCCGTGAATGGATCTATAGACCTGGAGCAGTTACCGTCAAAGCTGCTGTTTTCATCACCCCAGTAGATTGCTCAGTAACACTCTGTTAGATTCCTGCCCAGAGTGAGGAAACTTGCAGCCCATTCTGGAAGTGACAGGATGTGCAGCTCCCATCCATTTACAGCCACATCTGTCCATTGTGCCATGACAGGGGATGCTGTGGGTGTGAACGTCACTGCCAGAGAGAGATGGTGGGGGAATCAGTATAAATATCAACAAACAAAATAATTTTGGGGAGAAAAGGGAAGGGAGATTGAGAGACAACTTCATTGAAGATCACAGGTTTCAGAATGCTGAAATGAAGATTCTTTGACAGCATCCTGCAACGTGAGCCAGTATTCCAAGGAATGATGGGTGAATGGGATATTGGTGTGAGTTTGGATGATGGAGAGGTTTGGTTGAGCATTTGTTCTTCAGCTTTGTAACTGGCAGTGGTGTCAGCGGAATCTTCAACTCATTGGGCAGAAACTAACAATAATTTATCTCAGTGACATTTTCATTGTGTGTGACTGAGGGATTACCTGTACAAGGCCGAGTTAGTTTCCTGGTGTTAGCTTATCGAACTCACCTCATTAACTACCAACACCAATCCACGATGTACTATCATTCAATACCAGCCTAATTCTCCCACCCTTCATGGCTGGAGGTAAGCACCATCACTTGGATGCCCCGTGGATGTTCTGTGATCCCTGGCACTGGTACCATCTTTAAAAGACCAATTGGCACACGGTTGAGCTTTCTCAGTTCGGAACTGCCCTGCACAGTGGTGTGAGCTCACCATCCAGCGCAGGGAAGTATCTGCGTTCTGAAGAAATGTCCAACAATACAGGACAAGCATCAATAACCTTCACCATTCTGCTAGGATAAGGGTCACCGTTTTCTCTCTGCTCCCGCACATGCATTGAAATCTGTTATAGCATCTACCCCCGAACAAGGCTCATTCTGCATCACTCTCACTGCTGCACGCAGCGCCTTTCCTCTTTCTCTCTTTCTTTCTTGCCTTTCCAATACCCTCACATGGTGATAGAATATTCTGGAGAATATCGATTATGGGATGTTCCAGAAAATGTTCCAAGTAATTTCCGTTTTCAGGAAATGCAACAGTATGTAGCATAAAAAGGGAAGGAGTACAGATGTGTGTTATTCAAATCACATACAATTAAAATCAATCATGAGGCCAATCAACACTTCAAATGTGTTCGAGCATATAATGCAATTGTGGCTTATTTGATGGTTTTCTCAGCTCCGTGTTGCAGGAACTTTCAGTTATTCAACCCCCTGGGTTCCTGTCACTGACCAGACGACACTCAGGCACTTTTACACCGGTTATCGTCAAGCGCCTGTCCGAGGGATTTTCCCATGGGGCCGGACACTCCAAACAATATATTCCATCAGTTGTATTATTTTATGTAATAATAAGCTCATTTTACACAGACTGACCAAAATCTACAGTTATTTTATGGTCATCGGTAAGCAATAACAATTAGTATTCTGTTCATTTCACTTGTCTCACCTGATTTTATTCAGCCAAAGACAGCTTCCAAACACTTATCTCTGATAAGATATAATTTCTAGCCGAGAACATTTCTATCCTCAGCCGTTATCTTGACCGTTATCTGAATTGTACGTTTTCCCCTTGTTTTGAAAGTTTCTACTGTCCTTTATCTGTGACTGTTCCTGTCTGTAACATTTACACTGTCACCCACTCATTTGGTTGGATAGGGCTGCTTTGTAATGCAGAGGGAGGACACCAGCACAGGTTCCATCCCCCACACTGACAGAGGTTACTATGAAGAGGACTCTCCCTCAACCTCACCCGAACAGCTTAGGTGTGCTGACCCTCAGGTTAAACCACCACGAGTGGTCGCTCTCTCATGATAAAGCAGCCCCATTGGAACACTATTCTATCACTTTTGCATTTTTTTTATCTACGTTACCATTTGTTTTGCATTATATTCCTGGGTGTTTTGGATCAGTGTCATTTGTACTACTGCAAGCATTTCCCCACACTGCATATTCCTGCCCCATAATCCATGACTCAATTTTTATCCACGAACCTTCTGTCTGTGCCTCAAAAATATTCAATATCTCTGCCTCCAATATTCTGCGGGAAGAGATGTCCAAAATCTCGCAACACTGAGTAAATGATAAATAACCTCATCTGGGGTGTGAGGTTATTTTTTTGTCTACTTACCTGCAAAAGATATCATTACTTTAGAAGCAGTTCAGAGATGTTTTATTTCACATATTCCATGGATGAAGGGCATATATTATAGAGGTTTTAATAGATTATTTTTGGAATGAGAGATGATCTTATTGAAATATGCAAGAATTTTAGGAGCATGTATCAGGTAGATAACCACTGGGTGTTTGTCTAGTCCAAACTTGTCATTGTCATAGAACCTCTACAGTGTGGAAGCGGGATATTGTATCTATTGAGTCCACACTGGTCCACTGAACGGCATCCCACCCAGACCTGTCCCCGACCCTGACCATGTAATCCTGCATTTTCCATGACTAAACCACTTAATCTACACATCCCTGAGTACTATGGGCAACTGGGCATGGTCAAGTAACTCTAACCTGCACGTCTTTGGACTGTGGGAGGAAACTGGATCACCGGGAGGAAACACACCCAGACACGGGAAGAATTGAAGGTTGCAATTGAACTCAGCTCCTTGGTGGGATGAGGCAGCAGTGCTCACCAGAGATCCACCATGCTGCTCCGATATTTCAATTAGTTATATGTGGTTGACTAAAAAAATCTGTCTGACTTGGTCCTATCACTGAAACTGATCCAGTCTGAGACCTTTATCGTCGGCCATATCTCCAACCTGGTTACATTTAAATTTATTGCCAACAGTGGAGGAGTGGGACTAGAGACGGTAACAGTGGCACCCTGCAACCACAGTCCGAACCGGAGTGTGGAGAATTCACAAAGTGGGCATTTATTCAAGTGGGAATTCTCTTTCCCAGAAGTTTGTGATGGCTGAATCTTTATATTATATCGAGGCTAGCTTCGTCTGATTTTCCATAGACAGGTGTATCAGGGATAATGGTGCATGGAGAGCAAAGTGCAGCTGGGACCACAATGAGATGGACCATGACCTACATTACTAGTGGAGTAGTGTCGAAGTGCTGATTGGCCCACTCGTATCCCTCAGCCTTATGTTCTGATGTTCCATTCAACCCTTTGGACCTGCTGCACACAGGCAGAATGAGGCCACGCCGATGGTACGGTCTTGTTTCGAAAACGTATTTGTAGAATTTAGGCTGGCTCAACTCCACTTTCCTGTTACCACCTAGTATCTCTCAACTCGCTCATATGTCCGAAACCAAACCACCCCGTCTGTAAATGCATTCATTGACCCAGTTTCCACAACTCTCTGGGATCAGGAATTCCAGACATTCACTATCTTTTGAAAGATGAGATTTCTTTACATCTAAATTTGAAATCGATATCCCTTATTCTGTCTCAATGTCCCGGAGTGAGACACTCTGCCCAGTTGTGGAACCACATTCTCAACAAACACCTTGTCAAGCCTCCTCTGTACCTTGTCCATTTCAGTAATGTCATGCTTATTCATTTCAAGCACCATGAATAATTGCCTCAACATTTTTGATGTACTCAATAATTCAACCCTTTCATCCCAGAAACCCACCTAATGTACCAATCTAGTTACTTTCTGCATCAGCAGGATTACTTTATGTTTCATGCGCAGGAACACTCCAATCTCTTTGTACTGCTGGTTTGTTGGGACTAATCTTCATTAAATAACAGATTGTCAATATCATCCTCAAATTCGGATGTGTATTGCACTCATCTCCCTCCTGCAGGCTCGCAGTATAGATATAAATAACTGAAGCCATTGGACTGATATTGGTGCTAGTCCAGTAGATATGTGTGTATCATAAAGATCGATGAATCCTGACTGTCCAATTTCTATGTGATAACCATCCGTCATCCCGTGCTAATATATTATCCATCATACTATGAGTTTCTGTCTGGTGGAAGAGCCTTTACTTTGTGATAACTTGTGGAAAATCTCTGAAAAACCTCATGTCTACCAGTTCCCCTTTATCACGCCTGCTTGTTACATTCCTATGGATCTCCAAAAAAAACTTTGCATGATTTTACAAGGCAAAATATAGTTTCTCTTTCACAAAACCATGCTGACTCTGTCTGAACCTTTTCTAAATGCACTGCAATTCCTTCCTTAATAACATACTGTCGCAGATTCCCAGCAATAACAGTTAGGCTAAATGGTTCCTGCTTTCTATCTCGCTCCATCTTTGAAAACAGGTGCTATTTTGGAGCTTCACGAGTTTTGCTGGAACACTTCTGTAATCCAGAGAGTGACGGAATATTTCACACAGTGGCACCGGCCACTCTGTAACATCTTCTTTTAAGGCCAATTATGAATTACTGCTGACCTGCCTATTCTTCGTTTTATCTGTTGTTAAAAACCTTGTACCTTTTGTTCGAGACAGTTCGAGAATTCTCCTATTACCACTTTCTTGATGATTTTTAAATACTTACAGTGCTTTCTCCTGTGAGGATTGATGACAAATACTGGTGTAAATTATCTTCCGGTTCCCTGTAGCCACTTCCCCAGTCACAACATCCGAACGTTCTTTATGGCTTTCTTTCTATCAAAGGTCACACACTCATTTTCAACTTTTTACATACACACAGAAAAAGTTGCGACGCTTGTTTTTATATTTCTTGCCAATTTACTTCCATCATATCTTTTCATCCTTTTTCCGTCTATTTCTTGCTTTTTTCCTCGTTTTCTCGAGTTATACAGTCATATTGCACTCAAACATTTCATCCAACCTGCCCATGCTGACCAGGTTTTCCAAATTAAATTAGTTCCATCTGATTGCATTTGGTCCGCATGTCCCGAAACGGTTCCCATTCATATATTTGTACAGATGTTTTTAAAATGTTTTCCCTGTAATTGCATCGACAGCTCCTCTGGCAGCTCATTCCATACACAGACTTCCTCTGCGTGCAAAAGTTGTCGTGTTATCCCTGATAAATCTTCCCCTTTTCACCTTAAAGCTGTATCCAATAACGTTGGTAATCCCCTATCGCGTGGGAAAGACCTTGGCAATTCACCCTATCCATGCCTCCCATGATTTTATTAACTGCCATAATGTCACCTCTCAACGTTCTTCATTCCATTTGAAACTAACTTCAAGAACAAGCATTCACTAATAAGCATTGCAAATTTGAAACAATATTTTAAAAATGACAGGTAAACACCACTCAGCCCAAATTTCATACTGTGATTTGTTTTTCTTCATGTTACAATACTAAGGCAGGTGAAACTCTTACTAGAGCCAATAAGACGTCAAGAAAATAAATTCCTTTGCCTAAAGGGGGCGATGATATCTAGAGTGAAAACGTTTCTCTCGCCAGAGCTATGTAAGAAAGGGAATTGATATACCACACAGTCAGCGTGCTGTTGCCTTTGGAAAAGTGAGATGAAGGCTGAGAATACTTTTTGAAATTTGGATTATTCAGTGCAAAGGGGAAGAAGTGTCTTCAATAAAGTTTACTCCAAGAAGGAAACTTTCGGGAGTGAGGTGAATGGAGAGGCCAAAGCACACTGAGACCAGAGGCAAAGTGGCAGCAGAAACGGAGCTTGATGCTACTGCAGGGAAGGTAGACTTCATCAAAGAACTTCAATTGTAGTGGTTCGGGACCATAATGTCAGAGAACGTGCTGTGTAATCGGAGAGGGAGTACCTGGAATCAGAAAGGGGAGGCAAGCAGGGAAGAGGATGCAGCAGCAATGGGATGGGTTTTAAGATGTAATTTACGAAGCACAATTGAAATTCATGATTCGCATCTGCTTCTGGTCCCAGACATAAATGCCCTAAATCTGGGCACACACTAACGTTCGTTAATTTGTGATTGAATAGTATCCTTGACAGACTTTGTGAACCACGGGTGGTTCATCTTCTTTTGAGTCCTACTTTTCGAACAGAAGCAATAATTTCTCAGCAGTATGGGATATCTGATTGAATGTATGCCCATGTATACCCACTGGCATTCATCTGGGTGTAATTTCACATCACGACTCAGACATGATGTGAGACAAAAGTCCTCAGTTCAGATGTCTGTTTCTATTCAATCATTCGGGAGAACTTCTGCATGTGGGTGAACATATGATCAGCGGAGACTGACTCGATCACACCTCCCGGGTGAAGCAACATTTCAATTGTACTCTTTCAATCCAGTCTCCTGTCATTGCTGGTCACAATGCAGTCTCCTTTACACTGGGGAGACCAAACAGAGACTGCACTGAGGAACATTCCCACTCTGTCTGGAGGAACCACCCTGACCTTCTCACTGCTTCCCATTTCAATAACCTTCCTTGCTCTCATGCTGACATTTCGGTCCTGAGCTGCTGCAATGTTCCAATGAAGCACAACGCAAGCTCGAGTAATACCTCACTTTACGCATTGTACGTTACAGCAAGTAGGAGGTAACATTCATTTCCATAACTTCACAGTCTGAACCCATTACGGCTGTTCTCCATTTTACATATATTCGGTTTTCTGGTTTCCCTGTGACATTGTCTATATCTTGTTTATATTTCAGAAAGTAGAGAGAAACCATTACTCCCATTCACACTTTCATATACACCGAATTTACATCTGTTTCTCTTTCACCACAATCAAAAGCCCCTCCTCTGTGACATTGCATCTCCACATGCTCTGCTTCCCATCAACCCTCGTCCACATTTGTCAAGGGACTAAAACGTCCTTTACAGTCCTGAAAAAACGTCAAGCTGGACTTGAAATACTACCTCCGTTTCTCTGTTTCCACAAAAGCTGCTAGAAATGCTGAGTTTCTCCAGCAATTTTTGAACAGCTTGAAAACGTGTTTCAAAGCTGCTCAAATGCCCTGTCTAACATGGAGCACCATAAACTTGGAAATGAACAAAAATGCAAGATGTACAAATTCCTTGATTCTGAAATTTCTTAAGATTGGCATCATTGTCACCACAAATTTCTTAATCAAGGCCATGTAGAAAAACAGAGAGAAACATTTACAATGTTAAACCCGAAAATGGCACAACTGGACGGAAAAGATTCAGATGAATATTAGAATTGAAATCGTCACAGTGTAGAAACAGGCCCTTCGGTTGAACAAGTTCACACCGATTCTGTGAAGACTAAACCAACCAGACCCATTCCTCTGTCCTATATTTACCTTTGACTAATGGACCGAAGCTGCACATTCAGTGCAACGCGGAAGAGGTGTTTCCAATAAAGTTTACTGCAAGAAGGAAATTTTCCAGAATGAGATGTGAGTGGGAGGTGTAAATCAGAATGAATGGAGAGGCCGAACCACACTGAGACCATAGGCAAAGTGGCAGCGCAAACGGAAATTGATGCTACTGCTGGCAAGTTAGACTTGATCAAAGAACTTCAGTTGTAGTGGATAGGGACCATAATATCAGAGAATGTGCTTTGTAATTGGAGAGGGGAAACCTGGAATCAGAAATGGGAGACAAGCAGGGAAGAGGATGGAGCAGCAATGACAGGGGTGTCAAGATGTAATTTAGGAAGCACAATTGAAATTCATGCCTCGCATCTACTTCTGGTCCCTGAAATGTTCGAAATCTAGGTACACACTAATACTTGTTAATTTGTGATTGAATAGAATCCTTGACAGACTTTGTGAACCACGCGTGGTTCATCTTCTTTCAAGTACTTTTCGAACAGAAACAATAATTTCTGAGCAGTATTGGATATCTGCTTGAATGTCTGCCCATGTGTACCCATTGACCTTCCTTTGGATGTAATTCCACATCACGACTCAGACCAGGTGTGAGACAGAAATCCTCAATTTAGATGTCTGGTTCTATACAATCATTCGGGGGGAACTTCTGCATGTGGCTGAACATATGATCAGCGGAGACTGACTCAATCACACCTCCCAAGTGAAGCAACATTTCAATTGTACTCTTTCAATCCAGTCTCCTGTCATTGCTGCTCACAATGCAGTCTCCTTTACACTGGTGAGACCAAACAGAGCGTGCTCTGAGGCACAACCCCATCCTGTCTGGAGGAATAGCCTTGACCTTCTCACTGCTTCCCATTTCAATAACCTTCCTTGCTCTCATGCTGACATTTCGGTCCTGAGCTGCTGCAATGTTCCAATGAAGCACAACCCAAGCTCGAGTAATACCTCACTTTACGCATTGTACGTTACAGCAAGTCGGAGGTAACATTCATTTCCATAACTTCACAGTCTGAACCAATTATGGCTGTTCTCCATTTTATATACATTCTGCTTCCTGGTTTCCCTGTGACCTTGTCTAGATCTTGTTTATATTGCAGTCTGTAGAGAGAAACCATTTCTCCCATTCACACTTTATCGTACACCGAATTTACATCTGTTTCTCTTTCACCACAATCAAAAGCCCCTCCTCTGAGACATTGCACCTCCACATGCTCTGCTTCCCTTCAACCAGCGTCCACTTTCGTCAAGGGATTAAAACGTTCTTTTCAATTCTGAACAAGAATCAAGCTGGACTTGAAATTCTACCTCTGTTTCTCTGTCTCCACAGATGCTGCCAGAGCTGCTGAGTTTCTCCAGCAATTTCTGATTTTGAACAGCTTGAAAACGTGTATCAAAGATGCTCAAACCCCTGTCCAACATGGAGCACCATAAACTGGGAAGTGAACAATAACACAAGGTGTACAAATTCATCGGTTCTGAAATGATGTAAGATTGTCATCAGCGTCACGACAAAGTTCTGAATCAAGACCATGGAGAGAAACAGAGAGAAACAGTTACAATGTTAAAACCGAAAGTGGCACGACTGGACGGACACGATTCAGATGAATATTAGAATTGGAATCATCACAGTGTCAAAACAGGCCCTTCGGGCCAAAAAGTCCACACCCATCCTGTGAAGACTAAAACAAACAGACCCATTCCCCTATCCTATATTTACGCCTGATTAATTACCCAATCTGCACATTCCTGAACGCTACAGGCAGTTCAGCCAGGCCAATGACCTGCACATTTTTTGAGTGTGGTTGGGAACCGGACCATGCGGAAAAAAAAAACAGGCCATCGCAGATTCCCAGTAATAATAGTTAGGCTAAATTGTTCCTGCTTTCTGTCTCGCTCCATCCTTGAAAACAGGCGCCATATTGGAGCTTCACGAGTTTCTCTGGAACACTTCTGTAATCCAGAGAGTGGTGGAATATTTCATACAGTGGCACCTGTCACTCTGCAACCACTTCTTTTAAAGCCAATTATGAATTACTGCTGACCTGCCTATTCTTAGTCTTATCTGTTGTTAAAAACCTTGTACCTTTGGTTAGGGACAGTTCGAGAATCCTCCTATTACCATTTTCTTGATGATGTTGAAATCCTTACAGTGCCTTCTCTGTGAGGATTGATGTCAAATACTGGTGTACATTATCTGCCTGTTCCCTGTAGACACTTCCCCAGTCACACCCTCTGAATGTTCCCCATATACTTTCCTGACTTTCTTTCCACCACAGGTCACACACTCATCTTCAACTTTTTATATACACACAGAAAAACTTGTGATGCTTGTTTTTATATTTCTTGCCAATTTACATCATGTCCTTTCATCCTTTTCCCGTCTATTTCTTGCTTTTCCCCTCGCTTTCTGGATTCATACAGTCACATTTCCACAAACATTTCATCCAACCTGCCCATGCTGACCAGGAATTCCAAACTAAACTAGTCTCATGCGATTGCATTTGGTCTGCATGCTTCTAAACGCTTCCCATTCATATGTTTGTCCAAATGTCTTTCAAATATTGTCACTGTACTTGCAGCTACCAGCTCATCTGGCAGCACATTCCATACGCACACCTCCTCTGCGTGAAAAAGTTGACATTTTGTCCCTGTGAAATCTTCCCCTTTTCACCTTAAAGCTGTATCCTATATGGTTAGTCTCGCCTATCGTGTGGAAAGACCTTGGCAATTCACCCTGTCTAATCCTCTCATGATTTTATTAACTTCCATAATGTCACCTCTCAACGTTCTCCATTCCATTTGAAACTAACTTCAAGACCAAGCATTCACTAATAAGCATTGCAAATTTGAAACGATATTTTAAAAATGACAGGTGAACAACACTCAGCCCAAACTTCATACTGTGATTTGTTTGTCTCTATGTTACAATACTAAGGCAACGTGAAACTCTTACTAGAGCCAATAAGACGTCAAGAAAATAAATTCCTTTGTCTAAAGGGGATGATGATCTCTACAGTGAAAAGGTTTCTCTAGCCAGTAATATTGACCTTGAAGCGCATGTTAATTGTCAACGTAAATTTCCTTCCCCAGTGTACATTCAGGAAGTGAATCTCCCATGCTTTCCTGGTCGAGCCAAAAAGTGACCCCAGACACACAAACATGTGCTAAACTCTTCAATGGTCTCTGAAGCGGTCATGCAAGGCCGTTTGATATCCGAGGTCTTAATGGATAAAAATGAGATAACACCAGCCTCTGTATCGGAAAATGGAATAGGAAGCACAGTCCTGTCGACACTGCAGAGACCTCCTTCCTTACACCTGCGAGGTTATGACAACATTAACAGAGCTTTCCCACAGACTGCACAGAAACATCGCGAAATGAGGAGGCCTTTCAACACATTGAGCTTTCCTCACTCTAGATTTAGACCAAACAATTCTTCAATTAACTATTCCCTAACAATATATACTGTATATCCTTTGAAGTGATCATATATCAGAAAAATATGAAGTAGGAACTTTGGTCCGTCAATTTTGCTCTCCCATTCAATATAACAATGACTGATCCTGTATCTCCACACCAAACTCCTGCTGCAACTTCACCCCTTTAGTGTCTCGAAATCTTTATTTTTATTCAGTGCCTTAGTTTCCACAGTTTTATGTGGGACAGAATTCCCCAGGTTCACCAGACTGCGAGTGAAGACATTTATTCTCATCTCAATGCAGAGTGGCTTGCCTGTACCTGATACTGTGACCCTTGTTTTAGACGTCCCAGCCAGTGGAATTATCATCCCTGCTGACAATCTGTTTCACCCTGTCAGAGTTTTATTTATTTCACTGAGATCTCCACCCATTTTCTTAAACTCCATGGAATACAGGCCCAGTCACCTCAAACTCTGTTCCCACAGGAAGCCTGTCATCCCAGAGATCAGTCTGGTCATCCTTCACTGCTCTCCCTCAATGTCAGCTTTGTGCTTTGTCAGATAAGGAAACCAATACTGCACACAATATTGCACAATGTTCGAGATGGGAGCTCACCAAGGCCCTGTGTAGCTGTCGTAAGACACACCTGAGCTCAAATCCACCGGAAATGAAGGTCAACACACCATTTATCTTTCTACCTACTTTCTGTTGCAGCAGTATTGCTTTCTGTGACTGGTGTACAAGGAGAGAGAGATCCTTTTCAATGATACAGCTCCCCACTTGGTGGGTCTATGGAAACTGGTCAGTGTTTCAATATCAATCCCAGTATTGATTTCTGGCTTCAGAACTGACTGCCCTGCATGGACCTTGGAGTTTGGTGCTGAAGAAGTCAACAAATGTATACACATAAATATCTTCATGCAGCAACGTTTTTACATTAATTCCTTTTGAAATGCTAGCTTGTTCGTCTATTTTTTTCCTACCAAGTTTCTCCATGTTACGTCTATCCACACTGTTCTTCATCTGCCACGTATTTTATCATTTCGTCCACCTGTCTCAATCACCTTGAAACTTTTTTTATATCCTCCTCACCCACTCACAATCTCAGTCAGGTACCATCCGCAGATTTGGAAAGATTATATTTAATACACATGAACAAAAGTTTGATCAGTTTTCTGAATAGATGGTGCCCAAACAGCAATTCCTGGATTATCCCGCTAGTCATTGCTTTCTGCTGCAAAATATCTGGAACGGTTTATGCTGATTCACTTTTTCCTGTCAGCTCTCCTATTCTCAACCCATGGCAGTATATTAGATCTCGCTGTTAGACACTGTTATGGGCCAGGACAGACTCCCTCAAATCATTTCAAGGAAGTAGCACAGACCCAACGTTTGCTCGCTGACTTAAGCAAGTGTAAGGCGGATATTCCAGGAGTGATGCAGTTGATCAAGTCGTTTAGTTTTAAACAAAACAGAATGTCTTTGCAAGATTACTGAGTGAGACACAAACACAAGAGGATACAATACAGAATAACTTAACCCAACTGAAAACCCAACAGATTATCCCAACTTAATGAAGTTGTTTCAAAGACTTGATATAACATCCCATGGCAAAACCGAAAGGAAAAAAAAACAAACAAACCCAGTTTCTTACAGGAGAGTTGTCAGAGAGAGTGACGAACAACATTGACCTGCTTCTCTGGGTCCGGGAGCTTTACAACTGGCTGCCTGCTTTAAGTAAACAGCCAGACTGCGGAAATTAGATCAAACAAAACAAAGCAGAGGAGCTGAATTAGGATAACTGGCCACTCCACTTTCATAAGAACAGAAGAACTAGGAGCAGGAGGAGGCGGTCTGGTCCTCTGCCATTCAATAAGATTAAGACTGATCTACTCGTGAACTCTGATCTACTTTCCCGCGCTGTTACCGTATCCGTTATTTACTTCATTATTCAAACAGTATCTACCTTAGTTTTAAATACATTTACTGAATTAGTATGAACTACCTAACTGGGCAGGGAATTCCAGAGATTACAAACCTCTGGGTGCAGAAGTTCCTTCTCAATTCAATCCTAAATCTACTCCCTCTAATGTTGAGGTCATTCCCTCTTGTCCTAGCTTCACCTGCCAGTGGAAGCATCCTGTCTACTTCTATCTTATATACTGACTGCATAATTTTATATGTTTCTATGAGATCATCCTCTCATTCTTCTAAATTCCAATAAATATAGTTCCAATACGCTAAGTCACACCTCTTAAGCCAACCCCCTCACCTCTAGAATCACCCGAATAAACCACCTCTGCACCCCCTCCAGTGCCAGTATACCCTTCCTGAAGTAAGGAGACCAAAACTGCATGCAGTACTCCAGGTGTGGCCTGACCAGCACCCTGGACAGCTGCAACATAACCTCCCTGATTATAACTTCAATCCCTTTAGCAATGAAGGGCAACATTACATTTGCTTTCCTCAGTAACTGCTGTACCTGCAGACCAACATTCTGTGATTCATGCACATGGACACGCAGGTCCCTCTGCACACCAGCATGCTGCAACGTTTTATCATTTAAGTAATAATCCTTTTTACTGGCACTACCAACAAAATGGATCGCATCACATTTATCAATATTGTATTCCATCTGCCAGACCTTCACTCAAAATATCTACGTTCATCCACGAAGTCTCACAGTCCTCTGCATGCTTTGCTATTAAACGCATCTTCCTGTCATCTGCAAACCTTGACACACTATACGTTCTCTCCAACTCCAAATCATCTATATAAATTGTGAATAATTGTGGCCCTAACACTGATCCCTGAGGCACACCACTAAGTATTGATTGCCAGCCAGAATATCACTCACTTGCACTCACAATTTGCTTCCTGTTAGTCAAGCAATCCTCTATCTATACTGATACTTTACCCGTAACGTCATGCACCATTTTCTTATGCAGCAGCTTGTTGTGCGGCAACTTGTTGAAGACCTTTTGAAAATCTAGGTACACCATAGCCTCAGGGGCCTCATTGTCCACTTTGCTCGTATTAACTGCATAGATTTCCAAAAGACTTTTTTTTTTAGATTACTTACAGTGTGGAAACAGGCCCTTCGGCCCAACAAGTCCACACCGACTCGCCGAAGCGCAACCCACCCATACCCCTATTACCTAACACTACGGACAATTTAACATGGCCAATTCACCTGACCTGCATCTTTGGACTGTGGGAGGAAACCGGAGCACCCGGAGGAAACCCACGCAGACACCGGGAGAATGTGCAAACTCCACACAGTCAGTTGCCTGAGTCGGGAATTGAACCCAGGTCTCTGGCGCTATGAGGCAGCAGTGGTAACCACTGTGCTACCGTGCCGCCCAAAACTTGTTAAACATGACCTGTTCTTCATGAACCCATGCTGCATCTGCACAATGGGACGATTTCTATTGAAATGCCTTGCTATTTCTTCCTTGATAATACACTCAAGCAGTTTCCCAACTACACAGGAAAAGCTAACTGGTCTATAATTTCCCATATTTTGTTTACCTCCCTTTTTAAACAATGGTGTCACATTTGCTGTTTTCCAACCTGCTGGGAATGCACTGGAGTTCAGCAAATTTTATCAAACTACCACAATTGCATTTACTATTTCTACCACGATCTCTTCTAGAACCATGGGATGCATTCCATCATGGCCAGGAGACTTGCCTACCCTCAGCTCCGTTAGCTTGCCCAACGCTATCTCTTCCATAATAATGATTGTTTCCAAGGTCCTCACCGACCTCCGCCTCTTCGGCAATTACTAGCATGCTGTTAGTGTCCTTCACTATGATGATAGATACAAAACACCTGTTCAATGCCTCGGTCATTTCGTCATTTCCTATAACTAAATGCCTCTTCCCATCCTCTGAAGCACCAACATTTACTCGAGTCATGTTTTTTTTTTTCATTTTATATATTTATGGTATATACCATCATTTATCTATCTTTATATACTGTACTTGTTTTTTTTTTGTTTTGTTTTCTCTAGTGTTCTATCATATTTTTCTTTATAATTCATTTTGTGGCTTTCTGTTGACCTTTATAGTTTTCCCCAAGCTTCTAGATTTCTGCTGTTCTTGGCCACTTCGCATTCCTTCTCTTTCAATTTGATAGCGTCCCTTATTTTCTTAGACACAATTGACAGATTACCCATTTTCTTAGAGTCTTTCCTTTTCACTGGAATATACTTTTGCCACGGAAATTAAAAATCTCCTTTGAAAATTCTCCATTCCAATCAAGTCTCCCATCATGAAGTATTTGTTTCGAGGCAACTTTCGCCAACTCCTCCCTCATTGTATTGTAGTCTCCCTTGCTGAAGCACGGGACCCTGGTATTGGATTTTATCTTCACACTCTCCATCTGTATTCTAAATTCAACCATACTGTGATCTCTCCTTCACTATGATGTGAATAATTATTCTTGTCTCATTGTACATCACGAGACCTATGATACTTTGCTCCTCACTATGCGTGCGATTATTTTATACTTGAAAACATTCCCAAGTAGTCAAACCCAAACTTTTTAGATTCGGTGCTTTTAAGACATCCATGAAAAATAAAACAAGGACAGAATAAACTTGTTAAAGAAGTAGCATTGTCACAAAACTAGACTTGGGGCTTCATCAAAAATGTTTCTGATAATCCAAATTCACCGCATCCATTGCTGCACCGTAATTTATTTCTCAATCAGTTTCTCAAATATGATTGGTCTTTAATAAATCGTCAATGACTTTTCCTATGTTCATTACTTTTACATTAATGTAATTTTCAAAGTTCCCTGGTTAGTCGTCCTTTCTAATAGACTTTTGTATAGTCCTGATTGTTTTTTTGGTGCTAAGCAGACTATAATTCCCTGCCTCCTTTAGCAATACTGGGGTTACACTTGCTGCTGTCAAATCTGTGAATTCAGTTCCAGAATCATCAAGCATTTGGAAGAGGATCAATAGAGTATTCATTATTACCTTGGCCACCTCCGTTAGTAATCAACGAGAAGATTAACAGGTCATGGGGATTTATCAGATTTCAGTCAATATAATGTCTCTAAAACTGTTTATGTACAGATCTGATTCTATTTACTTTTTCTCAGTAGATTGAGATGTGCTTGGAATTTACTTTTTGAAATGTTTTCTTTTGTGAAGGCAGAACTGAAGTGGTTGCTTCATAGTGTTGACATTTTCCTGTTCTCCGTTCTCTGGGTTCAGCTACAATGATCTTCTCTCACATTTCACTCTTGTTAATGTACGCTTCATAAACCCATCATTTTCTTTCTTAAGCTGCTCAGCGATTGACCTTTAACAGTCATACAATCACAGAAGCATACTCTGTACAGTCAGAAATACAGTACAATCAACATTAGTCCCACTTTCAAACATCAGGCCGGTAGGCGCGAGGGTTATGACATTTCAAGTGCTTGTCCAGGTACCTTTTCACGGCTGTGAGATGACCCACAGTAACTTCCCTCAAAAAAAGTGTATTCCAGACACCAACATCCTCTGAGTGAAAAACCATCCTGAAATCCTCTCTAAACCTCAAACCCTTCACTTTAAAAGTGTCCTCCTTTGTTCTTGACCCTCAGACTTCAAGCAACCACTGCTGTCTCTCCACCCTGTCCATGCCCTTTATAATCTTACCCTACGGAATCACGTTCCCCTCAGTATTCTCTGCTCCAAAGTAAATGACCCGAGCTTATCCAGCCTGTCTCTAAAGCTGATGTGCTCCATTGCAGGGAACATCGTAGTGACTCTCCTCTGTGCCACTTTCAGTGCAATCGCATCTTTCCTGTAATATGGAGCCCTGAACTGCACACAGTATTCCATCTTAGCCTAACCAAATTGCTATATAGCTCTTGTAATCTATGCCTCGATTAGTAAAGGCTATGCGTATTGTCTCCAATTACTTCTTAACTAATCTATTACCAATTCCCGTCACATTCAAGGATGTGTGGAGAAGCATCCTCTGAAATTCCGAGTCTGCTGCCATTTATTGGGTCCTCCTCTGTCTGGTTTCTTCTTCCAAAGTGCATCACCTCATATTTATCAGGATTACATTCCATCTGCCATTGATCTGCTCATCTGACCATTCCATCTGTATCTTCCAGTAACGTTAGACGTTCCTCCTCACTGCCAATCACCCGAGTAATCTATGTGTCAGACACAAACCTAATTATTACACTCTCTCCATGCCCCTTCACATTCACATCTATATCAATTTTGAATACCACAAATAAAAGGCGACATAGTACTGACACACAAACAGTCTTCAACAGCCACCTATTTTCTGCAATAGTTTCTCGCACACTGATCTGCTACTCACTGGTATGTAGTTCCCTGGTTAATCTCTACAAACCTTCCCATAAAGGGTGTTTTCCAGTCCTCAGCACTTACCTGTGACCAGAGTGCATTTAAACATTTGCATCAGTGCCTTTCATCCCTTGTCTCCAACAGCAGCCTGAGGTGTAACTGAGCTGGACGTAGGGACGTGCCCAATTTTATACCAGCCAAAACTATCAAGCAAGCCCTGTACACATCTTACATCAATCTACTCAAGAGCCTCTCAGTCCATCTTCTGGAATTCTGTCCCTACATCCTCCTTCTCCCAAATAAAACAGACATGAAGCTCTCATATATCAATCTATCAATGCTCACCAGATTCACAAACAGATTCCCGCCGTGATCTCAGGCCAAGTTTCGTCAGGAGAAAACCTTGCTATCTGAGGCATGAATCTGGAGAATGTCCATTCAGTATGTGGGATCAGTATATTTTATTTAGATCCAGACAGCAAAATTGTATACAATGCTCCAGTTACAGTCTCACCAGCACTCTGTGTAACTAGTGCAGAATGTTTTTTATTGCTAGTCGGAATAAAGGACTGCAGAAGCTGGAATCTGTACTGAAACTAACACATGCTAGATATCACAGTGAGTCAGACAGTATCCGTAAAGAGAGAGCAAGTTAATGCTTGGAATCTAGTTGACACTTCATCGTCTGTATTCGGATTCCCTTTAAATGAAGGCAAACTTAACTTTTACCTTCCCTGTTTGTATATGTTCCTCCCAATACACTTTGCTTTAATGTTTTCTGCTAACATATCTTTTGTGTGTGCTGATTAAAAATCCTCCTGAATATCTGACTGTATCGCATGCATTGCTTCTCTATGTTTAGGTCTACAAGATATAACTTCAAACAAAACGTTTGTAACTTGTAACTTCCCTTTCATAAATGCAGAATAATTCTCTTGAAATTTGTTATTACTTTCTCAGTGTCCAATATCACATTCGTTAAGATAGATTGCAAAAGATGACTTCCTGTAGATGACAAGTAAACAGGTCTGTAGTTTTCCACTCTCCCACTTCCCTTCTTAAATCATTGGAATGCATTGATATCCTTTCAAATTGAACACGAATAAATACGGTCATCTACAATACAATCCATCTGTGTACAGCTGCTTTCTCGGAAATTGCTGTATGAAGTACATCTGGTACGTCAGACTTACCAATCCTCAATCCAGATATGTTGTCTTATACTACCACGTCACTAGTATGAATGATTTTAGTGTTTAGTTACAAAAATTCTGTGGTATTTCTGGGATATTGTCTGGATCTTCGTCCGTGAAGACAGACATAATGTAACAGTTTCGTCTCCCTGTCAATTTTCTGTCCACTACAATAAATTATCCTGTCCATACATTCACTGTGCCACATTTGGCCTGTTTTCATTTTCCTTTCGAATATGAACAGACATTTTTCGCCAGTATTTACCAAGAACAAAAAAAATCCAGCACAGGAACAGACCCTTCATGCCTTCCAAGCCTGCACCGACCCAGATCCTCTATCTAAACTTGTCGCCTATTTTCAAAGGATCTGTATCCCTCTGCTCCCTACCCATTAATGTATCTGTCTACATACATATTAAATGTCGCTATCGTGACCACGTCTACCACCTCTGCTGGCATTGCGTTTCAGGCGTCTGCCAGTATATGTTAACTTGCTTAACATATCTCCCATTAACCATTCCCCTCTCATCTTGAATTCCTGACCACTAGAAATCGAGTACCCCACTTTGGGAATAAGTGTCTTGCTATCCACCCAGTCTATACCTCTCATGCTTTTATAGAACTCAATCAGGTCCCCCGATCTTAATAATCATACTCTACCAAACCTCTCTTCATGGCCAGTTCCCTCCAATACCAGGCAACATCCTGGTGAAACTCCTCTGTTCCCTCTCCAAAGCATCCACAACTTTTTGGTAATGTGGCGATCAGAACTTTATGAACTATTCCAAATGTTGTCGAACCAAAGCCATACACAATTGTAACATGACCAGTCAGCTCTTGTACACAATAAATTCCAACAGATTCCCTTCTGTGGATGACAAGTTAACTGGTCTGTATTTCGCCACTATCCCTTTTCTTCCTTTCTTAAAATGATGGAATGCGGGAAGCAAAGAATGCTGTATGCCTTCGTGACCACTCTATCGACCTGCCCCTCTAAGGAACAATGCACCTGAACACCCAAATCTCTCTGCACATCAATTTTGCCCAGGGCTTTTTCCATTTATGTTATAGTTCACTCTTGAATTGCATCTTCCGAAATGCACCATCTCACATTTGCCCAGATTGAACTTCATTTGCCATTTCTCTGCACAACTTTCCAATCTATCTATTTTCTGCTGCATTCTCTGACAGTCCCCTTCACTTTCTGCTACTCCACCAATCTTAGTGCCGTCTGCAAACTTATTAATCAGACCACCTTTACCTTGTTTCAGTTCATTTATGCGTATCATAAACAATAATGGTCCCAGCACTAAACCCTGTGAAACAGCACACAGAACAGTTCTTCATTTTGAGAAAATTCCTTCCACAGCTATCCTCTGTCTGATTCTGCTCAGCCTGTTCTCCATCCATTTAGCTAGTAGACCCTGTACCCCTTGCACCTTCACCTTCTTCATCAGCTTACCTCATCAAAACCTTACCGAAGTCCAGTATATGACATCTACAGCCCTGTCCTCGCTATCAATTTTCACTTCCATAAAGAAATCTATTATGTTTGCGAAGATGTGACCTCTCCGGAACAAAACCAGGGAAGGTCTTATTTGGAGTCTGTTTAGAATCAGACGGGTTTTATTTCCAAGGCAGGACTTTATAAAGTGCCACATTGGCTGACTGCCTACTAAGTGCATGCTTTTTTTAAAAAAAAAACAAAATAGAATGTACTTGCAAATACAAATCTGCAAATTCAAATTCACCCCACAGATTTGTGTGTGTGCATGTGAGAAATGTGGAGTGTGCGTGCACAGGGGTAGGGGAAGAGTGAGAGAGAGAGCGTGTATGTGTGTGTGAGAGAGAGAGAAGAGCATGTGCGTGTGTGTGCACATGTGCATGCAAGGGTGGCGGGTGTGTGTGTCCTTGTTAAGACACAGACGGATGTGGCAGATCCCTTTCCCCACACAGACTAACGGTCTGGTTTCAGAGCTTCCACACACTGCAGCCTCTGCTCCATTTGTTGTTCATGTTACAGACCCAGAGACTGTAACTACAGTCCCCATGCTCCATCCTGAGTTGGGTCACAAAATCCTCAGATCTCCCTGAATGTCTGTGGCAGCTCACTGCACAACCTCCAGCAAACCATCCCCAACTCTTCCACTAAATTTTGAACAACAGGAGTCAGTCAGAAGATTTTCATAGAGTGATATAATCACACAGATGTACAGCATGGAAACAGACGTTTTGGTCCAACTCGTCCTTGCCGACACGATATCCCAACCCAAACTAGTCCTACCTGCCAGCACCCAGCCCATATCACTCCAAACCCTTCCTATTCATATACCCATCCAAATGCCTCTTAAATGTTGCAATTGTACCAGCCTCCACCATTCCTCCAGCAGCTCATTCCATACACGTAAGACACTATGTGAAAAAGTTGTCCCTTAGGTCTCTTTCCCCTTTCACCCTAAACCTGTGCCCTATATTGCTGGACTCCCCGACCCCAGGGAACATACATTGTCTATTTACTCTATCCATGCCCGTCATAATTTTGCAAACCTCTATACGGTCACCTCTCAGCCTCCAACACAAGTTCGATGCCTGCCCCTTCACAAAAATACTCGAGGGCTTCCTCGTATTGCTGACCACACGAACAGCTGAGAGGAACAAACACAGGCAGTCAGTGGATATGCACAGCCTAAGTTTCAAAGACGTGAGTCAAAACTGCTGAATCCCTCCTGTCCAACATGGATCATTGAACTGTCAACCTTTTTTTCCATGTGTGTGGGTTTAGTGCAAGAGCACTGCAGGATTGTATATATAGCTGCAAATGTGTTGCTGGTCAAAGCACAGCAGGTTAGGCAGCATCTCAGGAATAGAGAATTCGACGTTTCGAGCATAAGCCCTTCATCAGGAATAAGAGAGAGAGAGCCAAGCCGGCTGAGATAAAAGGTAGGGAGGAGGGACTAGGGGGAGGGGCGATGGAGGTGGGATAGGTGGAAGGAGGTCTGAAGAGCTTCTGTGCAGAGGAGATGACCTGGGGGGTGCAGTGAGAGAGGGACTCACTGAAATCCTTGTAGAGGGAGGAAGAGAGCTTCTTCAAGGAAGGCATCCTTGTAAGAGGATTCGCAGTAGGTTAAAATCTTCGAGTAAAAAATGAGGTCTGCAGATGCTGGAGATCACAGCTGCAAATGTGTTGCTGGTCAAAGCACAGCAGGTTAGGCAGCATCTCAGGAATAGAGAATTCGACGTTTCGAGCATAAGCCCTTCATCAGGAATAAGAGAGAGAGAGCCAAGCCGGCTGAGATAAAAGGTAGGGAGGAGGGACTAGGGGGAGGGGCGATGGAGGATGGAACATGGGACACACGGGGAAGTGAACAACAGTCCACACACACACCACTTCATTGTTTCAGAGTTTCCTAATGTCAGCACTCGATACATTAGACAGCCAAAACCCAAAGCCAGGGAAAGTCCAGGGGGACAAAAAGTTCACATTAAAGATAGAAACAGACAATTAAGATAGAAATAGGCCATGTTGGCGAAATATGGAGAAAAAGACAGGGCAGTGGGACTAACTGGGGAGCTCTGCTGACTATGCCAATGTATTGGTTAGTAAAATGAACTTCATGCCCAGCATGGCGAGCTGTGCAGACTGTACCAGTGTAATGCTCAGTAGGGAGAAAGTGAGGACTGCAGATGCTGGAGATCAGAGCTGAAAATGTGATGCTGGAAAAGCGCAGCAGGTCAGGCAGCATCCAAGGACCAGGAGAATAGATGTTTCAGGCATGAGCCCTTCTTATTGCTCAGTAAGCTGAACTATCTGCCCAGCATAGGGAGCTGTGCAGACCGTGCCAGTGTATTGCTCAGTAAGGTGGACTATCTGCCCAGCATGGGGAGCTGTGTAGACTATTCCAGTGTATTTCAGCCTCAGTATTGACCAGGGATGGGATGTAGTCAGAGGGACGAAATGCAGTCTGTAACCAGAACAGAACATAGTGACGTCAATGCTTTCAATATTTAAGCAGCAAGGGCAATGATATAATGGATCATGTTTCCCAGTTGAAACTGGACAGGTCAACATAAAGACCCATGAGTAACACTGCCAGAAGCAAGGTGGGAGAGAGTGAATTAACAAGTTCACTGCTGCAGTTAGTAATGGTTTGTAAAGTGAACATATCGATTTAGAGACTCAGCAGGAACAATAACAGTGAGAATGATAGTAGAATCTATTAAAGGACAGTATTACAGTCAATCATGATTTATAAAATTAATGACTGAACATTGAGATTTACCAGGGACACCAACGAAAGCCAGGACTGGATAATAAAAATATTGAATAATGTAAAGGGCATATTCGATCCGCCACGGTAATGGCCTTCGATCATAATATGTAGAAAGATACCAAACATCCCAATATAAACTCCTGTCCATTCTTGAATCATTCCAGCCTAATATTCTCAGATTGTGAAACGTTGTTTGAACATTCCAGTCTAATGTCCTCAGATTCTGATTCATTGTTGGAACATTCCAGACACTTGTGGTCTCATTCTGATCTCTCCCCACTGCCTCTATTGAGCTGCCGATCCCTATTAATGATGTCGGTATGCTCCCACTCATACTGTGGAATAGCACAATCAACGGAGCCCATTTATCATTAAAAGATGGAACGCCTCCACGGGGATAATGACAATCCATGGAGACTGGCATTACGCACACTCACTAAACAAAAAGGCTCAGTTAACCCCTTCCTTACGTAACTTTTCCTATCCAAATAAAAGGGAGCATTTACTCAGACTGCGTGGAATAGATGGGCGTTGCTTGGGGATGGTCGATAAATCCTTCAATCTTCTTACTCTTTCTTCTGTGTATGTGGGAGTAGTGCAAGAATACTGCAGGGCTGTTTATATTACATACTGTTTATAAAGGGAGATAGAGATAAATAAACAAACTAGCTGCATAAGGTGACCAGTAGGGACACTTCCATAAACAATAAACCAGTGTCCACTATTTATTGCCCATTGGCGTTGTGCAGTGCTACTCCTTGTGACATCATTCAGAGCATTGAGACTACGGCTCAGGAACAGGAGAAGGTAATTCTGTACCCATTAGTTTGTCACAGAGGGACAGGAGGAGACCATTCAGCCTCTCGCCCCTGTTACAGAAGGACTGTGGGAGGCCATAAAGCCTCTCAGGTCTGTTGCAGAGGGACAGGAGTCGATCACTCAGCCTTTCAGGTATATTGCAAATGGACAGGAGGAGGCAATTCAGCCTATTGAGTCTTTTACAGAGGGACAGGAGGTGGCCATTCAGCCCATTGAGCCTGTTATAGAGAGACAGAAGGAGGCCATTCAGCTTCTCGGGTCTGTTGCCGAGGGACAGGAGGAGGTCATTCAGAGTATTGAGTCTGTGACAGAGGGACAGGAGGAGGCCATTCTGCTTCTTGAGCCTGTTATTCAGTAACTACCAGTTTTAAAATACTTATGGAGAAGAACAGACCTGACATAAATGGTAAAGTTCTAAATTGAATCAGGACAACTTTGAACACTGTATATTGGCAATTTGAGAAGCTGCTTGAGAGAGGCTCGTTGCAGGAAAGTTGGAGGCCTTCACAAATGAGATTACAGAGTCTAGAGAGAGTATGTTCCGGTTCATGAGCAATGCAAGGCTGGTAGGTGTCGGGAATGCTGAATGGCGAGCGGAATTGAGGTTCTGTTCAAGGAAAAAGACGGAAGCATATGATAGGTATAGACAGGAGGGATCGAGTGAATCCATCGAGGAGTACCAGGGCTGTAAGGTAATACTAAAGAGGGAAATCAGGAGGGTAAACTGGGGGCATAAGATAACTTTCGAAAATAATGTAAGGGACAATCCAAAGAGATTCTACCAATGCATTGAGGTCAAAAGAGTAACGAGGGAGAAGACAGGACCCTTTAAAGATCAGCAAAGTGACCTATGTGTGGAACTGCAGGAGATTGGTGAGATTTTACGTAACTATTTTGGATCAGTATTTACTTTGGAAGGTAGAGAAGGTAGAGAACTTGAGGAAATAAATGGTGATATCTTGAAAAGTGTCAATTTTACTGAAGATGAGGAGCTGGCCATCTTAAAAGGCATTAAGGTGCATAACTCCCTCTGACCTTTTATGTGACTCTTGGATAGACACTTGGAAGTTAGTACAATGAAGGGCACATAGGTTAGTCTGATCTTAGAGTAGGAGAAACTGCCGGCACAACATCAACAGCTCAAGGACCTGTACTGTGCTGCACTGTTTTGTGTTCTATGACCTGATCGGGTGTACCCCAGAATCTTATGGGAAGCTAAGGAAGCCATTGTTTGATATCTGGCTGAGATAATTTTATCACGGACAGCCACCGGTAAGGTTGTGCCATTGTTTAAGAACAGTTGGTAAGGAAAAGTGAGGAAACTACAGACCGCTGGTCCTGATGTCATTGGTGGGTAAGTTGTTGGAGGGAATTCTGAGAAACAGAATTTACTTGTGTTTGGAAAAGTAAATTCTGATTAGTGGTAGTCAACATGACTTTGCATGTTGGAAATCTTGTCTCACAAATTTGATTTAGTTTATTGAAGAAGTGACGAATAAGATTGATGAAGGCATAAAAATAGAACTGTGGAATAGAATATGGACTTTAATAAGGCATTCAAAAAGGTTCCACGAGGTAAACTGTTAAACATGGTTAGATCACATGGAATAGAGGGAGAGTTGTAGTTAATTCTCTCAAAGGTAAGAGATGAAGGTAATGCTGGTGCAGCGTATTTTATTTGGACTGGAGGCCTGTGACCAGCAGTCTGCCACAAGGATCTCATGAGTTTTGTCATTCATGTAAATGATTTGGATTTGTATAGTAGTAGGAATGGTTAGTGAGTTTACAGATAACACCAAAATTGGTGAGGTGGTGGACAGGAAAGATGGTTAACTCAGAGTAAAACGGACCCTGATAAGATGTGCCAAAGTGCCGAGGAGTGGCTGATGGAGTTCATGTTAGACAAACAGATGGTGTAACATTTTTGTGAGGCAAATTGGATCAGCACTTGTAGGTGGGATCCTGGGAAGTGTTTCCAAACACAGACAGCTAAATAGAAACTATAGAAACCCTGCAGTGTGGAAACAGGCCATTTGGCCCATCGAGTCCACAGTGACCCTCGAGATAACATGCTGACCAACACACCCATACTTTACTCCAGTAACTCTACATTTCCCTTAGACAATCCACCTAACCTGCAGTTTAGTGAGGCTACTGAGCCTATCCCGTGCATTTTTAGACGGTGGGAGGAAAACCAAGCACCCGAAGGAAACCCACACAAACACTGGGAGAAATTGCAAACGCCGCAGAAAGAATCATCAAAAGGTGGAATCGAACCCAGGTCATTGGTGGTCTGAGGCAGTAGTTTTGGCCACTTTGCTACTTAACGACCATCGGAGTGAGTGACTTATTTCTCCCACTTTCTCTGGATCTGTCACATCTGTTCAGATGATGTAGAATTCCAGCGTGGTGCCTCTGTCAAGCCCTCCTTAACTTTCACCCCAGGATTCACATTCTAATGGACAGAGCCTTAAGCTGTGACTGACACATTTCCTGCATATCTGCCCTCATCACTTCCCCTCCTTTCCAGATCAAGTGTTCCATTAATACTGCAGCATGCAAGATAATTGCTGATCCAAAATAAAACAAAGAGCTGTATACACTGGAGATCGGGAAACAATACTTTTCAGATGAAGACTCCCCAGATTTGAAACATTGACTGTTCTCTTCTGACAAAGGATTGTGAGAAAGTGACAACTGCAAATGCACTGAATTCTAAAGTGAATTCCTGATGAAGGATTTATCCCTGAAACATAGTCTTTCCTGCTCCTTGGATTCTGCCTGACCTGCTGTGCTCTTCGGGGGCCACAACTTTCGACTTTCTTCCTTCAGATGCAACCAAACCCGTTGAGTTTTTCCTGCAAATTCTTGTGTATATAATTTCCTATTTATAACATAAGCAAAGCTTTCCCTGCAGCATTGACATCCACGCACATCTCCCACCAGTGTTTGCTTCTCCTTCTTGATTCTAAGCTGCAGTCAAACTGTTTCTGTGTAAAAACTCACCGTGGTGAGTTGAATGGTAGATTCAGCGAGATTTTTCTTGATGCCTTTCTCGATGTTATAAAATCTCGCTGCATTTTGTTCGAATAACGCATGTATATGAAAGTTTGAGAAGGATATGGGCCACGTGCACGGATATGGAATGAATGTGGACCATTTTTGTCGGAATGGACCAATTCTGGCTGAAGGGTCTGTCTCCATGAAGTAGGATTGCACGACTGTAAATTAAAGTAGTTTGGGATATAGACACGGGGGAGAGGGGGGTGGGGGGTGGGTTGGTTTTGGTGGGGTGGTGCAGGGTTTGAGAAAACATGTCATGGAAATGTATGTTCACTGGTTTCAAAATTCTGAATGTAGACATGTCGATAGCATCTGACAACATAAGCCAACATTACCAGGAATGATGGGGAATGGGATATTGGTGTGAGTTCAGATGATAGAGAGTTTTGGATGAGGATTTGTTCAGCTGCTTTGTACCTGGGAGTGTGGTCTGCAGAGTCTTTGACTTTGGGCTGAATCTGACACTAATTTCTGTCAGTGTCATTTTTATTGAGTGGCAGAGGGATTGGCTGTATGAGACTGAGCGAGTTTCCTGGTGCTATCTTATCGAACTCACCTCATTAACTACCTGACCCACTGCATGGTGTCCCTGTCATTCAATGCCAGCCTGATTCTTCCACTCATCATGGTTGGAGGTATTCACCATCGCCGGAAATCCCTGGATATTCCACGATCCCTGGCATTGATGCCAAAAATAAACGCCAGTGGGCAAATAATTGAGCTTTCTCAGTTCGGAGATGCCCTGCCCAGTTTAGGCCGAGCATGGCAGATGAGACAATAGTTAATAGACAATAGACAATGGGTGTAGGAGTAGGCAATTCGGCCCTTCGAGCCAGCATTAATTATGATTATGGCTTATCAACCACAGTCCGTATCCTGTTCCTGTCAAATCCCCGTAACAGTTGATTCCACTATCTTTAAGAGCTCTATCCATCCATAAGGGGCAATTACAACACAGGTTTGTCGACAGGGGCATTGATGTCCTGGAGAATGGGGTAGTAGAGAGTGGGACCATTCTCTTCTCAAATGGAATCACACCACCAGACCCACCGAGCATGGTCTGAGATCCCCACCCAGCTCAGTGCAGTATCTGCGGTCTGAAGAAATATCCACAATACAGGACAAGCTTCAATAACCTTTCCCACTCTGTCAGGATAAGGGTCACTGTATTCTCTCTCTGCTTCCTCACATTCACTGTATATCTGTTAAAGCACCTTCCCCTGAACAAGGCTCATGCTCCAGCATCTCCCCCACCTATCTCTCTCTCTAGCCTCTGTGATACCCCCACTCATTTATAGAATGCTCTGGAGAGTGATGATTATGGAATGTTCCAGATAACGTTCCAAACAATTCCCAGTTTCAGGAGAATGAAAGTGCCCCAGTGTGGAAAGCACGAGGGAAAGGAACAGTGTGTTTTTTAACAATTAAAATTACATGCACACGAAATTGAAATCCATCATGAGCCCATTCCGTCCTTCAAATGTGCTCTACCATTTAACAAGATTGAAAGTGATCTGACTGTCTCCTGAGCTCCATTTTATAGGAACTTTCATGCATTCAGCCCCCGGCTTCCTGTCTCTGACCAGACAACACCCAGGAATTTTTATCCTGGGTTTTTTTGAAGTATGTGTTCCTTAGGCATTTCCCATGGGGACGGACTCTCCTACCAATATATCCCATCAGCTTTCTATTTTCATGCAATAGTAAGCATGCATCTCACAGACCAATCAGAAATATACTGTTATTTAATAGTTGTCGATATGTAAACACAATTATTATTCTGGTTATTTTGCTTGTGTCGCCTTATTTCATTCAGCTCAAGACAGCATCTAAACACTTGTTTCCACAATTTCCAGCAGGGAACATTTTTATCCCCAGCTGGTACCTTGACCGTTACCTGAATTGTACCGTTTTCCTTGTTATGAAAGTTCCTCTTGCCCTTTGTCTGTGAGTCTTTCTGTCTGAAACAGTCCCACAGGTTCAGTTGGCTGGAAGGCTGGTTTGTGATGCAGAGGGAGGTCAATAGCACAGGTTCAATTCCCCACACTGACAGAGGTCACCATAGAGGGGACGTTTTCTCAAACTCCAGGGCTCAACTCCACTTTCCTTGACCATTCAGTGACCCAGCCTCCACAACTCTCTGGGTCAGTGACCCAGCCTCCCCAACTCTCTGGGTCAGTGACCCAGCCTCCACAACTCTCTGGGTCAGTGACCCAGCCTCCACAACTCTCTGGGTTAGTGAAATTCAGACTTCACGACCTTCTGAAAAAAGACACTTCTTTGTATCTCAGTTTGTAATCGATATCCCTTATTTCTGTCCCTGAGTTAAAGATCAGCCCAGGTGTGGAAACACATTCTCAGCATCTACCGTGTCAAGCCCCCTCTGTATCCTTTAAGTTTCAGTAATATCACGCTCATTCATTTCAAGCACAATGAATAATCGCCTCACCATTTTAGATGTATTCAATAATTCAACCCTTTCATCCCAGGAACCTGCATACTGTATCAATCTAGTTATTTGCTGCAACACCACGCTGACTTTATATTTCATACACAGGAACACTCCAATCCCTTTTAACTGCTCCTTTGTTGCGAGCCTTCTTCGTGAAATAACAGCCTGCTTTTTTGGTTCGCAGTGTCATCCTCAAACTCGGATGTATATTGCATTCAGCTCCCGCCGTCAGGCTGTCAGAATAGACTGTAAATAACTGATGCCATCGGACTGGTATTTGTGATACGCCAGTAGATATGTTTAATAATTGCGATCCATTAATCCGGACTCTGATTTCTATGTGTTGACCATCCGTCATCCCATGCTAATACATTGTCTGTAACACTTTGAGCTTCTGTCTTGTGTAAGACCCTTTATTTTGTGATAACTTGTGGAAAATCTCTGGAAAGCCACATACCTACCAGTTCCCCTTTATCAAGTCCGCTTGTTACATTTTCAGGGCTCCTAGAATAACTTTGCAGGCAAAATATAGTTTCCCATTCACAAAACAATGCTGGCTCTGCGTGAAGCTTTTCTGAATGCCCTTCAATTCTTGCCTTAATAATAGACTCTCGCAGATTCCCAGTAATAATGGTTAGGCTAAATGTTTCCTGCTTTCTGTTTTGCTCATTTCTTGAAGACAGGCGCCACATTGGAGGTTCTCCAGTTTCGCTGGACTACTCCTGAAATCCACAGAGTTATGGAATCTTTCACACAGTACCATCAGGCACTCTATAACCACTTTTTCAAAAATAAAAACAACTGTGAATTACTGCTGACCAGTCTACCCTTACTCTTATCTGTTTGCCAAAAAACTTTGTTCCTTTTGTTACAGTCAGTTCAAAAACTTGCCTCCTATTAACATTTTGTTTATATCATTGACATGCTTACAGTACCTTCCCCTGTGAGGAACAATGAAAAGTACTGGTGCCTGTTCCCTGTAGCCAGTTCCCCAGTCACACCCTCCAAATGACCTCAATATACTTTCCATTCTTCATTTCTACCTAAGGTCACACACTGATTTTGAACTTTTTTTTATATACACAGGAAATTTTGTGACGCTTGCTTTTATATTTCTTGCCAATTTACTTACATCATATCTTTAGTTCCCCTTTTTCCTCACTTTCTAGATTCATACAGTCACATCACGCAAAACAGGCCCTTTGGTCCAACTTGTCCATGCTTAACTAAACTAGTCGCATCTGCTTTCACGTGTCCCATATGCCTCTAAACGTTTACCATTTATATTTGTCCAAATGTATTTTAAATGTTGTAGCTATGGTTTCATCAACCACTCTTCCTCTTGCAGCTCATTCCATACACACATCTCCCTAAATGTGAAAAAGTTGCACCATTGGCCCTTTTAAATCTTCTCCCTTTCACCTTAAAACGATGTACTCTATGTTTGAACCCCTCCCCTGCCCCCCCCCACCCACGGGGGAAAATATCTTGGCTCTCCACCCAATCCCTGACTCTCATGATTTTATAAACTTCTATAACGTCACTTTTCAACCTCCTCCACTCCATCTAATACGAACTTCAAGAACAAGCATTTAATCGTAAGCATTGCAAATTTGAAACTATATTCATAATGACAGGTAAACAACACAGACAAAACTTCATACTGTGATTTGTTTTATCTCAAAGTAACAATACTAAGACAGCGTGAAATCCTTACCAATGCCATTAGAAAGTCAAACACTCGAATTTCTTTGTCGAAAGACGGTGATGATTCCTACACTGAAAGCGTATCTTTGGCCAAATCCAAGTAAGAAGGGGAATTCTTATACCACATTGTAATTATGCAGTTACCTTTAGCAGAGTGAGATGAAGGCTGAGTATACTTGTTGAAATTTGGATCGCAGTGTGAATTCAGTGCGGATGGGGTAGAGGGAACGTAGGTGTTTTAAATAAGGTTTACTCCAAGAAGGAAACTTTCCGGAATGAGATGTGAGTGGGAGCTGTAAAACAACATGATTGGCGAGGCCGAGTCACACTGAGACCAAAGGCAAAGTGGCAGCACAAAACACAGCTTGATGCTCGTGCAGGGAAGTTAGACCTGATCAAAAAGCCTCAGATAGGAACCATAATGTGGTAGAATGTGCTTTGTATTGGAGAGGGATAACTTGGTATCAGGAAGGGGAGATGAACAGGGAGAGGATGGAGCAGCAATGGCAGGGGTTTCTGGGTGTAATTCAGGAAGCACAACTGAAATTCATGCCCAGCATCTGCTCATTGTCCCTCTAATATACACCCTAAATCTGGGCACACACGAATGCTCGTTAATTTGCGATTGAATAGTATCCTTGACAGATTTTATCAACCACGGGCGGTTCATGTTCTTCTGATTCCTTCTTTTTGAACAGAAACAATAATTCCTGAGCGATATGGGATATCTGCTTGAGTGTCTGTTCCTGTATGTCCATTAACCTTCCTCTGGGTCTATTTCCACATCTCTCTTCAGACCAGACGTGAGTCAGAAATCCTCAATTTAAATATTTGGTTCTTTTCAATCATTCAGGAGGAACTTATGCATGTGGCTGAATGCATGATCAGCGGATGCTGACTCCATTCTCCCAGTTTCTGCACTTCTGTTGTTTCTGTTTGATGACGCCACATTCCAGTGAACTGCCTCTGACCTGACCTCCTTTTTCTTCAAACCAGAAATCCCCTAACTCCGGTGGACAGGTCCTTCAGCTGCCACTCTCCCATCGCCCACAGTGTCGCCCTCAGTCCGTCCCCTCCTTCCCAGAACAATGATATATCTCCCCTTGTTATCACTTCCTACTGCACTAGAATCCACATTCATGGAATCCCCCTCTGCCTCTTTCATCATCTCCAGCAGGACTACACCATCAAATACATCTTCCCCTCACGTCTACTGTCAGCATTTCACCGGACCATTCCTGAATACCCTGAACACTTCCCCACTCTCCCCATGGCACCTACTCATGCAATTGCTGAAGGTGCAACACTTGCCCATTCACCTCTTCACTCCTCACTCTCTAAGGCCCCAATCACAACTTCCAGTTGAAGCAGCTTGCCACTTGTATTGGTTCAATTCAGTCTCCTGTCATTGTTGTTCACAATGCAGTCTCCCTTACACTTGGGAGACCAAACAGAGACTGTTTTAAGGAACACTTCCACTCTGTCTGTAGGAATAATCCCGACCTTCCCCTTGCTTCCCATTCCAATAACCTACGTTGTTCTCATGTTGACTTTTCGGTCCTGAGCTGCTGTAATGTTCCAAAAAAGCACAATCCAAGCGTCAGTAACACCTCATTTTACACTTTGATAAATTACAGCCTGTAGGAGTTAATATTCAATTCCATAATTATACAACCTGACCCCATTGTGGCTGTTCTCCATTTTTCAGACGTTCTGCTTCCTGGTTTCCTATGACCTTGTTTGTGACTTGTTTATCTTGCACTCAGTAGAGAGAAACCATTTCTCCCATTTACACTTGAATTTACACACATTTTACATCTGCTTCTTTTTCACCACAGTTAAAAGCTTCTTCCTTTGTGGCATTTCATCAGCACATGCTCTGTTTCCCATCATCCTTCGTCCACTTTTGTCAAGGGATTAAGGAGTTCTTTTCAGTTCTGAATAAGGGTCACGCTGCACTTGAAACAATGTCTCTGTTTTTCTATCTCCACAGATACTGCCCGATCTGCTGAATTTCTTCAGCAATTTCTGGTTTCGAACAGCTTGAAAGACGTGTGTCCAAGCCGCTCAAATGTCCTGTCCATCATGGAGTGTCATACACCGGGGAGTGAACAATAATGCAAGATGTAGAAATTAATTGGTTCTGAAACGACATAAGATTGGCATCATTGATGTTACAGAGCTCTTAATGAAAACCATGCAGAGAAGCAGAGGGAAGCACATTCAATCTAAACACCGAAGATGGCACGACTGGAAGGGAAAAGATCCATATGAATGTTAGAATTAGAATCACTACAGTGTGGAAACAGGCTCTTCGGCCCAACAAGTCCACAACGATTCTCTGAAGACTAAACCAACCAGACCCATTCCCATACCCTACACTTACCCCTGACTAATGGACCCAACCTACGCTTCCCTGAACACAATGGACAAGTGAACAAGGCCAATGCACCTAAACTGCATTTCTTTGGACTGTGGGTGGAAATCGAAGCCCCTGGAAGGAGCCCATGCAGAATGTATAAACTCCACACAGACAGTCTCCGAAGGATGGAATCGAACTTGGGTCCATAGAGTTGTAAGGCAGTCGCGCTAACCACAGAAACACGATGCTGCCTGTCGGAATGTGCTTAGGGGTTTTGAGAATCATGACAGTTAAGAGGGGTGACATCATGGACAAACGCTCATAAGAATGAGAATATAAAAATGGAAGTGTTACCACAACCGAAACCAGAGTAGGTCATGGGGTGATCGGTGAATGGGTCTCGGTGTGAACTTGGAGATAGACGGCTGAATTGTAATGCAGAAATTGAAGCTCAAAACTGGGAATTCATGTGGTACTGTCGACCACAGCTGGACAGAATGAAAATTGCATTGAATCACAATCTGTAACTTTATGCCCAGGATAATCCCACAGTCTATCATTCCCATTAATCTGATCGATGTTTCAGAGACGAGTTGGTGAATGTACTAGTGTCAGAAGCATGTATACCTAAAACTGATGACAATCCATTTAAAGCTACCGCACTTGGCCACTGTACTTACGTTCCAAACAGCAGGACTAGTATCTGAGGGAGAGGGCGAAATGATTACAAAGTAAACAGATCAGATAGAAGCTCTACAGTTCTGCTACATCCAGTCAGAAATGGCGTTGAACTATGAAACAACTGACGATTAAAGAGGACACCACAAATATTATTTAAAAGCAACATTGTTCAATGGGATTAGGGCGTCACCTATTGCCCAGAGGGTAGTTAAGAGTCAACCACATTACTATGGTTCTGGAGCTACATGTGTCCAGAGCAGGTATGGATGGCAGTTTCCATTCCTTAAAGACATCAGTGAACCAGATGGGTTTGTCCTACAATTGGCAATTGATTCATGATTTCATCATTAGACTCTTAATCCCAAACAAGTATTGGATTTGAATTCCACCATCTACTGTAACAGGATTCGAACTCAGATCACCAGAACATTACTGAGGTTATTAGACTAATATCGCAGCAGCTATTGCTGAAGCTATTGCTCTACCATTCCTCGAAAGAATGGGAGCTTCTTGTACGTTAGTGTAAAAGACAAGCATGCCGTCTCTGCACCATCCTCAGCCAGAGGTGTTGCTTGAATGACGCCCACAGAATCACAAATGCCAGTCTTCAACCAATTCGATTCGCTGCACGTGACATGAAGAAACAGCAGAACACATTAGATACAACAAAGGCAATGGGCCCTGACACCATTCTTGCAAAAGGACTGAAGACTTGTGCTGCACAACAAGCCGTGTCTCAGGGGACGCTGTATCCGTCCAGCTCCAACTCTGACATCTCCCTGGCATATTTCTTAAATATGTCCCATCCCCTAAGAGGGGAATAATTACAAGCTGACCAATTACCACCCCCTCAGTCCCATCACGACAATCAAATTAGTGAAAGTTCTTCCTGCCAGAGATGGCAAGCAGCAAAGAAATAACCAGCACAGTGTGGTTTCTCATAGGTCCCCATATGGAGATGGTGCTGTTGTGGAAATGTTACTGGATTATTAATCTCGACCAGGTTAATGCTTTGGCAGCTGGTGGAAGTTAGAAGCAATTAAAAATATATCGAGCTGTAAACTCTGGTACCAGTAATACAGACATGGAAGCCCACGTTAATTGTCAATATAAATTTTCTTCCCCATTGCACTTTTAGGAAGTGAATCTCCCAAGCTTTCCTAGTCTGCCGAAATGTGACTCCAGATACACAGCCATGTGGTAAACTGATCAGTCGTCTCCGAAACTGCAAGGCCGTTGTATCAAACTGTTCCAAGGTCTTAAAAGATGAACCCGGACAGAACACCGGGCACCAGCTTCTGCATCGGAAAAGGAAACGGGGAACACAGTCCTGTCGACGCTTCAGAGACCTCCTTCCTAACATCCGAGAGTTTGTAACAACATTTACAGAGCTTTCCCACAGACTGCACAGAAACATCGGGAAAGGGGTAGGTCACCCAAGCCGTTGAGCCTTCTTCACTCTGTTTTTTGGCCAAACAACTCTTTAATTGACTCTTCCCCAACACTGCATACTCTATATCCTTTGAAGTGATTAACTATCTGGATAAAATAAATGAAGTAGGAACTTTGGTCCGTCAATTTGGTGAATAAGTCAACAAAAGTATACACATAAGTCTCTTCACAGAGCAACAGATTTATATCATTTCCTATTGAAATGCTAACCGATTTTCTATTTTTCCAACCGATGTGCTCAATGTCACATTTATCCACATTGTTCTTCACCTGCCACGTATTTGCCCATTCCCTGCAATTGTCTCAATCACCTTTGAACTTCTTTACATCCTCATTACCCACTCACAATCTCAATTTGGGGCCATCAGCAGATTTGGAAAGATTACATACAATGCCCATGAACAAATGTTTGACATGCTTTCTGAATAGCTGGGGTCCAAACATCAATTCCTGGATTATCATGCTAGTCATTGATTTCCACTCCAAAATATATAGAACTGTTTATACTGATTCACTTTTTACTTTAGACTCTCCCATTCTCAACCCATGCCAGTATATTAGATCTAGCTGCTACACACTGTTATGGACCAGGACAGACCTCCTCAAAACATTTCAAGGAAGTAGCGCATACCCAACCTTTGCTCATTGACTTAAGCAGGTTTATGGTGGATATTCCAGTAGTGATGCAGCTGAATGAAACACAAACAGAAGAGGACAGCAGATAGAATAACGTAACTATCTGAAAAAGCAAGGAATGATCTCTCAACTCCGGATTCAACCCAATGAAACTCTTCTGCATCCCATCCGATGCCAGTACATTCTTTCTCAATTAAGGCGGCTTAACCTTCATACAATACTCCAGGTGTGGCCTCACCAGAACCCTGTACAGCTGGAAAATAACTTCCCTGATTTTAAGTTGAATCTCTTCAGCAACGAAAGACAACATACCATTTGCCTTCCTCAGTACTTGCTGTACCTGCAGACCAACTTTGTGTGATCCGTGCACATGGACACCCAGGTCCCTCTGCACAGCAGCATGCTGCAATATGTTACCATTCAAGTAATAATCCTTTTTACTGGTACTCCTAACAAAATGGATGAATTCACATTTACTGTCATCGTATTCCATCTGCAAGACATTTACCTACTCAGTCAAAGTATCTGTGTTCCTCTCAAAAAGTTTCTTGGATCTCTGCACACTTTGCTCTTCCACTGATCTTCGTATCATCTGCAAACTTTGACACACTATGGATGCTCCCAACTCCACAACATTTATATAAATTGTGAATAATTGCAACCCCAACACTGATCCCTGAAGCACGCCACTAGTCACTGATTGCCAGATATGAATAGCACTCATTTAGGCCCACCCTTTGCTTCCTGTTACTCAACCAATCTTCTATCCATGCTAATACTTTACGCATAACGCCATCTTTATCTTCTGCCGCAGTCTATTGTGCAGCACCTTGTCGAAGACCTTTTGGAAATCGAGATACACTACATCCACGGGGGCGGCGTTGTCTACCTTGCTCATAATGTCTCCATACATTACCAAAATACTTGTTAAGCATGACCTGTCCTTCAAGAACCAATGTTGTGTCTGCGCAATGGGCCGATTTTTGTCAAAATGTATTGCTATTTTTCCCTTGGTAATACGCTCATGCATCTTCCCCATTGCACAGATTAAGCTAACTGGTTTATAATTCCCCATCTTTTATCTACCAGCCTTATTAAACAGTGGCATCTCATTTGCTGTTTTCCAATCTGCTGGGACTGCCTCAGAGTTCAGCAAATTTGAGAAAATTACCACAATTGCATTTGTTACTTCTCCCCCTATCTTTTTAGTACCCTGGAATGCATTTAATTCGGGGACTTGTCTGCCTTTAGATCTATTAGCTAACCCAACACTACCTCCTCCGTAATAATGATTATGCACATGTCCTCACCTACCCTCATCTATTTTTCAGTTACTGGCATGTTATTAGTGTCTTCCACTAGGAAGATCGATACAAAATAACTGTCAATCCCTCAGTCATTTTATCATATCCTATAACTGAGTGCTCCTTCTCATCCTCTAAAGGACCAACATTTACGTTAGCCACTCATTTTCATTTTATATATTTAGGGAATCATCTGCAACCTTTTTTCATATTCTGTGCTAGTTTTTTTTTCTTGTGTCTATTCTACTTTTCTTTATAGCTCTTTTCATGGCTTTCTGTTTACCTTTAATGGTTTTCCAATCTTCTAGATTCCTGCTGTTTTCTTGGCCACTTTGCCTGCCTCCTCTTTAAACTTGGTAGTCTTGCTTATTGTTTCGACACCCGATGCAGATTACCCCTTTTCTTAGAGTCTTTCCTTTTTACTGAATATACTTTTGCTAAGGATTTGAAAGATTCCTTTGAACATATTCCACTGCCAGTCAACTCTCACTGTAAAGTCTGTGTTTTCAGTCGACTTTAGCCAAATCCGCTCTCATTCTAATGTTGTCTCCCTTGTTTCCGCAAAGGACCCTGGTATTGGATTTTATCTTCACACTCTCCATCTGTATTTTAAATTCAACCATACTGTAAACATTCCTTCCAAGTTGATTTCTAACTATGAGGTTATTAATTATTCCTGTCTCATTACACAGGACCAGATCTAGCATAGCTTGCTCCTTATTGTGCGTGCTTTTATTTTAGAGCAGTCAAACCCAGATATTTCGTATTCACTGCTTTTTCATCCTTCAAAAATAAAACAAGGAAAGCATGACTTTGTTAAAGGAATAGCATTTTCACAACACTAGACTTGGGTCTTTATCAAATAGTCTTTGAAAATCCAAATTCACTGCATCTATTGCTCCGCCATAATTTATTTCCCAGTCGGATTCTCAAATATAATTCAACTTTAATAATTTGACATTGACTTGATCCATGTTCATTACTTTCAAACTAATTTAATTCTCAAAGTTTCCTAGCAAAGCATTCTTTCTAATAGACTCTTGTATTGTCCTGACTGCTTCTTTGTTGATAAGCAGACTGTAATTCCCTGCTGTCACCCTGCCTCCTTTAGAAATATTGAGGTTATATTTGCTGCTCTCAAATCTGTCAAAATCATCAGGAATTCGGAAGACAGCAAGCAAAGTATCCATTATTCCCATGGCCACCTCCTTTAGGGATCAGATATATAGATTATCAGGCCATGGGGATTTATCAGATTTCAGTCCAAATATTTGCTCCAAAACTGATTTATTTACTGATTTGATTGTATTTCCTGCTTTTTTTTCTCAGTCGACCTAGAATTGCTTGGAATTTTTTACTTTTTTTCTTTCATGAAGGCAGAACTGAAGTTTTTGCTTCATAACCTGCCATTTTCCTGTTCTCCATTCGCTGATTTTGGACTGTAAGGAAGCAACAGTTATCATTTCCAACATTTCACCTTGGTATATTGTACTTTGAGAAACTTTTATGTTTCACGCTTGTTTAATGTACTCTTCTGAAACCAATTACATCCTGTCGTAAGCTGTTCAATGATTGACCTTCCACAGCCATACAATCACAGAAGCATAGCATCGAAATTACAGCACGACCTGTAATTTACTGTAATTTCGAACTTTACTACATGAGTCCCATAACCATGAATGGTTTGTCACTTCAAGTGCTCGTCCTAATGCTGTTTAATGGTTGTGAGGTGACCCCTGATAACTACGCCCCCCCACGAGGTGAATCTCTGTACCCCCTCCAGAACAATCACATCCTTCCTGTAATGTGTCTCCCAGAACCTCAAATAGTATTCCATCTTGGCCTAACCGAAGTGCTACATAGCTCTTGTGATTTATGCCTCAACGAGTGAAGGCTATGCCCACTGTTTCCAATGATTTCTTACGTAACCTTTGATCCTCCCCCGTTACATTCACGGATGCGTGGAGAAGCACCCTCTGAACTTCCTGGTGTGCTGCCATTCATTGTGTACTCTCCTGTCTGGTTCCTTCCTCCGAAGTACATCACCTCATATTTATCAGGGTTTCATTCCATCTGCCATTGATCCGCCCATCTGCCCATTCCATCTGTATCTTCCTGTAACATAAAAACAATCCTCCTCACTGCCGAACACCCAGCCAATATTTGTGTCAAACACAGACTTGCGTATCACGCTGCCACTCCCCCTCCACTTTCACACCTACATCATTTATAAATACCACAAATAATAAGGGACACATCAGGGAACACCGGCTCCAGTCACACAAAGAGCCTTCTACTCACATATATTTTTTGCAAAATTTTCTCCAACACTGATCTGAAATACACTGGTCTATAGGTCCCTGCTCTATCTCTACAACCCTTCCTATAAAGTGTGTTCTCCAGTCCTCGAGCACCTCACCTGTGACCAGATTCTATTTAAACATTTGCATCAGCGCTCTCATCCTTGTCTCCAACAGCAGCCTGAGATGTAACTGAGCTGGACTTGGGTACTGGCCCAGTTTTATACCAGCCAAAACCAACAATCCCTGCTCACATCTTACATCAATCTGTTCAAGAGCTCACCAGTGAACCTTCTTGAATGTTGTACCTACCTCCTCCTTTTCAGACGTAAACAGACGTGAAGTTCTCAGATAACAATCAATCAGCGTTCTCCAGTTTCAAACAAAGATTCCCGCCTCAATCTCAGACCAGGTCTCCTCAGCAGACCATCGTGCCATCTGAGAGATTAATCAGGAGAATGCCCATTCAGTATATGTGATCAGGAAATTTTACTCAGATCAAGACATCAAAATTGTACAGGTACAGTCCACCCAACTCTCTGTGTTACTAGTGCAGAATGTATTTACTTCTAGTAGGAGAAAATGACTGGAGAAGCTGAATCTGTACGGAAGCAAACACATGCTAGAGATCACAGTGAGTCAGACAGCACCGTAAAGAGAGAGCAATCTGACACTTTGTGTCCTGTTGATTCTTCATCGTCTGTATTCGGATTCCCTTTAAATGAAGGTGTTTAAAGGGGCACAGCTCTGAAATCTGTGTCACAACAGCGTACACTGGTCTGCAGTCACACAAACAGCCTTTTACAGCCACCTATGTTCTCCAATAGTTTCTCTAATGCTTACCTTCCACGTTTGCATATGTTCCTCACAATACTCTTTGATTTAATGTTTTCTGATAACTTACTGTGTGTGCTGATTAAACCTTCTCCTGAATACCAGACGGTACCACATTCACTGATTATAACTTCCCTTTCATAAATGCAGAACAACTCCTTGAAATTTGCTATTACTTACTCAGTGTCCATTAAGATCTTCGTTACAATTGCTTGCAGCAGATTCCCTTCTGTGGATGACAAATAACTGTCCTGCAGTCCTCCACTCTCCCACTTCTTCCCTTCGTTATTCATTTGAATGCATTTATAACCTTCCGAAGTGAATACAGAAAAGTACAGCGGTTCCTATTGCAATCAACATGTGCATTGCTGTTTTCTCTGAAATGTCAGTTTGAATTATATCTGGTCTGTCAGAATTATCAATCCTCATCCCACTTCTGTTTCCAAATGCTATCGCATAACTGTATATGAATGGTTTTAGTCTTTAGTTACAAAGGTCCCATGATGACTTGGTACTTCTGGGAGATTGTCTGGATCTTCCTCTTTGAAGACAGACCCAATGTCGCTGTTTCGTCTCCTTGTCATTTTCCTGTTCTCTACAATAAATTCTCGTATCCACACATTCGCTGTACCACATTTGATTTTGTTATCATTTACATTTCAAGTATCAACAGACGCTTTTCGCCAGTATTTACAAATAACAAAGTCAATCACAGCACAGGAACAGGCCCTTCAGCCTTCTAAACCTACGTCAAGCCTCCTCTGTATCTTGTAAATTTCAGTAATGTCACCCTCATTCATTTCAACCACTGTTACAATAAGCTTCAAACTGCAATTTGAGAGGGAGAGGGTACAATCGGAAATGACAATATTTCTGTTGAATAAAGGGAACCGTGGAGCTATGAGGGAGGAGCTGGCCAAAGTTCAATGGTGTAATACCTTAGCAGGGATGACAGTGGAGGTACAATGGCGGATATTTCTGTGCTACATTTGATCTTGGTATCATTTTCCTTTCAAGTGTCAACAGACGCTTTTTGCTAGTATTTACAAATAACAAAGAAAATCACAGCACAGGAACAGGCCCTTCAGCCGTCCAATCCTGTGTCGATCCAGATCCTCTATCTAAATCTGTCAGCTATTTTCTAAGGATCTGTATCCCTCTGCTTCCTCCTATTAAATGACACTATCGTCCCCGCCTCTACCACCTCCACTGGAACGCATTCCAGCCACTCACTACCCTCGACGCAAAGAACTTTTCGAGCCTATCTCCAATAAACTTTTCCCGTTGCATCTTGAAATCTTGACCCCCAGTAACTGGGTCCCCCACTCTGGCAGTAAGCTTATTGCTATCCACACTGTTTACATCTCTCATGATTTTGTAGACCTCAATCAAGTCTTCCCTCAACCTCCGTCTTTCTAATGAAAATAATCCTAATCTAACAAACCTATCTTTATATGTCATTCTCTCCATACTAGGCAATATTCTGGTGAAAATTCTCTGCCCCTTTTCCAAAGCATCCAGATCCTTTCAGTAATGTGGCAAACAGAGCTGTCGGCAGTATTCTGAATGTGGTCGAACCAAAGTCATGTATAACTGTAATATGGCCTGCCTACTCTTGTACGCAATACATTCCAACAGATTCCCTCCTGTGGGTGACGAGTTAACTGGTCTGTGGTTCTCCACTTCTTAAATTGTTGGAATGCAGGAAGGAAAGTATGCTGTATGCCTTCTTGAGCATTCTATCGACCTGCCACTTTCAGCGAACAATGGACCTGAACACCCAGATCTCTCTGTACATCAATTTTTCCCCATGGCTTTTTCCAGTTACTGTATAATTCGCTCTTGAATTGGATCTTCCAAACTCCATCACCTCACACCTGCCATTTCTACATTCAACTCTGCAATCTATCTATATTCAGTTGTGTTCTCTGACAGTCCCCTCTACTTTCTGCTACTCTAACAATCTAAGTGTAATCTGCAAACTTGCTAATCAGACCACGTATACCTCCCTTCAGACCATGTAAGTATATCACAAAAAACAGTAGTCCCAGTGCGGATCCCTGTGAAACACCACACAGAACAGTTCTCCATTTTAAGAAACTCCCTTCCATTACTACTCTATATCTCCTGTTGCCCAGCCACTCCTCCATCCATCTAGCTAGGACGCACTGGACTCTTCCGACTTCACCTTCTCCATCAGTTTATCTCATCAAAAGCCTTAGTGACGTCATACCTCCCACTACATCACACTGATCAGAAGTAAACTCCATCTGCCACTACACTCCCCACTTTATATCTGATCGATATCAGACTGTAGTCTGAGAACATCTGCTTCACTGTGGACTACACCATCACCTTTCCTGTCATCTGCAAACCTACTAATGATACCTTATGCTTTCACATCCGAGTCATTAATGTACATAATAAACAGCGATGGTTCCTGTACAGATTATTGTGGTTCCCGCCCTGGGCAAAAGCTTTCAATCACAAAACCAACCCTCCACCAATTATGGATCCGATTTTCCAACTTGCCTTGCATCCCGTGGACTCTTCCCTTTTGGACCAGCCTTCTATGTGGGACCTTGTCAAAAGGCCTTAATGAACTCCATGGAAGCCACATCATCTGCACTATTCTCATAAATATTTTCAGACACCACTTCAAAAACTCAGCTGAATTCATCTGACAGGGTCTTCCTCTCCCAAATCTATGCTGACTATCCGTAATTAATTATTGCCTTTTGGCATGGTGATCCATTCTGTGCCTCAGAATTGTTCTCAATAATTTCCCTCCCACTGCTGTCAGACTATCTGCTCTGTAATTACCTGGCCTTACCCTGCTGCCTTACTTGAACAAAGGAACCACATTAGCGATCCTCCAGTCAGTCGGCACTTCACCTGTGACCAGCAAAGTATTAAATATATCCACCAGGGCCCCAACAATCTCCTCCCTTACCTCCCATAGCAGCCTGGCATAAATTTCATTGACACTGGGGATTTTTCCACTTTATGCCTGTGAAAACATTTATTACGTCCTCCTTTTTGATTTTAACATGTTCTAGTTCCTCAGTGTCCCAACTGAAATCCCCGGCTACAATGCGTTTCTCCTGTGTGAATACAGGTGTGAAGTGATCATTGAAGACCTCACCTAATTCCTCTGGTTCCATGCACAGATTGTCCCTTTGGTTTCTAAGACGCCCCACTGCTTAGTTGGGAATCCTCTTAATCTTACTATTGTCATAAAATACCTTGTGGCTTTTCGAATTCTGTGAGAAGCGCGGGAAGAGATTGCAGGGCCCTTTGCAGAGTTATTTGTATCATCAACAGTCCCTGTGAAGTGCTGGAAGACTGGAGAGTGGCTCATGCTGTTTCATCAGTTAAAGGCTGCAAGGAAAAGCCAGAAAGCGACAGACCACTGAGACAGACGTCAGTGGTGTGTGAATTGTTTTAATAGATTCGAAGAAATTCATGCAGATGGAAAAGCAATGGCAGATTAAGGACGATCAGCATGGGTTTATGTGTGAGAAATGATATCCAACAAACCTGATTGAGTTTTTGAGGAAGTGGACAGGAGGAAGAGTGGGAGATGGTGTGTAAAAGGTTCTGCATAGTCGACTGGTTAATAAGATGCGATCCAGGGAGAGCTGCACTAATAGATACAAAGTTAGTTTGGTGGTAGGAGACAGAGGGTAGTGACATGGGTTTGTTGTTCTGAATGGACAATGTGACCATTAGTGTGTGGCAACGATTGGAGCTGGATCGACTGTTTTTCTTCATTCATATAAACGATTTAGAGGAGAATATAGGAGGCATAGTTAGTACATTTATGGGTGACACTAAAGTTGGTGTCAGAGTGGTCAGTGAAGAAGGTTGTCTCAGGTTTCCATGGCACGTTGATCCGGTGGGTCAGTGGGCTGAGGACCAGCAGATGGAGTCTAATTTATTTAAATGCGAGTTGCATTTTAGTCAGGGGAAAAGAGTAGGACAAAAACAGTTAATGGTGCAGCTCTGAGTAGTATTTTCAAAGAGAGAGAGATGGGTACTGGTACACAGTTGCTTGGATGTGGTGTCACAGGTAGATAGGGTGGGGAAGAAAGCATTTGTATCCATTTACCTTCATTAGTCAGAGCTTGGGAGACTGAGTTGGGACACCATATTGTGGCTGCACAGGATATTGGTTGAGACCATTTGCAACCATTTAATGATGACCATAAAAGCATTGTTGATCATCAGGAAAATCTCATCTGGTCCACTTATACCCTGAAGAGAAGGATATCTGACATTCTGACTCGGTTTGGCTGAGATGTGTTTTCAAACCCACAGCAACATGGTTAACTCTGAGCTGCCCTCTTGCAAATATAAGTGGGGAATGAAAGCTGGTGCAGCTAGTGACACCCACATCCCATGATTGTATCAATAAAAAGACATATTTCCCTCCTACTTCACATCTGACACCAGCTTGGAGTTGATCTTTATCCTGCAGATTGTGAATGTTTGTGTGTGTGTGGTGGTATGAATGTTCAGTTCTGTGTGTATGCGTTGGCACCACTCCTCGTGCAGAACAACCCTCGGTTATCGCTATATCTTTCTCTAGTCTCTGAAGCATTCCTTATGTCTGTAACTGCCTTTCGGCCCAAATATTCTCCTGTTCCTCCAGTTTCTGTCATTATCGAATGTCCTTTATCCCCTCCTGCCCTGTTAATGTCTGGTCAAACCCCATTGTCACTTTCTATCTCGATAAACTGGTTTGAGTCCCACAACTTCCTCTGTATTTGTAATTGTTTCCCTGTCCCATAATCCTACATATCTCTTGAACCAACTCCAGCATATATTGCCCTCCCTCACTCTGTGAACCCCTCCTGTCACAACAATCCATATCGGCTTTTTATTGTCGTTGAGGCCCTTATCACACTTCATGTATCTGTCAGCACATCCAATACATTCAAGTCTCCCGTATCATCTCATTAAAGCCCAACAATGTTTCCGCTTCCTACAGCACTCCTCTTATTGGGATAACCCTTGCTCTCCCTTTAAAATCTGCTTCAACATTTTGATCGCTCTTTTGTCAGTTTCTGAGACACTCTGCCTTCCAAATTGTTAGCTTTTATTGACAGTCTTCGAAGCCTGTTTTATTCTAATTTGATTCTTAAAGACCCGAGGCATTCACTGATTCGTATTTCTTGCTGAAGTTTGGTCTGTGCCAAGGGAATGTCCTTTTGTTGAATATTTTCTTGCTGTTAATTTAGAGGCATACATTTCAGTCTGTTTACCCTGTGAACTTTGGGCAGTTCTCCCCTCATACCTATGTAGTTTGCTTTGTTTAAATTTCAGACTGTTGGGTGTACTTGGAGTGGTCACTGTGGAACTTCATAATCCATTTGAATTCCACCTTACTACCCAAGCGCCCAGGCCCCATCCAACTGCTTGCCAAGGACGGAGTGACTCTGATCAAAGACAAAGAAACCATTAAACAACGCAGGGGGATCACTTCAGAGACTTCCTCAACCAGGGTTCTGTCATCGATCAGAGCGTCCTTGACCGTATACCACAACACGCTCCACACCACGTGCTCAGCAATGCCCCAGCCCCACACGAAGTAGAGAAGGCTGTCCGCCAGCTCAAGAACAACAAGGCTGCTGGAGCAGACAGTCTCCCTGCTGAGGTATTGAAATGCGGAGGCACAGAGCTCTTGCAGCTACTCCAGATCCTGAGTCAACAGAATTCTCCACTCCAGAGAGACGAGGAAGCACAGGCCGGGGATGGAGACTGGGATTTTCCAGATCTCTGTGGGACTCAGGGCCATTCTCCATATGTTACCCTCACTGCATCAGTCTAATTTTCCATTCTATCTGTCTCCTGTAAGTACTCAGGAAGTTCCTGACTCAATAGATTTCTCAGCTGCTGGGTTCTCATTGAAGATGGTTGGTCAGCCACAGAGACAAAGGGCAGGAAGACCTGCAGCCTTCAATAAATCCTGCAGTGAGGTAAGATCACTCACAGTGCATAGCGCAGAGAGCAATGAGAGGGCTCCAAACATCGGCCAACAAGACATGACATAGTTACAGATCTGGAGGGGGAGCACAGTACAGACATACCCCAAGCTCAATCACCGCCCCTACTTTAACTTACTTTGCACTGAGACAGCATCGGGAATTCACAATTATCAATCCAGGCCTGTGCTGTCTTAGTGAGCATCCGTACAACAGAGGGGAAAGCAGGCCTCCCAAAAGAGGATGGGAATGCTGCCTGAGATCTTTCTGTTCTGTGTTCCCTCTCCAACATTGTATCTATGGTATGTCTGATGGACCAGTCTCTTCAATAATTTGTAATTCCTTCATTAGTTCCCATCCCTGTAACCTCCTCCCTTCCTTATAGCCCCTCCCCATATTTGAAATGTGCTGCATTCCAGACGACCATCCCTATCGCTGTAAGTTGCTTCAGTGTCTACAACATGCCTTACCTCGATAGTCTCTTCCTCCAGTAAATTGATACAGAATCATACAGCACGAAAACAGAACCATCAGTCCGACTAGTCCATGATGACTAGGTTTCCCAAACTGAACGAGACTCATTTGTCTGTGTCTGGCCCATATCCCTTCAAACCTTCTCCTCTCCATGTACCTGCCGAAATGTCTTTTCCATGTTGTAATTGTTCTTGTTTCTCCCATGTGCCCCTAGCATTCCTTTCTATCTCTCCACCATCCTCTGTGGGTAATGTTGCCCCTCATCTCCCTCTTTGAATCTTTGCTGTCTCATCTCACGTGCATGCCTTTAGTTTTGGAATCACCTAGCATTGGCTTTTCACCTTCCTTATGGACTGCATGGTTTTATAAACCTCTATAAGATCAACCCGTAGCCTCCTCTGCCCAAGGGAAATATTGAGGACAATGTTACAAATATCACCAACTTATGTACTCAATGTTCTGATCCATAAACGTAAGTGTGCCAAACTCCGCATTCCCCACTCTGTCCACCTGTGATACCACTTCCAAGGAATAATATAACTGCACCCCTTGGACTCTCTTTGTCCGACAACACTGCCCATGGCTCTACCAGTAACTGTTATCATTCTCGTTGGTTTGTCTTAATAATATCCAACACCTGATTTTAAACTCCATCTTTCATTCCTTCATCTACTGGCCCAGTTGGTCAAGGTCCTCTTTGGTAACCGTATTCACTGCCCTCTATCAAATTAATTTGAACATCCATAAAACTTAGGAACAATGACTCCTATATTCTCAACCAAATCGTCTATGTGGATGATGCACATCAGTGGACCTTGCCCCGATCCTGATACCACACTGCTGTTTACAGGCCTCAAGTCTGAGCAACAATCCTCTCCCACCACACTCTGTCTCCAACTGTCAAGCCAATTTTGTATCCAGTTGGTGAGTTCAACCTGATCGCATGTGATCTAACCTTACAAACCAGTATATCATGATAAACCCTGTCAAAGACCCTGCTGACGGTAGTGTAGGCAATGTATGGTCACCACTTCAACAAAAACAATCAAGTTAGTGAGACCTGACTTTGTCTGCACAAAGCCGTGCTGACAATCTTTCATCAATCCTTTCCAAATGCATGTGACTCCTGTCTGGCAGAACCAGTTCCACATCTTACCCACCACTGACATTGGGCTAATTGGTCTTTAGTTACCTGGCTTTCCATCACAGCCTTTCTTAAATAATGACAAAACCATATTCTTGTCATCAACGTACTGCATGGAAACTGACGCTTCAGTTGAAACAAACCATAATCTCGAAGTAAAGTTGTCCCAGCTGCCTGTTGCTGGCCCATATCCTTCTAAACCTTTCCTATTCATGTACTTAACCAAATGTCTTTTAAACGTTGTAACTGTACCGTCATCCATCACTTCCTCGGGAAGTTCATTCCACACTTGGACCACCCTCTGTTTAACAATTTGCCACTTATATCCTTTTGTTTTGAACATCTCTCTCCTTTAACCTTAAAAATGTGTCCGCTCCTCTTGAGACTCCCCCATCCTGGGGAAAAGACAACTGCCATTAACTCTATTCATATCACTAATCTTTTTTCATAAACATTCATAAGGTCATCTCTCATTCTCCAGGTTCCAGTGAAAAAAGACTCAGCCTGTCCAGCCATTTTTCAGAACTCAAGCTTTCCATACCCATCAATGTCCTGGTAAATCTCTTCTGAACATCCTGCAGCTTAATATCATCCTCCCTATAACTGGGGCGACCAGAACTGGACAGAGTAATGCCAGAAGAGGCCTCACCAATGTCCTTACAATGTCAACCTGACGTCCCAAATCCTACACTCAATGGACTGAGCAATAGTCAGGCATGCCAAACATTGTCTTATCCATCCTGTGATGCAAACTTCAAGAATGATGTACCGGAACACGGAGGTCCCGCTGCTCTAAAACACGAACCGAGGCCCTAACATTAATTGTATAAGCTCTACCCTTGTTTGCTTTACCAAGTGCACTACCTCGCATTTATTTAGATGGAATCCCATCTACAGTTTTTCAGCCCATTCACGCATATCATCAAGATCGCTTTGTAATCTTAGCAAACCTCCTTCACTGTCCACGATTTCACCCTCCAGCCTTACAACCCATCAAACATGGCTGTCAATGGTACCTTTGCTCCGGGCTCCACAATTTCTTCCCTAGCATCCCACAATGTCCTTTGGTACACATAATCAGGTCCTGGGGCTTTCCATAACTTTGTGTTTTAAACCTCCAGCACCACCTCTTCTATAACGTGCACTCTTTTCAAGTACTAGAGAAGTACAGCATGGAAACAGACCCTTCAGTCCCCAACTCGTCTAGGCTGACCAGAAGATCTAAACAAATCCATCCCATTTACCAGCATTTGACCCATATACTGCTAAACTCTGACTATTCATATACCCATCCAGATACCTTTCAAACATTGTCATTAGTATCAGTCTCTGTTACTTTCTCCCTCAGCTCGTTCCATACCCGCATCACATTGTGCATGAAAAAGCTGTCCCTTCGGTCCCTTCTAAACCTTTCCTCTCTAACCTTAAAACTATGCCCTCTAGTTTTGGACTACCAAACCCCTGGGAAAACACCTTGAATGTTTACCCAATCCACGCACCTCACATTTATATAAACCTCTGTACGGTCACCTCTCAGTCTCCAATACTCCAACGAAAATAACCCCAGCTTATTCAGCAACAACCCTGGCAACAGCTTGTGAATCTTTTCTGAGCCCTTTCAAGTTTCACAACATCGTTCCGAGAGCAGGGAGACTGGAATTGCGGTGTACTCCAGTTGTGGGCTGAGATATTACTCTTGTCCCTGAGTTGCCCAGTCTTTGTTCACAGTAAGTTCTGGAGTGCAAAATGTGTTCAGGGTCTTAGCCATAACCTGCAGTTCCACACATCGATAGCCTCATTGACCTTTAAGGGCCCATATTTTGTCCCGAGTTACTCTTTTGTTCTTAATATAATTATACAATTACTTTTGGATTCTCCTTATCCTTATCTGCCAAAGCTATTTCATGTCACCTTTCTGCATTCCTGAGTTCCACCTGAAGTATATTCCTACAACCCCTCTGCTCCTCAGGGATTCCCTTGATCCAGCTGGCTATACCTGACATGTGGCCCCTTTTCCTTGACCAGACCCTCAATAGACAGCCAGTGTTTCCGAATGCTGTCAGCATTAACCTGCACGCAAACAGGAACATGGTGGGCGCTGACCGCTCAATGTATCTCACTTTTAAAATACTCTCACTTACCAGACTGCCCTTTCCCTGCAAATAGACTCACCAATCACCTTTTAAAAGTTCCTGGCTGATACGATCAAGATTTGGCTAGCCCCATTTTATATCTTGAACTTTGGGACCGGGTCTGTCCTTTTCCTTCGCTGCTTTCAAACTGATTGAATTGTGGTCACTTTGGCAAAATGCTTTCCCACTAACACCTCAGTCCCTTTCACTACCTTGTTTCCCAAGGGGAGGTCAGGTTTCCTTCCTTTCTCGCGACCCCTTCGATGCTTTCTGTGGTCTCTCTACCTTGAAACGATGATTTGCTAGTCCTGCCCCTCCCTCAGCTGTGTTTCTGTAATAACGATAATCTTCCAGTGCCATGTTCCCATCCATCCCCTGAGTTCATCTTCCTTAGCTGTCAGGCCCCTCGCATTGAAATAAATGCAGTTTAATCATCAGGTTTCCCCTATTCCCTGATATGTTCTTGCCTGCCTTTTCTGTTGAAATTGCTCTCTTTAACTTGTGTACCAATCTCAAACTTTCTGACAGTTTAAGGTCCAACACACTGCCAGACTAGTTTATATCCTCTCAAACCCCTCCAGCAATTTGCCCAACAGGGTGTTGGTCCCCATCTCACCCCCAGGTCAGGTCCATTCCCCACTCTGTCTCCCTGTGCTGACACCTCCACCTATGGACATGTTCACCAAGGTCCCTGTGCGCCTCAGAACTCAACAAGGACCTACCGTTCATTATGTCTGTCCTTCGCTTATCGTTCCTTCCACAGGGTATTACCTCACTTCGATCACTACTAAACTTTTCTCAGATTATCATATGATTGGCATCGGACTGTAGACTGAGACCATCCCCCTCACTGTAGACAATACCTCACCTTTCATGTCACCTGCAAACCTACTAATGATTTCTTCTGCTTTCGCATCCGAGTTGTTAAAGTACATAATGACCAAGAATGGCTCCTGCACAGATCCCTGTGGTACACCCGCTGGTGAAAGAATTTCAAACACTAACAAATTCATCCACCAAATGTGGATCCAATTTACCAGCTTGCCTTGGCCCACGGTCTCTTTCCCTCTGGGCCAGCCTTCCATGTGGGACCTTGTCAAAAGCCTTACCCAACTCTAAATAAACCACATCATCCGCACAGCCCTCCTCAATATTTTTAGATACCATTTCAAAAACCTCCACGGAGTTTCTCAGACAATATCTTCCTCTACCCGAGCTGATCCTAACCTTTGCAAGTGTTGATTCATCCACAGAATTGTTTCAAATAATTTCCCTCACACTGCTGAGAGACTATCTGCTCTGTAAATACCTGGCCTATCCCTGCTGCCCTTCTTGAACAAAGGAACCATATTACCGATCCTCTAGTCATTCGGCACTTCACCTGTGGCCAGCAAAGTATTAAATATATCCACCAGGGCCCCAGCAATCTCCTCCCTTACCTCCCATAGCAGCCTGGGATACATTTCATTGGGTACTGGGGACTTCCCCACCTTTATGCCTGTGAAAACATTTAATAACACCCGCCCCCTTATTGACGTTAACATGTTCTAGAGCCTCGCCATCCCAACTGAAATCCCCGGCTACAATGTATTTCTCCTGTGTGAATACAGATGGGAAGTATTCATTGAAGACCTCATCTACTTCCTCTGGCTCCACGCTCAGATATTCCCTTTGGTTTCTCATAGGCCTTGCTCTTTCCTCAGTAATCCTCTTATTCTAACTATACTGATAAAGTACCTTGTGACTTTTCCTTAATAGTATTTGACAAGGTTATTTTATGGCCCTTATTTGTCCCTTATTTCTAAGGACCCCCTTGCACTCCCTACACTTTTAGATGGCTTCGCCTGGTTTTATTACACTGTATTTTTTAAATCAATCTCATGATATCGCTTTATCAGTATTCGCTGGACTTTTTGCCTTTACTATTCCCTTGTCAGGAACACACTAGCCCTGAATTTTCTCTGTATCACTTTAACATACTCCCACTTCCCTAACATAGACCCAACTGCAGATAGTTCTCCAAGTCTATGTTTACCAGATCCTCTTTATTGATAGTGATACTGATAGGAGACTCAGTTCTGAGGGGGACAGACAGGAAACTGTGCAGCTGCAGAAGAGACCCCAGGATGGTGTGCTGCCTCGCTGATACCAGGGTCAAGGATGTCCCTGAGACGTTACTGAACATTTTGAAGGGGAGGGGTAGGAGCCATTGGTCATTGTGCACATCGGTCCACATGATAGAGGTAGACAAAGTGATGGGATCCTGTGAAATGAGTATCAGGAGTTAGGTAAGAGTTTTGAAAGGATGACCTCAAGGGAAGTGATCTACAGATTATTGCCAGTGCCACCTGCACCGTTGAGGATTGAAATAGATAGATAGGCCAGATAGATGTGTGGCTGAGGAGCTGGGGGAGGGGGTAATATTTGGATCATTGAGATCTCTTACGGGGTAGGGGTGACCTGTACAAGGGGGAACAAGTTTGCCTTAAACCAGAGGGACACCAGCATCACCGTGAGCGAAATTTGTGAGTGTTGCCTGGCGAGGGTTTAAACTAGGTTGGCAGGGACTCTGAGTAAGAGAGTTACCATCGGCCAGTCAGGGGATAAATACATCAGCCACCGAGAACAAGTTTCCTATTCTGGATATCCTGGGGCACAGTCAAGGGAGGGAAAAGACTACTGGTTTAACGTGCAGTGCATTTATTTCAACACACGAGGCCTGACTTGTAAGGCAGATGAGCTCAGAGCATGGATTGGCTCTGGGGACTGGGATGTTATAGCTCTGACAGAAACATGGCTGAGAGAAGGGCAGGACTGACAGCTCCCTGTTCCAGGATACAGAAGCTACAGGTCTGACAGCGTGAGTAAGATGGGAGAGTTGCACTTTTGATAAGGGAGGGCAGAACAACAGTGCTTAGAAAGGATACACTTAAGGGATCATCAAATGAGTCCATATGGTTAGAAGTTAGAAACAAAAAGGGGATGGACTCTGTTGGGACAGTAGTCCAGATTCCCAAAAAGCCAGCGGATACTAGAGGAGCAGATGTGTAGAGAGATTGCAGGTATCTATAGAAATAATAATGTAGTATTGGTTGGAGATGTTAACTTCCCCTGGATGGACTGGGCCACCCACAGAGTAAAAGGCCTGTACGGAGTGCAATTTGACAAATGTGTCCAAGAAATTTTCCTAAACAAAGATGTAACGCTAACAAGGCCTAACTCTACTCAGGCGGGAGCAGCACGGGACCTCCTCTCAGAAAGCGAGTTCTGGAAAGTGACTGAAGTGTCAGTCAGAGAGCACTTCGGGTCCAATGATCACAACTGTCTTCGTTAGAACAGAGTTATGGAAAAGAATCAGACGGGTCCCCAGATGAAACTGGAGCAGGGCCAGGTTTGGAGGGGCCATTAGGCAGGATTGGGTGAATTAAAAACCACAGAACACCAGGCTATAGTCCAATAGATTTATTTCAAAGCACCATCTTTCGAAGCGCAGGCGATAATACTAAAAGGTGAAAGGCAGAAACTAAATGTGTTTGATATTACATTCCATGACACTGCTATCCTGTTGTTATAAATTCTGCGCCATACGACTGTGCTCCACCACCACCTGATGAAGAAGCAGCGCTCTGAAACCTAGTGCCTCCAAATAAACCTGTTGGACTGTAAGCTGGTGTTGTGCGATTTTTACCATTGCCCACCCCAGTCCAACACCGGCTCCTTCACATTATGATTACCATTGATTGTGTCAGTCTGTTTGAAGGAAAAGGAATGATTAGCAATGGGTTTAATCAATCCATATCTTTTTCCAGTCCGAAAGACACGATCAATCTGTGGAGACCCTGCAATCCTCTCAGGTCCCTGCAGCATTCCTGATCTGTAGAACTCACTCCAATGCCTGTTACTCTCCTGATCCAGTTCTGAAAAGACTCATATCTGTGCAACATCCTCCCATGGCTATCTCCTACCCTGTCAATGCAAGCTCCTCCAGTCTCTCCATCAATCTACTCATCTCAATAACCTTCTCCAGCTCTTACACCTCTATCCGTGTAAATGCCACACTCCCCTACAAACCTTCCCACTTTGACTAAACTGCAGGAGGTTTAACTTCCTTATCTGTGAAACTGTCTCCAACCATCCCATCCTACCAACATCCTTGTGCCTGTAAACTGCTTCATCCCTCCCAACCTCCCCATCTCCACGAACTCCTGTAGGCCCTATAGCTCTGTAACCTCTTGTGGTTCTATGGTCCTCGCTCCCTGTGAAACTACCTCCCGTCCTCACATCCCTCCTAATCTGGGTTGTCTGCTTCAGATCAGATCATTGCTGTGCCTGTTACCCTCGACAATCCTAGCAACCCTTTCTATTTGTGTCTCTTCATTCAGATCCCATCTCTGCAGTTTTCTGAAACCTCTTTATGCCATTGTAGCCCTCCCAATTTAGAACGTAGAACAGTAAAGCACAGCACAGGCCCTTTGGCCTCAATGTTGTGCTGACCTTTTACCCTACAGACCCTACATTTTTACTATCATCCAGTTGCCTATCTAAGAATTGCTTAAATGTCCCTAATGTTTTGAACTCTGCTACCACTGTTGGCAGTGCATTCCACGCACTCGCTACACGCTGTGTAAAGAATCCACCCCTGACATCTCCTATAAACCTTCCTGCAATCATCTTCAACTTATGCCACCTCATCATTTCCATTTTTGCAATGGGAAAGTATATGGTTATCCTCTCTATCTAAGCCTCAAATCATCTCATTCACCTCTATGAAATCACCTCTCATCCCTTTTCATTCCAATGAGAAAAGCCCTAACTCCCTCAAATATTCTTCGTAAGATCGCCCCTCCAGTCCAGGCATCATCCTGATAAATCTCCTCTGCAACCTCTTTTAAGCTTCCACATCTTTCTGATAATGAGGCAACCAGAATTGAACGCAATAAACCAAGTGTTGTCTAACCAGAGCTCGATAAAGCTGCAGCATAATCTCATAGCTCTTAAATTCAATCCCCCGCTAATGAAAGCATACACGTCACATGCCTTCTGAACAAGGCTATCAGTTTGAGTACCAGCTTTGAGGCATCAGTGGAAGTGGACCCCAAGATTCTTCTGTTCCTCCACACTGTCAAGAATCCTTTCTTTCTCTCTGTAAAGGTTTTCTGCGGAATCGTTCAATCTTAAACCCTCCGTATCTTGGTAACCTGTTCCAATCCCTCCAACACTCGTAAACCGGGAAACCTCTTAAAGTCCCGACAATCCTCCTTACCTGTGTAACCTCCTTTATTAGTGTCTTCCCTCAAAATTACTGAAACATCTATTTGCCACAGCAATACTCCTGACATCTGCATAACTCTCCAGAATGGCTGTGCACAGCTTCAGGTTCCCAGGCTGGGAGATATGAGTTCAGATGTGAATCTTTTTGCCCGTTCTGTCTTTGTGCCAGATACTGATCTGGTGCTGCTCAGGTAGAAAGCATCCTCCGTGTATCTGGTAACCTCCAGGTCTATGTTCCTGTCCAGAGGTCACCTCATCGATGCCTTCCTTTGGAAAGCTCTTTATTTTGACATTATTGTCAAGCGGCAGTTTCGCAACTTGCAGGAATTGGGGAGTTGCCATTTTGAGAGAATGAAACGTTTATCATTGGGAATTGGGAAGCCTTTAAAAATGAAAACAGCAGTCCAGAGACAGTGTACAGTATTCCTGTTAGGGTCAAAGGAAAAGCTGATAGGTGTATGGAATACTGGATATGGAGAGAAATTGAGGTTTCAGTGAAGAAAAAGAAGTAAACATATCTCAGGAGAGAATGTGAATCCTGAGAAGAGGCTAAAGGTAGGAGTGCACTAAAGTGGGAAATCAGGAGGGTGAAAAGGGGGCACGAGATAGCTTGGACAAATAGTTTTAAGGAGAATCCCAGGGGTTTTCATAAAAACATAAAGGACAAAATGGTTACTAGGGAGAGAATAGGGCCCCTTGAAGATCAGCAAGGCAGCCTGAACATGGAGTTGCAGGAAATGGGGAGATACTAAAGAATTGTTTTACATCGGTGTTTACTGTGAGGAAGACATGGAAGATGTAGAAGGTAGGGACATAGATGGTGTCAACTTGCAAAATGTCCATATTACAAAGGAGGAGGTGCTGGATGTCTTGAAATGCATAAAGGTGGATAAATCCCCAGGACCTTATCAGGTCATAGAATCATAGAGATGTACAGCCTGGAAAAAGACAATTCAGTCCAACCCGTCTATGCCAACCAGATATCCCTACCGAACCTAGTCTCACCTGCCAGCACCCGGCCCATATCCCTCCAAACCCTTCCTATTCATATACCCATTCAAATGCCTCGTAAATGTTGCAAATTTGCCATCCTCCACCACTTCCTCTGGCAGCTCATTCCATGCCCGTACCACCCTCTGTTTGAAAAAGTTGCCCCTTAGGTCTCTTTTATATCTTTCCCCTCTCGCCCTCAAACCATACCCTCTCGTTCTGGACACCCCGACCCTTGGGAAAACGTTTTGTCCATTTATCCTGTCCATGCCCCTCAAAAATATATAAAACTCTATAAGGTCACCCCTCAGCCTCCGACGCTCCAGGGAAACCAGCCCCAGTCTTTTCAGCCTCTCCTTGTAGCTCAGATCCTCCATCCCGGGTAACATGCTTGTAAATTTTTCACAACGTCTTTCTGATAAGAAGGAGACCAGAATTGCATGCAATATTCCAACAGTGGCCTAATCAATGTCCTGTACAGCTGCAACATGACCTCCCAACTGCTGTACTCAGTACTCTGACCTATATAGGAATGCATACCAAATGCCTTCTTCACTATCCTATCTACCTGCGACTCTACTTTCGGAGAGCTATGAACCTGCACTCCAAGGTCTTTTGATTCAGGAACACTTCGTAGGACCTTGCCAGGACCTGATCAGGTGTAACCTAGAATTCTGTGAGAAGCTAGGGAAGTGATTGCTGGGCCCGTGCTGAAATATTTTTTATCATCGATAGTTCCAGGTGCGGTATCAGAAGACTCGAGGTTGACTAACGTGGTGCCACTATTTAAGCAAGATGGTAAGGAAAAGCCAGGGAACGACAATCCGGTTCGCCTGATATCAGTGGTGGGCAAGTTGAAGGAGGGAATCACGAGGGACAGTACTTTCATGTGTTTGGAAAGGCAGTGTCTAATTAGCGACAGTCAACATTGCTTTGTGCCTGGGAAATCATGTCTCAAGAAATTGTTTGAGGTTTTTGAAGAAATAATAAAAAGGATTCATGAGGGCAGAGCGGTCAGTGTGAGCGATATCGACTTCAATAAGGTGTTCGAAAAGTTTCCACATGGGAGGTTGGTGAGCAAGGTTAAATCTCATGAAATGCAGGGAAAACCAGCCATTTGGATACAGAACTGGCTCAAAGCTAGAAGACAGAGAGTCGTGGTGGAGGGGTGTTTTTTGGACTGGAAGCCTGTGACCAGTGGAGTGCCACAAGATCGGTGATGGATCCACTATTTTTGTTATTTATGTAAATGATTTGGATGTGAACATAGGAGGTGTAGTTAGCAAGTTTGCAGATGACACCAAAATTGGAGGTGTTGTGGATAGCGAAGAATGTTTTACTCAGATTACAACGGGATCTGGATCAGATGGGCCAATGGGCTGAGGTGTGGCAGTTGGAGTTTAATTTAGATAAAAGTGAAGTGCTGCGTTTTGGGAAAGCAAATCTCAGCAGGACTTACACATTTAATGGTGTTTTCTAGGGAGTGTTGCTGAACAAAGGACCTTTGGAATGCAGGTTCATAGCTCCTTGGAAGTGGAATTGCAGGTAGATCGGATAGTGAAGGAGGTGTTTGGTATGCCAGACCATAACAACACGACGGTTGGAGGAAGAGCACCTCAACTTCCGCCTAGGAACGTTCCAACCACAAGGGATGAACTCAGATTTCTCCAGTTTCCTCATGTCCCCTCCCCCACCTTGTCTCAGTCAAATCCCTCGATCTCAGCACCGCCTTCCCAACCTGCAATCATCTTCCTGACCACTCCGCCCCCACCCCACCACGGCCTATCACCCTCACCTTGACCTCCTTCCACCTATCGCATCTCCATCGCCCCTCCCCCAAGTTCCTCCTACCTACCTTTTATCTTAGCCTGCTGAACACACTTTCCTCATTCCTGAAGAAGGGCTCATGTCCGAAACGTCGAATCTCCTGTTCCTTGGATGCTGCATGACCTGCTGCGCTTTTCCAGCAACACATTTTCAGCTCTGATCTCCAGCATCTGCATTCCTCGCTTTCTCCTCGAACTCTCCCTTTGCGTTCTGTATTTCTGTCCCAAAAATCTCCCTGTATCTGTAATTCTCTCTCTGTGTGTGTGTGTGTGTGTATATATATATATATATATATATATATCCATCCTGTCAAAATACGCTCCTCCAGTATCTCCATCCACCTACTCATCTCCATCACATTCTCCAGATCTTACCCCTCCCGTCTGTGTAAATATCACCCTCCCCTACAACCCTCCCTACCGCAGGAACCTCCTCCAGTTTGTGCAATGCTCTCTATCTGTGTAAGTATCTCCAGGCCTTATTGCTGTTCCTGTCTCTGTAAGCTCTGCCACACTCTCTGGCCTTCCCATTGATGTAACCTCCAGAACCTCAGCATCTGATATCATTCACTGCAGCCTTCCGTACCTCTGTTAGTTCCTCAATTCTATACAAATCTCTACGTCTCTGTAAATAGCAACAATCCATAAAATGCTCCCTGTCTGCATAAACTATTCCCATCATGCACTGAGAAGCCTCACTGTCCTTTTGATCACCTGTAATCCTTTCAGATCTCCCTGTAACTTCCCTAGCTCCATTGAATACAGCTCATCTCATGTTATAACTCCTCATACTCATGTTACTCCCCATCTCTGTGATATTCTTCAATCCCTGCAATTCTCGTTCTTTTTCTCCAGACCTTCCAATGCTCCTGATCTATGTAAGGTTATTGATCCCTTGCAGCATGTTTAATATCTGAAGCAACTTCCACTTCCTCAATGCATCCTGCCCCTGTAACCTTCTCAAATACTACAGCTTTGTAACTGTCTTTGTAATATCTTCCAACATCTACAACCTTCTCGATTTCTGTAACCTCCTCCATAACAGCATTCCACATCTCTGTGTAATGGATGGGAATGCTGCAAACCTGTTTTCACAGCGCTAGATAACTGTCTGAACTCCTGCAGTCTTACAATCCTTCGTATCTGTGGCTCCTTCAACCCTTACAATTTTCCCTGGCTCTGAACTGATCCAGCCCCCTTGAACCTTCCTAACTCAGTAAACGCCTGCACAGCCAACGAACATCCTTATCAGTGTATTGCCGAGGCTCTACAGCCCTCCCTACAGCTCCAAATACTACTCTCCCTATCTTTGTAACTCCTTCAGGACTGATAACCCTGTATCTCTCTGTGGCATTTTCATCCCAACAACCTGTCTGATCTCTAACTACCAACAGTGACCTCAAACCACCCCAACTCTGTAACATCTTCCAGTCTCTCCAACCCTGCTTTTCTCTGTAAGCTTCCCGAGTGCCTACATTCGCCTTTATCTCCGGTTACAGATCCTTGCTCAGGGAAGCAATGTCTCAGTACAGATCCTGTAAGAAGACCAAAGAATTTTCGATGTATCAGTAGATTTTCCTAATTTTCTAAATTCTCATGAGTTCAAATTCAACCTTCTCCAGCTTTTCTCGTCAATATGCCTCCATTATGAGGGACAGTCTGTCAAACCTTCGCTGGGCTGCCTCCAATGCAAGAACATTTCCCTCCAGATAGGGGCCCACATCTGTTCACATTATTTCCATTGTGAGATGACTGGAACCCTCTAAAGCTATTACAAGCCTTCCCTATTGTTATTCTCCATTCCCTTTGGAGTCAACCCCAGCATTCCAATTGCCCTTTCTATGACATGCTGACCCTGTAAACCACTGTTCTGATATTTATACACAAGAATTTCCAAGTTACTTTGTGATGTAGCTTTCTGCAGTCTATCTGAAACCAAGGAGTGACGGTAATAATCAGGAAAGTGTTGGAATGTATGGTAAATGATATGGCAGAAATGATAACTTCAGAATTCGAAAACAGATGAATAAACACGTCCCGTAAGCCCATCTCGATGGCACGGAGACAGCGCGGTGGCTGTGTGGTTAGCACTGCTGCCTCACAGCAACAGGAATCAAGCTTTGATTCCAGCCTCGGGCAATTGGCAGTGTGGTAATCTCCCTGTGTCTGTGTGGGTGTCCTTCAGGTATTCCTGTTTCCTCCCACAGTCCAAAGATGTGCAGGTTAGGAGAGGTGGCCGTGGAACGTTGTGGGCGGCACGGTGGCACAGTGGTTAGCACTGCTGCCTCACAGCGCCTGAAGACCCGGGTTCAATTCCCGACTCAGGCGACTGACTGTGTGGAGTTTGCACGTTCTCCCCGTGTCTGCGTGGGTTTCCTCCGGGTGCTCCGGTTTCCTCCCACAGTCCAAAGATGTGCGGGTCAGGTGAATTGGCCATGCTAAATTGCCCGTAGTGTTAGGTAAGGGGTAATGTAGGGGTATGGGTGGGTTTCGCTTCGGCGGGTCGGTGTGGACTTGTTGGGCCGAAGGGCCTGTTTCCACACTGTAAGTCTAGTCTAGTCTAGTCTAGTCAAACTGTCGGGTTTCTGTGATCAGATAAAGAAATAGGCCACCTGGACCATCGAGCCTATTCCACTATTTGATGGTGGTGGAATTGTTTCTCTTACCTAATCCCTGTAACCCTTCATCCCCTTACTCACTTAGAACCTATGTATGAGACGAAAGTGAGGGCTGCAGATGCTGGAGGTTAGAGTTCAGAGTGTGGTGTTGGAAAAGGACAGCATGTCAGGCAGCATCCAACGAGCAGGTGAATCAACGTTTCAGGCAAAAACCCTTCATCAGTCCTTTCCTGATGAAGGGCTTTTGCCAGAAATGTCGATTGTCCCGTTCCTCGGATGCTGCCTGACATGCTGTTGTTTTCCAGCACAACACCCCGACCAGAACCTATCTACCTCTGAGTTAATACACTGAATTACTTCTGATCCACAGCTCCCCGTAGGCAGTAAGCTCCCCAGAGTATCGCCCTCTGGCTGAATAAATTGTTCCACATCTCCATTCTAAAGGGGCGTCCCTTCACTCTGAAGCTCTCTTTTTGGGCCCGAGTCTCTCCGAATCATGGAACCATCTTCCCCACGTCCACTTTATCCAGGTCCCTCAGCATTCTGTATGTTTGTATCAGATTCTACCACCGCTACCTAAACTTCATCGAGTGTAGACCCAGAATCTCCAACTGCTCCTCATGTGACAAGCATTTCATCTCTGGGATCTTTCTGGGAAATTTGTTTCCCGTACCCCCTCACATCCTTTGTCCAGACTGTTAATGTACAGCATGTTCAGTGTGGTCCCAACGCTTACCCCTGTGGAACACCACTTGTCACTAGCTGACTCCTTTATATCCGCTCTCTGTCTTCTGACAGTGCCAGCATGTTGTTCTGAAAGTGAAATGTCATTTCATAAACACTACTGGCTTTATTTTCCTGTCTGGTTGTAGACAGCAGAGTAGATAAAAGGGAGGAATGGTTTATTAGGATTTTCAGAAACCTTTTAACAAGGTCCCACTGAAAAGGTGGATAAGCAAAATTGGCAAATGTTGGATTGGAGGGAATGTACTGGCATAGATTGGGAATTCTTTAATAGACAGAAAATTAAGTGGACGAAAATGGATTAGTCGTGACATACGAATAATTTCAAATGGATTTGATGGATTTGATGGTCGGACAAAGTCTAATGTTCCACATTTGTTGGTGACACAAAATTATCTGGGAATGTGGGTTGTATGGAGGAAGAAAAGAGAACATGAACAGTCTGTGAATTTCCATTTTTAAAAAATCAATGATGTACCGTGGTCATCACTTGCTCGGCCATCATTACCTTCCCATCTGTAATTCCCTGGTGAAGGTGGTGGTGAGCTGTCTTCCTGACCCATTGCAGTCCTTTGGGTGAAGGACAGACACAGTGCTGGGAGGATGGAACGTGACTTGGAGGACACTTTGGAAATTCTGGTGTGTCCGTGCACCTGTAGCTCCTGTCCTTCGGGAATAGTGGTTCCGGGTTTGTGAAGGGCTGCTGAAAGAGCCTTCCTGAGTGACCGCAGTGCTGCTTGTTGATTTTTCTACAAATTCCTTCCTTCATTCATTCACGGACATGTGCATTGTTGTCTGAGTCAGCGATTGTTAATTGATTTTGAGTTGTCCCAGAGAAGATGGTGGTGAGCTGCCTTCTTGAGTGACTGCACCAGCCGTTGGAACTGTTGTTGTGTGTGTACCCTCCAGCAGGCACTACAACATTCCTCTTGTCTGTAACATATCCCACACGTGCCACTGTAACTGCGTACAGACAATGCAGCTCTCCCTTTATCGGTGACATACTCGTCTACGTACAACTCTTATAGTTCCTCACAATACCTCACCTCTTCCATTCCCGTGTGCGCTGTTGATCTTGCAAATTATTTTATTCCTGTTTAAACTTCTGATCAGCATTCAACTCTTCCTTTTTAAATTTGTAAACTCTCAGTATCTGTATCCCTCCATATCACTGTTACACATTACAACACAGGTTCCCCTCCTTAAATCTCTATGAATTGCAATGGCTGGATGTTTTTAATTCACACTTTTCACCCTCCTTATCCACCTCACCTCGTCCAGCCCCTACAGTCCCACCATTTCGGAATGCTCCCCTTCTCTGCTCCTCCTCATATCCTGAGGGTCCTTGAATACCACCAGTGCTCCAATGATCTATATCCCCCCAATTATTATAAGTTTTCTAACTCTGTAACATCCAGCAGTGTCTAGTACCTTACAGCACTTCATGGTTGTCAATTTGCATTCGGTGAAGTCTTTCTATCTCTCTAAGCAGTTCACAAAAAACCCTTTAGACTCGACAAAACTCCGTCAAAAATGGACCACCAGCTCTCTATTTCCTTTGCCTTATTCAGTTCCCGCAACTCTCCCTATATCTTCCAGTGACCTGCTTTAGACATCGCATCAGCCTACTTCTCCAGATAGCCTGTTCCATCCCCTACAGCTCGCTCAATCACTGTAACACCCTCTGCCCCTTCTAATCCTCCTCTTTCCCACTTTTTTCCAGGCACAACGGCGATCCTGTAAGAGAGCAGTGCGGAATGGGATGTTATAAATCTCAGCTGAGGCTTGAGGCCTACCATTACCTGGGAATCACAAAGGGAGAGAATCTGAGAGAGAGCAGCACAGAGCGGGTGAATATTAATCATCAGCGAGGATCGAGGCCTACTGGGACTTGGAGTTGGAGAAACAACAGAGCAGGAGGCTCGAAATCAGCACCGAGGAACAGAGGGAGTGACAGTGCAATTTTGAGCAGGAGCTTGAGGCTCACTCACACCTGGGAGTTAGAGGCAGCAACGTGGGAGGAAATAAATCAGCACTGAGTATCGAGGCCTAGTCATACTGGGAGTCAGAGACGATGACCCTGTGAGGGATCATAGTGGAATTGGAGCTGGAGGATTACACGTACCTGGGATTCACAGAGACGATGACGCTTTGAGGGAGCAGAGTGGAGTGGGAGCTGAAGGATTGCACGTACCTGGGAGTCACAGAGACAGTGACCCTGTGAGTGAGCAGAGTGGAGTGGGAGCTGGAGGATTACACGTCCCTGCGAGTCACAGAGATGTTGACCCTGGGAGGTCTTCACAGAAGAAAATGAAAATTCATTTGCTGATAATAAACCATTACTTGCTGTTACTTGCTGCAAAATGGAATTTTCTTTCATGGAAATAGGGCTGAAGGCCAAATATCAGTAATAAGTGAAACTCTGAATCAGTATAATAAAGAATCTCAGTCAGCTACAGACCGATAAGGGAATGCATGTGAAACGTATGCCTCTGATGTTAACTTTATCCAACGTAATTCATTGAGTAAAACTAAACACGTTTCAGCTTATGTTGTGGTAGTGCAAGTTGGTCAAATGGGAAACGTTTTCTGTTACATTGGGAAGTCATAGCCCCTGCTGGTGTTCATGATGAACACCTGGTCCTGCAGCTCAGTTAATGACTGCAGATTCTGTGAGACATCTATGATGCTGAGAGTTAGGTGGATAGCACTGAAAGGGAGGGGATCACACTGCTGTCATAACGGCCTGTAAGAAGGAAGGGAATGAGTGATCAGTCAAGAGGTGCGGTCAGGAAATACAGGATTACCCTGGAGGGGAGGGGAGGGTAAGGGACGTGAGGCTCCCTCCCCATTAAGTTTCCCAGTTTGGAAGCTGATGAAGATGCGGGTTGCTCAGGGAAATGCATTCAGCGCCATATCTGTGGCACCACAAGCAGCCTGACTGTAAAGGAGGGTAGGGAGAAGGAAGGAGGGGCAATAGTCACAGAGGAGTCAGGAAATTGAAGACGGTGTCAGCGTTTCTGTGACTGTCAATGTAATTCCAGGATCGTGGTGTTAAGAATGTCACTGTGTTCATCAAGTCTGCTCCACCATTCAATTTTGACTGATTGTTTTTTCAAGCCTGTTTTCCATCTTTCCCCCTTTGATATCATGGCAATCAAGAACTTTTCTATCTTTGTTTTAAATCTACTCAATGACCTTGCATCCATAGCCTTCTGTGTCAATGACTTCTACAGATTCCCCACTCTCTGGGTGAAGACGTTTCCCCTTAGCTCCGATCTAAAAGGTTTTCCCTTTACTCAAAGGCTGTGCCCTTGGTTACTCGTCTCTCCTGTCAATGGAAACATCTTCCCAACATCCACTCTGTCCTAGTCACTCAGTATTCTGTAAGTTTCAACCAGATCTCACCTTGTCCTTCTAAACTCCATCATGTACAGTCCCAGAGCCCTCGCACATTCCTCATCTGTTAAGCCTTTCATTCCTGGGACTTTTCTTGTGAACTTCATAAAGACCTGCTCCAGGTCCAATGCATCCTTCCTGATGGATGGAGCCTAAAGTATAACGTAATCGAAAATGATATAAAGGAAAGCAAAAGATGAAGTGTAGAAGTATTGGTTCAGGATAGTGTTAGTTAATGAGTCTGAGATTAAGTTGATGCCTTCAAGTTCAGAATGAATTTGGCTGGAGCTTTAGCTAAAAAAAAAGCTATAAGGTTATGCTGTGAGGGACCGCCTGTGAGCTGTCAACTAGTGAAAAGGATACAGAGAAGGCAACGTGACAGTGTTGAGAACCGTCCATTATTCAGCTGCAGGTTGGGATACTGACTGTGTCTGGGTAGTGACGGATTGCATGGAGGAGAGCTTACTGCAGGAGTAGGTGCCCACCCCAAAGGACCATGTACTGTTGAACCTTGGAAAAGAAGTGGGAAAAGTGGATCCAGTATCAGGTGGGAACATTTTCAGGCACGATGATCATTTTATTGTAATGCTCAGGTTGATGGTAGAGAATGCTGTGCATTGACTGAGTTTGAGAAAAATCAATCGACTGAGAACTGCCTTCACTGGGGCAAGAATTAATCTGGGAAGGTGTGACCGGAACACCAAGTTGATCAGAAAAAAGAAAAAAATGAAAAATGTGCTCCCTTCAATGGCTTGGGTCTGTTCGAGGGATAGTTCCTCACACAGGAAAGGCAGGGTAAACAAACCCAATGCTCCCTCGGTGACATTGGAGCAAAAGGTTAAGGTGAAGAGGACCAATTGAATAGCTGTCAGATAGAGAACAGAATTGTGAACCAGGAGAAATGCTGAAGGTTTAGTGTAGAGATCATACAGCGGAGGAATTTATGAGAAAACGGAAAGCCAACATAAAATTGTCCCACTTCTAAAGGATGCGTGTGAAAAGGTGGAATAAGGCTGATTCAACACTTGAAAGAGGATTTATACAGAGATGAAGGGGAATGGCTAAGTGTGAGATGAATGCTTCATCTTTGTCTTTACCAAAGTGGCCGAACCCACCCAGGTCATGGTGACAGAGGAGGAAACTCTGTCACTCGAAAGGTACGACATTGATGAGGAATATATTTGTGGTACAGGCAACAAACCGGTTTCACTGTTTTTCCCTCGACATATGTGACATTAAATCAATCATTCATTCATTCATGCATGGAATAAAAGGGACTGTATCAATTTGGGCACAAAATTAATTGATTGGTAGGAAATCGAGAGGAATGTTCACTAGATTTTTAATTCAGGCTGGAGATAGGTGTTCAGTGAAGTTCCACAGGATTCAGTTTTGGTGACCTCATTCATTTTGATATGTGTGAACGATGTACAAGTGGTGTGCAGGGACCCAATCAAAATTTACAGTTGACACAGCACTTAAAGAAATTCTAAACTGTGAGGAAAACGTTGTAGAACTCTAAACTTACATTGCCAACTTGTTAGAAACAGTAGAAAGGTGATTGATGAAGTTTGGCACATTGAAACATGAGACAATACAACCTTCTATCAAGAACATTAAAATACAACATAAAATAGGCAGGGATACAGACGCACAGGATGTGCAAACACCATTGAGGTTTGTAGGACATTAAACATTGGCAAATCACACAGTGTTCCTGTCTTTATAAATACTGATAGTTCAAGAGTAAGGAGGTGATGTTGAAATTGCATCAAGCACATTCAACTCCAACTGTGTCACATGGTCCGACAGATGTGAACACATTGGAAAGGATAAAGAACTGATCTAAAAGAATATTTCCAGGAATGAGAAAGATCAGTTATGAAATCAGACTGTTGCAACTGTTCTCACTGAAGTGAAGGTGGCTAAGAGGAGATCGGATGAAGTTTTTCAAACTCATAGGCAGACTGAATAGATTAGATTGGATAAAACTGGGCCCACTCACAAAACGAGAGGACACAGATTTCAGGTTATGTACAAGAGGAGAGCTATGATAGAAGTAAGAACATTGGATGTGTTGTAAATGGATGTTGAATGGAAATTTTCAAGAGGAAATTGGATGATTATTGCGACTAAAAGCAATGTATAATTGTTGTAGTTCTGTTCGCCGAGCTGGGAATTTGTGTTGCAAACGTTTCGACCCCTGTCTAGGTGACATCCTCAGTGCTAGGGAGCCTCCTGTGAAACTCTTATGTGCTGTTTCTTCCGGCATTTATAGTGGTTTGTCTCTGCCGCTTCCAGTTGTCAGTTCCTGCTGTTCACTGCAGTGGCTGGTCTCTTGGGTCCAGGTAGATGTATTTGTTGATAGAATCTGTGGATGAGTGCCATGCCTCTAGGAATTCCCTGGCTGTTCTTTGTTTGGCTTATCATATAATAGTAGTATTGTCGCAGTCGAACTCACGTTGCTTGTCATCCGCGTGTGTGGCAGAACACCGAATGGAGAATTCACCACAAAGGTGTACAGGAAAGCCACATACACAGACCAAGTCTTGAACTACTAAAGCAACCAGCCCAACACACACAAAAGAAGTTGCATCAAGACACTGTTGAATAGGGCCACAACACATTGCAGCACACCAGAACTGCAAAAAGAGGAAGAAGAACACCTCTACAATGTATTCGCCAAAAACGGATACCCCCGCAGTTTCATCAACAGATGCCTAAGGGAAAGACAATGGAATGAGGACATGCCACAACCCAAAGGACTAGCCAGGTTACCATACATCAAGAAAATTTCTGAACTGACAGCCAGATTACTACGACCACTAGGACTCATAACAGCACACAAACCAACAGCCACTCTCAGACAACAACTCACCAGGACAAAGGACCCGATACCCAGCATGAGCAAAAACAACGTAATGTACAAAATACCATGCAAGGACTGCACAAAACATTACATAGGACAAAAAGGAAGACAGCTAACGATCCGCATCCATGAACACCAACTTGCCACGAAACGACACGACCAGCTATCCTTCGTAGCCACACATGCAGATGACAAGCAACATGAGTTCGACTGGGACAACACTACTATTATAGGACAAGCCAAACAGAGGACAGCCAGGGAATTCCTAGATGTATGGCACTCATACACAGATTCTATCAACAAACACATCGATCTGGACCCATTATGCCGGACACTGCAGCGGACAGCTGGTACTGACAAACGGAAGCGGCAGAGACAAACCACTACAAATGCAGGAGGAAAGATCACAGAAGCACTTCACAGGAGGCTCCCAAGCACTGAGGATGTCATCTAGACAGGGGACGAAACGTTTGAAACACAAATTCTCTGCTCGGCGAACAGAACCACAACAATGACCACGCAAGCCACAGATCTTCTCCAAAACTTTGAGAAATGTATAATATTACGGGAGAAAGCAAGAGATCACTACTCTGTAATGAACTCAGATGAAGAACTGGTGCAAACATCATGGGTCAAATGACACACTTCTCGCCGTAATTTTTCTGTGTGGATTGGTGCAATGTCTCAAAAGTTCTCCAATTCTAATAATACTGTGTCTCCATAACCTCATTGATACTGGGCGATCCAATTTACCTCTGAAACATCCATCAGTCAAAGCACCCTCCATATCTCTGTAACTCATACAGGCATTTTATTAACCTTCTTTCTCTGCTCCTCTAAATATTCCCTCTCTCTGTAATAATTCTCAAGGCCTGACAGCTTTGTCTGTAATTACTCCGATACATAGAAAGCTCCCAATCTTTACAATTTCCTCCACCTCACACAGTCATCGGTCTATCAATGTCACTAACTCCCTCCCGCCCTGATAAATCTCATGACCTCCATAACCTCCTCCAGCCATTACACTGTTCATTATTCAGTGAACCTTTCTCCGTCCCTTACAAATCTGACCATCTCTTAAATACCTCAAATACCTACAATTTTCCCTGTTGTCTAACGTGCTCCAATGTGTGATCTTCTGTGTAAAAGCCTCTTGTCCCTACAGCACTCCCGATTCTGTAACCACCTTCTGTCCCTACACAGCTCCCTAACTCTGCAGCCTCCACATTGTAAATCCCACCCTATCTGTGGAAACACGTCCAGCCGTCCTTATTTTTGTAATCTCTACCAGATCAAAAAACCCTCTATGTATCACGAATCTTCATTAACCCCTTCAAATCTCACTGTCTCTGAAATTCCTCACGCTACTGCAATACTCTCCATGAAATCTTTCAAGAAAAGTCACATTTTCTTTCAGGAGAACCTCGTCATATTAATCTCCTGCAGAGCTAATACAACGTTTTCTTTTGTCTTCTGCAAGCTCTCTATCTCAAACCCCTTCACCTATAACGTCCTTATTATCTCTAATCTCATTCACAAACTTGATCTGCCTGTATGTCTGTGACCTTCTCCAGGAGGAGGAAAGGTTTTTTCGCAGGAGGGGTAGATTTTGTGTTTGAAGAATCTCATAAACGTATGACAGTTTGTAGAATGTAGAGGATTTACAGAGATGGGAAGGGTGACAGAACATGAGGGATGTCACAGAGACTGATATTTGTAGGCACAGAGAAAATAATCTTTAGTTTGCATGTTTGACTGTAGTTTGAAGAGGTAAACATGCTATTAAACTGCAAATGTATGTATGTATTATTGAGTTTGGGATCTGCCTGTTCCAACTGTGGGACTCCATACAGGAATAGGTGCGAGCAGCTGACCCCACAAAGGCGGGGCAAAGTCTGTAATCTTCCAAATATATTTGGGAGATCAATTCTAGGATAGGTGAGAGCAGCTGAGAATATTCAGGCAAGGCAGGAAGTGTGGGATTATCCTGGTCTGATTGTGGGACTCATTTCCAGAATAGATGTGAGTAGCTATAAATACCTAATGCGCTGGACTTGTTCAGTTCTGAATGTACTAACCTATTCTGTATCCGTATCTACATGTGATTCCGAACTGACGTTGTCACAACAGAAGTGACTGCTGAAAGACAACAATTCCCAGGTAGGAAAACTCAACAGAGCGTCAGATAAGATTAAATTCTCACTTCCTGAAATATTACAATTCAAAAGTATTTTACGAAAACAAAACTTGTTTCATCTGGTGTGAATTCAGTCTGCATCATTGACCCGAATCTCTGTGGTAGGACAGATCAGTTCACCTGTCACAGTGAGGGCTCTATCTGTAAGCCTTGTGTGCTTTAACCACTTCTCACAACACCACTCAGCCCTCCCATCATCTCCCACATCCGTTGGAGCCTTTTTCTGATACAGACAGACATTTTCATCAGGTTTCGTGGAGAGTTATTTTTGCAAGTTTACTGTCGACAAAATATGTCGACATATAATATCGATATATTATATATATATAATATATATATTAATACAATAATATCACAGAGCCGGGATGCTGACGGCTGAGGAGGATCCAAAAGAACAATAGATTGGTTCCAGGGAGAAGGTGAATTAATTTAAATATTCTGGGCCAACAGGAACTTGTAGTCCCTCTAGACGCTGTGTGAGAGACATGGCGAGAGAATCTCAGCGAGGGAGATCACTGACAGGAGGGAAATCAACATCTCAGCTGTGGGTCAAATAATGACCGATAAAGTCTGAACACCTCGTCCATGGTTTTGGAATTCACGTTTCAATTTATGTAGCTCCACATCGTAAGTGTATTTTAACAAACTTGTCTCTTTGTATTTTCATGTTTTTGCATGTACAGAAATGCTTGTTTTTGGTCCCTGTATTTTGTGTTGAATAAACACATTTTATTACTTAGGAGAAAAGGACCTGTTCCGATGGAACAGTTTTTGTCTGAACCGTGCTGGGGCCAGAGTCCGAGTGAATCCCAGACAGAGCTGTAGACAGAGCTTTAAATTGATTAGGAGTATGTGTGAGTGCGGAGTCGGGGTGCACTTATAGGGTTTAATTAGCATAGAGGAGGTAAGAGTACAGAGCTCATGAGAGGTTATTGAAATCTCCAGCACAGATGCAAATAGGACAGTGTATGGAAAGTGTAAGCAATCAAACTTCAGGCACACTGGACAAACAAATGACAATGTGAAGAGGAACCGTTAATACAGGACTGAAGGGGTTATATCTGAATGCACGCAGTATAAGGAATAGAGTGAATGAGCTTGTGGCACAGATTGAAATTGGTAGGTATGACGTGATGGGCATCACAGAGAAATGGCTGCAAGGGGTCAGGATATTCAAGGACATATATCCTATCGAAAAGGTAGGTGTTAGAGGGAGTGGATTTCCATTATTAATAAGAAATGAAATTAAATCAATAGTAAGAAATAAAGGAAGGTCAGATGGTGTAGAACTTGCATGGGTAGAATTGAGGATCCACAAAGGAAAGACAATCATAGTTGAAGACTTGCACAGGCCTCCAAAGAGTAGTCAGGAGCAGGGGTACAAGATACATCAGGAGATAGTAAAGATTTGTAGAAAAGGCAAAGTTATAGTGATCATGGCGGATTACAACATGCAAGTGGAATCAGAAACCAGATTGGTAGTGAATTGCAAGAAAATGAATTTGATAAAATGTCTACAGGATGGCTTTTTGGAGTATCATTTGGTGGAGTCCCCTCAGGAACAGATGACACTTTATTTAAAGAAGCAGGCGAGATAAGGGAGTTTAAGCTGAAGGAAAACTTCAGAAGCAGTGATCAGAACATGGTTGAATATATTCTGCAATATGAGAGAGAAGAAAGAATCAGAGTTAACAGTATTTCAGCGGAATAAAGGCAACTGGAGAGGCAGAAGGGAGACGCTGGGTAGAATTGACCGGGACAGGGGTCTAGCAGGAAAGTCAGGGGAACAGCAATGGCAGGAGATTCCAGGGTTAATTCAGGAGACACTGCAGAGATTCATGCTGAGGAATAGAGACATGGTACAGGGAGGACGAGGCAACCAGGGCTGACAAGGGCAGTCAGCGATTGCATATAAGCAAAAGAGCAAGCATATAATGCGGTGAAGGGCAGAAGGAACTGGAGAATTGGGGCCAACAGAAGGCAAGAAAAAATAAATAAGGAGGGAGAAGATTAAATATGGGGGTAAGCTGATCAGTAATATAAAGGAAACTGTAAGAGATTCTTTAGATATATAAAGTGCAAAAGAGAGTAAAAGCGAATATGGACCACTGGGAAATGATGCTGTAGAGACAGTAGTGGGAAACAAAGAAATAGCTGAGGAAATTTGCATCAATCTTCACGGTGGAAGACATGAGTAATTTCCCAAGAACTGAAGACAGTGAGAGGGCAGTCCTGAATACGATGGCCATCACCGAGAAGAAAATGTTAGAAAAATGAATAGTCTGAATGTGGATAACTCACTTGGGCCAGTTGGACTACACCACAACCTTGTAAGCGAGGTAGTTGAAGAGTTAGTGCAAGTGGAAGTGGTAATCTTTCAGGAATGACTCAAACCTCGAAATGGCCAAGTGGCTGTATACTTGCTAACAGGACACCCCGTTTAATAAGGGTGTTAGGCAGAAGATGTAAAACTGTAGACTGATTAACCTAACCTTGGTTGTGGGTAACATTATGGAATCCATCGTGAAGAATGGGATTTCTGAATACTTGGAGGTCTTTGGTAAAATAGGACAGAGTCAGCATGGTTTCATCAAGGGGAGGTCAAGGGTTTCATCAAGGGGAGCCTGACAAACTGGCTAGGATACTTTGAGGGAGGAATGAGCAGATTAGATCAAAGAGAACCGATGGATATTATCCATCTGCAACTCAAGAATCCTTTGACAAGGTGCCATGCATGAGGCGGTTGAGAAAGATATGAGTCCATGGTGTTAGAGGCAAGGTGCTAGCATGCATAGAAGTTTGGCTGTCTGACAGAAAGCAGAGAGTAGGGATCAAAGAGTTCTTCTCAGGATGGCAGCCAGTGACAAGTGGTGTTTCACAAGACTCAGTGATGGGACCACCACCTTTCAGTTTTGCTCTCTGGTGCTTGCCTTCCATCCCACCACCGCATCATCCTCCGATATTTCTGCCACCAACAGTCAGACCCCACCACCAGAGATATACTTCCTTCCACTCCTATCATCAAACTGCTGAGACCATTCCCTCACGATCTCTCTCGTTAGGTCCACGTGGCCCCACCAATCCACCTTCCACTCCCGGACCTTCCCTTGCCATTGCAAGAGGTATAAAAAGCTGTGCCAACACCTCCTTCCTCAACTTCACACATGGCCCCAATGGATCCTTCCACATCAGGTAGAGGACATCCTGTGCATCCAAACATCTCATCTAGTCTGTCAATTCCTCTTTGTCTCCACTACATTGGTGAGACATGACGTCAACATGCAGAACGGCTCAGGGAACACTTTCAGACACCCAAATCCAACAACCCCACTTCCCTGTGGCAGAATACTTCAATTCTCCCTCTGACTCCGCCAAGGCCTTGCAAGTTTTCGGCCTCCTCCATTGCCAGATTCTTGCCACCTGACGTCGGAAGGAAGAACGCATCATCTTCTGCCTTGGGACCCTGCAAACGCACAGTGTCAAGGACAATTTCACCAGTTTCCTCATCTCACCTCCCTCCACCTTATCCGAGATCAAACCCTCCAACTGAGCACCGCCCTCTAGAACTGTCCTACGTGTCCATCTTCCTTCCCATCTATCCACTCCACCTTCCATTCTGACCTATCACTATCACCACCTACCTTCATCTGGCTGTCGCCTTCCAAGCTACCTTCTTCCTAGCTCCAGCCCCTCCCATTTATTTCTCTGCCCACTTCTGCCCACCCCACATTCCTGATGAAGGCTTCATGCCTGAAACATCGAATCTCCTGCTCCTTGGATGCTGCCTGAGAGGCTGTGCATTTCTATGACCATCCTTTTTGACTGATCTCCAGCATCTGCGGTCCTCACTTTCATCTGCTGAAGGACTTTCACAGATTTGGAAAGTGAGCAAAGAAGTGGCAGATGGAGTATAATGTGGGAAAGTGTGGGAAAGCATTTTGCCAGGATGAATAGAGGCATGTACTATTTTCTAAATAGCAAGCAAATTCAGAAATCTGAAGTGCAAAAAGACTAGGGGGTTCCAGTCCAGAAGTCTTGAAAGGTAAACTTGCAGGTTGTCAGTAGTTAGGAAGGCAAATACAATGATGGTATTTATTTCAAGAGGGCTTGGATATAAAAGCAGGGATGTACTCCTAAGGCTCTACAATACATTGGTCACGCCACATTTGGATTATTGTGCGCAGTCTTGGGTCCCATATCTCAGGAAGGATTCACTGGTCCTGGAGCGTTTTCCAAAGAGATTCACGAAAATGGTGCCAGGAAATAAAAGCTAAACATATAAAAAATATTTGAGAGCTCTGGGTCTGTATTTGGTAGAGTTCAGAAGGATGTTAGGAGGTCAACTGAAACTTACAGAATACTAAATGAACTTGCACAGAGGGGATTTTGGGAAGGTATATCCAATGGTAGTAGAGACTAGTACCTGAGGGGACAGTGTAAAGAGAAGATTTTTACAAACAAAGATAAGGACAAACCTCTTCAGCCAGAGGGCGGTGAAACTATGGAATTCACTGCCACAGAGGGCTGTCGAGTCCAGGTCATTGAGTATATTTAGGAGTAAGACAGATAGTTTCTTGACTATAAAGGGGATCAAGGGTTACAGGTAGAAAGTGTGAGAATGGGATTAAGAAGCTTAACAGCCATCATGGAATGGAGGAGCAGGCTCAATGGGCCTAATGGCCAAATTTCTGCTCCAATATCTTCAGGTTGTATGGTTAATATTGGCTGTCCTCATTCCTCATTGGAGATGTATCCTGGAATTTGATCTCCATATGATTTATGAAGATTAAAATTCCAATACAGATGGCTGGCAAATATCATGTCCCCTCACTCCAGTCTCAGCAGCCATGCCCCAATATCATAATCACACTGCAATTGAAATCCAGTGAAATTTACTTCAATACAGTTGATTGACATCGATAACATTAACAGCATGACCTTACCTGCCCTCTCTGATCCTCGAATAACCATCTTAATTGTGTGTCACCTCATATTCTCTGTTAATATATCCATGCCATTTGTCTGTTATCACTCATGTTGTCATGGGCAATTTTCTGTCAGATTATGGACTAGAAGAGTTCTCTGCATATTTTGCTGACATTATAATCACTGATCAGTAGTTACAAACTGTATGTTTCGATTTATAAACGGAGAAACTTGTTTAAATTCTAACAATCCCTTGACAATACTGCCATACCTAAGGCAGATTGAATGATTACATACAATCAATCTACCATCTCAAATATTTCTCCCTGTTCACCCCCACATATCCCATGCCAAATGTGTAAACTTTAAACGTTCTTTTGAATTTTAATAAAATCAATATTGAATTCAAAGGGGTTAACTGGAGCTATTTGTTCAGTGACTGTGATTAATATCAATCTCCCTGGATCCTAATTATGGCAGTGAAGAGTTTCCATCGTTGAAAGATAAATGGGCTCTGTTCAATGTGCTATCCCACAGTGTGAGTAGGAACATCACTGACAGCACTAACAGGGATCAGCAGCTCGAGAGAGAGAGCGGGAGGAGAGGTCAGATTCTGAGAACATTAGACTGGAATATTTTAACAATGGACAGGAGTTTATCCTTTGGTCTTTACCTGCTTTCTCGGCCTTGGATATCATTAGCATCACGGATCCAGTATATCCTTTGGATTATTCAAGGTGGTTACTATCCCATCCTTGCAATAGTTGGTGTTCCTGGTAAGTCATTATATTTGTCTACTAAACCGGGTTGAACTGAATTTCTGCTCATAATATATAAATTTTGGAAAGTGCAAGTCAATGTCTTCCGTTCCAAGCAAAAAATCATTTCCTTATAAAATATAACGACCAAACTGCTATTTATAAATTACTCACTGACATGCGAGAAGGACACAGAATGTTCTCAGACTCGATAATCCATTTTGTCCTTCACAGATTTACATCTCCATGTCCTCCCCACTCACTAATCCTGTCCAAAACCACCATCATGATATCTCAATCTCGTCTACAGTCTCAGTGCACTTCTGAATGCATCATAATTTTTGCCTTTGTTCAATCTGGATGCAACAGTTTCAAGTGCATTCTAACCAAATGTCCGTCAAAAATAATTGCTCTTGAGGATGTTTGACGTGTTCTCTGCACGTACAGGAAGACAGTTTATGGTGGTCAAGTCATTGACTCATAATCTAGAGCCACAGAATAAAAGTCTGTTGATATCTCATGAAGGAAAATGGTGAAATTCAAAAGCAAACATTATCATTTGTTATAAAAGCCCATCTGCTTGCCTAAAGTCTTTTAGGTAAGTCAATGTGTCAACCTTCCCTAGTCAGGTTTCCGTGTGACTTCATTGATTAACATGTGGGTGTACTGCACGTTTAAATTACCTGACAGCACCAAGTCTTCTGAAAAATAAATATAATTTAACATTTGGTCGAACAACTCGATTAGCTCATTGTCTTGAGACAAAAACAAATTCAGCCAAACAGTTTAAATCATACCCCAAACGACCCATCTCCAATCAAATTTGAATGTAATATATTGATAAACTTAAAAGCCAATGACACAATACAATAGTTTGGAGGTACAAGACCGTGAAAAATTGAACAGTTGAGAGCAGAGCTGCCAAGCTACCAGCATGCAAAGACTGCCTGAAAAATAGCTCCCTTAAAAGTATATTCATTGATTAGTAACTAGTGAAGCAGAACCCCCCAGAAGAAAAGAACACAGGAATATGGAGAAGAACCGAAAGCTTCCTGGTTTTGAGATAAGTTTTATTTTGTAAATCTTAATTAGGAGTCTTATCGGACTCGTATTGTGGAGGGGGAAGGTCAAAGATAGGTTAGAGGAAGAAGTTGTAAATATTCGTTCGATTATTATTCTCTGTAATACTTCAAGAAATAAAGTTGTTAATTTTTACTTTAAATAGTTCTTAGACTCTAGAATTATCACACATTACTGCATTAGATAAATCTTTTCTCTGTTGCTGGTTTTAATTAAGCAGGAGAATATATCCTGTATTGTAACACTACAAACACCCAGCAATTTGTTTTACTCATTACTGTCCTGTGGAACAACTGAACCAGCCACTCAGTTTAAGATTGGCGTAACATGCTGCCCTGAACAGGGCTGCATACATCCTGTGAGAGAAGAATAAAAGTCAAGATAGATCTCTTCCTCTACCTGTTTCCAGTATTTGTACATCTCATTTCTATTCAGGTAGGCGATCATTACATCTTTTAGGTGTATTCGATCTCATTGAAGTTCTCCCCGAGTGTGATGCACATCTCCATAGGCAACTCTGATGCTGGCTTTATTGATGCTGACGTACTGATATAAGGAACTTATTGATTCCATATCAGTCGTAGTGCATAGAGAAATAATGGTGTTTCATAAAACAGGAAGAAAACGGCGATGTCGAAGTGACTGAAAAGAATTATTGTGATCATCCCTGAGTGTGTTGAGGCAGTATTTGGGGTACTGTGGATAGACTTTCTCTCAAGTCTCGCCAGACTAATCCCTGGGATGATGGCAACATGAACAGTGAGTGAAGCTCAGTGAGAGAATAAGGTGATTGCATTGAACATTAAGGCGGATGTACAATCACCTATGATGTTATAAACAGACACTGTTATGGTGATAAATTCCATGGCTTTTTTTTCACTCGGGTTACATGATTCTCGATAGTTTAAGAGCCTCTGAGAACGTTCCACCCAACCACCCCCACTACCTATTACGATTCAGAGAGAGAGAGAGAGAGAGACGTTCAGGCTTTGAAAAAATAACTCTCCCAGCGTAATACAGTTCAATTGTTGCGTGATCCTGCAATCAACGTCATGCGATCTACAATCCCGACAGCAGCAACAGTACCTTCATTATAAAAGAGTTAACTCTTCCCAGCAGCTTCTGACATACATAGAGCACATGGGAGTGTCTTCTCGGAGATAGAAGATGCCTCCTTGAGACTTTACACAAAATATTTGGTTTCCCTCCTCACTGCTAGCAAACCATGTTACGGTAGCACACGTTCTACAAACAATGGAACCATGATTAACACCATGGAGCCCCCCTATCAATGCAGTCTCTGTTTCAGTGGTTTGTCATGTTAGAGTACCAATGACGCCCTAGTGTTTCTGTTTAACTATCTCGTGGGGCTGAATAGCCTCGTCCTGGTCTCATGGAACAGGTTTAAGGGTTTGGTTGGGCTCTGCCTGTTCCTGTTGAACAGCTCGATGTACTGACCAGACCCCTTCTCTTCCTGTGGATCAGGCAGATGGATTGAATGGGCTGTCCCTCTTCTTGTTCAGTAGTTTCCACTGGCTCAATGGCTTCCACATGTAAGTGTGTAACCAGCCTGGGATGCTGATTGAGCTCCTCTATGAACTGTGGACATGTGCAGTGTCTGGCAGTGCTGTTACATGAATGTTACCGACACTTTAACAGCATTAACAGGAATGCTGTCTCGGTCTTACTGCACATGGACACAAGATGGTTCAGGAGCTGAGGGGGCACAAAATCTCTGAATATTGTGTGATCTTCAGTCATCATCCCTACTTCAGATCTTACGATGGGGAAAGAAATTGATATAGCAGTTGAAGATGTTTGTGCTGAGGAGACTAACCTAAGGATCTGCTGCAGAGATATCCTGGGACTGAGAGGATTGTTGGCCACCGACCACAAGCATCTTTCTTTGTGCTCTGAAAGACCCAGACAAGTGGGAGGTTACACCTGATTTCCATTCAGCTCAAATAAGTGGGTGGTCCTGATGTCATCCTCAGTCAAATACTCACTTGATATCAAAGCCATTCACTGTTTTCTGAGCCCGTGTGTCCACCTCTCGTTCATATCAATGATGTGACGATGTATGTGTAAGGAATGTTTTCCTCTCACAGCGGGTAATCAATGTCAGGAATTATCTGGACTAGCGAGTTATGGGAGCTACATCACTGAAAGTATTTAAGGAGGCTTTGGATGGATTTTTGACCTGTCAGACAGCTAAGGGATGTGAAGAATTGGGCATTAAAAAGGAGTTAATGCCAATGGTAGATCAGCCATGATGGTAGACAATGGCTTGATCATCCGAATTAGCTGATACAGTTCCTTATGTCCTCATATTCTGTAATTACAAAGTTAATGTTTGTAATTTTCCTGAACGTTCTGTTATTGAACGTTGCAATCAGACAGAGCAAAGTATTTTGTGAGTCATCGCTGGGTGAGATATGGGGTTGTATTCACAGTGAATCTGGTCCTATATTATGACCAACAAATAAAGCACAAGTTGCAGAGAGGAGACAATCTGCAAAGAGACCAGAGGCGTCGTTCGAACCCAGCCTGGATTTCCAAATAACATTTTCCAACCCACACTAAACCGTGCGTGTGTGACAGTCTTGAGGGATTGAATGAGATGTTGTGTTACTGTGGATCACGTATTTGGAGCAAGTGGCCTCCAACTACTCCTTGCAGGAGCTGTGAGTGGTTGGATGGAACATAGGAACATAGGACTGAGCAGCAGGAGTGTGCCATTCAACACGTTGTCACCGCTCCACCATGCGCAAAGATTATGTGAAATATGATTTTGGTCTTCCCAGCACGTTTCTGTCCGTATACCATTTTTTACATTCATTTTTCTGTCAAATGTCAACAAATACAACTTTGAATAAATGTAAACATCCAGGCACCACAAACTTCTGAGGAGGGAATTTCTACTTGGACAGCCCTTTGAAAATTTATCATTTGTGTTCCAGCCAATGTTGGACGGTAACTGTTTCCTTTTCCGTCCCACTCCTCCACTGGTTACACCAATCTTAAATGTAACCAGTTTAATGATGTGGTCAATGATAACGGTCTCAGAGTAGGTCATTTTCGAGAAAACAAATGTAAGATACAGAACATTGAACTCATATCAAATGGTAAAATGACAGAGTGCCCCAAATGTTATTCTGCCTTTGAAGGTGTTCTGTTCAAATAAGCTACTGGTTGTGGGATTTCTTTCTAGAACAGTTGGATTTGGCTGAATTCCCTTCGTTTCAGGCATATGAGCGTTTCCAATGAATCCTCACCAGGAGTCCATTACAAGTGGCAAAGATAACTCAGGGATTTTATCGACTGACACTTTGCTAAGCCGTGGAACAAAGTCAGAGAAAGGGATCAATCGGCTATTGCTTCTCAGGCAGGGAACAATTTTCTCCCTCTGTGTGTTGAAACATACAATAATGTCAACTGAGCACCAAACTGGACCATGTGTGCTCTCCTGCAACATTCTCTGGAAAACCTGATGATGGATTATATGCAGGGGCTTCATTGTTCTTGTTGTACATAATTCCATTCAATCTCAAAAAATGTCCCCACTTTATAATTTGATGACATGCTTACACGTGCCTGCGTAATTTGTAAGTATTGGTAGGTGTCTTCATAGTATGTGTATTGATATCAATACATCTTTTTTCTTCAAATTTATTCTCTCGCTTTAGTCTCCCTGACAAGAGATAATGCACATCCAGCTGAATCACTTTTCTGAAAGTCATGGTGATTCAATACTATTTCTATGCTAAGATCGGAACTGATTATCCCCCATAACCAAAGGCCGGTATCCCAGGAATGAGAAAAGGGAAACCTCTTTGAAAATTTCAAAAATAATGATATCCTTTTATTTTAGTGTTCGGGGATCAACACTGCACACATTGCATCAGATGTGGTCTCAGCAATGCCCTGTACAGATGCAGTAAAACATTCCTGCAATTAAAACTTACCCTTTTGCCAAAACCAGCATCATTCCACTTACCGTCCAAATCACTTGCTGCATCTGCAGTCTGACTTCACATGATTCATGTCCCGGGAACATAGAAACCGCCTGTATCACAGAGTACTGCAATCTCTCTCCATTTAAATTGATTACCATTATTTTATCCTTCATGCCAAAATAGACAATTTACGTTATGTTATTTCTACTGAAGGTTTGCGCACTAACCTTCCCAGTCTATAATCATATTGTAGACTCAGTATCTCAATTTGACGACACAATGAATGACCATCTTGGTGGACGAGCTAATTGAGCTCCAAGCCATTCCCTCCCCTTTCTCCAGATCATGGATACAGATTATTGGTCATTGATGACCCCACAGTGATCTCTGAGGTACTCAATCAGTTAGAGCTTTGCAGCCTGAAAGTAAACATTTCCCTCTACTCTCTATTTCCTGCTAGCGACATATTCCTTGTTCCTGTGTAGCCGTTCAGGCGGGTTGAATGGCCTCGTCCTGGGCTGTGCAATGTACTCAACGATCTGAATTACTTAATTCTATATTCCTGTGTAATTTCTTAGAGGGGCAGAATGGCCTCCTCCTGTCTCATTGTAACGATCCTGTCTGACAGATTGGGGTGGTCCCCTACCCTGTAACAGCATCGAGGGGTGGATTGAAGGAACAACACATGGGTTCGGGGCAGCAGTATATCTCTGTAACGGCACCGTGAGACGGATTGAGGGAACAACACATTGGGTAGGGACAGCAGTATATCTCTGTAACAGCTTCGAGTGGTGGTTTGAGGGAACAACACATTCAGAACGCTCATGGCTGGTCCAATTGTCTCTGATCATCCCTCTCCTGTCTGTTCCCGATAAACATTGACTCTCCTGTCCAGCAAAGATCAGTCGAGCTCAGCCTAGAATATCCTCAATAACAAAGTCTTCCCTATTCCCTGAGGATGAGGATACCACAGACCGCACAGCACTAAATGGAAAGGGTCATCTTTATTTCATTGTCGGACCCATTACATTAAAACTGTGCTAACCTCAATCAAATCACCACCTCTTTTCATACTTAAGGATATAATAATTATGAATAACTATAAACCATTTTGCCCTCCAAACCTGTTCCACATTCCCACTGACTCTTTCCAGTCAAATATGTATCAAATCCAGCCTCTGCTGCAATCTCAGAAAGTGAATACTTGACAGCATAACACCACATGAGCATGACAAAAGGAGCAGAATGAGGCCATTCGGCCCATGGAGTCTGATATGCCATTCAATAATTTCTTGTATGTACCCCAAACTCATTCTCCTGCCTTCTCCCTAGAATCCTTGATTCCTTTATAAACCAAAAATGTGCCGATTTGTGTCTTAATGACACAAGTGCTTGTGTCTCTGTGTGTATGTATATATGTGTGTGTGTGTGTGTGTGTGTGTCTGTATGTGTGTGTGTGTGTGTGTGTCTGTATGTGTGTGTGTCCATGTGCTTGTTTTCTGTGTATTTGTGTGGCTACATCTGTGTACCTATGTATCAGCCTCTGTGTTTCTATCTGTGTTTGTGTCTACTTGTGTGCAACTGTATATGTCTCTGTACGTTGCAATGTGTGTGTATGCCTATCTCCTTATATGTGTTGTGCATGTTAGTATGTTGGTGTGTATACCGATACATCTGTGCATTTCAGTGTCTGCATCTCTGGGCAGTGAGGTATCTGTTTTTGTTTGGGAGTGAATGGACTGACGTTGGAACTGACAGTGGGTTTAAAGTGAGAACTGAATGTTGCTCTTTACTCAGTTGATGGGAAGTGGATGTTTCAGAAGCTCCACATGAGCCATCTTGTTTCTGTCCGGCTCATGCCAGGTTCCTCACCACCCGGCTTGGCCCTTTCTGTCCCATTCCAGACAGTTTCTCTTGGAACAGGAGAAAGAGAGAGAGGGAGGGAGAGTGGAAATGGGTGACCCTGCTGTTAGTGCTGATGGATGTGGGGCTGGGGGGAATGGTGAGGTGCCCGGAATGTGTCAGTTGACAGTTGTAAATCAATTTAGTATTATTAGTGTGGGGGGTATTGCGTAGGTGACAGAGAAAGTGAGGAAGAAAGTTGCTGAATTCAATCGTGAGTTTGGAAATGCCTGAGCCTTATTTGGAAATAGAGTGTGAGCCTATTTCCAAATAAGGGGGTCAGTGCTATAACAGGTATACAGGGAGAGTGAAGGAGCAGATAGAATATGGTAACCCTTATCCTGACAGAGCGGAGAAGGTAATTGACGCTTGTCCTGTATCACAGCGTCAAGGTGACCCTTCCGGAATGTCTTATCCAAGTCTATCACCAATAACGCCACAACCATGTTCCTCAGATTCAGTTTAAGGGGAGCTTACAAATAACAAAGAGAAGCAAACATTGGTGTTTTATATATTGAAACAAAAACTGTTGCAGAACTTCTGAGCGTCATATGCTCTGAAAATTAGACATGCAAATATCATGGATGCTGCAGTCCTATTGGATGGTCTCAAGTTGCATCTTAACTGCGTTAACTAAGTGACTGCTCATGCTGTGAAAAATAAATTCCTTAAATGTATATCAGGTGCGTTGAAGAGTATGTATTTAACCAAACTAGAGATCAAGTTTTTTTCGGATTTGGTGCTGTGTGGTCAGGAGGACTAATCAATGTCCTTGCTCTGAAGCAGCTTTGAAGGAGTAGTGACATTAATATGTAATATTTTTCATGGCGTCTGCATACAATATAGAATGTTTGTACATTTTGGTCAAACAAGATGGAATCATGGAGCCGAGAGGGTCAAGTTTGTTCCAGTGAATTGGGAAAATACAAAATAACATTCAGTGGGAGATAAGCAATGGTTGTTAAAGTCATAGAGTTCTCTAGACCCTTCGGCTCAAACTGATCCATTCCGACCAAAATGTCAATTCACACTAACCCCATTTTCCCGCCATTGCCCAGTATCCTGCTAATCCTTTCCTATCCTGTATTTGTCAAAATGCATTTTAAATGTTGTGAATGTACGCACCTTAACTACTTCTGCTGGTAGCTCATTCCATATGCGTATCACCCTCCTCTGACCTTAAACTGATGTCCGTGATTGTCCAATCCCGGGAAGTAAGGCTGAGTGCATTCACTCTATCCATGCCTGTTATGATCTTATACCCTTCAATAAGATCCTATCCCCAGTCTCATACACGCAAAAGTAAAAAGACCTAGCTTTCCAACCTCTCCCTATAACTCAGAGCCTTGGGTCCTTGGCAACATCCTTGTAAATTTCTTCAGCACTCATTCCAGTTTAATAACATGATTCCTATAGCAAAGTTAACAAAACTGAACATAACGCTATAAGTATGGCCTCATCAGTGCTCCATATTCTGCAACATAGCTCCCCAAATTCACTACTTAGTGCCCTGACTGATGAATGTCAGTGTGCCAAAAGTCTTCTTCATTGCCCTGTCTACCTCTGAATCAACTTTCAGAGAACCATGCACCTGGATTCCAAGGTCCCTCTGTTCCACTACATTCCTTAAGATCCAACCATTCACCATAAAACTCCGATATTGATTTGAGTTTCTAAAATGCAAGAACATACACTGATCTGCATTAAAATCCATTTACCATTTCTCGGCCCAGCTTCCCCAGCTGATCAAGGTACTGCTGTAATTTCTGAAATTTCTGATAACCTTTGTCATTCTCCATGTAACCGCCTATTTTATTGTCACCTTCAAACTTACAAATCATGCACGTACATTCTCATCTAAATTATAGATATATGTAATATATAGTGGTGCCCGCATCGCCCCGATGCATTCCATTAGTCCCAGGCCTCCAGTCTGACAAGCATCCTTCCACTATTACTCTTTCCTTCCTACCATCAAGCCAATTTTGAATCTAATTTGGCAGGTCCTCCTCAATTTCATGCAATCTAACCTTCCAGAGCAGCGCACCATGCGGAAGCTTATTGAAGGCCTTACTTGAATTCTGATAGACTACGCATACCACCCTGACCTCCTCAACGTTGCTGGTCACTTCGTCAAAGAATTCGAACAAATTTGTGAGCTATGGTGTCCGATGCACAAAGCCGTGCTGACTTCGATGATAAACTTTTGCGCGAAACGTTGATTTTCCTGTTCCTCGGATGCTGCTTGCTCTGCTGTGCTTTTCTAGCACCACTCTAATCATGCTCCGAATCACACCCTGTCTTTCCTAATGCACGTATATCGTATCTCTCAGAACCTTTTGAAGTAAGTTACCTGCTACAGATTTTAGGTTTAGTGATCCATAGTTTCCAAGTTTTTCTTCGTAGCCCTTCTTGAGTAAGGGCACAGCATTCGCAACCCTCCAGTCCTCCGGGACCTCACCTGTTGGCCAGCGATGATGCAACAATATCAGACAGGGCTCCCGCAATTCCTTCTCTGGCCTCCTGCAGTGTTCCTGAATATATCTGGTCAGGACCAGGAGATTTATAGAAATAATGCAAAGTCTGAATAATACGTCTATTTATTTCAGGTATAAACACCAAAGAAAGGGAAAGTGACACAATAATGTTTAACATAACAAATTAGAAAACGTATTAATCATAGGAAGTGGCTTCAGAAGAATTTCAGTCATTGTGGAAACATGAGAATTCTCAGAAATTTACGATCTAGAAACAAGGGCCATGAAATTGATAAGTAAATCAAAAACAGAACATGAATGCTAACAAACAAGAACAAAAACACTGCATAAATCTACAATCTGCATTTCAAAGGAAACAAAGTAAAAGCACGGTCAAATATGGAAATTGGTAATCGGGAGAGGAGAGTTTATTGTGAAAAACAGGGAAATGGCCAAGAAAATAACCAGTTACTTTGCATCTGCCTTCATGGAGGAAGATCCTCAAAATCACCCAGTAATACCCAGTGATCATGTAGGGATTGTGCAACTGAAGACATAAAGTCAACTTATATCAGTAACAAGGTGGTATTAGAGAATGTAACTGGATTGAGCATTGCTAAGTCTGACAAACCTAATGTACTTCATATCAAAATGTCTGACATAAATCCGCAATAGAAATATTAATTGCACTGTCGATGACTGTGTTTCATTTTCCTGTGCATTCTGCAGAGGCTGGAAGCCATTGTGGATAAATGGAAGTTAGCAAACGTGGTCCAAGCACTATAGACTAATGGAAGGAATCCAAGCATCTGTAAAGGGAAGAAGACATAGTTTGGAGAACTGCCGAACAATTAACTTGACATCTGCAAGTTGGAAACTGTTGGAATCTATTATACAGCATGTGATATTGGATATTTAGGAATGAACAGCAACAATGGAGAAAATCCATATGTATTTCTGACAGATGTCTAACTCGATGTGCTATTAGTTTTTAGACCCCATCAACCACCCTCTGAGAAAAGGGACAGGGAATGACTTCGCCACAGGAAGCAGCATCACCAACACAAAGAAATCCAAACATATAAATGGAAAGCAGGAATTTTAAGGATTGTTTCGCATGAGGTCCACTGAAGATGTTACCTAGTAAGATAACGAAACGTCTGGAAATGTAGCGAGCAAACCTACATCCATTGTGTAAAGTGTTGGTGACGCAATCTGAGAAAGAATATACTAACCACAAAAAAGTGCAATGGACATTGTCCAGATTAATCCCTCAGATGGCGAGATTGCCTGATGAGGAAACTCGGCCTGTGTTCTTTAGAGTTTGAAAGAATGAGAGGAGGGTCACAATGAAACTCGGAAACTTCAAAAAACCTATGCCAAGTTGGAAATAAACAGGACGTTTCCCTGGCTGTCAGTTCCACATTCAAGGCAAATAATTGCAGTTTTAGGGACAGACCATTTAAGACCGCAATAATGACGAAATTCTTCACTTGGTGAGAACTGCCTAAAACAGGGGCATAGAAACCTGCTGGTAGGGCAAGATTAGGGAGAATCCCCAGATATTCTGCAAATGTGTCAAGCGGAAAAGAATAACAATGGAACAGGTCGGAGTCATTCGTGACTTGCCAAGTTGCATCCAAATCACCTTACTGTTAGGAGACAGAGGGTAGTGGTTGAAGGCTGTTAGTGTGACTGAGACCAGTGTCCAATGGTGTATCACAGGGATCAGTATTGTGTCCTTTATTATTTGTGATACGGAGGTGTTGGTGTTGGACTGGGGTGGACAAACTTAAAAATCACATAAAACCATGTGATCATCCAGCAGGTTTATTCAGAGGCACGAGCTTTCAAAGTGCACAACCACCTGATGAAAAAGCAACTCTTCGAAGCTAGAGCCTCCGAATAAACCTGTTGGACTATAACCTGGTGTTGTGTCATCTTTAACCTGATTATTTGAGATATTCATAAATGATGCAGCTGTGAATATAGACGGGGTGGCGGGGTGTGACAACTAAGATTGTGGTTGATACAAAGATTGGCCGGGTGGTTGGCAGTGAGGAGGAAGGTCTTATGTGACAGGAAGACACAGATGGAATGGTCAGATGGGTGGATCAATGGCAGATGGAATGTAACCCTGTTAAATATGAAATGATGCACTTTGGAAGACGGAACTGGACAGGGGAGAACTCAATGAATGGCAGCACACGAGGAAGCTCAGAGGGTGCTTCTCCACGCATCCCTGAATGTGACTAAACTGGTTAATGCACAATTTGAGAAAGCATAGGGAACCGTAGACATAACCTTTATTCATCAAGGCATAGATTATAAGAGCTATGTGGAAGTTTGCTTTTGCCAAGATGGAATACTGATTGTAGTTCTGGGAGCCACATTACAGGAAGAATGTAATTGCAGTGGAGAGGGCTCAGAGGAGATTCACCAGGATGTTCCCTGGGACGGAGCATATTAGCTATGGAGAGAGGCTGGATAAGCTCGGGCTGTTTAGTTTGGAGGAGAGAAGGCTGAGTGGGCCGAGATTCAGAAGGATAGGATTACGGGGGACATGGACAGGGTGGATAGATCACAACTGTTCCTTTTCGTCAAAGGGCCAAGAGCAATGGAGCACATTTTAAAGTGATTTGAGATGTGGAGAGGAATTGAGGATTGTTTTTCACTCAGAGGGTGCTGGGGTCAGGAATGCACTTCCTGAGAGAAGATTTGTCATGGTAACTTCACAACCATTAGAAAATACACGGTTGTGAACTTGAAATGCCATAAGATTCACGGCTACGGTCTTGTGTCGGAAAGTGAGGCTAATGTAGACTGTGCTGTATTGTTGATGGGACAAAGTCTGTGCTTCTGTGTTTGTATGGCTGTGGAAGGTCAAACATTGAGTAGCTTAAGGTAGAAATTGATGGGTTTCTGAAGAGTATATTAACAAGGGTTTTAAGATTGAACATGTAATATCTTCTGAAAATATGTCAATGGCAAAATTACGGGGAAAAAGGTGCAGTTTTCTTACATTCTGATACCAGAGAAGAGAGGACAGGGAAAAAGCATAACTGTGGACCAAATACTTCATCAATGTCTTCACATAAGAAAACGAAACAAAAAAGAAAACTTCCCATCAAAACTAGTGAACATTTGTTTGTTTAGTAAAAGGGAATAGAATAAAATTAGCAACTGAACAATTTTAGAGGAAGTATTGGAACTGAAAGTAATGAGCACAGACAAAGTCAACAGAGATTGATCAAAAGGGAATCATATTTGAAAAAGTGCCTTTAGCATAATTATGGAGAAGCAATCAATGAAATATGTGCATTTTCAGAAAGATTTTTGATAAAGTCTTTTATGCAATTTCAAGTCCTATGGGACTGGGACTAATATGGTTTTAGAATGGGAGAGCTGGCAGGAAGCAGTGAGTAGAAATAAAACAATGTATTTTTTTGAATGGGTGGCTTGGGGGATATAGCAAAGGTTGGGGTTTGGGCCCCAGCTATTCCCAATACACATCATATATTTGATTGAGTGGATCAAATACAATATTTTCAAGCTTGCAGATGGCACTAAACAATATATTGTGAGTGGGTGAGCAGGATGTCAAAATGCTCCAAGGAGATTGAGACAAGTGAAGTGTATGGGCAAATACGTGGCACATGAGTAGCAATGGGGAGGGGAGGCGTGGAATATGTGATATCGTGACCTTTGATGGGAAAAACAGAACTGGAGTCTATCATTTGCAAAGGGATTGGTTGAAAAATGTTGATCTATAAAGGAACTTAAGCTGCATTTTTGTTTCTTCTGTGAAGCCCTCCAAGGTCAGTGAAGGGCAATGAGATCTGAATCATGAAGTCAATACTGGTAATGGCATTGGCACGCTGACCAGTGTACACAGACCCAACAAGTGCGGAGCTGTAACATTGAAAAGGATCTGGATCTCCCTGTACACCAGTCACTGAAAGCAATATTGCAGGAGCAGAAAGCAGATAGGCAGATAAATCGTGTATCACCTTCATTACAGGGGGATTTGAATACAGGAGTAAGGGTGTTTTACTGCAGCTGTACAGGGCGTTGGTGAGACCTCATCTCGAACACTGTGCAGTATTATGTACAGTTTTGGTCTCCTTACCTAATAAAGGACAAACCTGACATTAAGGGAGAGCAGCGAAGATGACCAGCCTGATCGCTGTTGTGGGAGCAGAATCTGGGGCGGCTGGGTCTGAATTCCATGGGCTTTAGGAAAATGAGTGGAGATATCAGTGAAATATATAAAACTCTGTCAGGACAAGACAGATTGGAAGCAGAGGTGACAATTCCCCTGGCTGGGACATCAAAACAAGGGGCCACAGTATTAGGTACAGACAGACCACTCTGCATTGAGATGAGAATAAATGTCTGCCCTCAGAGACTGGTGTATCTGGAGAATTATCTCCCCGATCAGACTGTGGAAACCAAGGCCTGAATATTAAAATGGATTTCTGGAACCTAAAGGGATAGGGAGAGAGCAGGGTATGGTATGAAGATAAAGGATCAGATATCATTACAGGTTGCTCTCCAAAAACGTGGTAGCTGTGTACCTGTGCATCACTGTGTTGCAGAAAATCATGCAATATTAATAATGTGGTCTATGGGGAAAAGAGAATAATGGGCGAACCGCAAAATATCAGTAAAAAAACAAAATTAAAGTTCGTCTAACACACACACTAGCGCAGTCTAATTAAATCTTTAAATCATATATGGTAATGAAATAGTGCTGTAAATGCAACACTTTCACAATACAGTCACTGGCTACATCCCTGTACCTTTCACCAAACTCTTCACCAGATAGCGCGCCGGGCTGACTGACCACGTGATGCCAGCATGGAATTCCATTTCTCCTCAAGATTCTCCCCCGGTTTGAAATAAAGTTTCTTCTTCTAATTGGAGAGAACACTTCCCCATTTCAGGCTCAGGTTCAAGGCTTTGCAGAGCGGATTGCATTCCTGTTTTAGCTGAACACTCAGAGGGTGCATTTTGCAGACAGAGGATTCTGAAGCTGGGTTTTGTTGTTGAGCTGGTGCCTGGCAAGGAATCGCGTCACGGTGAGCGGGAGCTCACTTTATAGAAAATTCACGAATAGCATTGCAGTCAAATCACGTTTAATAAACACGCGTTATCAGAGAACAGCTTGTATACTGAATCGAGGAGCAAGATTGATGGACTGAAGGGACTACAACAGTTCTTATTTTATATTTCACAATGTTTAAACATATTAATGGATATGAACACTGTGTCGGGAAAACTGCATTGAGAAGAATTTCTCAATGAACTAGAATGGGGAAGGCTCAATGTGTTGAATGTCCTACTCCTTTCCCGATGTTTCCGTGCAGCCTGGTGGGAAAGCTCTGTAAATGTTGTCACAAGCTCTCAGACGTTAGGAGGGAGGACTCATGGGAGGCATGGATAGAGTGGATAGCGAAGGTCTTTTCTGCAGGATCGGGGAGTTCAAACACAGATGCATAGCTTTAAGGTGAAAGGGAGGAAACTTGAAAGGGACTTTTTTTTACACAGAGGGAATGTATGTATGTATGTATGTATGTATGGAATGAGCTGCCACAGGAATAGTGGTAGATACAAGTACAGCTACAGTATTTCAAAGACATTTGGACAAACATATGAATGGGAAACGTTTAGACGCATATGGGCCAAGTGCAAGTAGAAGGGATTAGTTTAATTTAGGAAAACTGGTCAGCATGGACAACTTAGACCAAATGGTTTATTTGTGCACGATATGACTGTATGATTCAAGAAAGCGAGGAAATTGTACGAAAAGGTATGATGTAATAAATTGGCAAGAAATTTAAAAACAATCACCATGAGCTTTTCCGTCGACATATAAAAAGCTTGAAGATGAGTGTGTGAGCTGAAGCAGAAGTGAAGTGAGGAAAGTACATTGAGGACATTAGAAGGGTGTGACTGGAGAACTGGCCATAGGGAACAGGCAGTAATTTACACCGGTATTTTAAATCACTCCTCATGGGGAAAGTATGTAAGCATATCAATAGTATAAAGAAAGTGGTAACAGGAGGGAGGGTCTTCAACTGTCTCTAACAAAAGGAACAAGGTTTTGTCTAACAGACAAGATTAAGGGTAGGCAGGTCAGCAGTATTTCATAGTTAATTTTAAAAGAAGTGGTCACAGAGTGACTAGCGGGACTGCGTGAAATCTTCCATAAATCTCTGGATTACAGGAGTGGTCCAGAGAAACTGGAGAACCTCCAATGTGGCGGCTGTCTTCAAGAAATGAATGAGACAGAAAGTGAGAACCATTTAGCCTAAGCATTATTGCTGGGAATCTGCTCGAGCCTGTTATTAAGGAAGGAATTGCAGAGCATTTAGAAAAGCTTACTGCAGAATTGGCATGGTTTTGTGAAGGGGAAACTATTTTTGTTCTGTAAAATCATGCAAGTTCTTTTTTGGAGATCCCTAAGAATGTCAAGATTTGAGTCATGCTGGAAAAGCACAGCATGTCAGGCAGCATCCAAGGAGCAGGAAAATCAATGTTTCGGGCAGGAACCCTACATCAGGAATCCCTGAGAAAGTGACAAGCAGATTTGATAAAGGGAACTGTTCAACATGAGGTTTTCCAGAGATTTTTCATAAGGTATCACAAAATAAACGTATTGACTCAAGACAGAGGCTCGTAATATGATGAATAATATATTAGCATGGGATGATGGTTGCTTAACACAGAGAAATCGGACAGTTAGGATTAATGGATTTTTATGAAAAAGATGTATCAACTGGGATACCACATATATTAGGCCGATGGCATCAGTTATTTAAAATCTACACTGATAGCCTGACGGCGGGAGCTGAGTGCAACATACATCCGAGTTTGTGGATGACACTGAGAACCAAAATGCACGCTGTTATTTAATGAAGAGGACTCCCAAAAAAGGAGCAGTACAAAGGGATTGGAGTCTTCCTGTGTATGAAACGTAACGTCAGCATGCTGATGCAGCAAGTAACTAGGTTGGTTCATGAGGCAGCTTCCTGGGATGGAAGGGTTGAATTATTGAATACATTTAAAATGATGAGGCCATTATTCATTGTGATTGAAATGAATGAGGGTGATATTACTGAAATATACAAGATACAGAGGGGGTTTGACAAGGTAGATGCTGAGAAGATGTTTCCCCTGAGTCTCGAACTCAAGGGGTAAATACCAAATAAGGAACATCGATTTCAATTTGAGGTGAAAAATAATGTATTCTCTCAGAAGGTAGTGAATGTCTGGGAGTCCCTAACCCAGAGAGTTGGGTAGGAAAGTGTAGTTGAGCCCAGAAGTGGATCCGCCATGTTCTTATTGAATGAGAGTTCAGGCTTGAGGGGGCGAACAGCTGACTCATGTTCCTACTTCTTACGTTTTTATGCTATGCTTTTGGAAAGTAATTGGTTATTTTCCTGGAAATCGTGTTGTACAATGTTGCTTTCGGGAGAGGAGAAAATTGGCCTGAGTTAACCCTGGATGGGATATGGGAACTGCATTCAGAGCAATTCCAGAGCAGAAGTTACAGAGTGGGGAAGCCTGGAAAAAGGGATTGCGGCTGGGGGTCACTTCCTGACCAACCCTGGAATTTCCAAGTGCATTTCCGAAACTACACCTAACCATCGGGTGGGCCTCGATCAGCCCCTGTATAACAGGTCCGAAGGGCTGAATGGAACATCAGAATGTAGCGCTGAGGGACACGAGTGTGCCATTCGGCCCTTTGACACTACTCCACCAGTAATGTAGGTCATGGCTCATCTCATTGTGGTCCTAGCTGCACTTTTCTCTCCATGCACCATTATCGCTGTTTCACCTGTCTATGGGTAATCAGATAAAGCCAGCCTCGATATAATATAAAGATTCCCCAAACTTCTGGGAAAGGGAATTCCCACTTGAATGAAATCCCACTTTGTAAATCTTTCCTCACTCTGTTTCTTACTGTGGTTGGAGGGTGTCACTGTTTCCTTTTCTAGTCTCACTCCTCCACTGCTCACAACAAATTTTAAATGGAACCTTGTTGGTGATATGACCGATGTTAAAGGTCTCAGACTGGATCAGGTTTAGTGATAAGAACACGTCAGGCAGATTTCTTTCATCAGCCGCAGGTAACTAATAGGGCTAATGGAGCAGCATGTTAGATTTGTGGTTAGCACTGCTGCCTCATATCAGCAAGGAGCTGAGCTCAATTCCAACCTTGTGTGAAACTCTTTGTGGAGTTTGAACATTCTTCCCGTGTCTGTGCGGGTTTCTTCCCAGTTGGCCAGTTTCCTCTCACTGTTCAAAGATATACAGCTTAGTTTGATTGGCCATGCTAAATTACCCAGAGTGACCTGGGATGTGTAGGTTAAGTGGGTTAGTCATGGGAAATGTGTTGCTAGTCAAAGCACAGCAGGTTAGGCAGCATCTCAGGAATAGAGAATTCGACGTTTCGAGCATAAGCCCTTCATCAGGAATCCTCAGGAATAGAGAATTCGACGTTTCGAGCATAAGCCTGATGAAGGGCTTATGCTCGAAACGTCGAATTCTCTATTCCTGAGATGCTGCCTAACCTGCTGTGCTTTGACCAGCAACACATTTGCAGCTGTGATCTCCAGCATCTGCAGACCTCATTTTTTAGTCATGGGAAATGCAGGGTTACATGGATAGGGTAGGGGGACAGGTCTGGGTAGGATACTGTTCGGTGGGTTGGTGTGGACTCGATGAGTCGAATGTCTTGCTTCCACATTGTAGGGGTTCAATGACAACAGCATCAAGTTTGGGATATTAACTCCCAGTCTGTATAACTGATCCACTCACCTCAAGGCTTTGGATATTTCAATAAGATCAGCTCTCATTCCAAGGGTAACCTGTTAAAATCCTCATAATATCAACACTTCATACATGGAATAAATTAAGTGAAACATCTCTGAACTGCTTCCAATGTTACTATATCATTTCTCACATAAGAATGCAAGTATAAAACTAATCTCACACACCGATGAGTCGGTTTATTTTTGTTTTCTCAGGGTGTAGTGAACCTTTGGAACACTCTTCCCTGCAGACCATTCGAGGCAGAGATATTGAATATTTTTGAGGTAAGGTTCACGCATCACAAAGGAGTCAAGGATTATCGAGGAGTGGGCAGCAATGTGCAGTTTTGGAGAAAATGCAGACAGTGGTACCGAATGACATGGCTCCATAATATCCAGGAATTAAACAAAATGATAACATCGATGCAGTTTTAAGGGGGAAACAAGATGGCAGCGATCTGAAAGGTCTGCTTTGCAGATCTCTGCATCACAGTAATGCTCTACCCCACCCCACCACAGTCATTTACTTACAATTCAACACGAAAAGAGCAATACAATCCTTACTAATCCCATTTTGTCAAGTGGAAAGAACAAAATACGGGAAAGGATCGAGTAAGTCCCAACACGCAGCGCACCCGTCAGAAGCTTTCAGCATGCCTGTGGCCGCAGCTGTAACCCCCTCTGCTCGTTCAATGGACCCAGTTACTCACCAGGCCTTGGTCACCGAGTTCACCAAGTCACCTGAAATGATTGAAGCCAAAACTGAAATAAAATTCAGCAGGAGGATAGAACCATTCTCAGCCGTGCTCCAAAAACATAAGCAGCAACTTGAAAGCTTGGAAACAGAACGGATGAGGTCGAGTGCCAAACTGCAGGGGCAGAGACTGTGATCGATTCCTGTCAGGAGCGGATCCTCACCTTTGAAAAACAGGTCCGTACGTTAACTGAACAAGGTGACGACCTCGAGAACAGGAACAGGGACAGGATGAAGAATATTCATATCATCGATCTGCTGGACCGTAAGAAGGTGATCAGCCAGTGAGTCTTTTTCGAGAACTGGCTGCAGTGATTCCTTCACTTCGAATCTGAAGAGAGACGGGTGAAAAGTGTAACACTTCATCGTGTTACGGTGCGCAGGTCAGGCTCAGACCAACGCCCTCACTCTGTCCTTGTGCGATTACATAGTTGCAGGGACAAACAAAGACTTATGGAAGCTTCCAGAACAACGGGAAAAGACCCGAGGAGGGCTCCAGGGTGATGTTCTTCCAGGTCTTTTCAGCGGCAGTGATTCATAAAAGAAAATCTTTTGATGATATCAAGAGAAGATTAAGGGAACTTGAGATTCAGTATTCCTTAATAAACTCAGCGGTGCTCCGTATGCTTTCAATAGATCCACGCACTGGACGATCTTTCAATATATCCACTGACTCTCGAGAGGATGTGAAAACTTTGAGGACACTTTAAAGTAGGCTGGATGCTTTAATGGAAAGCGATAATCTTGTTTATCTTTTTAAAAAGAAAGTTTGTTGAATGTTTCTGGTATTAAGCAGTGTTAACTTATTGTCGGGGATGGGTAAAGTCCACACTTTTAACTTCATTAATGTTACTACTCGTTTTCTCTTGCTTAGTTTGTGTGTCGGGTTCGGCTCAAGCTGGAGGGAGTTATGAAGGTGATCGTGATGACTGAATGCATACCTAAGGGCAGTTCAATCTCGATGTTTGTGATTAATTGCCCTGGATGCAGTATTGATAATAGGGCTAAAGATAAAGATTTGTGACGTGGAAATGCCCCAGTCGGCGGCGGGTGGGGGGGTGCGTTGGGGGGGGGGGGGGGGTAGTGCCATTGGCACTTTGTATCCTTTTGTTTTGTTTTTGTATGTATTTAGCTTTGGAACGTTTTGAGAGCTTGTTAGTTGTAGTAGCTTTAGTTTGTATGTCTTTTTAGGCTCTATGATTCTTTTTTCATTGGTGCTCAGCGATTTGTAATTCGAGTTCTTGCTCTCTGGATTTCAAATATTGTTTCAGTGTGTAATGGCTAATATCGTGCTTAAATGGCGTATCTGGAACATTTAGGGAGCCATTCGCCAGTTAAGAGGGAAAAGGTACTTTCTCGTCTTAAAAAGGAGAGGGTGGATATTGTCGTATTGCAGGAGATGCACTTTGATGACAAGGAACATTTGACATTACAGCAAGCTGGGTTTCATTGGGTTTATTTAATGTCTTTTAACAATAGGAATAGGGGAGAAGCCATACCGGTGAGGAAGAATCTTTCATTTAAATTACTAGATTGTATTAGACACCCACGGGAATATCATAACCCTCAAAGATATATGGGGAAGAAAGCGATATTTTGAATGTTTATTGCCCCCTGGTTCACTGCCTTAAATTCATGATAGATGCATTTTCCAAACTAAGTAATCTTTCTTCGCAGCACATTATTGTAGGAGGAGATTTCAATTGTCTTTTGTACCCACGGTGGACAGCATGCCCAAAGGCCCCCAGCACCATCTTTCCAATCTAAGCAAATAGTGGACTGTTGTGTGGAACTAGGGCTGGTGGATGTATGGAGGCAGATCCACCTCATAGATAGGGATTTTACTTTCTTCTTTAACCCGCAGAAATGCCACACTAGTGTTGATCTCTTCCTCACCTTGCAGCAATCTTTGATTCAGTCTTGTTGTGTACAATTGGGAATATTCCCATTTATGACCATGCAGCAGTATACCTATTGGTTAAGATTAAGGACAATGTAGCAGGTTCGAGAAACTGGCGAATGGATCCCTTTATTCTTAAGGATAGTAAGTAGATTCAGTATATCTGTAATGAATTCAGATCTTTCTTAGCCATTAATTCAGATTCAACCAGTAACCCAACCATTCTATGGGAAATTGCTAAGGCTTATACCAAAGTAATAATTATTCCTTAGGATGCAGCAGAAGGGGGAGCAGGAACGCTTGCTCCAGGCACGGTTGAAGGCAGCCGAGAGGGCATACTGTGATAGACTTTCGGTGATTAGGCTGCAGAGGATCACAACGCTTCAGTCTGCAGTGAATTCCATGCTCACACAGACAGCCAAGAAGGAACTTACTACTGCAAAACAAAGACTGTTTGAGCATGGTGATAAGCCAGGCAAGTATTTAGCCGACCTTGCGAGGAAAAAGAGAGGCCCACAGCCATTACCTTAATGTGGGAAGGTACTGGAACTCTTACCTGAGATCCCACAAAGATTAAAGCATAATTTCGGAGATTTTTCTCCGAAATATATCAGACTGAGCATTATGAGGATAGATGGACAAAAAAGAATCTTTCTTGAAGAACTTGGATCTTCCAGGGGTGACCCCCAAATAAGTGTCTTGCCTTAATGCACCATTGTCAGTGCTGGAAGGTGAAAAGCTGCTACCGGGCGGAAAGGCGCCCTGTCCTGACGGATGTCCACGTGAATTTTATGAGGAATTTATAAACCTATTGTCAGGGTCGATGCTTACCATTTTAGTCACTCACGCAGTCATGACTGCCTCCCACCATCCTTAAGAGAGGCTCATATTTCTCTTATTCTTAAGAAAAGGAAGACACCGAAAGATTGTGCTTCCTATAGGCCCATCTCACTTCTAAATGTTGATTTCAAAATTCTGTCTGAGTCCCTTATATTAAGGATGGAAACTATTTATCGTTCCATTGACAAAGTGTACCAAACCGGCTTATAAAAGACTGCAGATATTCCAACAATGTTAGATTACTCAATATGATCCAAGTGTGTCAACAGCAAATTATAAAGGTAATAATGATCTCTTTAGATGCAGAGAAGGCGTTTGCTTGGGTTGAATAGCTGTATCTCTTCTATACGTTAGAATGATTTACCTAGGCAAAGTTTTTGTAAAGTGTGTTAGGGTCCTTGAAAGTGATCCTCTGTGTGCGATACTGTAAAATTAATATGTCTAGCGGCAGTTGACGAGGTTATCCCCTTTCACCAGTGTTGTTTACGTTGGTGATTGAGCCACTGACGAAGGCCATTTGCAGGGACTCCAACATATCTGCCCCAGAAGTGGGATGGAAGTCACGTAAGATTAGATTGTCTGCAGATGACGGTCTTGAATTTTTGTTAAATCCCACAGTTTTGGTACCTCACCACATGCAATCCATACGTTAGTTTGATGCCTTTTTCGGATATACCATTGATTTTACAACGTCGGGGGCCATGTCTATGGGCGAACTCAGGGAAATAACTGATGCTGTGGGAGAATCCTGATTTCCTTTCCAGTCTGAGAACATTAGACTGGAATATTTTAACAATGGACAGGAGTTTATCCTTTGGTCTTTACCTGCTTTCTCGGCCTTGGATATCATTAGCATCACGGATCCAGTATATCCTTTGGATTATTCAAGGTGGTTACTATCCCATCCTTGCAATAGTTGGTGTTCCTGGTAAGTCATTATATTTGTCTACTAAACCGGGTTGAACTGAATTTCTGCTCATAATATATAAATTTTGGAAAGTGCAAGTCAATGTCTTCCGTTCCAAGCAAAAAATCATTTCCTTATAAAATATAACGACCAAACTGCTATTTATAAATTACTCACTGACATGCGAGAAGGACACAGAATGTTCTCAGACTCGATAATCCATTTTGTCCTTCACAGATTTACATCTCCATGTCCTCCCCACTCACTAATCCTGTCCAAAACCACCATCATGATATCTCAATCTCGTCTACAGTCTCAGTGCACTTCTGAATGCATCATAATTTTTGCCTTTGTTCAATCTGGATGCAACAGTTTCAAGTGCATTCTAACCAAATGTCCGTCAAAAATAATTGCTCTTGAGGATGTTTGACGTGTTCTCTGCACGTACAGGAAGACAGTTTATGGTGGTCAAGTCATTGACTCATAATCTAGAGCCACAGAATAAAAGTCTGTTGATATCTCATGAAGGAAAATGGTGAAATTCAAAAGCAAACATTATCATTTGTTATAAAAGCCCATCTGCTTGCCTAAAGTCTTTTAGGTAAGTCAATGTGTCAACCTTCCCTAGTCAGGTTTCCGTGTGACTTCATTGATTAACATGTGGGTGTACTGCACGTTTAAATTACCTGACAGCACCAAGTCTTCTGAAAAATAAATATAATTTAACATTTGGTCGAACAACTCGATTAGCTCATTGTCTTGAGACAAAAACAAATTCAGCCAAACAGTTTAAATCATACCCCAAACGACCCATCTCCAATCAAATTTGAATGTAATATATTGATAAACTTAAAAGCCAATGACACAATACAATAGTTTGGAGGTACAAGACCGTGAAAAATTGAACAGTTGAGAGCAGAGCTGCCAAGCTACCAGCATACAAAGACTGCCTGAAAAATAGCTCCCTTAAAAGTATATTCATTGATTAGTAACTAGTGAAGCAGAACCCCCCAGAAGAAAAGAACACAGGAATATGGAGAAGAACTGAAAGCTTCCTGGTTTTGAGATAAGTTTTATTTTGTAAATCTTAATTAGGAGTCTTATCGGACTCGTATTGTGGAGGGGGAAGGTCAAAGATAGGTTAGAGGAAGAAGTTGTAAATATTCGTTCGATTATTATTCTCTGTAATACTTCAAGAAATAAAGTTGTTAATTTTTACTTTAAATAGTTCTTAGACTCTAGAATTATCACACATTACTGCATTAGATAAATCTTTTCTCTGTTGCTGGTTTTAATTAAGCAGGAGAATATATCCTGTATTGTAACACTACAAACACCCAGCAATTTGTTTTACTCATTACTGTCCTGTGGAACAACTGAACCAGCCACTCAGTTTAAGATTGGCGTAACATGCTGCCCTGAACAGGGCTGCATACATCCTGTGAGAGAAGAATAAAAGTCAAGATAGATCTCTTCCTCTACCTGTTTCCAGTATTTGTACATCTCATTTCTATTCAGGTAGGCGATCATTACATCTTTTAGGTGTATTCGATCTCATTGAAGTTCTCCCCGAGTGTGATGCACATCTCCATAGGCAACTCTGATGCTGGCTTTATTGATGCTGACGTACTGATATAAGGAACTTATTGATTCCATATCAGTCGTAGTGCATAGAGAAATAATGGTGTTTCATAAAACAGGAAGAAAACGGCGATGTCGAAGTGACTGAAAAGAATTATTGTGATCATCCCTGAGTGTGTTGAGGCAGTATTTGGGGTACTGTGGATAGACTTTCTCTCAAGTCTCGCCAGACTAATCCCTGGGATGATGGCAACATGAACAGTGAGTGAAGCTCAGTGAGAGAATAAGGTGATTGCATTGAACATTAAGGCGGATGTACAATCACCTATGATGTTATAAACAGACACTGTTATGGTGATAAATTCCATGGCTTTTTTTTCACTCGGGTTACATGATTCTCGATAGTTTAAGAGCCTCTGAGAACGTTCCACCCAACCACCCCCACTACCTATTACGATTCAGAGAGAGAGAGAGAGAGAGACGTTCAGGCTTTGAAAAAATAACTCTCCCAGCGTAATACAGTTCAATTGTTGCGTGATCCTGCAATCAACGTCATGCGATCTACAATCCCGACAGCAGCAACAGTACCTTCATTATAAAAGAGTTAACTCTTCCCAGCAGCTTCTGACATACATAGAGCACATGGGAGTGTCTTCTCGGAGATAGAAGATGCCTCCTTGAGACTTTACACAAAATATTTGGTTTCCCTCCTCACTGCTAGCAAACCATGTTACGGTAGCACACGTTCTACAAACAATGGAACCATGATTAACACCATGGAGCCCCCCTATCAATGCAGTCTCTGTTTCAGTGGTTTGTCATGTTAGAGTACCAATGACGCCCTAGTGTTTCTGTTTAACTATCTCGTGGGGCTGAATAGCCTCGTCCTGGTCTCATGGAACAGGTTTAAGGGTTTGGTTGGGCTCTGCCTGTTCCTGTTGAACAGCTCGATGTACTGACCAGACCCCTTCTCTTCCTGTGGATCAGGCAGATGGATTGAATGGGCTGTCCCTCTTCTTGTTCAGTAGTTTCCACTGGCTCAATGGCTTCCACATATAAGTGTGTAACCAGCCTGGGATGCTGATTGAGCTCCTCTATGAACTGTGGACATGTGCAGTGTCTGGCAGTGCTGTTACATGAATGTTACCGACACTTTAACAGCATTAACAGGAATGCTGTCTCGGTCTTACTGCACATGGACACAAGATGGTTCAGGAGCTGAGGGGGCACAAAATCTCTGAATATTGTGTGATCTTCAGTCATCATCCCTACTTCAGATCTTACGATGGGGAAAGAAATTGATATAGCAGTTGAAGATGTTTGTGCTGAGGAGACTAACCTAAGGATCTGCTGCAGAGATATCCTGGGACTGAGAGGATTGTTGGCCACCGACCACAAGCATCTTTCTTTGTGCTCTGAAAGACCCAGACAAGTGGGAGGTTACACCTGATTTCCATTCAGCTCAAATAAGTGGGTGGTCCTGATGTCATCCTCAGTCAAATACTCACTTGATATCAAAGCCATTCACTGTTTTCTGAGCCCGTGTGTCCACCTCTCGTTCATATCAATGATGTGACGATGTATGTGTAAGGAATGTTTTCCTCTCACAGCGGGTAATCAATGTCAGGAATTATCTGGACTAGCGAGTTATGGGAGCTACATCACTGAAAGTATTTAAGGAGGCTTTGGATGGATTTTTGACCTGTCAGACAGCTAAGGGATGTGAAGAATTGGGCATTAAAAAGGAGTTAATGCCAATGGTAGATCAGCCATGATGGTAGACAATGGCTTGATCATCCGAATTAGCTGATACAGTTCCTTATGTCCTCATATTCTGTAATTACAAAGTTAATGTTTGTAATTTTCCTGAACGTTCTGTTATTGAACGTTGCAATCAGACAGAGCAAAGTATTTTGTGAGTCATCGCTGGGTGAGATATGGGGTTGTATTCACAGTGAATCTGGTCCTATATTATGACCAACAAATAAAGCACAAGTTGCAGAGAGGAGACAATCTGCAAAGAGACCAGAGGCGTCGTTCGAACCCAGCCTGGATTTCCAAATAACATTTTCCAACCCACACTAAACCGTGCGTGTGTGACAGTCTTGAGGGATTGAATGAGATGTTGTGTTACTGTGGATCACGTATTTGGAGCAAGTGGCCTCCAACTACTCCTTGCAGGAGCTGTGAGTGGTTGGATGGAACATAGGAACATAGGACTGAGCAGCAGGAGTGTGCCATTCAACACGTTGTCACCGCTCCACCATGCGCAAAGATTATGTGAAATATGATTTTGGTCTTCCCAGCACGTTTCTGTCCGTATACCATTTTTTACATTCATTTTTCTGTCAAATGTCAACAAATACAACTTTGAATAAATGTAAACATCCAGGCACCACAAACTTCTGAGGAGGGAATTTCTACTTGGACAGCCCTTTGAAAATTTATCATTTGTGTTCCAGCCAATGTTGGACGGTAACTGTTTCCTTTTCCGTCCCACTCCTCCACTGGTTACACCAATCTTAAATGTAACCAGTTTAATGATGTGGTCAATGATAACGGTCTCAGAGTAGGTCATTTTCGAGAAAACAAATGTAAGATACAGAACATTGAACTCATATCAAATGGTAAAATGACAGAGTGCCCCAAATGTTATTCTGCCTTTGAAGGTGTTCTGTTCAAATAAGCTACTGGTTGTGGGATTTCTTTCTAGAACAGTTGGATTTGGCTGAATTCCCTTCGTTTCAGGCATATGAGCGTTTCCAATGAATCCTCACCAGGAGTCCATTACAAGTGGCAAAGATAACTCAGGGATTTTATCGACTGACACTTTGCTAAGCCGTGGAACAAAGTCAGAGAAAGGGATCAATCGGCTATTGCTTCTCAGGCAGGGAACAATTTTCTCCCTCTGTGTGTTGAAACATACAATAATGTCAACTGAGCACCAAACTGGACCATGTGTGCTCTCCTGCAACATTCTCTGGAAAACCTGATGATGGATTATATGCAGGGGCTTCATTGTTCTTGTTGTACATAATTCCATTCAATCTCAAAAAATGTCCCCACTTTATAATTTGATGACATGCTTACACGTGCCTGCGTAATTTGTAAGTATTGGTAGGTGTCTTCATAGTATGTGTATTGATATCAATACATCTTTTTTCTTCAAATTTATTCTCTCGCTTTAGTCTCCCTGACAAGAGATAATGCACATCCAGCTGAATCACTTTTCTGAAAGTCATGGTGATTCAATACTATTTCTATGCTAAGATCGGAACTGATTATCCCCCATAACCAAAGGCCGGTATCCCAGGAATGAGAAAAGGGAAACCTCTTTGAAAATTTCAAAAATAATGATATCCTTTTATTTTAGTGTTCGGGGATCAACACTGCACACATTGCATCAGATGTGGTCTCAGCAATGCCCTGTACAGATGCAGTAAAACATTCCTGCAATTAAAACTTACCCTTTTGCCAAAACCAGCATCATTCCACTTACCGTCCAAATCACTTGCTGCATCTGCAGTCTGACTTCACATGATTCATGTCCCGGGAACATAGAAACCGCCTGTATCACAGAGTACTGCAATCTCTCTCCATTTAAATTGATTACCATTATTTTATCCTTCATGCCAAAATAGACAATTTACGTTATGTTATTTCTACTGAAGGTTTGCGCACTAACCTTCCCAGTCTATAATCATATTGTAGACTCAGTATCTCAATTTGACGACACAATGAATGACCATCTTGGTGGACGAGCTAATTGAGCTCCAAGCCATTCCCTCCCCTTTCTCCAGATCATGGATACAGATTATTGGTCATTGATGACCCCACAGTGATCTCTGAGGTACTCAATCAGTTAGAGCTTTGCAGCCTGAAAGTAAACATTTCCCTCTACTCTCTATTTCCTGCTAGCGACATATTCCTTGTTCCTGTGTAGCCGTTCAGGCGGGTTGAATGGCCTCGTCCTGGGCTGTGCAATGTACTCAACGATCTGAATTACTTAATTCTATATTCCTGTGTAATTTCTTAGAGGGGCAGAATGGCCTCCTCCTGTCTCATTGTAACGATCCTGTCTGACAGATTGGGGTGGTCCCCTACCCTGTAACAGCATCGAGGGGTGGATTGAAGGAACAACACATGGGTTCGGGGCAGCAGTATATCTCTGTAACGGCACCGTGAGACGGATTGAGGGAACAACACATTGGGTAGGGACAGCAGTATATCTCTGTAACAGCTTCGAGTGGTGGTTTGAGGGAACAACACATTCAGAACGCTCATGGCTGGTCCAATTGTCTCTGATCATCCCTCTCCTGTCTGTTCCCGATAAACATTGACTCTCCTGTCCAGCAAAGATCAGTCGAGCTCAGCCTAGAATATCCTCAATAACAAAGTCTTCCCTATTCCCTGAGGATGAGGATACCACAGACCGCACAGCACTAAATGGAAAGGGTCATCTTTATTTCATTGTCGGACCCATTACATTAAAACTGTGCTAACCTCAATCAAATCACCACCTCTTTTCATACTTAAGGATATAATAATTATGAATAACTATAAACCATTTTGCCCTCCAAACCTGTTCCACATTCCCACTGACTCTTTCCAGTCAAATATGTATCAAATCCAGCCTCTGCTGCAATCTCAGAAAGTGAATACTTGACAGCATAACACCACATGAGCATGACAAAAGGAGCAGAATGAGGCCATTCGGCCCATGGAGTCTGATATGCCATTCAATAATTTCTTGTATGTACCCCAAACTCATTCTCCTGCCTTCTCCCTAGAATCCTTGATTCCTTTATAAACCAAAAATGTGCCGATTTGTGTCTTAATGACACAAGTGCTTGTGTCTCTGTGTGTATGTATATATGTGTGTGTGTGTGTGTGTGTGTGTCTGTATGTGTGTGTGTGTGTGTGTGTCTGTATGTGTGTGTGTCCATGTGCTTGTTTTCTGTGTATTTGTGTGGCTACATCTGTGTACCTATGTATCAGCCTCTGTGTTTCTATCTGTGTTTGTGTCTACTTGTGTGCAACTGTATATGTCTCTGTACGTTGCAATGTGTGTGTATGCCTATCTCCTTATATGTGTTGTGCATGTTAGTATGTTGGTGTGTATACCGATACATCTGTGCATTTCAGTGTCTGCATCTCTGGGCAGTGAGGTATCTGTTTTTGTTTGGGAGTGAATGGACTGACGTTGGAACTGACAGTGGGTTTAAAGTGAGAACTGAATGTTGCTCTTTACTCAGTTGATGGGAAGTGGATGTTTCAGAAGCTCCACATGAGCCATCTTGTTTCTGTCCGGCTCATGCCAGGTTCCTCACCACCCGGCTTGGCCCTTTCTGTCCCATTCCAGACAGTTTCTCTTGGAACAGGAGAAAGAGAGAGAGGGAGGGAGAGTGGAAATGGGTGACCCTGCTGTTAGTGCTGATGGATGTGGGGCTGGGGGGAATGGTGAGGTGCCCGGAATGTGTCAGTTGACAGTTGTAAATCAATTTAGTATTATTAGTGTGGGGGGTATTGCGTAGGTGACAGAGAAAGTGAGGAAGAAAGTTGCTGAATTCAATCGTGAGTTTGGAAATGCCTGAGCCTTATTTGGAAATAGAGTGTGAGCCTATTTCCAAATAAGGGGGTCAGTGCTATAACAGGTATACAGGGAGAGTGAAGGAGCAGATAGAATATGGTAACCCTTATCCTGACAGAGCGGAGAAGGTAATTGACGCTTGTCCTGTATCACAGCGTCAAGGTGACCCTTCCGGAATGTCTTATCCAAGTCTATCACCAATAACGCCACAACCATGTTCCTCAGATTCAGTTTAAGGGGAGCTTACAAATAACAAAGAGAAGCAAACATTGGTGTTTTATATATTGAAACAAAAACTGTTGCAGAACTTCTGAGCGTCATATGCTCTGAAAATTAGACATGCAAATATCATGGATGCTGCAGTCCTATTGGATGGTCTCAAGTTGCATCTTAACTGCGTTAACTAAGTGACTGCTCATGCTGTGAAAAATAAATTCCTTAAATGTATATCAGGTGCGTTGAAGAGTATGTATTTAACCAAACTAGAGATCAAGTTTTTTTCGGATTTGGTGCTGTGTGGTCAGGAGGACTAATCAATGTCCTTGCTCTGAAGCAGCTTTGAAGGAGTAGTGACATTAATATGTAATATTTTTCATGGCGTCTGCATACAATATAGAATGTTTGTACATTTTGGTCAAACAAGATGGAATCATGGAGCCGAGAGGGTCAAGTTTGTTCCAGTGAATTGGGAAAATACAAAATAACATTCAGTGGGAGATAAGCAATGGTTGTTAAAGTCATAGAGTTCTCTAGACCCTTCGGCTCAAACTGATCCATTCCGACCAAAATGTCAATTCACACTAACCCCATTTTCCCGCCATTGCCCAGTATCCTGCTAATCCTTTCCTATCCTGTATTTGTCAAAATGCATTTTAAATGTTGTGAATGTACGCACCTTAACTACTTCTGCTGGTAGCTCATTCCATATGCGTATCACCCTCCTCTGACCTTAAACTGATGTCCGTGATTGTCCAATCCCGGGAAGTAAGGCTGAGTGCATTCACTCTATCCATGCCTGTTATGATCTTATACCCTTCAATAAGATCCTATCCCCAGTCTCATACACGCAAAAGTAAAAAGACCTAGCTTTCCAACCTCTCCCTATAACTCAGAGCCTTGGGTCCTTGGCAACATCCTTGTAAATTTCTTCAGCACTCATTCCAGTTTAATAACATGATTCCTATAGCAAAGTTAACAAAACTGAACATAACGCTATAAGTATGGCCTCATCAGTGCTCCATATTCTGCAACATAGCTCCCCAAATTCACTACTTAGTGCCCTGACTGATGAATGTCAGTGTGCCAAAAGTCTTCTTCATTGCCCTGTCTACCTCTGAATCAACTTTCAGAGAACCATGCACCTGGATTCCAAGGTCCCTCTGTTCCACTACATTCCTTAAGATCCAACCATTCACCATAAAACTCCGATATTGATTTGAGTTTCTAAAATGCAAGAACATACACTGATCTGCATTAAAATCCATTTACCATTTCTCGGCCCAGCTTCCCCAGCTGATCAAGGTACTGCTGTAATTTCTGAAATTTCTGATAACCTTTGTCATTCTCCATGTAACCGCCTATTTTATTGTCACCTTCAAACTTACAAATCATGCACGTACATTCTCATCTAAATTATAGATATATGTAATATATAGTGGTGCCCGCATCGCCCCGATGCATTCCATTAGTCCCAGGCCTCCAGTCTGACAAGCATCCTTCCACTATTACTCTTTCCTTCCTACCATCAAGCCAATTTTGAATCTAATTTGGCAGGTCCTCCTCAATTTCATGCAATCTAACCTTCCAGAGCAGCGCACCATGCGGAAGCTTATTGAAGGCCTTACTTGAATTCTGATAGACTACGCATACCACCCTGACCTCCTCAACGTTGCTGGTCACTTCGTCAAAGAATTCGAACAAATTTGTGAGCTATGGTGTCCGATGCACAAAGCCGTGCTGACTTCGATGATAAACTTTTGCGCGAAACGTTGATTTTCCTGTTCCTCGGATGCTGCTTGCTCTGCTGTGCTTTTCTAGCACCACTCTAATCATGCTCCGAATCACACCCTGTCTTTCCTAATGCACGTATATCGTATCTCTCAGAACCTTTTGAAGTAAGTTACCTGCTACAGATTTTAGGTTTAGTGATCCATAGTTTCCAAGTTTTTCTTCGTAGCCCTTCTTGAGTAAGGGCACAGCATTCGCAACCCTCCAGTCCTCCGGGACCTCACCTGTTGGCCAGCGATGATGCAACAATATCAGACAGGGCTCCCGCAATTCCTTCTCTGGCCTCCTGCAGTGTTCCTGAATATATCTGGTCAGGACCAGGAGATTTATAGAAATAATGCAAAGTCTGAATAATACGTCTATTTATTTCAGGTATAAACACCAAAGAAAGGGAAAGTGACACAATAATGTTTAACATAACAAATTAGAAAACGTATTAATCATAGGAAGTGGCTTCAGAAGAATTTCAGTCATTGTGGAAACATGAGAATTCTCAGAAATTTACGATCTAGAAACAAGGGCCATGAAATTGATAAGTAAATCAAAAACAGAACATGAATGCTAACAAACAAGAACAAAAACACTGCATAAATCTACAATCTGCATTTCAAAGGAAACAAAGTAAAAGCACGGTCAAATATGGAAATTGGTAATCGGGAGAGGAGAGTTTATTGTGAAAAACAGGGAAATGGCCAAGAAAATAACCAGTTACTTTGCATCTGCCTTCATGGAGGAAGATCCTCAAAATCACCCAGTAATACCCAGTGATCATGTAGGGATTGTGCAACTGAAGACATAAAGTCAACTTATATCAGTAACAAGGTGGTATTAGAGAATGTAACTGGATTGAGCATTGCTAAGTCTGACAAACCTAATGTACTTCATATCAAAATGTCTGACATAAATCCGCAATAGAAATATTAATTGCACTGTCGATGACTGTGTTTCATTTTCCTGTGCATTCTGCAGAGGCTGGAAGCCATTGTGGATAAATGGAAGTTAGCAAACGTGGTCCAAGCACTATAGACTAATGGAAGGAATCCAAGCATCTGTAAAGGGAAGAAGACATAGTTTGGAGAACTGCCGAACAATTAACTTGACATCTGCAAGTTGGAAACTGTTGGAATCTATTATACAGCATGTGATATTGGATATTTAGGAATGAACAGCAACAATGGAGAAAATCCATATGTATTTCTGACAGATGTCTAACTCGATGTGCTATTAGTTTTTAGACCCCATCAACCACCCTCTGAGAAAAGGGACAGGGAATGACTTCGCCACAGGAAGCAGCATCACCAACACAAAGAAATCCAAACATATAAATGGAAAGCAGGAATTTTAAGGATTGTTTCGCATGAGGTCCACTGAAGATGTTACCTAGTAAGATAACGAAACGTCTGGAAATGTAGCGAGCAAACCTACATCCATTGTGTAAAGTGTTGGTGACGCAATCTGAGAAAGAATATACTAACCACAAAAAAGTGCAATGGACATTGTCCAGATTAATCCCTCAGATGGCGAGATTGCCTGATGAGGAAACTCGGCCTGTGTTCTTTAGAGTTTGAAAGAATGAGAGGAGGGTCACAATGAAACTCGGAAACTTCAAAAAACCTATGCCAAGTTGGAAATAAACAGGACGTTTCCCTGGCTGTCAGTTCCACATTCAAGGCAAATAATTGCAGTTTTAGGGACAGACCATTTAAGACCGCAATAATGACGAAATTCTTCACTTGGTGAGAACTGCCTAAAACAGGGGCATAGAAACCTGCTGGTAGGGCAAGATTAGGGAGAATCCCCAGATATTCTGCAAATGTGTCAAGCGGAAAAGAATAACAATGGAACAGGTCGGAGTCATTCGTGACTTGCCAAGTTGCATCCAAATCACCTTACTGTTAGGAGACAGAGGGTAGTGGTTGAAGGCTGTTAGTGTGACTGAGACCAGTGTCCAATGGTGTATCACAGGGATCAGTATTGTGTCCTTTATTATTTGTGATACGGAGGTGTTGGTGTTGGACTGGGGTGGACAAACTTAAAAATCACATAAAACCATGTGATCATCCAGCAGGTTTATTCAGAGGCACGAGCTTTCAAAGTGCACAACCACCTGATGAAAAAGCAACTCTTCGAAGCTAGAGCCTCCGAATAAACCTGTTGGACTATAACCTGGTGTTGTGTCATCTTTAACCTGATTATTTGAGATATTCATAAATGATGCAGCTGTGAATATAGTCGGGGTGGCGGGGTGTGACAACTAAGATTGTGGTTGATACAAAGATTGGCCGGGTGGTTGGCAGTGAGGAGGAAGGTCTTATGTGACAGGAAGACACAGATGGAATGGTCAGATGGGTGGATCAATGGCAGATGGAATGTAACCCTGTTAAATATGAAATGATGCACTTTGGAAGACGGAACTGGACAGGGGAGAACTCAATGAATGGCAGCACACGAGGAAGCTCAGAGGGTGCTTCTCCACGCATCCCTGAATGTGACTAAACTGGTTAATGCACAATTTGAGAAAGCATAGGGAACCGTAGACATAACCTTTATTCATCAAGGCATAGATTATAAGAGCTATGTGGAAGTTTGCTTTTGCCAAGATGGAATACTGATTGTAGTTCTGGGAGCCACATTACAGGAAGAATGTAATTGCAGTGGAGAGGGCTCAGAGGAGATTCACCAGGATGTTCCCTGGGACGGAGCATATTAGCTATGGAGAGAGGCTGGATAAGCTCGGGCTGTTTAGTTTGGAGGAGAGAAGGCTGAGTGGGCCGAGATTCAGAAGGATAGGATTACGGGGGACATGGACAGGGTGGATAGATCACAACTGTTCCTTTTCGTCAAAGGGCCAAGAGCAATGGAGCACATTTTAAAGTGATTTGAGATGTGGAGAGGAATTGAGGATTGTTTTTCACTCAGAGGGTGCTGGGGTCAGGAATGCACTTCCTGAGAGAAGATTTGTCATGGTAACTTCACAACCATTAGAAAATACACGGTTGTGAACTTGAAATGCCATAAGATTCACGGCTACGGTCTTGTGTCGGAAAGTGAGGCTAATGTAGACTGTGCTGTATTGTTGATGGGACAAAGTCTGTGCTTCTGTGTTTGTATGGCTGTGGAAGGTCAAACATTGAGTAGCTTAAGGTAGAAATTGATGGGTTTCTGAAGAGTATATTAACAAGGGTTTTAAGATTGAACATGTAATATCTTCTGAAAATATGTCAATGGCAAAATTACGGGGAAAAAGGTGCAGTTTTCTTACATTCTGATACCAGAGAAGAGAGGACAGGGAAAAAGCATAACTGTGGACCAAATACTTCATCAATGTCTTCACATAAGAAAACGAAACAAAAAAGAAAACTTCCCATCAAAACTAGTGAACATTTGTTTGTTTAGTAAAAGGGAATAGAATAAAATTAGCAACTGAACAATTTTAGAGGAAGTATTGGAACTGAAAGTAATGAGCACAGACAAAGTCAACAGAGATTGATCAAAAGGGAATCATATTTGAAAAAGTGCCTTTAGCATAATTATGGAGAAGCAATCAATGAAATATGTGCATTTTCAGAAAGATTTTTGATAAAGTCTTTTATGCAATTTCAAGTCCTATGGGACTGGGACTAATATGGTTTTAGAATGGGAGAGCTGGCAGGAAGCAGTGAGTAGAAATAAAACAATGTATTTTTTTGAATGGGTGGCTTGGGGGATATAGCAAAGGTTGGGGTTTGGGCCCCAGCTATTCCCAATACACATCATATATTTGATTGAGTGGATCAAATACAATATTTTCAAGCTTGCAGATGGCACTAAACAATATATTGTGAGTGGGTGAGCAGGATGTCAAAATGCTCCAAGGAGATTGAGACAAGTGAAGTGTATGGGCAAATACGTGGCACATGAGTAGCAATGGGGAGGGGAGGCGTGGAATATGTGATATCGTGACCTTTGATGGGAAAAACAGAACTGGAGTCTATCATTTGCAAAGGGATTGGTTGAAAAATGTTGATCTATAAAGGAACTTAAGCTGCATTTTTGTTTCTTCTGTGAAGCCCTCCAAGGTCAGTGAAGGGCAATGAGATCTGAATCATGAAGTCAATACTGGTAATGGCATTGGCACGCTGACCAGTGTACACAGACCCAACAAGTGCGGAGCTGTAACATTGAAAAGGATCTGGATCTCCCTGTACACCAGTCACTGAAAGCAATATTGCAGGAGCAGAAAGCAGATAGGCAGATAAATCGTGTATCACCTTCATTACAGGGGGATTTGAATACAGGAGTAAGGGTGTTTTACTGCAGCTGTACAGGGCGTTGGTGAGACCTCATCTCGAACACTGTGCAGTATTATGTACAGTTTTGGTCTCCTTACCTAATAAAGGACAAACCTGACATTAAGGGAGAGCAGCGAAGATGACCAGCCTGATCGCTGTTGTGGGAGCAGAATCTGGGGCGGCTGGGTCTGAATTCCATGGGCTTTAGGAAAATGAGTGGAGATATCAGTGAAATATATAAAACTCTGTCAGGACAAGACAGATTGGAAGCAGAGGTGACAATTCCCCTGGCTGGGACATCAAAACAAGGGGCCACAGTATTAGGTACAGACAGACCACTCTGCATTGAGATGAGAATAAATGTCTGCCCTCAGAGACTGGTGTATCTGGAGAATTATCTCCCCGATCAGACTGTGGAAACCAAGGCCTGAATATTAAAATGGATTTCTGGAACCTAAAGGGATAGGGAGAGAGCAGGGTATGGTATGAAGATAAAGGATCAGATATCATTACAGGTTGCTCTCCAAAAACGTGGTAGCTGTGTACCTGTGCATCACTGTGTTGCAGAAAATCATGCAATATTAATAATGTGGTCTATGGGGAAAAGAGAATAATGGGCGAACCGCAAAATATCAGTAAAAAAACAAAATTAAAGTTCGTCTAACACACACACTAGCGCAGTCTAATTAAATCTTTAAATCATATATGGTAATGAAATAGTGCTGTAAATGCAACACTTTCACAATACAGTCACTGGCTACATCCCTGTACCTTTCACCAAACTCTTCACCAGATAGCGCGCCGGGCTGACTGACCACGTGATGCCAGCATGGAATTCCATTTCTCCTCAAGATTCTCCCCCGGTTTGAAATAAAGTTTCTTCTTCTAATTGGAGAGAACACTTCCCCATTTCAGGCTCAGGTTCAAGGCTTTGCAGAGCGGATTGCATTCCTGTTTTAGCTGAACACTCAGAGGGTGCATTTTGCAGACAGAGGATTCTGAAGCTGGGTTTTGTTGTTGAGCTGGTGCCTGGCAAGGAATCGCGTCACGGTGAGCGGGAGCTCACTTTATAGAAAATTCACGAATAGCATTGCAGTCAAATCACGTTTAATAAACACGCGTTATCAGAGAACAGCTTGTATACTGAATCGAGGAGCAAGATTGATGGACTGAAGGGACTACAACAGTTCTTATTTTATATTTCACAATGTTTAAACATATTAATGGATATGAACACTGTGTCGGGAAAACTGCATTGAGAAGAATTTCTCAATGAACTAGAATGGGGAAGGCTCAATGTGTTGAATGTCCTACTCCTTTCCCGATGTTTCCGTGCAGCCTGGTGGGAAAGCTCTGTAAATGTTGTCACAAGCTCTCAGACGTTAGGAGGGAGGACTCATGGGAGGCATGGATAGAGTGGATAGCGAAGGTCTTTTCTGCAGGATCGGGGAGTTCAAACACAGATGCATAGCTTTAAGGTGAAAGGGAGGAAACTTGAAAGGGACTTTTTTTTACACAGAGGGAATGTATGTATGTATGTATGTATGTATGGAATGAGCTGCCACAGGAATAGTGGTAGATACAAGTACAGCTACAGTATTTCAAAGACATTTGGACAAACATATGAATGGGAAACGTTTAGACGCATATGGGCCAAGTGCAAGTAGAAGGGATTAGTTTAATTTAGGAAAACTGGTCAGCATGGACAACTTAGACCAAATGGTTTATTTGTGCACGATATGACTGTATGATTCAAGAAAGCGAGGAAATTGTACGAAAAGGTATGATGTAATAAATTGGCAAGAAATTTAAAAACAATCACCATGAGCTTTTCCGTCGACATATAAAAAGCTTGAAGATGAGTGTGTGAGCTGAAGCAGAAGTGAAGTGAGGAAAGTACATTGAGGACATTAGAAGGGTGTGACTGGAGAACTGGCCATAGGGAACAGGCAGTAATTTACACCGGTATTTTAAATCACTCCTCATGGGGAAAGTATGTAAGCATATCAATAGTATAAAGAAAGTGGTAACAGGAGGGAGGGTCTTCAACTGTCTCTAACAAAAGGAACAAGGTTTTGTCTAACAGACAAGATTAAGGGTAGGCAGGTCAGCAGTATTTCATAGTTAATTTTAAAAGAAGTGGTCACAGAGTGACTAGCGGGACTGCGTGAAATCTTCCATAAATCTCTGGATTACAGGAGTGGTCCAGAGAAACTGGAGAACCTCCAATGTGGCGGCTGTCTTCAAGAAATGAATGAGACAGAAAGTGAGAACCATTTAGCCTAAGCATTATTGCTGGGAATCTGCTCGAGCCTGTTATTAAGGAAGGAATTGCAGAGCATTTAGAAAAGCTTACTGCAGAATTGGCATGGTTTTGTGAAGGGGAAACTATTTTTGTTCTGTAAAATCATGCAAGTTCTTTTTTGGAGATCCCTAAGAATGTCAAGATTTGAGTCATGCTGGAAAAGCACAGCATGTCAGGCAGCATCCAAGGAGCAGGAAAATCAATGTTTCGGGCAGGAACCCTACATCAGGAATCCCTGAGAAAGTGACAAGCAGATTTGATAAAGGGAACTGTTCAACATGAGGTTTTCCAGAGATTTTTCATAAGGTATCACAAAATAAACGTATTGACTCAAGACAGAGGCTCGTAATATGATGAATAATATATTAGCATGGGATGATGGTTGCTTAACACAGAGAAATCGGACAGTTAGGATTAATGGATTTTTATGAAAAAGATGTATCAACTGGGATACCACATATATTAGGCCGATGGCATCAGTTATTTAAAATCTACACTGATAGCCTGACGGCGGGAGCTGAGTGCAACATACATCCGAGTTTGTGGATGACACTGAGAACCAAAATGCACGCTGTTATTTAATGAAGAGGACTCCCAAAAAAGGAGCAGTACAAAGGGATTGGAGTCTTCCTGTGTATGAAACGTAACGTCAGCATGCTGATGCAGCAAGTAACTAGGTTGGTTCATGAGGCAGCTTCCTGGGATGGAAGGGTTGAATTATTGAATACATTTAAAATGATGAGGCCATTATTCATTGTGATTGAAATGAATGAGGGTGATATTACTGAAATATACAAGATACAGAGGGGGTTTGACAAGGTAGATGCTGAGAAGATGTTTCCCCTGAGTCTCGAACTCAAGGGGTAAATACCAAATAAGGAACATCGATTTCAATTTGAGGTGAAAAATAATGTATTCTCTCAGAAGGTAGTGAATGTCTGGGAGTCCCTAACCCAGAGAGTTGGGTAGGAAAGTGTAGTTGAGCCCAGAAGTGGATCCGCCATGTTCTTATTGAATGAGAGTTCAGGCTTGAGGGGGCGAACAGCTGACTCATGTTCCTACTTCTTACGTTTTTATGCTATGCTTTTGGAAAGTAATTGGTTATTTTCCTGGAAATCGTGTTGTACAATGTTGCTTTCGGGAGAGGAGAAAATTGGCCTGAGTTAACCCTGGATGGGATATGGGAACTGCATTCAGAGCAATTCCAGAGCAGAAGTTACAGAGTGGGGAAGCCTGGAAAAAGGGATTGCGGCTGGGGGTCACTTCCTGACCAACCCTGGAATTTCCAAGTGCATTTCCGAAACTACACCTAACCATCGGGTGGGCCTCGATCAGCCCCTGTATAACAGGTCCGAAGGGCTGAATGGAACATCAGAATGTAGCGCTGAGGGACACGAGTGTGCCATTCGGCCCTTTGACACTACTCCACCAGTAATGTAGGTCATGGCTCATCTCATTGTGGTCCTAGCTGCACTTTTCTCTCCATGCACCATTATCGCTGTTTCACCTGTCTATGGGTAATCAGATAAAGCCAGCCTCGATATAATATAAAGATTCCCCAAACTTCTGGGAAAGGGAATTCCCACTTGAATGAAATCCCACTTTGTAAATCTTTCCTCACTCTGTTTCTTACTGTGGTTGGAGGGTGTCACTGTTTCCTTTTCTAGTCTCACTCCTCCACTGCTCACAACAAATTTTAAATGGAACCTTGTTGGTGATATGACCGATGTTAAAGGTCTCAGACTGGATCAGGTTTAGTGATAAGAACACGTCAGGCAGATTTCTTTCATCAGCCGCAGGTAACTAATAGGGCTAATGGAGCAGCATGTTAGATTTGTGGTTAGCACTGCTGCCTCATATCAGCAAGGAGCTGAGCTCAATTCCAACCTTGTGTGAAACTCTTTGTGGAGTTTGAACATTCTTCCCGTGTCTGTGCGGGTTTCTTCCCAGTTGGCCAGTTTCCTCTCACTGTTCAAAGATATACAGCTTAGTTTGATTGGCCATGCTAAATTACCCAGAGTGACCTGGGATGTGTAGGTTAAGTGGGTTAGTCATGGGAAATGTGTTGCTAGTCAAAGCACAGCAGGTTAGGCAGCATCTCAGGAATAGAGAATTCGACGTTTCGAGCATAAGCCCTTCATCAGGAATCCTCAGGAATAGAGAATTCGACGTTTCGAGCATAAGCCTGATGAAGGGCTTATGCTCGAAACGTCGAATTCTCTATTCCTGAGATGCTGCCTAACCTGCTGTGCTTTGACCAGCAACACATTTGCAGCTGTGATCTCCAGCATCTGCAGACCTCATTTTTTAGTCATGGGAAATGCAGGGTTACATGGATAGGGTAGGGGGACAGGTCTGGGTAGGATACTGTTCGGTGGGTTGGTGTGGACTCGATGAGTCGAATGTCTTGCTTCCACATTGTAGGGGTTCAATGACAACAGCATCAAGTTTGGGATATTAACTCCCAGTCTGTATAACTGATCCACTCACCTCAAGGCTTTGGATATTTCAATAAGATCAGCTCTCATTCCAAGGGTAACCTGTTAAAATCCTCATAATATCAACACTTCATACATGGAATAAATTAAGTGAAACATCTCTGAACTGCTTCCAATGTTACTATATCATTTCTCACATAAGAATGCAAGTATAAAACTAATCTCACACACCGATGAGTCGGTTTATTTTTGTTTTCTCAGGGTGTAGTGAACCTTTGGAACACTCTTCCCTGCAGACCATTCGAGGCAGAGATATTGAATATTTTTGAGGTAAGGTTCACGCATCACAAAGGAGTCAAGGATTATCGAGGAGTGGGCAGCAATGTGCAGTTTTGGAGAAAATGCAGACAGTGGTACCGAATGACATGGCTCCATAATATCCAGGAATTAAACAAAATGATAACATCGATGCAGTTTTAAGGGGGAAACAAGATGGCAGCGATCTGAAAGGTCTGCTTTGCAGATCTCTGCATCACAGTAATGCTCTACCCCACCCCACCACAGTCATTTACTTACAATTCAACACGAAAAGAGCAATACAATCCTTACTAATCCCATTTTGTCAAGTGGAAAGAACAAAATACGGGAAAGGATCGAGTAAGTCCCAACACGCAGCGCACCCGTCAGAAGCTTTCAGCATGCCTGTGGCCGCAGCTGTAACCCCCTCTGCTCGTTCAATGGACCCAGTTACTCACCAGGCCTTGGTCACCGAGTTCACCAAGTCACCTGAAATGATTGAAGCCAAAACTGAAATAAAATTCAGCAGGAGGATAGAACCATTCTCAGCCGTGCTCCAAAAACATAAGCAGCAACTTGAAAGCTTGGAAACAGAACGGATGAGGTCGAGTGCCAAACTGCAGGGGCAGAGACTGTGATCGATTCCTGTCAGGAGCGGATCCTCACCTTTGAAAAACAGGTCCGTACGTTAACTGAACAAGGTGACGACCTCGAGAACAGGAACAGGGACAGGATGAAGAATATTCATATCATCGATCTGCTGGACCGTAAGAAGGTGATCAGCCAGTGAGTCTTTTTCGAGAACTGGCTGCAGTGATTCCTTCACTTCGAATCTGAAGAGAGACGGGTGAAAAGTGTAACACTTCATCGTGTTACGGTGCGCAGGTCAGGCTCAGACCAACGCCCTCACTCTGTCCTTGTGCGATTACATAGTTGCAGGGACAAACAAAGACTTATGGAAGCTTCCAGAACAACGGGAAAAGACCCGAGGAGGGCTCCAGGGTGATGTTCTTCCAGGTCTTTTCAGCGGCAGTGATTCATAAAAGAAAATCTTTTGATGATATCAAGAGAAGATTAAGGGAACTTGAGATTCAGTATTCCTTAATAAACTCAGCGGTGCTCCGTATGCTTTCAATAGATCCACGCACTGGACGATCTTTCAATATATCCACTGACTCTCGAGAGGATGTGAAAACTTTGAGGACACTTTAAAGTAGGCTGGATGCTTTAATGGAAAGCGATAATCTTGTTTATCTTTTTAAAAAGAAAGTTTGTTGAATGTTTCTGGTATTAAGCAGTGTTAACTTATTGTCGGGGATGGGTAAAGTCCACACTTTTAACTTCATTAATGTTACTACTCGTTTTCTCTTGCTTAGTTTGTGTGTCGGGTTCGGCTCAAGCTGGAGGGAGTTATGAAGGTGATCGTGATGACTGAATGCATACCTAAGGGCAGTTCAATCTCGATGTTTGTGATTAATTGCCCTGGATGCAGTATTGATAATAGGGCTAAAGATAAAGATTTGTGACGTGGAAATGCCCCAGTCGGCGGCGGGTGGGGGGGTGCGTTGGGGGGGGGGGGGGGTAGTGCCATTGGCACTTTGTATCCTTTTGTTTTGTTTTTGTATGTATTTAGCTTTGGAACGTTTTGAGAGCTTGTTAGTTGTAGTAGCTTTAGTTTGTATGTCTTTTTAGGCTCTATGATTCTTTTTTCATTGGTGCTCAGCGATTTGTAATTCGAGTTCTTGCTCTCTGGATTTCAAATATTGTTTCAGTGTGTAATGGCTAATATCGTGCTTAAATGGCGTATCTGGAACATTTAGGGAGCCATTCGCCAGTTAAGAGGGAAAAGGTACTTTCTCGTCTTAAAAAGGAGAGGGTGGATATTGTCGTATTGCAGGAGATGCACTTTGATGACAAGGAACATTTGACATTACAGCAAGCTGGGTTTCATTGGGTTTATTTAATGTCTTTTAACAATAGGAATAGGGGAGAAGCCATACCGGTGAGGAAGAATCTTTCATTTAAATTACTAGATTGTATTAGACACCCACGGGAATATCATAACCCTCAAAGATATATGGGGAAGAAAGCGATATTTTGAATGTTTATTGCCCCCTGGTTCACTGCCTTAAATTCATGATAGATGCATTTTCCAAACTAAGTAATCTTTCTTCGCAGCACATTATTGTAGGAGGAGATTTCAATTGTCTTTTGTACCCACGGTGGACAGCATGCCCAAAGGCCCCCAGCACCATCTTTCCAATCTAAGCAAATAGTGGACTGTTGTGTGGAACTAGGGCTGGTGGATGTATGGAGGCAGATCCACCTCATAGATAGGGATTTTACTTTCTTCTTTAACCCGCAGAAATGCCACACTAGTGTTGATCTCTTCCTCACCTTGCAGCAATCTTTGATTCAGTCTTGTTGTGTACAATTGGGAATATTCCCATTTATGACCATGCAGCAGTATACCTATTGGTTAAGATTAAGGACAATGTAGCAGGTTCGAGAAACTGGCGAATGGATCCCTTTATTCTTAAGGATAGTAAGTAGATTCAGTATATCTGTAATGAATTCAGATCTTTCTTAGCCATTAATTCAGATTCAACCAGTAACCCAACCATTCTATGGGAAATTGCTAAGGCTTATACCAAAGTAATAATTATTCCTTAGGATGCAGCAGAAGGGGGAGCAGGAACGCTTGCTCCAGGCACGGTTGAAGGCAGCCGAGAGGGCATACTGTGATAGACTTTCGGTGATTAGGCTGCAGAGGATCACAACGCTTCAGTCTGCAGTGAATTCCATGCTCACACAGACAGCCAAGAAGGAACTTACTACTGCAAAACAAAGACTGTTTGAGCATGGTGATAAGCCAGGCAAGTATTTAGCCGACCTTGCGAGGAAAAAGAGAGGCCCACAGCCATTACCTTAATGTGGGAAGGTACTGGAACTCTTACCTGAGATCCCACAAAGATTAAAGCATAATTTCGGAGATTTTTCTCCGAAATATATCAGACTGAGCATTATGAGGATAGATGGACAAAAAAGAATCTTTCTTGAAGAACTTGGATCTTCCAGGGGTGACCCCCAAATAAGTGTCTTGCCTTAATGCACCATTGTCAGTGCTGGAAGGTGAAAAGCTGCTACCGGGCGGAAAGGCGCCCTGTCCTGACGGATGTCCACGTGAATTTTATGAGGAATTTATAAACCTATTGTCAGGGTCGATGCTTACCATTTTAGTCACTCACGCAGTCATGACTGCCTCCCACCATCCTTAAGAGAGGCTCATATTTCTCTTATTCTTAAGAAAAGGAAGACACCGAAAGATTGTGCTTCCTATAGGCCCATCTCACTTCTAAATGTTGATTTCAAAATTCTGTCTGAGTCCCTTATATTAAGGATGGAAACTATTTATCGTTCCATTGACAAAGTGTACCAAACCGGCTTATAAAAGACTGCAGATATTCCAACAATGTTAGATTACTCAATATGATCCAAGTGTGTCAACAGCAAATTATAAAGGTAATAATGATCTCTTTAGATGCAGAGAAGGCGTTTGCTTGGGTTGAATAGCTGTATCTCTTCTATACGTTAGAATGATTTACCTAGGCAAAGTTTTTGTAAAGTGTGTTAGGGTCCTTGAAAGTGATCCTCTGTGTGCGATACTGTAAAATTAATATGTCTAGCGGCAGTCGACGAGGTTATCCCCTTTCACCAGTGTTGTTTACGTTGGTGATTGAGCCACTGACGAAGGCCATTTGCAGGGACTCCAACATATCTGCCCCAGAAGTGGGATGGAAGTCACGTAAGATTAGATTGTCTGCAGATGACGGTCTTGAATTTTTGTTAAATCCCACAGTTTTGGTACCTCACCACATGCAATCCATACGTTAGTTTGATGCCTTTTTCGGATATACCATTGATTTTACAACGTCGGGGGCCATGTCTATGGGCGAACTCAGGGAAATAACTGATGCTGTGGGAGAATCCTGATTTCCTTTTCAATGGTCCCAGGGGGTAATGAGGATGTTCCCTATTTAGGTGTATTCGTTAATGCTATATTTGAACTTATATTTAACGTGGGATTTGTCCATTTGTTTGACAAAATTAGGCAAGACCTTCAAATATTTGTGAAAATGCGAGAAGTATTTCGAACTGTAAAAATACTGTCGCCATGTAGTTAATGATTCTTCACAGAGTCTATCTGGCCCCAGATCCTCTCTCAAACTTCAAGATGGGAGTATGTCTTAAATACAGAATGTCTATGGGCACTCTTACTCATTGCTTGTCGACCTTCCACCAGCGCTATAAGAGCGATGTGTTCGGTGGAATGGAGAGGATCTTGGGGATGGAATTGAAGATGGCTCAGGTTTCCCTTTTCCTGGGCCTGCCCAGTCTATCTTACTCAGATGTGTATAGGAAAAAGTACTTCAATACCCTCACTCCCTGTGTTTACAAAAATGTTATGTTGTGTTAGGTGTCTGAAAACCCCTGTGTCTATTGCGTTGTCGTATCCTAGTCATGGAGCATAGCCCTTTGGAATTTTTTAAAGGTATGTTGCAACAGAAAATAGAGGATTTTTACAAGACATGACAGCCCTTTTTGAATTACCAAGATACAGGCTGATCTGCCACACTGATAAGGACTTTTATATAGCTATGACGAACTTGACTAATGAATGTAATGTCCAGAAAGGAAGAAACACGTACAAATGAACGTGTATTAGTTAATGCTCTTGAAGGTTGAGAGCTATAGTTTTGTTGCACTGAGTTCTACTATTCGTTTTTTTTTATTTTTCTTCAGTCCATTAATTTTCCTTGTTTTTATTTTTATCTACATGCACATAAGTGTAATTGTGTTCATTTGTATTGCTTGTTGAGTTGGGTATTATTGGTTCATTGAGCATTAAAACGAGTTTCTCGGAATAAAAATATTTTTGACAGAAATAAGATGTTAACATGGACAGAATAGAGTACCAAAGGACGATTTTATCATTAGTGAGACCACAAATTATGGTTCACGTTAAGGGTCATCACACCTCGGGTGAAAGGATGATGTTGAGAGGGCGTCCCCTTCGTGGCAACCTCTGTCTGTGTGGGGAATGGAACCTGCACTGTTGGCTTTGCTCTGCATCACAAGCCAGCCATCCAGCCAACAGATTGCAGGACTGTGTAACTGCTTTGATAGAAATAGCCAAAGTCAAAATAAAATATAAACTCTTATAAGAAGGGGAAAAAAAGGTACAATTCAGATAACGGTCAAGATAATGGCTGACGAAAAATACAGTCTCTGCTGGAAATTATATTTATGACGAGTCAGTTGATTGGATGCTATTTTTAGTTGAATGTAAAAAGGTGACTCAAGCGACATAACCAGAATTACTAATTATGATTAGATATCGATAACTAGAAAATATGAGTACATTTTTGATTGGTCTGTGTGAAGCATCCTTACCATTGTATGAAAGTAAAAAAGCTGATGGAACATATTTTTGAAGGGTTGGTCCCCAAGGGAAATTCCTGCCGAACACGTGCTTGAAGAAGCCAAGATTAGAAAGTACAGCACATTTGACGGGCTGAATGGACTCATTATGGATTTTAATTGCATGCGATTAAAAACAAATCGCTCTGTTCCTTCACCTAATGTTTTACACACTGGGGCACTTCCATTTTCCTGAAACTGGGAACTATTTGAAACATTATCTGGAACATTCCATCATCAGCATTCTCCAGAGCATACTACAATCTGTGGGGATATTACAAAGGCAAGAGGCACGGAGCGGGAAGTGGGGGGGGGGGTGGGGGCGGGCTGCTGCATGCAGGAGTGAGAGTAGCGGAGCATGAGCCTTGTTCGGGTGTTGCTGCTGGACGAGACATACATTCAGTGTGAGGGACCAGAGGGCATACAATGACCCTTATGCTCACAGAGTGGGGAATGTCATCAATGTTTTTCCTGTATTGCTGGACATTGCTACAGATCGCAGATACTGTACTGAGCTGGGTGATGAATTCAGATCATGCTCGGTGGGTCTGGTGGTGTGGCCAACTCTGGGAAGAGATGTACTAACCCATTCACCAGGAGATCTGTGACCCAGTTGACAAACCGTGGTGTAATTGACCCTTATCTGCTGTACTCGGTGTAAACTGAACATGGCAGCTCCAAATTGAGGAAAGTTCAATCGAGTCCCCATTGTCCTTTTAAAGATGCCACCAGTGCCAGGGATCACAGAATATCCAGGGGCATCCGGGCGATGGTGGTACCTCCAACTATGATGGGTTGGAGAATCGGGCTAGCATTGAATGAGAGGGACACCATGGGGTAGGGTGGTTAGTTAATGAGGTGAGTTCGATAAGATAGCACCAGCAAACTAGCTCAGCCTCGTGCAGACAACCCCCATGTCACAGTCAATGAGAATCACTCAAAGATAAATTATTGTTAGATTCAGACGGATGAGTTAAAGACTCTGCTGACCCTATTCACAGTTAAAGAGCTGCAGAACAAATCATCATCCAAAACTCTCTATCATCTGAACTCACACCTATATTCTGTTCACCATCATTCCTGGTAATTCGGGCTTATTTTCCCGGATGCTGTCGAAATGTCTATATCACAGCATTCTGAAAGCTGTGAACATACCTTCCATGATATCGTTGCTCAATCTCACCGGCTCTGTCTATACCCAAAAACACTTTTATTTGCAGTCATGCACGGAGACAGGCCCTTCAGACAAAACTGATACATTCCAACAAAAATGTCCGTCAACATTCACCCCATTTCCCTGCACTTGGCCCATAACCTTCTCTGCCTTCCCAATTCACATATTTTTCGAACAAAATGCAGCGAGGTTTTGTGACATCAAGAAAGGCCCCGGGAAAGATCTTGCTGAATCTACCATTCATCCGACCCCAGCAATCAGTTTACAAAGAAACAATTTGACTGGACCTGATAAACAAGAAGTACAAGCAAACAGTGGTGGGAGATGTGTATGCTGCAGGGAAAAATGTGTACGTTCTAAACAGGAAGTAAGATATACCAGTGTTTGCAGGCAAAACTCGACGGGTCTGGTAACATTTAAAGGAAGAAAGTCGAACATTTGGCCCTCGATTATCACAGCAGGTCAGGGCACATCCAAGGAGCAGGAAAGTCGATGTTTCGGACATAAGCCCTTAATCAGGAATTCATTTCAGAATTCACTTCTTCCTAATCCTCTGTAGGAAGAGAATGAGTCAACATTTTTAATTTGGGATTCTTCATCAGAGCAGTTTGTGTTTTCGATCTCCAGTATATGCAGCTCTTTGTTTTATTTTATATAATCAATTATCTTGCATGCTGCAGTATTAATGGACAACTTGATCTGGGAAGAAGGGGAAGGGGTGAGGGCAGAAGAGCAGGCAATGTGTCAGTCACAACTTCAGGCCCTGTCATTCAGAATGTGAATCCTGGGTGGAGATAAAGGAGGGCTTGTTGGAAGCACTGCACTGGAATTTGACATCATTTGAACAGATGTGGCAGATCTAGAGAAAGTGGGAGCATACAGTTTCTCTCGCAGCTGGTCATTGAGTGCCACAGTGGCTAGCAATCCTGCCTTACAGCACCAATGACCTCGATTTGATTCCACTCTTTGGTGAGTCTATGCGCGGTGTTTGCACCTTCTCCCTGTGTGTGTGTGAGTTGCCTATGGGCGTTTTGTTTTCCTCTCAGAGCACAAAAATGTATAGGTTAGTTTCAGTGGCCTCACTAAATTGATCGGCAGTATCCAGGGATGTGCAGATTCGGCAGATTGTCTATGGGAAATGTAGAGTTACCGGGGTAACGCATGAGTGTTTTGGTCAGCACGTTATCTGGAGGGTCAGTGTGGACTCGCTGGGCCAAATGGCCTGGCTCCACACTGCAGGGATTCTATAATTTCTATGTAGCTGTCTGTGTTTGAAAACATTTCCCAGGATCCTATCTATAAGAGCGAACACAATTTGCCTCAACAAAATGCTACACCTTCCGTTCGTCTAACATGAAATCCATCAGCAACTCTTTGGCCATTTAGCCCATCTGATAAGGGCCCTGTTTTACTCTGAGTTAACCATCTTCACTGTCCACTACCTCACAAATTTTAGTGTTATCTGCAAACTCACTAACCATTCCTGTTGTATTCATATCCAACTCATTTATATGAGATTACAAATTGCATTAGAACCTTGTGGCACACTGCGGGTCACAGGCCTCCAGTCCAACAAACACAGTTAACAAACATTACCTTCTTCTATTGCCTTCGACCAATTAACTCCAACTGTCCCTGTATTCCATTGATCTCACCATGCTGGCCAGTTTGCCATGTGGAACCTTTTTGAATGCCTTACTAAAGTCCATATTATATTCCACAGTTCTATTTCTGTGCCTTCATCAATTTTATTCGTCACTTCTTCAAAACGCTAAATCAAATTAGTGAGGCAGGATTTCCCATATGCAAAGTCATGTTGACTATCGCTAATCTGAATTTACATTTCCAAACAAGTGAATGCTGTCCCTCTGAATCCCCTCCAACAAGTTTCCCACCAATGACATCCATCCCACTTGTCTACAGTTTCCTGGTTTTTCCTTCCGAACTGTTCTTAAACAATGGCACAAAATTCCCTGTGACTCTCCATGATACAAGTATCTCAGCCAGAGTCCGAACAATTGCTTCCCTAGCTTCCCAATACATTCTGGGGTACACCTGATCTGTTCATGGATCATAGAGCATTGCAGCACAATACAGGCCCTTGAGCTGTTGATGTACCGGCATTTTATCCTACAGTAAGGTCAGACTAACCTCCTGCCCAAAATTGTACTAAAATCCATGTGCCTATACAAGAGTTACTTAAAAGGTCAGAGGGAGTTATCCACCTTTATGCATTTTAAAATATCCAGCTTCTCATCTTCTGTAATATGGACAATTTTCAAGATATCACCATTCATTTCCCCAAGTTCTCTATCTTCCATATCCTTCTCTCCGATAAATACTGATGCAAAATATTTATTTAGTATCTTACTGATCTCCTGTGGTTTCACACATTGGTCAGTTGCTGATATTTAAGGGGTCCTGTTCTCTCCCTAGTTACTCTTTTGACCTTAATGTATTTACATAATCCCTTTGGATTATTCCTTACTATATTTTCGAAAGATATCTTATGTCCCCATTTTGACCTCCTGATTTCCCTCTTGGGTATTAGCCTACATCCCTATTATTCCACGATGGATTCACTTGATCCCTACTGTCTGTATTATCATATGCTTCCACCTTTTCTTGAACAGAGCCTCAATTCTGCTCGCCATGTAGCATTCCCTTCACCTACCAGCCTTACCTTGAACATAGACAGGAATATGCTGACGTTAGACTATCTAACTCTTTTGTGAAGCCTCCCACTTTCTTGCCAATAGCTTCTCCGAAGCAGATTTTGAAAGTGCCAACATAAAACTTTCAAAGTTGGCCTGACTAAACTTAAAACTTTAAAATTTATATTCGATGTATTATTCTCCATAAGTATTTTACAACAAATGGATACTGCATAACAGGCTCAAGAAGCAGAATGCCCTCCTCCAGTCCCTCTGTAACAGACTTGAGAGGCTGAATGGCCTCCCCCGCTCCCTTTGTAACATGGTCATGGGTACAGAATTACGTATATCTGTTCCTGCACAGCAGTCTCGAAGCTCTGAATGTTGTCCCAAGGTTATGGAAGAATTTGACAACAGTGCACATAAAACCAGGAGCAACATTACACAAAGTCAATGGGCAATAAACATATACACTGGTTTATTGTCTCTGGAAATTAGCCCAACAGTCATCTTATGCAGCTGTTCTGTTATTTTTCCACTGTTGTCTGTTATAAACAATACGTAATGTACACAGTCCTGCAGTGTTCTTGCTCTACTGCCATATACACGGAAGAAACAATAAAAAGATTGGAAGATTAATGGTCCATCTCTAAGCAATGCCCATCCATTCCACCCACACCAAGTAAATGTTCCCTTTTATTGGGACATGAAAAGTGATGTCAGGAAGGGGTTAACTGGACCTGTTTGTTCAGTGCCTGTAGTTAATGTTAGTCTGCATGGGTTGCAATTACCCCAGTGGACGGTTTCCATCTTTTAATTATAAGTGGACTCCGTTCAATATGTTATCCCACGGTATGGTGGGTGCATCACCAACGGTGTTAACAGGAATCAACAGCTCCAGAGAGACAGGTGGGAGAGATCAGAGTCTGAGAACAAGCGTCTGGAATGTTTCAACAATGAATCTGAATCCGAGAACATTAAACTGGACTGTTACTGTCATAGATCACAATCTGAGAACATTTGACTGGAATGTCCTAAGAATGGACAGGAGTTTAAACTAGGATGTTTGGTTTCTTTCTAAATATTATGATTGAAAGTCATTATCGTGGCTGATAAAATATGCATTTTATAATATACAATTTTTTTAGTATCCAATCCTGGCTTTCGTTGGTGTACTTGGTAAGTCTCTCTGTTCAGTCGTTAATTCTATAAATTATGTTTGACAGTAATACTGTTCTTTCATTAACTCTATCCTCGTTACCACTGTCATTGTTCCTGCTAAGACTCTGAATTCAGATATTCACTTGACAAACCCTAAATTGTTAAATCACTCTCTCTCTCTCCTTGCTTCTGGCAGTGTTACTCATGGGTTGCTATGTTGACTTGCTCAGTTTCAGCTGTGAACCATGATCCGTTGTATCACTGCACTTGCTATGTGAATATTGAAAGCATTGAGGTCACTATCTTTTGTTCTGGTTACAAACCGCATTTCCTTCTTCTGACTCCATCTCATCCCGGCCAATATTTGAAGCTGAAATAGACAAATGACAACAATGGTGATCCCTTTGGCCAGGATCCAATTCCTGACAGTATACACTGACCATTCCTAATTGTAACGAGTGATAACTCCAGCATATTCTTCACTGACTCATCCATTCTGCTATTTGAACCATGAGCTGTGAAATACAGTCTTAAATATGACAATTGGGTCCGGCAATGTCTTTACTTTAATATTCTCAAGCACGTCATTAAAAGCTGCCCATGAACTATCCCTCTCTGTCCATTATACCCAACCCTAACAGTTGGTCACATTTAAACTGATTTCCTCCATGTGTGCTCTCTCTACTTGTCCAAGTTTATAGTTTCTGCGTTTGTTCTGTGAGGCAGATTTTGAATTTAGGGGAACAAATTTTGTCAGCTGATCTGGCAATGTATTTATTTAATGTTCTCATTCTTGTGATTTGAGCCGCCAAGGTCTCACTGCTCCAGATAGACCCACTCCCATGTTATTTTTCTCATATTTCAACAACATGCTCTGTTTTTGTCTTAATTGTCCGTTTCTATCTTGTTGTGAATGTCTCTGTCCATCTGTATGTTTCTCTGGCCTTGGTTTTTGATTGTGTATTGCATCGAATGCTGGCATCACGAAGTTCAGAAATGGTATGTGTCAGGCTATTGTTCACTCCGCGCTGTGTTCCATGTGACAAGGGAACGTGTGCAGGGCAGCTGTTCACTTCCTGGTGTGTCCCAGGTCGTGATCCATGTTGGATCGCGGTGTGCGTGCTGGGCTGTTGTTCACTTGCTGGTGTGTCCCATGTGGTACTCCATGGACAGAGAGTTGTGTTTCGGGTTGTTGCTCACTTCCCTGTGTGTCCCAAGTTGTGCTCCATGTTGGATAGGGAGTTTCAGCATCTTTGATTCATGTCTTTAAATCTTGGTCTGTGCCCGTCTACTGAACGCCTGTGTTTGGCCCTCTTAGCTGATCACGTAGTCAGAAACACGAGGAGGACCCTGAATTATAAATATAACGGAGTGGATATCTCACTTTTAGTGGAGGGAAGTCTGATTGTCTCCTGTTCATGAAAAGTTAGTGGAAGGGCTGGGGTTGGTTTGCTGGAGGTTGTGCTGTGAGCTACCTCAGACATTCAGGGAGACCAGAGGATTTGGTGACCCAACTCTGGATGGAGCACGGGGACTGTACTTACAGCATCTGGCTCTGTAACATGAACAACAAATGGAGCAGAGGCGGCAGAGCATGGAAGCTCTGAAATCACGGACTGGGTGTGTGTGGGGACAAGGATCTGCCAAAACTGTCTGTGTCTTAACTTGGGCACAGGCTCTCATTCTCATCCTTAAACATACACACACTCTCTTTCGCTCACACACAATGAAACAAACACACACATTCTCTCTCTCTCACTCGCACACCACCTCCGCCCCCATTTCCACCCCCCCCACCCATACACACACACACACATTCCGCACCTCTCGCACAGACACACCGATAAATATGGGGGCTAATTTGCGTTTGCAGGTTTTTATTTGTGGATAGATTGTATGTTGTTCAAAACAACATTCAATTTGTACGCAGCTAATCACTGTGGCATTTTATAAAGTCCTGCTTTGGAAATAAAACCAGTATGACTGCAGGGTAAAACAAGTCGGACTCCACACAAGACCTTCCATTATTTGTGCAGGGAAGGTCGCATCTTAGCAAACATAATAGAATTATTTGAGGAATGACAAAGTTGATAGTGGAGACAGGGCTGTAGATGTCATATACATGGACTTCAGTAAGGGGTTAAAATGAGATAGACTGATGGAGAAAGTGAAGTCGCAGGGGTCCAGGGTGTCCTAACTAGATGCATAGAGAACTGGCTGGGCAACAGGAGTCAGAGAATAGTAATGGAAGGGAGTTTCTCAAAATGGAGAACTGTTCTGTGTGGTATTTCACAGGGATCCGTGCTGGGACCACTGTCTGTTGTGATATACTTACATGATCTGAAGGAAGGTATTGGTGGTCTAATTAGTAAGTTTGCAGATGACACTAAGATTGGTAGAGTAGCATATAATTGAGGGGACTGTCAGAGAAGACTGCTGAATTTAGATAGATTGGAGAGTTTGTTGGAGAAAGGGCAGATGTAATGAGATGCATTTTGGAAGATCCAATTCGAGAATGATTTATACAGTCACTGGAAAAAGCCCTGGGAAAAAATGATGTACAGAGAGATCTGGGTATTCACGTTCTTTGTTCGCTGAAAGTGGCAGGACGATAGAATGATCAAAAAGGCATACAGCATATTTTTCTTTCTGCATTCTAATAATTTAAGATGTGGAGAACCACAGACCCGTTAACTCGTCACCCACAGGAGGGAAACTGTTGGAATCTCTTGCGTACAAGAGTAGACAGGCCATATTACAGTAGTATAGGACTTTGGTTCGGCCACATTCAGAGTATTCCGGACAGTTCTGGTTGCCACATTACTGAAAGGATCTGGATGCTTTGGAAAGAGGGCAGAGGATTTCCACCAGAATGTTACCTAGCATGGAGAGAACGATATATAAAGAGAGGTTTCATAGATTAGGATTATTTTCATAAGAAAGACGGAGTTGGAGGGAGGTTTACAAAAGCATGAGAGGTGTAAACAGGGTGGATAGCAAGAAGCATATTGCCAAAGTTGGGGAGTCAGTTACTAGGGGTCAAAAATTCATAATGAAAGGGGAAACGGTTATTGGAGATATGCTCGAAAAGTTCTTTGCGCAGAGGGTTATGGGTGCTGGGATGCGTTGCCAGCGGAGGTGGTGGAGATGAGGACGAAAGCGTCATTTAATATGTATCCCGACAGATACGTGAATGGGCAGGGATCAGAGAGATACAGAACCTTACAAAATAGGCGACAGGTATAGATAGAGGATTTGGATTGACGCAGGCTTGGAGGGCTGACGGCCTGTTCCTGTGCTGTGATTTTCTTTGCTACTTGTAAATTCTAGTGAAAAACGTCTGTTGAGACTTGACAGGAAAATGAAACCAAGATGAAATGTGGCACAGCGAATGTTTGGATTGGAGAATTTATTGTAGAGAACAGAAAAATGACAAGGAGACGAAACAGTGGACATTTCGTCTGTCTTCAATGAGGAAGATCCACAAAATCTCCCAGAAATACCATGGGACCTTTGTAACTAAAGGCTAAAATCATTCATATACAGTTATGAGGTAGCATTTGGAAACTCAACTGGGATGCGGATTGATAATTCTGACAGACTAGATGTAATTCAAACTGAAATTTCATAGAAAACAGCAATACACATATCGATTGCAATAGGAACTACTGTATTTTTCTGTATTCATTTCGGAAGGTTATAAATGCATTCAAATGATTTACGAAGGGAAGAAATGGGAGAGTGGAGGACTACAGGCCTATGTTTTCATTCACTGTAGGGAATCTGTTGCAAACTATTGGACACTGAGTAAGTAATAGCAAACTTCAAGAGAATTGTTCTGCATTTATGAAATGGAACTTATAATTTACAATTATTTTCTTGAAGATATTTCTTGTAGATATAAACAATGGTGAATCAGTGAATGTGGTAAAGTCTGATATTCAGGAAAAGGTTTCATCAGCATACACAGTAAGTTATGAGATAACATTAAAGCAAAGTGTATTGGGAGGAACATATGCAAACAGGGGAAGGTAAGTATTAGAGAAAATATTGGAGAGCATAGATGGCTGTACAAGGCTGCTTGTGTGACTGCAGACCTGTGTACGCTGGTGTGCCACAGGTTTCAGAGCTCTGCCCCTTTAAACGCCGTCATTTAAAGGGAATCCAAATACAGACAATGAAGAATCAACTAGACTCAAAGTGTCAGCTTGCTCTCTCTTTACGATGCTGTCTGACTCACTGTGATCTTTCACATGTGTTGGTTTCAGATCCAGCTTCTGCAGTAATTTGCTCCAACTTGAAGTAAAGACATTCTGCACTAGTAACACAGAGAGTTGGAGATATTGTAACTGGACTGTACCTGTACAATTTTGATGTTTTGATCTAAGTAAAATATACTGATCACATATACTGAATGGGAATTCTCCTGATTAATCTGTCAGATGGCAAGATGGTCTGCTGAGGAGATTTGGTCAGAGATCAAGGGGGGAATCTGTGTGTGAAACTGGAGAACGCTGATTGATTGTTATATGAGAATTTCAAGTATATTTACTTGGGAAAAGGAGGAGCTAGGTACAGAATTTAAGAAGATGGACTGGGAGGCCCTTGAACAGATTGATGTAAGATGTGAACAGGGATTGATGGTTTTGGCTGATATAAAACTGTTATATCTCAGTTACATCTCAGTCTTCTGTTGGAAACTAGGAATGAAAGACGCTGATGCAAATTTTAAATAGAATCTGGTAACAGATAAGGTGCCCGAGGACTGGAGAACACCCTTTATAGGAAGGGTTGTAGAGATAGAACAGGGAACTATAGACCAGTGTGTTTCAGATCAGTGTTTGAGAAAATTTTGCAAAAAATAGGTCGGTGGAAGAAACCTGTTTGTGTGACTGGAGAACGGTGTCCCCTGATGTACCACAATGATCAGCGCTGTGTCCCTTATCATTTGTGGTATTTATAAATGATGTAGTGTGAATGTGGAGGAGGAGTTGCGGCGTAATAAGTAAGTATGTGTTTGACACAAATATTGGCTGGGTGTTTAGCAGTGAGGAGGAAGTTCTTACGTAACAGGATGATACAGATGGAATGGTCAGGAGGGTGGATCAATGACAGATGGGATGTAAACCTGATAAATATGAGGTGATGCACTTTGGAGGAAGGAGTCAGACAGGAGAGTACACAATGAATGGCAGCACACCTGGAAGCTCAGAAAGTGCTTCTCCACATTTCCGTGAATGTAGCGGAGCGGGATCAAAGGTTACGTAAGAAATCGTTGAAAACAGGAGGCATGGCGTTTACTTATCGAGGCATAGAATACAAGAACTATGTAACACTTTGGTTAGGCCAAGATGAATTACTATTTGGGGTTCTGGGATCCTCATTACAGGAAGCATGTGATTGTTCAGTAGGGGGTACAGAGATTCACCAGGATGTTCCCAAGGATGGAGCATATCAGCTATGGAAAGAGGTTTTATAAGCTGCAATTGTTTACTTTGGAGCAGAGAAGACTGAGGGGGACGTGATTTAGAAGGATAAGATTGCGAGGGACATGGAAAGCTGCATGGACAGAGGCAGCTGTTCCTTTTCGTAAAGGGCCAAGATCAGGAGAGCACAGGTTTAAAGGGAAGGATTTGAGGTTTAGACAGGATTATGGGTATGTTTTTCACCCAGAGGATGTTGCGGTCCGGAATGCACATCCTGCGGGGGTGGGGGGGGGGTGGTCTGGCTTGAGGTATAAGTTATCAAGGATCACCTCACAACCATTTAAACGAGCACTTGAAGTGTCAAACCATTCATAGCTATGGGACTGATGTAGTAAAGTTGGAATAATATAGATCGAGCTGTAATTTTGATGCTACACAGGCTATGCTTCTGTTATTATATGGCCGTGGAAGCTCAATCATTGAACAGCTTAAGACAGGAAGTAATAGGTTTCGAGAGAGTACATTAAACAAGCATGAAACGTTAAGCTTCTCAAAGTACAATATATCAAGATGAAATATTGTCAAAGATAATTGTAGCTCTTACAGTCCAAAACGATCGTATGGAGAACAGGAAAATGTCAGACGATGAAGCAACTACTTCAGTTCTGCCTTTATGAAGGAGAAAGAAATAAAAACTTTCAAGCAATTTTAGGTCACCCGAGAGAAAAAAAAAACTGGAAATGCAATCAAATCACTAAATCAACAGTTTTGGAGAGAATATTTGGACTGAAATCTGATAAATCCCCATGGCCTGATAATCTTTGTCTACGATTCCTCAAGGAGGTGGCCACGGTAATAATGAAGACTTTGGTTACTGTCTTCCAAATTCCTGATGATTGAATTGACAGATTTGAGAGAAGCAAATATAACCCCAGTATTTCCGAAGGAGAATGGGAGACAGCAGGGAATTACAGTCTGCTTAGCATCAAAGTAGCAATCAGGACAATACAATAGTCTATAAGAAATAATGCTTTGCCATGGAACTTTGAGAATTAACTTAATTTGAAAGTAATGAACATGGATCAAGTCAATGCCAAATTATTAAAGGTGAATCATATTTGAGAAACCGAGTAGGAAATAAATTATGGCGAAGCAATAGATGCAGTGAATTGGGATATTCAGGACCTTTGTGATGAAGTCCCAAGTCTAGTGTTGTGAACATGCTACTCCTTTAACAAGGTCATGCAGTCCTTGTTTCTTTTTCAAAGATGAAAAAGCAGTGAATCCGAAATGTCTGGGTTTGACAGCTCTAAAATAAAAGCACGTACAATAAGGAGCAAGCTATGCTAGTTCTAGTCCTGTGTAATGAGGCAGGAATAATTAGTGACATCATGGTTTGAAATCAACTTGGAAGGAATATTTGCAGTCTGGTTGAATTTAGAATACAGATGGAGAGTGTGAAGATAAAATCCAATACCAGGGTCCTGTCCTTCAAAAGGGGAGACTACAATAGAATGAGGGCGGACTTGGCTAAAGTCGACTGAAACCAAAGACTTCATAGTAAGAGTTGACTAGCAGTGGAGGATGTTCAAGAAATTTTTCAAAGTCCTTACCAAAAGTATAAACAGTGAAAAGGAAAGACTCTAAGAAAAGGGGCAATTTGCATCTGTTGTCTAAGCAATAAGCGGGGCTAACAAGTTGAAAGAGAAAGCATGCAATGTGACCAAGAACAGCAAGAACCTAGAAAATTGGAAAAGCATTAAAGGTCGACAGAAAGGCACGAGAAGAGCTGCAAAGAAAAGTAGGATAGAACACAAGAAAAAAAAACCAGCACAGAATATGAAAAGAGATTGCACATGATTCCCGAAATATATAAAATGAAATTGAGTGGCTAACGAAAGTGTTGGTCCTTTAGAGGATGAGAAGAAGCATGTAGTTATAGGATATGATGAGATGACTGAGGCATTGAGCTTGTATTTTGTATCGATCTTCCTAGTGAAAGGCATTAATGATATGCCAGTAGTTGACAAAGAGATGAGCGTAGATGAGGACAAGTGCATTATCATTATTACGGAGAAGGTCGTGTTGGGTATGCTAATGGATCTAAAGGTAGACGAGTCCCCGAATTAAATGCATCCCAGGATACTAAAATAAGATAGCGGGAGAAATATCAAGTACAATTGTGGTAATTTTCTAAAATATGAAGAACTCTGGGGCAGTCCCAGCAGATTGGAAAACAGCAAATGAGATGCCACAGTTTAAAAAGGCTGGTAGAGAAAAGATGGGAAATTATAAACCAGTTAGCTCAATCTGTGTAATCGGGAAGATGCGTGAGTGTGTTCTCAAGGGAGAAATAGCAAGACATTTTGATAGAAATCGACCCATTGCGCAGACACAGCATAGGTTCATGAAGGGCAGGTCATGCTTAACAAGTCTTTTGGAAATTTATGAAGAAATTATGAGCAAGGTAGACAACGAATACGGTGTATCCTGGTTTCCAAAAGGTCTTCGACAAGGTGCCACACAAAAGCCTGTTGCAGAAGATAAAAATTGAAGTGTTATGGGTAAAGTATTAGTAAGGACAGAATATAGGTTGACTAACAGGAAGTAAAGTTCGGGTCTAAATGAGTGCTATTCATATCTGGCAATCAGTGACTAGTGGCGAGCTTCAGGGATCAGGGTTGTGCCTGCAATTATTCTCAATTTATATAAATGTTGTGGAGTTCGGAGCATCCGTAGTTTGTCAAAATTTGCAGATGACATGAAAATAAGTGGCAGAGCAACATGTGCAGAGATACTTTGAGTAAGTCGGCAAATGTCAGGCAGATGGAATACAATGTCAGTAAATGTGAATTCGTCCAGTTTGTTAGGAGTACATTTTGTTATGACTTGAGTGGTAAAACTTTGCAGCATGCTGCTCTGCAGAGCGAGCTGGATGTCCATGTGCAAAAATAACACAAGGTTGGCCTGCAGATACAGCAAGTACTGAGGAAGACAAATGGCATGTTGTCTTTCGTTGCTGAAGGGATTCAATTTAAAATCAGGTAAGTTATTTTGCAGCTGTACAGGGTGCTGGTGAGGCCCCACCTGGAGTATTGCATGAAGTTTAAGCCACCTCACTTGAGAAAGAATGTATTAGCACTGGATGGGGTGCAGATGAGTTACACCGGGTTGAATCGGGAGTTGAGGCATAATTCTTTTGTTTTTTCAGATAGTTAAGTTATTCTGTCTGCTATCCTCTTCTGTTTCTGTTGCATTCAGCTGCATCACTCCTGCAATATCCACCTTACACCTTCTTAAGTCAATGAGCAAAGGTTGGGTCTGTGCTGCTTCCTTGAAATGATTTGACGTGGTCTGTCCTGCCCCATAGCAGTGTGTAACAGTTAGATATAATATACTGGCATGGGTTGAGAATGGGAGAGTTTAAAGGAAAAAGCGTACTAGTATAAACAGGACTATATATTTTGGAGTGGAAAGCAAAGACTAGCAGGAATTGATATTTGGACCCCAACTATTCAGAAAACATAACAAACATTTGTTCAGGGGCATTGTATGAAATCTTTACAAACCTACTAATTGCCCCAAATTGAGAATGTGAGTGGGTGATCAGGATGTAAAGAAATTCAAAAGGATGGAATGGGCAAATACATGGCAGGTGAAGATCAATGTGGATAAACGTGAAACTGAGCACATTGGTTAGAAAATTAGAATAACTTATAGCATTTCAAAAGGAATTGATGTAAACCCGTTGCTCTGAGAAGAGACTTATGTGTATACTTTTGTTGACTTCTTCATCAAATTGACGGACCGAGGTTCCTATCTCATTTTTTTATCCAGGTAGTGAATCACTTCAAAGAATATAGAGGATACAGTGTTTGGGAAAGTCAATCGAAGAGATTTTTGGCAAAAAGCTAGAGTGGGGAAGGCGCAATGTGTTGAATGACCGACCCCTTTCCCGATGTTTCTGTGCAGTCTGTGGAAAAGCTCTGTAAATGTTGTTACAAACTCTCAGATGTTAGGAAGGAAGGTTCTGAAGGGTCGACAGGTCTCTGTTTCCTGTTCCCTTTTCCGACACAGAGGCTGGTGCCGGGTGTTCTGTCCGGGTTCATCCTTTAAACCTCTGAACACACGCGCACGCGCGCGCACACACACACACACACACACACACACACACAGGCAGTCAAAAACAGATACATGCACAGATGGACAAACACTCACAGAAACGAACACACACGCAGACACACATACAGCTGCACACACACACACACACTCACACATTCTCAGAGAAACCTCTCACCAACACAGACACAACCGCACAAACACACACACACACCCAGAGTGACACAGACGCATAACCAGATACACAGAGACGTACATATGCCGACTGACATACACACGTACACTGGTGTCCCTCAGCCCTACATTCTGGTGTTCTATTCATCCCTTTGGACCTGCTACACAGGAGCAGATTGAGGCCACTCGAATGGTGAGGTGTAGTTTCGGAAATGTACTTGCAAAATCCAGGCAGGGTCAGGAAGTGAGCCGTCACCCCCAATCCATCTTCCCATAATTTCCGTTCAAGATGTGGCTGAGACCCAGATTCGCTGGGAATACAGCTGCCATACCCCACCCAAGGTGAACTAAAAAAATCTTCTGCTCTCCTTGAATGCAACATTTATAACACAACTTCCAGGAAAATAACCAGTTACCTTCCAAAAGAATAACATGAGAACATAAGAAATGGGAGCAGGAGTAGGATATTTGACCCTCAAGCCCGCACTGTCTTTCAGTAAGAGCATGGCTGATCAACTACAGCGCTCAACTCCACTTTCCTGCTAACCCCTTGCTTCCCTCAACTTGCTGATATGTGAAAAGCCACTCCACCCCGTCAGTGTCCCTTGGATGCTGCCTGAACGGTTGTTCTTTTTCAGCACTACACTCTTTCAACACAGACACCCATACACACACACATATGCGCAGCCACCCACACCCGGATACACACACAAGCCCAGATGCAGAGAGACATGCACGTGCACAAACAGACACACAGAGACGTACACACGCCGACCGACGCACGCATTCAGGCACGCGCGCGCGCGCACACACACACACACACAAAACACACACAGCCACAGATGTCACCAGTTTCATCATTTCCCCTCCCCCCACCATATTCCACATCCAACCCTACAATTCGGCTCCTCCTTCTTGAACTGTACAATCTGTTGTTCTTCGTTCCCACCTATCCACTCCACCTACCACTCTAAACTATCACCTTCAGCCCACCTTCATTTAACAATCGCCTTCCCAGTTACTTCCCCCCCAGCACCACCACCTTCCCAGCTACATTCCCCCCAGCACCACATGGGATTATGCTCGATATTTCAACTCTCCTGCTCCTTGGATGCTGCTTGAACAGTTGCGCTTCTTCAGCACACACACACAGATGTACACAGACACACAGGCACTCACACACCCAGAACAAGGACACACACTAACACATACAGATACATAAAGACATGCATACACACGCAGACGCACATATATACACACAGCTGCACACAGAGGCATACAAACACATTCACACACACACAGATGAACACACACACATTGACGCACACAAACACATACACGCACGCGCACACACACGCACGCACACGTACATTTAATTAAATGCAATGTTTAGTGATTTACCTTTACAAATAATCTTAGATGTAAGAAAAGATTGAAAAGTCCTAAAACACACCAACAGAGCATGGCATTGTATCACTTTCAGCACAAGAGGGAGAGGCAACGGGAGAGGGAGGGCAGGAAGGGAGGCTTTGAACACCTTTCAATGATTCACCCCAAAACAAAACAGTTCCCATTCCACACAGATGCAGAAATAGAGATGTAAACATAGATACACACACTAATGCAGAACACACAGAGAGATAGATACACATATAGAGACACACAAATCGACATACGCGGACAGAAATATGCAGATGCACACAAACACACATGGAAGCATAGAGTTATACAGGAGATTTGAAAACAGATATATCAGCCCATACACTCAATTCTAACGATAATCTCAAACTAAATTATTCCCACGTTCCAGCGCTTGGAACTTATTTTCCCAATCCTTCACATATTCTTGTACTTAATAAAATGTCTTAAACGTTGTAACTTTACCCACATCTATCACTTCTGAAGATGTTCATGCCATACATGAACCAAACGATGTGTAATCAAAATGCACTTCATAAGTCCTGATCAGGTATACACAATAACTCTGTGGGAAGCTCGATTGCTGGAAATCTTGATGAGATGTTCTTATCATCAATAGCCACAGCTGAGGTGCTGGAATATATGAGACTGACTAAACGTGGTGTGATTATTAAACAAACTGGCAAGGAAAAGCCAGGGAACAATAGACAAGTGAGCCTGACTTCGGTGGTGGGCACCTTGTTGGAGAGAATCCTAACGACAGGATTTACATGTATGTGGAAAGGCAAGGACTAATAATGCATTAATTATTTCTGAAGAAGTAGCAAAAGACATTGATGAGGGCAGAGCAGTGGACATGATCTATATTGACTTCAGTAAGGCTTTCAACAAGGTTCCCCATGAAAGACTTGTTAGCAAGGTGAGATCTCATGAAATACAAAGAGAACTAGCCATTTGGATACAAAACTGGCTCAAAGATAGAAGACAGAGCGTCGTGGTGAAGGGATTTTTTTCAGACTCTATGCCCGTGACCCGTGGCGTGTCATAAAGATTGGTGCTGGTTCCACTGCTGTTCATCGTTTACATAAATGATTTGGATGTGAACACAGGATGTATCATCAGTAAGTTCGTATTGGATACCAAAAGTGAAGGTACAGAGGACAGAGAAAATGATTACCTCAGATTATAACGGGATCTTGATCAGATGGACCAATGGGTTGAGGAGTTGCAGATGGAGATTAATTTAGATAAATGTGAAGTGCTACATTTTGGAAAAGAAAATCAAGGCTTAGTTCATACATTTAATGTTCAATCCCTGGGGAGTGTTGCTAAACAAAGAGACCTTGGAGAGCAGGTTCGTGGTACTTTGAAAGTGGCGTTGCAGATATAAAGGATATTGAAGAAGATGTTTGATATGTTTGTCGTTGTTGGACAGTGTATTGAATATAGGATTGGAAGGTCTTATTGCGGATGTGCAGGACATTGGTTTGGTCACTATTGTTTACATCGTGCAATTACAGTCTCGCGCTTCGAGGAATGATGTGTGAAACCTGAAAGGATTCAGAAAATATTTACAAAGATATTGCCAGGATTGGATGTGTTGAGATTTATGGAGGGGCTGAATATGCCAGGGTTATTTTCTCTGGAGCATCAGCGGTGCGAAGTAATCATACAGGATTACATACTCACAAGTGGAATGGATAGTGCCAATAGTCAATGTCTTTTCCCCGAGTTAGCACGCTCCAAATCTAGAGGACACAGCTTGAAGGTCAGAGGGAAAACTTAATAGGAATCTAAGGGACAACGTTTTCAATGACAGGGTGCTGTATATGTAACAAGCTGCCAGAGGAAGTGCAGGCTGGGAAAATTACAACACTTAAAAGGCATTTGGTCGGGCACATGAATGGGAAGTTTTTAGGGGGATATGGGCCAAATGCTGGCAAATGCAACTACATTAATGTCGGACATCAGTTTGGCAGGGACAAGTTGGGTAGAGCTGGGTAGCTCTATGACACTGTGTCTTCTGTAAACCTTCCTCCTGTCATCTTCAAATTACACCCAGTCTTGAAATCCACCACCCGAAGGAAAGGGCACCTGCCATTCAATATTATCTATACCTCTCATTGTTTTATAAACCTCTATAAGGTTGGTAAGGTCGCAACTTTCTCAGCTGCAGTGGAAAACGTCCTTGTCCATCGAAACTCTCCTTCTAACCTAAACACTCCATTCCCTGCAACAGGGAGAAAGTGAGGACTGCAGATGCTGGAGATCAGAGCTGAAAAATGTGTTGCTGGAAAAGCTTAGCAGATCAGGCAGCACCCAAGGTGCAGGAGAATCGATGTCTCCGGCATAAGCTCTTCTTCAGGAATGAGGAAGGTGTGCCAAGCAGGCTAAGACAAAAGATATGGAAGAGAGACTGGATTTGGTGGTGGTGGGGGGGTCGTTGGAATGCGATAGGTGGAAGGAGGTTAAGGTGAGTTTGATAGGCCGGAGAGGGGGTGGGGGTGGAGAGGTCGGGAAGTAGATTGCAGGTCAAGAAGGCGGTGCATCGTCCGAGGTTTCGGACTGATATAAGTGGGAGGAGGGGAAATGAGGAAGCTGGAGAAATCTGCATTCATCCCTTGTGTTTGGAGAGTTCCTAGGCAGAAGATGAGAGCAAGTATTAAGAAGGTCGCACAGAGCTAGTGAAAGAATTACTGACTATTCGTCGAAGCTGTTTAGATTCTGGCAAGGATCCTGCAGACTGGAGAACAACTTTTGTAAACTTAAACATTTAAAAAACTGGACGGAGAGAACAAACAGAAAACTAAATAGCTTAATATCAGCTGTGAGAAAAACATCGTAACCTTTTATAAGGAATGTGACAACGAGACACTTGGAAAATAATGATATGATTTTCACCAGGGTCCCTGTTCCCTAGTATTTCAGGAAGTTAGTTTCTGCATATTCTTCTGTGGAGACAGAACCAATGTATTCCTCTCAGCAGGCAGGTGGCTCCTATCAGCTTGTGATATATCAGAGGACTGCATCCGGACATGTCGCTCACTCCTGCCTGGAAAGTTCCAGACTCAATCCAATAAACTTCATGGTGATAGATATGTCATCCACTCTGCCTGGAAAGTTCCAGAATCAATCCAGTTCACTTCGTGGTGAGTGTCAGCACAGTCCAGTCCCTGGTGTGAGTTATAAGGAGGGGACACAGCTCAGTGACCACCTCGTTTTTTTGAAAGACATTAGTTTCACATTTTACTCTTGGAATTTGTCCAGCTCAGACAAATGCTACTGGAAATTCCAGGTAAGAACAACAAGTGCCCTGGCCCTCGCTGTGTTCACAGCTTCTCTTCTGTGTAGCCACGATTCCACGTGTTTATCATCGACCCAGAACACTCTGTAAATGCAGTGCTCATATCTCGTCCAGAAGTGGGTCACCATACCCTTGGGTATCCCTGAATAGCAGGGCAGCTGCTGATGACACAAACACCTTGAACAGCGTCCATAGAACGTCTCCTTACTCTGTAATTACTGGAGCAAATCAAATGCCTACACACGATGCACCCAATCAGTGGTGAAAATGTTTATGTTCTTAGCAGAAAAAAAAACAGTTACATCTCTGCACTGCTGTACAGTTACAGTTCATTTCGCCAAACAATCGGTTGACAATGTGGCATTTCGTTTCTTTGTATCTCAGCAACTCTAAGGGCGGCAATCAGTATTGCCGATGGAGTTGATCATTACACACAGAGAAGAAAGACAGAGGGAGTATAACTCAATGTAGTGGTTCTGTTCGCCGAGCTGGATGTTTTTGTTGCAAACGTTTCGTCCCCTGGCTAGGAGACGTCATCAGTGCTCTGGAGCCTCCTGCGAAGCGCTTCTTTGATGTTTCTTCCGGTATTTATAGTGGTCTGTCCTTGCCGCTTCTGGGTGTCAGTTTCAGCTGTCCGTTGTAGTTGTTCGTATATTGGGTCCAGGTCGATGTGTTTGTTGATGGAGTTTGTGGATGAATGCCATGCCTCTAGGAATTCCCTGGCTGTTCTCTGTCTGGCTTGCCCTATGATAGTAGTGTTTTCCCAGTCGAATTCATGTTTGCTTGTTGTCTGAGTGTGTGGCTACTAGGGATAGCTGGTCGTGTCGTTTCGTGGCTAGTTGGTGTTCATGTATGCGGATTGTTATCTGTCTTCCTGTTTGCCCTTTATAGTGTTTTGTGCAGTCCTTGCATGGTATTTTATAAACTACATTAGTTTTGCTCATGTTGGGTATTGGTTCCTTTGTTCTAGTAAGTTGTTTTCTGAGCGTGGCTGTTGGTTTGCGTGCCGTTATGAGTCCTAAGGGTCGCAGTAGTCTAGCTGTCAGTTCTGAAACTCTCCTGTTGTATGGAAGTGTGGCTAGTCCTTTGGGTTGTGGCATGTCCTCGTTCCGTGGTCTATCTCTTAGGCATCTGTTGATAAAGTTGCGCGGGTATTCGTTTTTGGCGAATATCTTGTATAGGTGTTCCTCTTCCTCTTTTCGCAGTTCTGCTGCACTGCAGTGTGTTGTAGCTCTTTTGAATAGTGTCCTGATGCAGCTTCGTTTGTGTGTGTTGGGGTGGTTACTTTCATAGTTTAGGACTTGGTCTGTGTGTGTTGCTTTCCTGTGTACCCTTGTGGTGAATTCTCCATTCGATGTTCTCTGTACTATCACGTCTAGGAATGGGAGTTGGCTATCCTTTTCTACTTCTCTCGTGAATCGAATTCCTGTGAGTGTGGCGTTGATGATCCGGTGTGTTTTTTCTATTTCCGTGTTTTTGATGATTACGAACGTGTCATCGACATATCTGACCCAGAGTTTGGGTTGAATTTGTGGTAGGGCTGTTTGTTCTAACCTTTGCATAACTGCCTCTGCTATGAGTCCCGAGATTGGTGATCCCATGGGTGTTCCGTTGCTTTGTTCGTATATCTGATTGTTGAATGTAAAGTGTGTAGTGAGGCACAAGTCTAGTAGTTTAAGTATGCCGTCTTTGTTGTTAGGTTCCGCCTCCTGTTTTCTGTTCTGTATGTCCAGTAGGTTGGCTATTGTTTCTCTGGCTAGGGTTTTGTCAATCGAAGTGAACAGTGCCGTCACGTCGAATGAGATCATGGTTTCTTCTTTGTCTATGTGTGTATTCCTGATGGCGTCCAAGAATTCTTGTGTTGATTGTATGGAGTGTTTGGATCCGCTGACCAGGTGTTTCAGTTTCTGTTGTAGTTCTCTGGCCAGTTTATATGCTGGTGTCCCTGGTAGTGATACTATGGGTCTGAGTGGGATGTCTGGTTTGTGTACTTTAGGTAGTCCATAGAATCTGGGGGTGTTGTTGCTTTCCGGTTTCATTCTTCGTAGGTCAGCTTTGGTTATCTGTCAGTTTTTTTTTGTAGATTCCTTAGTGTGTTATTTATTCTATTGGTGAGTTGTGGTGTGGGGTCAGAATCCTTCATTTGGTAGGTGTTGGTGTCTGCTAGTAGGTGTTGTGCTTTTTTGATGTAATCTGATTTATCTAGGATGACAGTCATTCTGCCTTTATCTGCTGGTAGTATGATTATGTTCTTATCATTCCTTAGTGCTTTCAGTGCTTCCCTCTCCTTGGTGTTGAGGTTATGTGTTTGTCTTTTTCTTATCATCATAGATACGACCGTTTGTCTCACTGTTTGTTGTGTCTCTTCAGTCAGTCCATTGTTCCTGATGTGCATTCTAGTGCTGCTAGGAAGTCTGCTGTCTTGGCATCCCTGTGGTTGTAGTTGAGTCTCTTTGTCAGTATAGTTCTTTCCATGTCTGTGAGCTGTATGTGGGAGAGGTTTTTAACCCTGGTGTGTGTTGTAGTGTCCTCTTTTTTGTGTGTTAGTTTGGCCAGTTTTTTCTTTTAGTGCAGTCCTTGCATGGTATTTTATAAACTACATTAGAGAATATCGAGACATAAAGAAGTTCAGGGCAAAAGGAAAACTCGTGTCTGAACATTCTTGTTCCTTCTTGTATTTTTATGAGTGAGGATTCGGAAATTTATAGAAATGAAGTGGAATTTGTGACTGAAACTGAAGATAACAGGATATGTACTTATTAAAAATAAATAACAGAAATAGCAATAACCTTCACCACCGCTAATAGAATTGACAGAAATAGGCTTACGAGGGACACCAATAATAGCGAGTACACGATAGTAACCTGCCTGAATAATCATCAGTACGGCTCGTATCCGCAAATCTAACCTTGCTCAACCCTGAGAAAGCAAGTATAGAACAAACATTAACTACTGTCCATTGTTGGAACATTCGAGTCTCATGCTCTCAGCTGCTGATCCATTGATGGAACATTCCCGTCTATTGTTCTAAGATTCTCCTCCTCCCCCTCTCCCTGCAGCTGCTGACTCCAATCATCTTGAGGATGACGCTGCCGCTGAAAATATGGAATATCCTGTTGAAAGAAACCCCTGACTAATGGAAGAGGGAAACTCTTCAATGACACAATTAATATCCATGGAGACTGACATCAATCACAGTCAATGTACAAACAGCTCCAGTTAACCATTTCACTACAATCCTTACAAGTCACAATAATATTTGGTCTGGTTGGGATGTTGACATCGCTGAATATTGGGCTAATAGCATCATCTCCAATTGTAAAGTTATGTGTTAGGCAGAGAGATGATGCTTCTATTCACTAGCTCGTTGATCCTATGATGTTTTGGCAGGGTCGTTATTGCTGGGCTCCCAAGGCCGGCTGTGTCTGATAACCAGGCCCGCTGCATCTTATTGTTTCATCTATTCATGTTTAAATTTCACATGTAGCTTACTATCATTTAATGGCTTAGGTGTGGTTAGGCATTTCTGAAAGACTTCTGCAGTGCCATAAACAGTGCAGATACAGTCCATTACTCGTGGTTCTTGCAGCTGGGGTCTAGTCCTGTGGAGTGACGGTCAAGCCGTCACAGAACCAGGATTCTTCGTTTTACCTTTCCCCAGTTATTGCTAGGGTCTCAGCAGGATTGGAGGGCTGGAAATCTCTCCCAGCTGCTGCACTCTATCAGGGATTTCTCTCAAGAATTGGCTTTTTGATGTTCTTTCCTCCTGCATTGGAGACCTCCAGGTGAGACAATCTGTTTCTTGATTTTTTTTTTGTTTGACAAGTGTGTGTGTTTATAGGAAGTTACCATATTGGAACAGTTATTGTTTAGTAGTTAAACAATCTATTATTCTGCTTATTTTTGTGTTTTGTCTGCAGTGGTTCAATGAATTGTGTTTTGCTTAATGTCGAATATTTTCACAAAGCGAATTGCATCTGAAACACAGCACCTCACATTTATCTTTAAAATAGAGCTTTAAAAAATAGAGCGAGAAACACTACCACACAAGTTCAGGAATTGGAATCAAATCGAGAGCTCTGTCTCAGAGGCAGGGACACTACTCACTACACTACCATACCCAGATTTTGGATCATATTTTAAGTGCCAGTTTTCTGCTCGGTGTGGATTTATTATTATCAGGTTACCATTACTGAACGACACAAAACACTCTGTATTGTTAAACAAGTGGAAGACAATTATCTCAACTGGAGGATGTTGTGTCCACGTGCTGTGCCATCGATATTAACTATAAACATCTTTATTTGCTATTATCTGTCGTCTACAATATTAGTGAAAGAGGTCTGCAGACACACTCTGCACTATGAAGGGTCTCAAATAGATATTTATTACTGAACACCAGAGATGGAGGAACAGCATAATTTCTGGCCCCAAAGCACCAACCAGTATTACCATCTTCTAAAATGTGACTACCCTCTTCCTAAAACCATGAAATGATACCAGACCGCTGATTACTGTCTAGCCTCTCCTCCCCACTGACTGTGTCTGCAATCTGTCCCTCCTCCCTCTAACCACACAAGGCAAACCAAGCTCAGGGTCTTTGTGAAAATCAAGGCTGGAGTGTGCGGGCCTCCTGGAGAGGGGGAGGGAATTTTAAAATTAAACGGGGAATGTGAGGAGGTGGTAATATCACTCACTGAGCTGAGGAGTGGCAGGTGAATTTAATTTGGACTAATGCGAGGTCCTGGATTTAGTAAATCAAGCAAGAGTAGGATCTGGGTGGCACAGTCGTTAGCACTGCTGCCTCACAGTGCCAGAGTCCCGGGTTCAATTCCCGACTCAGGCGACTGACTGTGTGGAGTTTGCACGTTCTCCCCATGTCTGCGTGGGTTTCCTCCGGGTGCTCCGGTTTCCTCCCACAGTCCAAAGATGTGCGGGCCAGGTGAATTGGCCATGCTAAATTGCCCGTAGTGTTAGGTAATGGGTAAATGTATGGGTGGGTTGCGGGTCGGTGTGGACTTGTTGGGCCGAAGGGCCTGTTTCCACACTGTAAGTAATCTAATCTAATCTATACAATTAAAACCAGGGTCTTTGGCAGTGTTGTAGAACAGTGACCTAGGCCGTCTGGTATATTTCTTTAAAATTTGCATCTCAAAAACCTCGTGTGGTTAAGAAGCTATTTAACACACTTGTTTGCATTGGTCAGATCTATGATTATCGGAATTGGGACGTCATGTTGAAGTTGTATAGGACATTGGTGAGACCTCTTCTGGAATACTGTGTCCAGTCTGGTCAGGCACACCACCCTCTGGGTGAAAAACAACCCCTGAAGTGACTTTTAAATATGCCCTTCTCACATTAAACCTATGTCCTCTAGTTTTGGTCTCCACTACCCTTAGAAAGAACCTTGACTTTTCACTTTAATATTACTGACCTTGATATAATTCAGCCGGAGAGGGTTCAGAAGCGATGAACCTGGATGTTGCTGGGAAATGGACGGATTGAGCTACAAGGAGAGGTTGGGTAGGCTGGGTCTATTTTCACTGGAGAGTATGAGATTAAGGGATAACTTTACAGAGGTTTATAAAATAATGAAGGGTACAGATAAGCAGAAGGTCTGATGTCTTTTCCATCGAGTTGAGGATTCAAAACTGAGGGATATTTTAAGGTGCGAGGAAAAAGATTACAAAAGGCAGGAGAGGTAATTATTTTAGACAGAAGCTGGCTTGTGTGTGTAATGAACTTCCAGAGGAAGTAGTGAAAGCAAGGACAGTTACAACGTTTAAAGGACATTTAGATCAGTGCATGGATAAGGTATCAGTTTGGATGGTGCAGTGAGCAGATATCCTCTTCCTCCCCTTCTCTGAATGAATCTCTGTTGGTTTTCCCCCCTCTGCCAATGCCAGTGCAGTGGCGTGTGGAGGCCAGAGGAGGTTGGCATTGCATCACTTTAAGCACCACAGAGACTTCCAGACCTGCCCCACACAGAGAGACACAGATACACACACAACAATTGTTAGGACACGGCGTAAAGTTCATCTGATAATTTAAATTAAACATAAAGAAATGCTCAATTCGCCTCGTAAACTTTTAGATTAGATTACTTACAGTGTGGAAACAGGCCCTTCGGCCCAACAAGCCCACACCGACCCGCCGAAGCGCAACCCACCCATACCCCTACATATATCCCTTACCTAACACTACGGGCAATTTAGCATGGCCAATTCACCTGACCCGCACATCTTTGGACTGTGGGAGGAAACCGGAGCACCCGGAGGAAACCCACGCAGACACGGGGAGAATGTACAAACTCCACACAGTCAGTCGCCTGAGGCGGGAATTGAACCCAGGTCCCTGGCGCTGTGAGGCAGCAGTGCTAACCACTGTGCCACCGTGCCGCCCTGAATCTGCCCAATGAGTCATAGATTCTGTTGAAACTAATTCCAGTTACAAAGATACAGAACACATGTTCTTCTGACCTCACACCAATTTAACTTTTTTGCCATCAATCCAGGGAAGTCTGGCTCATGTATACGATGTTATCGTTACGTCTATATTTCAGCACTCTGACACCTTGGAACACTTCCTTCCATGACACTGTCTCTGTCTCCCCCTCTCTGTCTATACCACAAACCCCTCCAATGTGGTCACATTTAAACTGATTCCACAGCCACCTCTCTCTGGCAGTGATGTTCACACCCACAGCACCTCCTTGTTCAGGTACAATGGAGATTATGGAGCTGTAAATGGATGAGAGTTGTACATCCTGTTACTTCAAGAATGGGAGGAAGTTTCCCCACACTGGGCAGGGATCTAGCACATTGTTAATGATCAATCACTGGGATGGTGTACACAATTCTAAATGCTGGGAGGAAATTGCTCCTGTTTTACACATCAATGCACTGGGGTGGTGTACAATGTCAGGCATGCTGGGACGGTAACTGCTCCTTGTTTACAGATCAATGCACTGAGGTGGTGTACACAGCTCTACATGCTGGGAGGGTAACTGCTCCTGGTTTAAAGGTCAATGCACTGGGGTGGTGTACACTGTCCTACATACTGGGAGGGTAACTTCTCCTTGTTTAATGATCAAAACACTGGGGTGGTGTACACAGTAATACATGCTGGGAGGGTGACTGCTCCTGGGTTACAGACCAGTGCAATGGGGCGGTGAACAAAGTTTTACATACTGGGAGGGCAACTGCTCCTGGTTTACAGATTAATTCACGGGTAATCACTGCACGGGTCGCTGTGCTGGTCAGACTATCTGGTTGAAGTTTATCAACAATGCAATGAAGTGGTTTGTGTAGCTCCTTATGCTGGATGGATATTGGTTTCAGGTTCACACATTCCTGCCCTGCTGTGGTCTGGTACAGCTCCCGGTGCTGTATAGATGTCTAGTCCAGAATTATATATCACTGCACTGCTGTGGTCTGCTCTTCTCCTGGTGTCGGACAGTTGTCTAGTCCTGGTTTATAGATCAATGCATTGCTGTGGTCTGCACACTTCCTCGTGCTGGACAGATATCGAGTTCGGGTTTATACGTCAATGCACTGCTGTGGTCTGCACAGCTCCTGGTGATGGACTGATATCTAGTCTGGGTTTATAGATCAATGCCCTGATCTGATCTGTGCAGTGTTCCACTCTGGTCAGATTGCTGGCTTGCATTAACCCGGGCAATGAATGATTCTAGACAGATTGCTGGATTGTATTGACCAGGGCAATGAATGAATCTAGACAGATTGCTGGGTTGTACTGACCAGTGCAATGGATGAATCTGCACAGTGTTCCACTCTGGTCAGATTGCTGGGTTATACTGAACAATACACTGGCGGGGTCTACACCGTGTTCCACGTGAACAGAAATCTCCTCTGGGTTTATGGTGTCGGGGCTAGTTCTGTGAGGTGGATTGAGAATGTGGTATGTCTAACCATTTCAGCTGATCTGGCAATGTCTTTAGCTCCCATTCCTGAGATTGGGCCCTCCGTCTCTCACTCCATTAATGTTACAGTGTGTCCTGGCACAGTACATCATGTTGGTGGGGTGGGTAGTGGGGAAAGGTGATGGACAGGTCAAGGAGTTCCCCAGAATGTTCTGTCCCCAACATTCTATAACTGACGTTTCCCGGAAAGTTCTGACCCCAACATTTTATAACTGCCATTCCACGGAACGTTCTGTCACCGACATTCTATAACCATCATTCCATGGAACGTTCTGCCCCCGAAATTCTATAACTAACATTCCCCGGAACCTTCTTTCCCTGACATTGTTTGTGAACGGCCGGGTGTCAGTGAATCGAACAAACGATAAGATCCCGAGAGAAGAGATCCCGTTCCAGGGAGAAGGAGACACTGTTCCGAAGAACCCTCAGGCAGACAAACGGGTGAATACGTTTTCCCTGGGTTTACATTTCTTCACGACAGGGATCGACCACAATTTAGACCAAAATACAAAAATTCCCAAACTCCGGTTGTCTTCAGGAAACTGGGAGAGAATCCTTCAGGCCAGCAACGTTTCCACCCTCCGTTTTAGGAACTGGGAAGGAGTGACCTGTGTCTGCTCTCGAGTGATCGAGTGTATGGGAATGTTCGAGAAACCATCTGTCCTTATGGAAGTGTCTCTGTGTGTTTGGGGAGGGAGGGTTTCTTGTGTTTTATGTCAGATTTTTGTCAGTCATTCCGACGTTCCCATTTGTTATTCCAGCTCCAATTATTTTAATAAATCCATGAATACAGGGACACATTTGAAAATCTCACTGGGTCCCCGATCAAACGGGTCCCTTTGCCTCCAGGCTGATGGATAATGGGTTTGTTTTCCTTCCTCACAGTTAACGTAGTGACCATCTACGTCCTGCTTTATAAAGATTGTGGATTGTCTCCATGTGTCAGACGTTACCTGGGGGCCATGTCAGCGGTGGATCTCCTGGTCATTATCCTCGAACTGATCCTGAGACACATTCCCATTGTTTATTGGGAACAGTTTTATTTCCTGAGGGACTCCGTCCCCGTGTGTAATATCCACGCCGTCCTGCTTTATGCAGCCACTGACTGCTCTGTCTGGTTCACCGTCACTTTCACCTTTGATCGGTTTGTGGCCATTTGTTGCCAGAAGCTGAAAAGTAAATATTGCAGTAAGAAAACGGCGGCTGTGGTTCTGGGAGCAGTGACTGTGCTGAGCTGTTTAAAGAACATCTTCTGGTATTTTATGTTCACAGCTCGGTATTGGCTGGAGAACCTCGCCTGGTTTTGTGATGTAACAGTCCCTGTTCTATTATCCAATGTCTGGATCGCAATCGAGTTCCTCCACCACATTATTACCCCGTGTGTCCCATTTCTCCTGATTCTGCTGCTTAATGTTCTCACCGTCAAACACATTTTAGTGACCAGCAGAGCCCGCAGGAGACTCCGCGCTCACACCAATGGGAACGCTCAGTCTGACACAGAAATGAGAAACCGAAAAAAATCCATCATTTTACTGTTTGTGATCTCGGCCAATTTCGCCCTGTTATGGTCAATATTAATGTTGTATTCTATATGGTTCCGGATGTGGTATATTGGGTATCAGTCTTTGTATCTCCATCCCTTTTTGCAGGAATTGGGCTTCATGCTGCAGCTCCTCAGTTGCTGCACAAACACCGCGATTTATGCCGTGACCCAGACTAAGTTCAGGCAGCAGCTGAAGAATGTGCTGAAATATCCCTTCATCCAAATCCATCCATCCATCAAATTCCCTCATTAAACAGTCCATCCGGGATTTTCTCATTTCAGTTCAGTGTTTCAGCGATGGAGCAGCCTGTCACTATGGTAACAGACTGAGGGTAGCGCTGGTTTGTCTATCTTTATCCCACAGGGAGGATGCAGGGAAACATTTCAATGTTTCTCACAACTCAGAGGCCAGTGAGAAAATGCACCATCCAAATGACTGTATCCATCACTTCAAATTGTAAACAATAAAAATGTGGATTAAAGCGTGCCGAGCAGCAGAGTGACCGATGTTGTTGTGTGTCTTTGTGTTGACGAAGCTGAGCTGGAGAGAGACAGACCCAGCCCCATGCCCTGGTTCTCAGGAAAGGGGAGGGCGCCGCGCCCTGAGCTCAGGAGCTGGGTTTAACTCCCTCTGTCACCCCACTACAACCTGGCCTCCTGATTTCCTGTCCCCTAATCTTTCTTCTCATCTCTCTCTCTCTCTCTTTCTCTGTCTCTCTATTTGCACTCTCACTCTTTCTCATCACCTCTCCCTTTCACTCTCCCACGTCTCGCTCTCTCACAAGCACACCTCTCCCCGGTTTCTCCACCTGCACCGACTCCTCTCTCCCTCACGGTCACTCTCACTTTCCTGCCTTCTCTGTCTCCCTCCCACAATTCAGTCTCTATACCATTTTCGCCCTCCTCTCCTCCTATATTTCTTTGCCCTCTCACACCCACACCCACCCCGACACACATACTCACCACCAACCGCCCCAGGCTCTGGGTTAGAGGAAGAGAGAAGGATCAGGGAAACAGATTCTGACAGAGAGGAAGGGAGGGAGGGACAGTAGAGAGAGAGATTCAGTCAAAGAGAAACAGATCGAGAGATACCGAGGGAGGGGGATCGAGTGTCAGAGAAAATGGAGAGATAGTGAAGGATCAGGGTGAGATAGAGGGGCAAGGGAGAGATAGGGTGAGGGAGAGAGAGAGTACGGGAGTGGATAATGAGAAAGAGAGTGTCGTGGGAGGGGGTGAGAGAGGGAGCGATGCAGCGAGAGAGAGAAATAGAGGGAGTGAAACAGCGAGAAAGAGTGGGAGACAGAGACAGACAGAGCAAGAGTGAGGAAGTGGGCAAGACCTATAGAGAGGAGCGAAGAGAGAGAGAAAGTGGGCAGTAGATATTGTGGAGGAGAGAGAGAGAGAGACAGGCAGAGAGAGAATGAGAGTGCGAGAGAGTCAGGAGGTGAGAGATAAAGGAGGCGAGAGAGACGGTCGAGAGAGAGGGGGCAGGAGACACATTGAGACATATGAGGCAAGACAGAGAGAGAGAGAGGAATGAGACGGAGAGGACGAGAGAGAGAGAGGGAGAGGGCGGGAGAGAGGAAAGGCGAGAGAGAGAGAAAGAGAGAGGGGCGAGAGAGAGGGAGGTGGTGAGCGAGAGAGTCGGGGCGAGAGAGAAGTGGGGCAAGAGAGAGGCAAATGAGAGAGAAAGAAAGTATTTGACAGAGAAGCAAGGCAAGAGAGAGAAGAGGTGTGAGAGAGGGGGCAAGAGAGAGAGAACCGAAAGAGAGCAAGAGAGAGCGTTAGGGCGAGAGAGAGAGCATGAGGGCGAAGGTGAGTGGGCAAGAGAGACTTAGAGTGGGTGAGGGAGAGAGAAGAGGTGAGAGAGACAAAGAGACAGAGGTTGAGGGGGGTGAGAGAGAGAGAGACGGGACGAGAGACAGAGACAGGGAGAGGAAGAGCGAGAAAGGATTGACAGACTGAGAGCTGCGAGGGGGGTAAGGCGAGGGAAAGAGAGAGTGGGCGACCAAGAGTGAGAGGGAAGAGAGAGACAGCGAGGGCGAGAGAGAGAGAGAGAGAGAGAGAGAGAGAGAGAGAGAGAGAGAGAGGGGGAGACAACCAGAGAGAGAGAGAGAGAGATGACGTGAGAGAGGAGTGAGAGAGGAATGGCAAGGAGGAGAGAGGGGTGCGCGAGTTGGGGTTAGAGAGAAAGGGAGCGAGAGAGTCAGAGAGGGTGAGAGTGAGTGCGAGCACGAGGGGGCAAGAGAGGGCGAGAGAGAGGGAGAGACAGAGCGAGAGTGAGAGGGGGAGAAAAGGTGAGAAGAAGAGTATGAGGGCCAGAGAGAATGGGCAAGAGCAAGCGAGAGAAGGGGGGAGAGAGATAGGTCGAGAAGGAGTGTGAAGGGGGCGAGAGAGGGGGGTGAGAGAGCGGGCAGAATGCGAGAGGGTGGGCAAGAGAGGACGTGAGAGAGAGGATCGGGAGAGTTTGTGAGAGAGAGGGGTGAGAGAGGAAAGCGAGCAAGTGGGCGATAGGTGGCCAGAGGACGGGGAGAGAGGTGGGTGAACGCGGAGGTGGGGCAGGCGTTCGAGATGGGTGAGAGAAGGAGCGAGAGCGGGGGCGAGAGAAGGGTGCGAGACAATCGAGAGAGGGGGCGAGAGAGAGGGGGCGAGAGAGGGAGGTGAGATTGGGAGTCGAGAGAGGGCGTCAAGAGAAGAGGCGAGAGAGGGGTGCAAGAGAATCGGGGATGGGGTGAGAGAGAGGGGTAAGAGCGGGGATGCGAGAGGGGGCAAGACGGGGGGGCGAGAGAGGGGGGCAGAGAGGAGGGCCAGAGACGGGGCGACGTGGGTGTGCAATGGTGTTGGGGAGTTTGTGTGAGACGGGGCGAGAGGTAGGGCGTGCAGACAGGGAGAGAGATAGGATGAGAGAGAAAGGGGGCGAGAGAGGGGGCGAGTGTGTTTGCGGGAGAGGCAGAGGGAGAACATGTCGGAAGAGTGGGCTAAGAGAGTGTTGTGAGAGAGAGGGGCGAGAGAGCGGAGCAAGAGAGACAGACAAGAGAGAGTTCTGAGAAAGTGGGGCAAGCGACTGGGGAGAGAGAAGGATGGTGAGAGAGAGGTGCCCAGAGAGGGTATGAGGGGGATTCGGGAGGGGGGTGAACGATGATACGAGAGACATGGGAGAACGATAGGACGTGGGTGAGAGAGAGCAGGGTGAGAGAGGCTGCGAGGGAGATAAAAATGGTGAGGGAGGGGGGCAAGAGAGGGTGGCAAGAGACAGGGCAAGAGAGAGGGCAAGAGAGAGAGGTGGGAAAAGAGAGGTTCGAGGGAATGGGCGAGAGAGTGGGCGAGAGAGGGGGACGAAAGAGAGGCTAGAGATGCAGTGTGAGACGTGTGTGAGAAAGCACGCAGAGAGAGACGCGGGAGAGTGGGAGAGAGGGTTCGAGATGTAGTGTGATGGGGAGAGAAATGGGTAGAGAGTTAGGAGTTGGACAAGAGAGAGGGGGCGAGAGAGAGGGGAGAGAGTGAGGGATGAGAGAGGGGAAGGTGAGAGAGGACAGAGAGAGGAGGCGCAAGAGTGTGGACAGAGAGCAGGGCCAGAGAGGCGGGCCAGAGAGGGGCTCAAGAAAGGGTGGCTATAGAGGTGAATTAGCACGCAGGTCTTGAGTGGGGGGCGTGAGAGGGTGCGAGAGAGGGGGCCAAGAGAGGGGGGCCAGAGAGGGGGTCGAGCGAGTGGGCGAGAGGGGCGAGAGGGTGCATGAGATGGGGAGAGAGATAGGATCCGGGTGAGAGTGATGGTGCGAAAGAGGGGGAAGAGAGGTGGAGATGGGTGGGAGAGAAAATGGCGAGACAGGATCGAGAGGGGGCAAAAGAGAAGATCAAGAGGGGGCAAGAGAGGGGGCGAGAGAATAGATTGGGGCAAGAGAGGGCTTCGAGAGAGGGGCAAAAGAGAGGATGAGAGAGGGGCGAGAGAGAGAGGGGCAAGAGTGGATCAAGAGACCGGGTGAGAGAGGAGGACGAGAAACCTGGGTGAGAGGGGGGATGAGAGAGGAAGCGAGAGAGGGGGGAGAGAATGTGCGCGAGTGAATGGGCGTGAGAGAGGAACGCGAGAAAGGTGCGTGGAAGATTGGGCGAGAGAAGGGGAGCGAGAGAGGTACGAGAGTGTGGAGGGAGAGCGGGCGGGAGAGGGGGTGAGCGAGGGGCTTGTTGGAGGGGGCAAGGGACAGCTCGAGAGGGGGTGAAAGAGAGAGGGCTAGAGGGGAGTGTGAGAAGAGTGTTGAGAGGGTGTCACCCCTCAGTCATCTACACCCAATGGAAATATGATGGACAATGACACAAATATCGCTGCTAACGTTCCTGCCACTACTTTGCTACAATGTTTTTGGATACACTTGTTCAGGACCTCGAGCTTTCTCTCCCTTTGTTTTCTCAGACCTCCAGCATCATCTTTTCTGTAATTGGGTCTATTTTCAAGCCATCGCAGTCTCTTTCCCTTTGTTTCCCAGTCTTTGTTCACAGGACATTCTGACATGAAATATTCAATGAGGATCTCGTCCATCTCCTGTGATTCCACACATGAATGGGCTTACTGAACTTTGAGGGGCTCTATTGTCTTCCCACGTACTAATTTATACATTATTCTTTACAATTTGTTCGGATTGTGCTTATATTTCTCAGCCAAAGCTATCTTATTCCTCCCATTTCTTCTTTCAGCTTATCCAGTCTCTCCTTCTAAGTCAGACCCTCCAGTATCAGTGACATCTTTATCAATCTTTGTTCTATTTGCAGTGGAGGATCAGAATTCTACTCAGAACTCCAACTGAAGAACCAGCAATGTCTTGTACATCCGTATCATGATGTCCTAACTGATGTATTCAGTGCTCTGGCCCATGAGGGCGAGTAGTGCGAAATGCTGCTTTTGCCACCCTGCCCACCTGTGATACTACTTCCAAGGAACATTGCAATTGCACCCCTTGGTCTCTCTCTGTTTGATAACACTTCACAGCCCCTACCATTAACTGTGTCTTAACAAAATCTAACACCAGAATTAAACTCCACCTTTCATCCCTTGGCCCAATGGCTCAGTTTTTCAAGATAACCTTTAATAACTGTATTCCATTCCAGTTTTAACACTAATTTTGGTATCCACGAACTCACTGACAATGACATCTATACTCTGAACCAAATCGTGCATGTAACTGATGCATAAAAGTGGGACGACTGTTGGTCATAGGCTTCCAGGCTGAAGAACAACCCTGTCTCACCACCCTCTGTCTCCTACACTCAAGGCAATTTTCTGTCCGTTTGACTCGCTCTCCCCGATCCCATGTGATCTAACCTTATTAACTCATCTACCACACTCAATCCCGTCAGAGGCCTTTCTTCAGTATTTACGAACGAGAGGGACCGTATTGTTGAAGAGGAGAGTGTGAAACGGACTGGTAAGCTAGAAGAGATACTTGTTAGGAAGGAAGATGTGTTGGACATTTCGAACAACTTGAGGATAGACAAGTCCCCAGGGCCTGACGGGATATATCCTTGGATTATGTGGGAAGCAAGAGAGGAAATTGTAGTACCGTTGGCAATGATCTTTTCGTCTTCATTGTCAACGGGGGTGGTACCAGGGGACTGGAGAGTAGCGAATGTTGTGCCCCTGTTCAAAAAAGGGAATAGGGATAACCCCGGGAATTACAGGCCAGTTAGTTTTACTTCTGTGGTAGGCAAAGTAATGGAAAGGGTACTGAGGGTTGGATTTATGAGTATCTGGAAAGACACTGCCTGATTAGGGACAGCCAGCACGGATTTGTGAAGGGTAGGTCTTGCCTTACAAGTCTTATTGAATTCTTTGAGAAGGTGAACAAGCATGTAGATGAGGGTAGAGCAGTGGATGTAGTGTACACGGATTTTAGTAAGGCATTTGATAAGGTTCCCCATGGTAGGCTTATGCAGAAAGTCAGGAGGCATGGGATAGAGGGAAATTTGGCCAATTGGATAGAAAACTAGCTAACTGGTCAAAGTCAGAGAGTGGTGGTAGATGGTAAATATTCAGCCTGGAGCCCAGTTACAAGTGGAGTTCCGCAGGGATCAGTTCTGGGTCCTCTGCTGTTTGTAATTTTTATTAATGACTTGGATGAGGGAGTCGAAGGGTGGGTCAGTAAATATGCAGATGATACGAAGATTGGTGGAGTTGTGGACAGTGAGGAGTGCTGTTGTCGGCTGCAAAGGGACTTAGATATGATGCAGAGCTGGGCTGAGGAGTGGCAGATGGAGTTCAATCCTGCCAAGTGTGAGGTTGTCCATTTTGGAAGAACAAATAAGAATGCGGAATACAGGGTTAACGGTAGGGTTCTTAGTCAGGTGGAGGAACAGAGGGATCTTGGGGTCTATGTACCTAGATCCTTGAAAGTTGCCACTCAGGTGGATAGAGCTTGTAAGAAGGCCTATGGTGTATTAGCGTTCATTAGCAGAGGGATTGAATTCAAGAGTCGTGAAGTGATGTTGCAGCTGAACAGGACTTTGGTTAGGCCACATTTGGAGTACTGTGTACAGTTCTGGTCGCCTCACTTTAGGAAAGATGTGGAAGCTTTGGAGAGGGTGCAGAGAAGATTTACCAGGATGTTGCCTGGAATGGAGAATAGGTCATACGAGGATAGGTTGAGAGTTCTTGGCTTTTTCTCGTTGGAACGGGGAAGGAGGAGGGGTGACTTAATAGAGGTTTATAAGATGATCAGAGGAATTGATAGAGTAGACAGTCAGAAACTTTTTCCCCGAGTACAACAGAGTGTTACAAGGGGACATAAATTTAAGGTGAAGGGTGGAAGGTATAGGGGAGATGTCAGGGGTGGGTTCTTAACCCAGAGAGTGGTGGGGGCTTGGAATGCGCTGCCCGTGGGAGTGGTAGAGTCAGAATCATTGGCGACCTTTAAGCGGCAATTGGATAGGTACATGGATGGGTGCTTAATCTAGGATAGATGTTCGGCACAACATCGTGGGCCGAAGGGCCTGTTCTGTGCTGTATTGTTCTATATTCTATGTTCTAGGCCATGCTGACGTCAGGTTACTCGATGTCGACTGCTCTGCCTTCATTTATCTTCTCGGTCACCTCTTCAACAAATTCAATTAAGACTGAGAGACGGTAATTTGTATGCACAAAGCTGTGCTGACTATCCCTAATCAATCATTGCCTTTCCAAATGCTTGTAACACCTGTCCCACGGAATCTCTTCAAATGACATTCGCAACACGGCCATCAAGCTAATTAGTTATTACACCAATGGATTTTCCCTCGCCACCACGCTCCATGCTTCCAGCTCATCACCTATGGCTGTCCGTGATAGAACTATCTCTTTAAGGGACCCCGCAATTTCTTCCCAGGCTTCCCACAATGTCTTGGCTTTTCTTGATTAGCTCACAGGGACTTTTTTTTTAAATCTGCACCTTTTATAAACTCCAGCACCTCATGTTCTGTAATGTGGATTCTGTTGAAGACATCACTGTTTATTTCACTGACTAGCACAGTCTTTCTCCACAGTAAGTTCAAACGTGAAATTTTCATTTAGGATCTCACCCACCTCCTGTGATTCCACAAACGATGGCCTTATTCTGTCCCGAATTAATCTTTGGCGGTTAATGTTCAAGTACAATCTCTTTGGATTTTCCTCAGCCAGATCTGCCAAGCTTTCTGTCGTCCACTTTGGAAACTCCTGATTTCCCTCTTAAGTGTATCACTTCACCCACCATGTTCTTCATGAAATTCCCTTGACACGTATGACACGCTCAGAAAGAGAGGTAAAGACAAAACCAGGGAATTATGGACCAGTAAGTTTCAGATCAGTGGTGGGGAAAATGATCAAATCCTTTATTAAGTACTTTATGGCAGAACATTGAGGAAGCCGTGGCAAGATCAAACAGAGTCAGCATGGATTTATGGAGGGTAAATCATGCTTGTCAAATCTATTGGAATTCTAAGAAGGTATAACTATCAGAGTTGACAAAGGGGAACTGGTCAATATGGTAAATTTGGGCTGTCAGAAAGTGTTTGACAATGTCCCACTTAAGACATCACTCTGCCGTATTAAAGCGTATGGGATTGGGTTAAATGTATTGAGATCGATAGAAAACTGATCGGCAGAGAGGAAACAGAGTAGGGCTCAAGGGGTCCATTTCAAATTGGCAGCCAGTACCTAGTGGGGTGCCACAGGGCCCCCAGTTATGAACAATATATATTAATGACTTGGATGAAAGTAAAAAATGTAATATCCAAGGCTTACAGATGATACCAAGTTGGGTCGGAGGATGCAGAGACCTATGACATGATCTGGACAGATTGGGTGAGCGGGCAAATCAATGGCAGGTGCAGTTATTTTGGGTAAATGTCAAATTATTCACTTTGGAAATAAAAGCAAGGTGATGGATTGCTACCTGACTGGCTGTGAATTGGGAGAGCAGAGTATGCTGCAGGGCCGACAAGCCCTTGTGCATGAGTCGCTGAAGGTAAGCATTCAGGTGCAGCAGGCAGCAAAGAAGGCAAATGCTATATTGGCCTTCATTGAGTGATGCTTCAAGTACAGGAGCAGGGATGCTTTGTTACAGTTGTACAGGGCCTTCCTGAGGACACACCTCAAACACTGTGCAGTTTTGGTCCCCTTTTCTGAGGAAGGATGTTCTTGCTTGAATGGTGGAACTAAAATACGAGGACAGATTGTCCAGCTCAGGATTGTCTTCGCTGTAGTTTAAACGAATGGGAGGGGATCTCATTCTAACAGGACGAAACAAGGTAGATACAGGAAGGATGCTCCCAATGATGGGTGTGTCTAGAATCAGGGGACACAGAATGAAGATTTGGGTGGATCATTTGGGACAGAGAGGAGGGAGACATTTCTTTACCCAAAGAGTGAGGAGCCTGTGGAATTCATTATCACAGGAATTAGTTGATGTAAAAACATTGAATGTATTGAAGATGCGGTTCAATATAGCATTTAAGGCAAATGGGTTCAAAGGGGAGTAAACAGATAAGGTTGTTGAGTTGGACGATGAGCCATAATCATGATAATGGCAGAGCAGGCTCAAAGGGCGGAATGGCCTCCTCCTTCTTCTATCTTCTATGTTTAAGCGGATATTTTCCTGAGAAAACCATGGACATAATTAGTGGTTCCCCGTTTGCCTCAAAAAATCTCTCATCACCCCACCTGAAAAATAATGTGGAGAGATAACCTCCCAACACATCGCCTCCCAAGAGTCATTCTTAACACGAGATGTCATTTTGTTCTGTGATCATGAAAAGATTGGAAAACATTAACGGACAGATAACAAAGTCACAAAGCCACCAGTTGAAACGGGAGAAGAAATCAAAGAGTACAGATAAGCAAGTTAAAACAGAATGATCAGAGACCATATTTGATTGAACAGCTCAGACAAAACAAGAACACATGCAGAACCAATGGAAGATGAAAACCTGAAGCAATTGCATTGAAAAACATACACAGAAGAAGAATCTGCGTGCATTCCCAAATGTTACTAAATTTAACATGATGTCTTTATGTCATCACATATTCAGGCAGATGGGAAAGTGAGAGAAATTCATTACCAAGGGCATATAGAAAGGAGGTGTGGCAGGTAGCACCTGAGCTACCTATGGGTCATTGTGGGAGTGAGAAGAACTCCCGGCAAAATACAAAAACATTTTTACTGGCCTGGACTGCATAAAGATGGAGTTGAAAATTGCAAGAAATGCCATACATGTCATGCAACCGGAAACCCTCAGGCAATAATAAAACCAGGGCCTTTAATACCCATCTCTGCATTTGAGGAACCTTTTTATAAGAGTCTTAATTGATTAAGTAGACGTCCTACATAAAAAAGGAATCAGTTTTGGTTAACAATATTAGATGAGTCCATTAGATTTGCAGACGCCAATCCATTTGTACAATAGCACTGCTAGAAGGATTATAGAAGAGTTACCCCAATGTTTAACTCAATAAAGACTACACACGGAGATACAATCAGATGTCGGGTCAAATTTTACATCAAATTTATGCATGGCAGTTGTGGGTAGCTTAGGAATAAAACAATTCAATTCTACTGCTTCCCAACAAGAATGGCAAGGAGTGTTAGCATGGTGGCGTCAAACTTCAAAGCCCATTAGTAAATTTAGAGAAGACCATTTTGAGGACTTATTGTCAAGACAATTAAACCAACTGGATAAAGGAATTCCATATAACATCTTGCCGATAGGGATGTACAAAATGAATCTGCCTCATTCAGTCCATTAGAATGACTGTTGGGGCATGAGCTGAGAGGACCACTGAAAATAAATAAGGAGAAATTAGTGAGTCAGAGTTCAGCAACTACTTTAATAAACTGTGTTTCAAATTTTAGGGAATGATTAAATTGAGCGGGGGAGTTTGCTAGATGGCATTTAAAAGTAGCACTGCATGTGATGAAGCAGGAAGCAGACAAGAGATTAAAAATTTACAATTTTGTGAACAGAGATAATGTGTTAGTGTTACTTCCAGTGAGAGGAGAACCTTCAAAAGCAAGATTTAGTGGAAGTTATCAAAGTGAAAGTACGTTCAGTGAGGTGAATTATTTAATATGGATGGCAGATAGAAAGAAATCTCAAATAGTGCCTTGTGAATGTGCTCAAAGGGTATTTTGATTATGTGGAAAAGCTGTTCCTTTAACAAGGTTAGGTTGTCATTTTTTTTTCTCCTGGAGGTCATACAAACACTGGTTTGGAAAAGTTTCAGTTTGGAAGGATTTTAGGGCCAATTTCCTAATAGCTAAAAAATACTGCCTCAGGTAGAAGGTATTCAGGTTTAAAAAAAAACACTTGTATAATGGAAGGGGAACGGCCAATTCTCTAGGCTCAGCTTTTCTTTTTATGGTTTTTTGAGCAGTGGTGTGAAGAAAGGCTGCTGGGCCCAAAGAAGCAGCTCCATGTTGGTAATCTCTCTCAGCCGTCTATCCTGTGATAGTTATTAGATAAGATGACCAACAATGTGGAAACTGGCCCTTTGGCCCAACAAGTCCACACTGACCCTCCGAAGAGCAAACCATCCAGACCCACACCTCTACATTTGCCTCTCTCGCCCTCCCCTTTTCTCACACTACCCTTCTCTCGCCCTCCCCTCTCTCTCCCTCCCCTCTCTCTCTCCCCTCCCTCTCTCCCCTCCTCTCTCTCGCTCTTCCCATTCGCCTTCCCTCCCTCTCTTGCACTTCCCTCTCTCGCCCTCCCGTCTCGCGCCCTCCCCTCTCTCGCCCAGCCCTCTCTCTTCCTACCTCTTTCGCCCTCCCCTCTCTCGCACCCCACTCTCCATCCATCCCCTCTCTCGCCCTCCCCCTCCCCTCCTCTCTCTCACCCTCCCCTTTCTTTCACTCTCCCTCACCTCTCCCGCCTTACCCTGCTCTCTCACCCTCCCCTCTGTCTCCTTTCCATGTCTTGGCCTTCCCTCTCTCTCCCTCCCCTTTCTCACACTCCCCTCTCTCTCCCTGCACTTTATCACCCTCCCATTTCTCGCCCTCGCTTCTCTCGCCCTTCCCTCGCTCGCCCTCCCCTCGCTCGCCCTCCCCTCTCGCGTCCCTCTCTCTCCCTCCTCTCTCTTGCTCTCCCCTCTCTCCTTCTCCTCTCTCGGCCTTCCCTCTCGCTCCCACCCCTCTCTCACCCTCCACTCTCCCTCCGTCCCACTCTCTCTCCCTCCTCTCTCACCCCCTCCTCTCTCTCTTCCTCCCCTCTCTCTCGCCCTCGTCACCCTCTCTCACTGCCCTTTCTCTCTCCCTACCCTCTCTCATCCTTCTGTCTGTCTCCTTCCCCTCTCTCGGCCTTCCCTCTCTACCGCTCCCCACTCTCACACTCCACTTTCCCTCCCTCCCCCTCTCTCCCTCCTCCCTCTCTCCCTCCTCTCTCTCTCACACCTCTCTCTCGCCCTCCCCTCTCTCGCCCTCCCCTCTCTCACTCTCCACTCTCCCTCCCCCTCTCTCTCCCTCCTCTCTCTCACTCCTCTCTCTCGCCCTCCTCTCTCTCGCCCTCCACCTCTCTCGCCCTCCACCCGCTCTCGCCCACTATTCTCTCGCTCTGCCCTCTCTCTTATCCCCTAATCTCTCTCTTCCTCCCCTCTCTCTCGCCCTCGCCTCTCTCTCTTCCTCCCCTCTCTGTCCCTCCCCTCTCTCCCTCCCCTCTCTCATCCTCTATTTTCTCTCCCTCCCCGTTCTCTCTCCCTCCACTGTCTCCCTCTCCTCTGTCACCTTCCCTCTGTCTCCCTCCCCTCTCTCGGCCTTCCCTCTCTCCTTTCTCACTCTCCCCCTTCATTCTCCCACCCTCCCCCTTCTCTCTCCCTCCTCTCTCTCGCCCTCCCCCTCACTCACCCTCCCATCTCTCGCCCTTCCCTCTCTCTCCCTCACCTCTCTCGCCCTCCCCTAATCTCGCCATCCCCTCTCTCTTGCTGTCCCCTCTCTCTCACCATCCCCCCTTTCTCTCCTTCACCTCTCTCGCCCTCCACTCCCTCCTCTCGCCTGTCCCCGCCTCCCCTCTCTCCCCACCCCTCTCTCCCCCACCCTCACTCCAGCCTGCACTCTCCCCCTCCCTATTCTCTCAACATTCCCACTCTCGACCTCCCCCTCGCTCCCCTGCTCTCCCACCCGTGCACTTTTTCCCTCCCCCTCTCTTGCCCTCCCCTCTCCATCGCCCTCTCCTCTCTCGCCCTCCCCCTCTCTCGGCCTTCCCTCTCTATACCTCCCCTCTCTCGTCCTCCCCTCTGCCGCACTCCCCTCTGTCTCCCTCCCCCTCTATCCCTCCCGACTCTAACCCACCCCACTCTCCCCTCCTCTCTCCCGCCCTCACCTCTGTCGCCCTCCCCCTCTATCCCTCTCCTCTCTCGCCCTCCCCTCTCTCGCCATCTCCTCTCCCACCCTCCCATCTCTCTCCCTCCCCTCTTTTGCCCTCCCATCTCTCGCCCTCCTCCTCTCGCCCGCCCCTCACTCGCCCTCCTGCCTCTCTCGTCATCCCCTCTCTTGCGGACTCCTCTCTCGTCCTCCTCTCTCTCTCCTACCTCTCTCTCGATCTCCTGCCTCTCTCCCTCCCTCTCTTGCCCTTGCCTCCCGCACCCTCCCCGCTCCTGCCCTCCCTCTCTCTCTCCCTCCCCTCTCTCTCTCCCTCCTCTCTCTCTCCCTCCCCTCTCTCGCCTTCCCTATCTCTCTCTCTCACACCCTACCGTCTCTCCCTCCCTACTCTCACCGTCCCTTCTGTCTCCCTCCCCTCTCTCTCCCTTCCCTCTCTCACTCTCCACTCTCCCACCTCCCGCTATCTCTCGCTCCTCCCACTCTGCCTCCACTCTCTCGCCATCCCCTCTCGCGCCCTCCCCTCTCTCTCCCTCCCCTCTCTCGCCCTTCTCTCTCTCACCCTCCCCGCTCCTGCCCTCCCTCTCTCTCTCCCTTCCCCTGTCTATCCCTCCTCTCTCCCACCCGCCACTCTCACGCTCTCTCCTCTCTCGCCCTGCACTCTTTATCACTCTCCTCTGTCTCCCTGCACTCTACCGCCCTCCCTCTCTCTCCCTCCCATCTCTCGCCCAAACCTCTCTCGCCCTCCCCTCTCTCACACTCCCTGCTCCTGCACTCTCCTCTCTCTCCCTCCCATCTCTCGCTATCCCATCTCTCGTCCTCACCCTCTCACCCACCCCTCTCTCGCCCAACCCTCTTTCTCCCTCCCCTCTCTCACCCACACAGCGTCTATCCTCCCCTCTCTATACCTAGCATCTCTCACCCTCCCATCTCTCGCCTCCACTCTCTCGCTCGCCCCTCTCTCGCTCTCCACCCTCTCTCGCTATCCCCTCTCTCACCCTCCCCTCGCTCTCGCCCTACCCTCTCTCTCATCCTCTCCACTCTCACTTCCTCCCCTCTCTCTCGCCATCCCCTTTCTCGCCCTCCCCTCTCTCTCTCCCTCTCCTCTCTCACCCTCCATACTCCTGCCCCCTCTCTCACCCTCCCCTCTCTCACCCTCCCATGTCACGCCCTCCCCTCTCTCGCCCGCCCCTCTCGCACGCTCCCCCTATCTCGCCATCCCCTTTGTCACCCTCCTGTCTCTTTCCCTTCCCTCTCTCGCCCTCCCCTCTCTCCCTTCCCTCTCACCTCCCCTGTCTGTCGTCATCCCCTCTCTCTCGCCATCCCCTCTGTCTCCCTCACCTCTCTCGCACTCCCCACCCTCCGCTCCCGGTCTCCACCTCCCCTCTCTCCCCACCCCTCTCTCCCCCACCCTCTCTCCCGCCCGCACTCTCCCCCTTCCCACTCTCTCGCCCACCCCACTCTCGCCCTCCCCTCTCTCCCGCTACTATCCCAACCGTGTCCTCTCTCCCCCTCCCCTTCTCTTGCCCTCCCCTCTCCATCGCCCTCTCCTCTCTCGCTCTACCCCTCTCTCAGCCTCCCCTCTCTCTCCCTCTCCTCTCTCGCCCTCCCCTCTGTCTTTCTCCCCTCTGTCGCCCTCCCCGCTCTCCTGCCGACCCCACTCTCGCCCTCCCCTCTCTCGCCTTCTCCTCTCCCTCCCATCTCTCTCCCTCCCCTCTTTTGCCCTCCCATCTCTCGCCCTCCCCCTCTCGCCCGCCCCTCACTCGCCCTCCTGCCTCTCTCGTCATCCCCTCTCTTGCGGACTCCTCTCTGGTCCTCCTCTCTCTCTCCCACCTCTCTCTCGATCTCCTGCCTCTCTCCCTCCCTCTCTTGCCCTTGCCTCTGCACCCTCCCCACTCCTGCCCTCCCTCTCTCTCCCTCCCCTCTCTCTCTCCCTCCTCTCTCTCTCCCTCCCCTCTTTCGACCTCCCATCTCTCGCCCTCCCCCTCTCGCCCGTCCCTCTCTCGCCCTCCTTCCTCTCTCGCCATCCCCCTCTTGCCCTCTCCTCTCACTTCCTCCCCTCTCTCGCACTCCCCTCTCTCCCCTCCCCTCCCTCTCACCCTCCTCTTTCTTTCGCCCTCGCTCACCCACCCTATCTCTGTCTTCCCCCCTTCCCTCTCCCTGTTCCTTCACTCTCTCTCCCCGTTCTCTCACTCTCGATCCCCCTCCCTCCGTGTCTCTCTCCCCACATCCCACTGGCTGAATCTCTTTCCATCCTGTCCCTCCCTCTCTCTCTCTCTCTGACACACTCTGTCTCCCTGGTCCTTCCTTCTCCCTCTGACCCAGAGACTGGGGGTGGTCTGGGGTTGAAGCTGCTTTTGTGTGGGGTGGGGGTGTGGGGCGTGTTGGTTTGAGATGTGGGAAAAGGGGGAAAATTGTGTAGAGACAGAATTGCAGAAGGGAGGCAGAAACGGCAGGAGGTTGAGAGAGAGTGAAGGGGATGGGGAGAGGGAAGAGTGGAGGCAGGTGGAGAACCAGGGTTTGGAAGTGTGTGCGAGCGAGAGAGAGGGATGAGGGAGAGTGAAAGGGAGAGGTTGTGGAAGAGAGAGATGGAGAGAAATGTGGAGTAAGAGTGGGAGAGTCGCAGGGACAGAGGGAGTTAAACCCAGCTCCTGAGCTCAGAGCGCGGTGCCCTCCCCTTCCCTGAGGACCAGGACTTGATTTTGAGTATGTCTCTCTCCAGCTCAGCTTTTTCAAAACAAAGACGCACAACAACATCGTTCACTCTGCTCCTCGGCACGCTTTAATCAACACTTTTATTGGTTACAAATGGAAGTGATTGATACAGTCAGTGGGATGGTGCCTTTTCTCACTGGCCCCTGAGTTGTGAGAAACATTAAAATGTTTCCCTGTAACCCCCCTGGGGTATAAGGATGGACAAACCAGCGCTACCCTCAGTCTGTTACCATAGCGACAGGCTGCTCCATCGCTGAAACACTGAACTGAAACGAGAAAATCCCGGATGGTGTGATTAATGAGGGAATTTGATTGATGGATGGATTTGGGTGAAGGGATATTTCAGCACATTCTTCAGCTGCTGCCTGAACTTAGTCTGGGTCACGGCATAAATCGCGGTGTTTGTGCAGCAACTGAGGAGCTGCAGCATGAAGCCCAATTCCCCCACAAAGTCATGGAGATACAGAGGGGTATACACAATATCCCACATCCGGCTCCATATAGAAAATGCCATTAACGTTGACCATAACAGGATGAAATTGGCCGAGATCACAAACAGTAAAATGATGGATTTTTTTCAGTTTCTCATTTCAGTGTCAGACTGAGCGTCCCCATTGGTGTGAGCGTGGAGTCTCCTGCGGGCTCTGCTCGTCACTAAAATGTGTCTGACGGTGAGAACATTGAGCAGCAGAATCAGGAGAAATGGGACACACGGGGTTAGAATGTGGTGGAGGAGCTCGATTGTGACCCAGACAATGGAGTAACGAGCATCTGCTGTTATCTCACAAAACCAGGGGTCGTTCACCAGCCAATACCGAGCCGTGAGAATAAAATACCAGGAAATGTTCTTTAAACAGCTCAGTAGAGTCACTGCTCCCAGAACCACAGCCGCCGTTTTCTCACGGCAATATTTACTTTTCAGCTTCTGGCAACAAATGGCCACAAACCGATCAAAGGTGAAAGTGACGGTGAACCAGACAGAGCAGTCAGTGGCTGCATAAAGCAGGACGGCGTGGATATTACACACGGGGACGGAGTGCCTCAGGATATAAAACTGTTCCCGATAAACAATGGGAATGTGTCTCAGGATCAGATCGAGGATAATGACCAGGAGATCCGCCGCTGCCATGGCCCCCAGGTAACGTCTGACACATGGAGACAATCCACAATCTTTATAAAGCAGGACGTATTTGGTCACTACGTTAACTGTGAGGAAGGAAAACAAACCCATTATCCATCAGCCTGGAGGCAAAGGGACCCGGTTCATTGGGGATCGAGTGAGATTTTCAAATGTCTCCCCATATTCAGGGATTTATTAAAATAATTAGAGCTGCAATAAAAAATGGAAAGTTCGGAATTACTGACAAAAATGTGACATAAACCTCAAGAAACACTCCCTCCCCAAACATACAGAGACACATTTATAAGGACAGATGGTTTCTGGAACATTCCCACACACTCGATCACTCGAGAGCAGACACAGGTCACTCCTTCCCAGTTCCTAATATGGAGGTTGGGAACGTTGCTGTCCTGAAGGATTCTCTCCCAAGTTCCTGAAGACAAACTGAGCTTGGGAATTTCCTGTATTTAGGTTTAAATTGTGGTCGATTTTGTGTCAGTGTTGAATTTCAGCATTTCGACCCGGGATTATTGAAAGTTCAGCCATTCGTGTTGACTGAAGTCACATTTCGCAGCAGGAAAGGTTTATAATATCAGAACGGACATGGATAGAGTTTGTAGTCAACGTTTTTCCCAAGGTTAGGGGCGTCCTAAACTAGAGAACATTTGTGTAAAGTGACAGCGGAAAGATTTTGAAGGGGCCTAAGGGGCAGCTTTTCACACAGAGTGTGTTGTGCGTATGGAATGAGCTGCCAGAGGAAGTGGTGGAGGCTGGTACAACTATATCATGTAAAAGGCATCTGGACGCTGACAGACCTAACGAGCTCTTCCAGCAATTTCTGTATTTGTTTACACATTCATTTTAACTCAGGTATCTGTGTAGCTGTTTGGATACAGAATTGGCTGGCCAACAGAAGAGAGCGAGTGGTAGTGGAAGGATAATATTCTGCCTGGAAGTCAGTGGTGAGTGGTGTTCCACAGAGCTCTGTCATTGGGTCTCTATTCTTTGTAATTATTTTTAATGAGTTGGATGAGGGGATTGAAGAATGAGTCAGCAAGTTTGCAGATGACACGAAGTTTGGAGGTGTCGTTGACAGTATAGAGGGCTGTTGTAGGCTGCAGTGGGACATTGGCATGACGCAGAAATGGGCTGAGAGGTGGCAGATGGAGTTCAACTTGGATAAATGCGAGGTGGGGCACTTTGGAAAGTCGAATTAGAAAGCTGAGTACAGGGTTAGGGATAGGATTCTTGGCAGTGTGAAGAAACAGAGATCTTGGTGTGGAGGTACATAGATCCCTTAAAATGGCCACCCAAATGGACAGGGTTGTTAAGAAAGCATATGGTGTTTTAACTTAATTAACAGGGGATTGAGTTTAAGAGTCGTGAGATCTTGTTGCAGCTCTATAAAACTTTGGTTCGAACGCACTTGGAATACTGCGTCCAGTTCTGGTCACCCAATTATAGGAAAGATGTGAATGCTTTGGAGAGGGTTCAGAGGAGGTTAACCAGTATGCTGCCTGGACTGGAGCGCTTATTTTATGAGGAGAGGTTGACTGAGTTCGGACTTTTTTCATTGGAGAAAAGGAGGAGGATAGGGGACCTAATTGAGGTGAACAAGATTATAAGAGGCATAGATAGAATGGATAGCCAGAGACTATTTCCCAGGGCAGAAATGACTAACACGAGGGGTCATAGCTTTAAGCTGGTTGGAGGAAAGTATAGAGGGGATGTCCGAGGCGGATTTTTTACACAGAGAGGAGTGAGAGCATGGAATGCGTTGCCAGCAGCAGTTGTGGAAGTAGGGTCATTGGGGACATTTAAGAGACTACTGGATATGCATATGTCACAGAAATTGGAGGGTGCATACATGAGGATCAATGGTCAGCACAAATTCGTTGGCTGCAGGGCCTGTTCTGTGCTGGACTGTTCTATGTTCTATGTTATATGCATTCTGAATACATTAAACATTTTATTTTTTAATGACGCAGGGCCATATAAACAGATCATCTAATCGACCGAGACCATTTTCTGCTCAGGGTATGGCTCTGTGTATGACAGCAGCAATGATGCACCGACATGGAACAGGGAATGTGATGGAGACATCGTTTGGACAATGTACAAGGAGACCTCACATGGTGCAGTTTGGGAGAGGATGACATTATGTGTGATTCAACTCAGAGACGGAGAAAATGTAATCTGCCTGAGAAGAAACGGCCCATTGCACTCTCTCTCCTTCATTATCCCTCATCACAGTAACGTGTACAAGCTAAAACGAAGCACTACTATTATTGTTACCATTTTTACTTTTATAGAATCCCTGCAGTGTGGAAACAAGCCCTTCGGCCCAACAAGTCCATACCAAACTTCCAAAGAGTAACCTTCCCATGCCCTTACAGTTACCACTGACTAGTGCACCTAAAGTAGAAATCACTGAACACTTTGGACTATTTGACCAATCCACTTGAATTATACAGCTTTGGGCTGTGGGAGGAAATGGGAGCACACATCAGAAGTTCACACAGACAAGGGGAGAAGATGCAAACTCCACGCAGATAGTCACCCGAGGCTGGAATTAAACTCATGCCCCTGATGCTGTGAGGCAACAGTGCGAACTACTGAGTCACATTGCTAACCTGGAACCTCCAGTCAGCCGAATGCAAAGGGAATTCAGCCAAATCCAACTCTACCAGGATGAAATCCCATTGCTAGCAGTTGTGTGAGTAGAATATCTTCAGAAGCAGAAGCAGAAGCAGAATAACATTTTGGACAATCTCGCAATTTTTCCTTTTGTCATAAGTTCCAATGATATATGGACAAAGTTCTTTCAACGTGAAATTACAAAGATTTCATTTATTTTGTGTGTGTCAGTATTTTTAGAACGGGAAATATCGAGTCTTTATTAGCAATACCCATTTTGCCATTCATTATTCCATCATAGTTGGAGTAGCATTGCTCTGGTTCATAAACCTGTTCATTTAACAGATTAAAGAAACCAGCCTGACTTGTTCCTAAAACTGACCCTGACCCAGTCTGAGACCGATGTCATCGGCCACATCACCAACCTGGTTACATTTAACATTTGTTGTGAGCAGTGGAGGAGTGGGACTAGAAAGGAAACAGTGACACATAAAGCCGGGGAACTATACACCGATGAGCCTGATGTCGGTGGTGGGTAAGTTGTTGGAGGGGATTCTGTGGGATAGCATTTACATACATTTGGGAAGGTAAGGGCTGATCGGGGTAATCAACGTGGCTTTCTGCGTGGGAAATCATGTCTCATTAATTTGATTGAGTTTTATGAGGAGGTGATAAAGAAGATTGATGAAGGCAGTTTGGTAGACATTGTCAATATGGACCTCAGCAAGGTGTTCATGACATTCCGACTGGTAGGCAGATTAATAAGTTTCAGTGACTTGGGATACAGAAAAAGCTCGTCACAATTGGCTTGAAGAAAGAGAGGTATTTTTCAGACTGGATGCTTGTGAGCAGCAGTGTGCTGCAAGAATCAGTACTGAGTTCACAACATTTCATCGTTTATGTGAAGGATTTAGATGTGAATATTGGGGTCATTGTTAGTAAGGTTACAGATGACATCAGAAAGTTGGTGTAGTAGATTATCTCGGAGTACAACGAGACTACAAATAGATGTGCCAAAGGGGCAAGGAGTGACAGATGAAGTTTAATTTAGATAGTTAAGAAGTTACGCATTTTGGGAAGGCAAATCAGGGCAGAAATTACACACTTAATGGTAAGGGCCTGGTGAGGGTTGTGAAAAAAACGGACATAGGGCTGCAGGTACATTGTTCCTTGAAAGTGGAGTCAAATGCAGACAGTACGGTAGACAACACATTTTACAAATTTGCCTTAATAAGTCAGAGCATTGCGTATAGGAGTTGTGGTGGCAAGTTGCATCTGTACAGGATGTTGGTGAGGCCACTTTAAGAATACTGCGTACAACTCGGTTGTTAGCCGAAAAGATTTGCACGGATGTCCCACGACTGGAGGTTTGAGCTACAGGGAGAGGTTGATTAGTTTGAGGTGTTTCCCCCTGGAGTGTCAGAGGCCGAAGGGTGACATTGTAGAGGTTTATAAAATCATCAGAGGTATGGATATTCTGAACAGCCACGCTCTGCTCCCCAGGGTTGGGGAGCCCAGAACAGGAGAGCCTTGGTTGGAGGGGAGAGGACGAATGATTTAGAAGGGACCTGAAGATAAATGTTTCACACAGAGAGTGGTGTGTGTACATAAAGTGCTGTCAGAGGAAATAGTGAAGGCGATTACAATCGCACATTTAAAAAGTATCTGAAAGAGAAAGAATATTGGCAAAATGCTGGCAAATGGGACTGGATCAGATTTGATATCTGATCGGAGTGAACAGATTGGACTAACGGGTCTGTTTCCATTCTGTATGATTCTCTGATTCTATAAGAGGGATGACAAAAAATTCTGAAACTACCTTTCAAATCAGAATCCTCTTCAATGGAAGTTTATCATGCCCCTATGTTCACATTGATTGAAAGTTGCGTTACTGAAATAATTGACAGAGAACTGAGTCATGGATAATGGGACGCAGACAGGAAAGTGGGGCTGAGACCACAACCTGATTAACCACAATCTTAGTGCCTGGAGGAGAAGGTTCAACGTATCTAATGACCAACTCCTGTCCCTCAATCAATACTCAATCCAGCTGTCTTTTCAAAGACAACCGCATCACTGATATGAATGACCTTAGACTTTACTTACACAAGTCCCATGCTCTCTTGGTATTTCTGGGAGAATTTCTGGGTCGTCATCCTTGAAGATGGACACAAAAACAACTGTTTCTTTTCCCTGAGATTTCTCTGTTCTCCACAATAAATTGTCCTGTCTGCACACTCATTGTCCCACATTTGACCTTGTTTTTGTTTTTGTTTCATACAATTATAAAGTTTTTTAGTAGTCTTTTTGTTTTTCTTTTGTTTGCAAGTTTTACATTTTTGATTTTCTTCTCAGTTTCTTGGCTATCCATTACTGGGTCTTACATTTCTCTGAATCCACTGGCTTACTACAACACTTGTCTTCTTTCATCTAATAAGTAGATGAAGGTGAGGCTGATGGGATGGGATGTGGACACATAGGAACGTGCAAAAAAGCGGTACCGAGTTCGAGGTTTGGACTGGGATAAGGTGGGGTTTGGGGAAGAGGGAAAACTGGTGAAATCCACATTGAACCCTGTAGTTGGAGGATCCTAAGGCAGAGGATTCCCAGCTCGGCAAACAGAACCACTACAACGAGCACCCGAGCTACAAATCGTCTTACAAACTATTAGGGTTTCTTCCTCCAGGCTTCTGGTGGTTAGGGAGTGGAGATGGAGCAGGCCCAGAACCCTCATGTCCTTGGCAGAGTGGGAAGAGGAGTTAAAGTGCTCAGCCACAAGACTGTGGAGTTGGTCAGTGTGGTTGTCCCAGGGATATTCTCTGAAATGATCCACAATTTGGCATCCGGTCTCTCCAAAGTAGGGAAGACCACATTGAGGTGTAATGGGTGCAGTAGATGAGGTGTTCTGTCTTCGTTCATCGCCTTTCACTTTCAGCTCCACCTTCATCTACCTATCACATTCCCAGCTACCTCTCCCCGCCACACTCCCTTCTCATTTATCTCCCCGCCCCCTTGGCCCACAAGCCTCATTCCTTAGAAAGGGCTTATGCCCAAAACATCGATTCTCCTGTTCCTTCGATGCTGCCTGACCTGCTGCGCTTTTCCAGCAACACATTTTCAGCTGTGATCAGTTGTATCCCAAACTTGTGGGAAGCTAGGAAGGAGATTGCTCAGCATTTTTCAGATATATTTAAATCTTTGATTTCCACAGGTGAGGTGTCAAAAGACTGGACGGCTGCTAACAAAGTGTCATTATTTTAAAAAGTAAGAAAAAAAGGTAACGATATAATGGTGAGCCTGACGTCAATGGTGATTAAATTGTGGGAGGAGATTTTGAGGGAAAGGATGTATACGCATTTGGACAGACAAGGACTCAAGAGGGCTTTAAACATTGGAGATCACGTCTCACTGACTCGGTGGAATTTTTTGAGGAAGTGATGAAGACGATTGATGAATGCAGGAGAGTGGATGTTGTCTTCATGGAATTCAGGAAGAAATCAAAAATGTTCTACATGGTAGACTGGTTACCAAGGTTAGACTGCCTGGGATCCAGGGAGAGCTCGTCATTTAGATCCAACATTTTCTGGAATATTGGAGACAGGGCGTGACACTGGATATTTGTTCATTAAACTTGGAGACCTGTGACCTTTGGTGTGCCACAAAGATCAATAGTCGGTCCGCTGCCTTTTGTCACTTATACAAATCATTTGCATTTGAGTATATGAAGTATGGTCAGTAAGTGTGCAGATAATACCAAACTTGGTGGTGTAGTCGACAGTGAATAATGATCTCTCAGACTATAATGGCACTTTGCTGAGGTGAACCCAGGAGTGGCAGATGGAGTTTATTTTAGTTAAATGGGATGTGTGGGCGTTTGGCAAGAAACATCAAGGCAAGACATGTAGGTAGGATCCTGTCGAAAGTTGCCAATCAAGGAGAACTCCATCGAAATTATCGAATCCCTACAGTGAGGAAACAGCCTATTCGGTCCATCGAGGCCTCACTGAACCTCTAAACAGTATCCCACTGGACAAACCCCTACCCTATCCCTCTGAGCCTGCATTTCCCATGGCTAATCCACCTCGCCTACACATCCCTGGGTGCTTTACGCAATTTAGCATAGCCAATCTACATTTATCTGTACATCTTTATACTGGCGGAGGAAAATATAACATCTGGAGGAAACTCATGCAGACACGGGGAGAATGTGCAAACTCCATACAGGCAGTCATTCAAGGATGGAATTCAACCCAGATCGCTGCGCTCTGAAGCATCAATGTTAGCTACTGTGTCACCTTGTGGTGCACATTCTCTGTTCCTTGAAAGTGCCATCACAGGTAGACAGTGCAATGAAGAAGGCGCTTGGTGATCTTCCCTTTATTGGTCCATGCTTTAAGTCTAAACATTTGTATGACATGTTGCATCAGGACAGGACATTGGTTTGGCCACTTTTGTAATATCGCCTTTAATTCTGGTCTCCCTGCTGTCGGAAAGATGTTGTCAAACTTGAAAGGGTGCAGAAGAGATTTTTGTAGGTGTTGTAGAGTTAGAGGTACAGGGAGAGTTTGAATAGGCTGGGACTATTTTCAAGTGTTAAGGCTGAGGGGTGACCTTAACGAGGTTTATAAAATCATGAGGTGCATAGATAAGGTAAACAGTCAATGTCTTTTCCCAGGATTGGCGAGTTCAAAATTAGAAAACAAAGGTTTAAGGTGAGAGGGGGAAGATTTAAAAGGGGGCTTGAGGGACAACATTTTCACACAGAGACTGCTGTGTGTATGGAATGAACAGCCAAAAGAGGTGCTGGAGGCAGGTACAGTTACAACATTCAGAAGGCACTTGGATGGATGCATGCATGGGAAGTGTTTAGAGGGAGATGGGCCAAGTGCTGGCAAAGGGGGCAAGTTTTATTTAGGATATTTGGTTGGTATGGACGATCAGACCGAAAGGTATTTTTCCATGCTGTACATGTCTGAGAGTCTATTCCCTCTTGACTGTACAACGCAGTAACAGGAGGAGGCTATTCAGCTTCGGAATTCTGTCAGTCAGCTTGTTTGCTCAATTGCTGTGAGTAAAACAGAAAAATACATCATTCAGATTTTGATGGTGTTTTACAGAATCAGGAGAACGGCTTTTAGTCAAGAGAAGCTGTAAGGAATGTGAAGAGGCCATTCAGGCCCTCGAATCCATTCCACAGGAGCAGCAGGTGAGCACAGAAAGATTGGAGCCTGTTAGTCAGTAGCAGGAGGAGGACATCTAGTTTCGCAAACCTTGGATCAGGAGACAGTCACCCAGTTGTTCAAGATTGGGACACAGGAACAGGATGCAGCCATTCAATTGCTTGAGACTGGGGCACAGGGAAAGGAGGGAGTCACTCAGAACTCAAGACTGGGACACAGGAACATGAGACAGTCATTCAACTGCTTGAGTCTGTGACACAGGAACAGAAGACAGTCATTCAATTGCTTGAGACTGGGATACAGGAACAGGAGGCAGTTACTCAGAGCTCAAAACTGGGGCACAGGGAAATCTGGTGGTTAGTGAGGCCCCAGGGTCCTGTTACGCAGGAACAGGAGGAGGTGCCTCACTCCCCACGAGTATGGGACCCAGACAGGGAGAGAAGAGGGGTTTGCTTGGAACAAACATAAATACATGAATAAGTTGCATTAGTGGTCCATTCAATCCTGCTCCACCATTCACTAAGACCACGGCTGATCTGATTCCATTTCTACGGAGACTCCCCTCTCTGCAGCCTCTGCTCCACTTGTTGGTCATGTTGCAGATTCAGATGCTGTAACAACACTCACCATGACTTATCCAGAGGGATGGGTCTAACTGGATGAGTCAGGATTTGAACGGTCCAATCACAAGAATTAAGACACAAAACAAAGGCATTGCCAGATGTTTAGTTCTCTCACATTCCCAATCCAACTCACATAACCAGCCCATCCATTACATATTCAGGATGGAGCACTGTGTAGATCCGGCTAGTTTACTGCTGAATGCAACCCAGCAATGCACAGAATGAAACTCTGTGCAGCCCACACCAATGCTTGATCTATAATCATGGGCTAAATGTCCAGTGTGGGGAGCTGTGCAGACCGCACTGGTTCATTCATATATAAACCCAGACTGTTGCATTGTTCAGTAACACTGTATTAGATCACTGCCCAGTGTGGGGAAAAATACAACCTATGCTGGAAGTGACAGGATGTGCAGTTCCCATCCATTTACAGCTCCATATCTCGACTGTACCTTAACAAGGGATGCTGCGACTGTGAAAATCACTGTAATGGAGAGATGTAAATGGAAACAATTTAAATACCAATAGTTCTGATTAAGGCGCATATCACTCCAGTATTTAAAGGTGAAATAACTGATAAAATATCCAATGAGGTTTTGTGAACAGTAAAAAGAAGTAAGAGGGGGATGGTGATGTTATAATGGTTGCACTATAAGCCTCCAAATAATCAATCGAAATTAGAGGAACAAATATGCAGGGAGACTGTCGAGACTTGCAGGAGCAATAAGATTGTCATAATAGTTGATTTTACTTTTCCTAACATAGACGGGGACTTTCAGAGGTTTGAGTACTTAGATGGAAAGTAATTTGTTTAGTGTGTTCAGGAAAGCTGCCACAAGCAATATATTGAGGTCCCTACTGGTGAAGGGACAATGTAAACCTACTGTTGGGAAATAGGGTAGGATAGGTGACGGAGGTAAAGTGAGCGAGCGTTTTGGGAATAGTGACTAGAGCTGTATTAATTTTAAAATAGTAATGCTAGGACAAAATTGGTCCACATATTCAAGTTCTAAGTTGGAGCAAGGCGTATTTTGTTGGAATTAGTCAGGGGATTGCAGGGGTTGATTGGAGTAGTTTGTTTCGAGGTGAAAGGATCCCGGGCAAGTGGGAGGGTTTCAGAAGTGAGATAGCTCGAGTTCAAGGTCCATATGTTCCTGTGAGGATGAAGGGAAAGTGAGGTAGGAAGAGAGAACCCTGAATGACAAGACATATTGAGACTCTGTCAAGAAGAAAAGGAGTTGTGGCTCACTACAGGCAGCTGGGACCAAGGGAATCCCTGGCGGTATACAGGAGATAGAGGAGTTTACTGAGGAAGGAAATTAGGAAGGCGAAAAGGGGTATGAGACAGCCTTGGCTGAGCAGATTAATGTTAATCCAAGTTCAGTATAGGAAAGAAAAAGAACAACTAGAGAGAGAATAGGACTTCTTAAAATCCAAAATGGGTCAGCATGTGTAAAATCTCAAGAGATGGGTGAGGTCCTCAGTTTCCCCTCTGCATTTACCGTGAAGAAAGACATGAAGACCTGTGACCTTTGAGAGGTTAGTTGTGATATCTTGGTAAAGCCCATATCACAGTAGAGCTGATTGACATATTAGAATGCACAAAGTCAGATAAATCTCTTGGTCCGGACCAGATATATCCAAGAGAACTGCAAGAGGCGAGAGAAGACAATTCAGGGGCCAAGGACCCAGAAGACTGGGCGGAAGCAAATGTTGTGCCCTTATTCAATAAGGGTTGCAAAGAAAAACCTGGGAAATATAGACCTGTACTGTACCAATATCAATATAGACTTCGCTTCTGTTTTCGGTAAACCACTTGAGAAGGTTCTGAGAGATAGGATGTGCATGCATTTGGAAAGACAGAATTTGACTTGGAACAGTCAACAGAGCTTTGTGCGTGGCAGATCATACCTTACAAATTTTGGTAGAGCTTTTGAGGAAGTGACCAGGAAGGTTGACGAGGACAGGGTGGTGGACATAGTCTACATGGATTTCAGTAAGACCTTTGATAAGGTTCCACATGGTAGGCCACTCTGGAAGGTAAGATTGCATGGAATCCAAGATGAACTGGCAAATTGGCGACACAATTGGCTTGACGTTATGAAGCAAATGGCTATGGTGGAGGTATGCTGTTGGACTGGAGGCCTGCGACGAGTGGAGTGCCTCAGCGGTCGGTGCTGGGCCCATTGCTGTTCGATATCTATACCAATGATTTGGACCAGAGTGCACAACGCAAGGTTAGTAAGTTTGCAGATGAGACTAAATTAGGAGGCATCATTTACAATGAGAAACATTATCAGAAATTGCAGCAGTACCTTGGTCAGCTGAGGAAGTGGGCTCAGAAATAACAAATTGTGTTTAATATAGATAAGTGTGACGTCTTGCATTTTTGAAAGTCTAATCAAGGTAGGAGTTTAATGATGAATGAGAGGACCTTAAGGAGTGTAGTGGAACAAAAGGGCGTTGGTGATCAGGTGCACGTTTCTCTTGGGTCACAGATACACAGGACAGTGAAGAAGACTGTTGGCACACTGGCCTTCATCAGGGCATTGAGTATAGAAGTTGGAATGTTCTGTTGCAATTGTACAGGATGTTGGCAAGACTGCCGTTGGAATATTATGCTCAGTTTTGTTCACCTTGTTCTAGAAAGGAGGTAGACAAAATTTACAAAGATGTTTCCTGGGCTAAAGGGTCTCAGTTATAGGCAGAAGTTGGACAGGTGAGAACTTATTTCTTTACAGCGTAGGAAAATGAGAGGATTCTTATAGAAGTGTAACTCTTATAACATCATGACAGGCGTGCATGGGGTGAATACTTCATTTTTTTTTCCTACGGTTGGGGAATCGAGGACTAGAGGACATCCATTTAATGTTTGGAAAGGAAAAAATATATAAAAAGGAACCCGAGGGGCAACTTTTCTAAACAGAGTGTGGTACGCATACAGATTGAGCTGCCTGTGGAAGTGATAGAGTTGGGTACAATAACAACATTGAAAAGGCGTTTGGACAAATACACAGATAGGAAAGGATTAGAGGGATACAGAGAAATGGCAGGGAAATGGGGTGAGTGTGGATGGACACTTTGGTTGGCATGGACCAGCTGGGCCAAATGGTCAGTCATACTGGCAGTCTCGTGCAGTATGACTGTAAGTGCGTGTGTTTTGGAGTGGAGGCAGAATAGGGGAGACTGAGAAAATATGTCATGGAAGGATATGTTCACAGGTTTCAGAATGCTAAAATGAAGCCATTTCGATAGTATCATGTAACACGGATCATTATTATGAAGAATTATGAGTGAAAGGGATATTGCTCTGAGTTCAGCCGATGGAGACTTTTGGATGAGCATTTGTTCTGCAGCTTTGTAACTGGGAGTGAGGACAGCAGAGTCTTCGCCTCACTGGGCTGAATCTAACAAAAAACTGTTTCAGTGACATTTTCATTGAGTGTGAAAGAGGAGTTGTCTGCACGTGGCTGAACTAGTTTCCTGGTGCTATCTTACCAAACTCATCTCATTAACTACCGACCACACTCCATGGTGTCCCTGTCATACAATGCCAGCCCGATTCTTCCACCCATCATGACTGGATGTATTCACCATCGCCGAGATTCCCCTGGATATTCTGTGATCCCTGACACCGGGGCCATCTTTAAAAGGCCAAGGGGCACACGGTTGCGCTTTCTCAGTTTGGAGCTCCCCTACACAGTTTACCCCGAGCATGGCAGCTAAGGGGAAATTACATCACTGTTTGTCGACAAGGGCACTGAGTTCCTGGTGGATGAGCTAGTACAGAGGGGGACCATTCTCTTCCCAGAGAGATCATACCACCAGACCCATCGTGCATTGTCTGAGCTCACCACCCACATCAGTGAAGTATCTGCAGTCTGAAAAATGTGCAGCAAAACAGGACAAGCATCAATAACCTTCCCCGCTCTGTCAGGATAAGGATCACCATATTCTCTCTGCTCCCTCACACTCAGTGTATATCTGTTGTAGCACCGGCTCCCGAACAAGGCTCATGCTCTATCACTCTCACTAGTGCATGCAGCACCTTCGCTCGGTTTCTCTGTTGCATTTCTAATGCCCTCCACACAGATATGGAATCGTCTGGAAAATGCCAATTATGGAATGTTCCATATAATGTTCCAACTTATTCCCAGTTTTAGTAAGGCGGCAGTGCCCCAGCGTGTGACACGTAAGACGATGGATTAGAGATGTACGTTTTTCAAATCACACACAATTAAAATCCATCATGAGGCCATTCAGTGCTTCAAAGATTCTCCAGCATTCAATACGTTTGGGGATGATCTGATGGTTTTCTTAGCTCCATGTTACAGTCATTCAACCCGCAGCTTCCAGTTACCAAGCAGACGATTCTCAGAAACTTTTTACCTCGGGTTTCTTCTAGCATGTGTTCAGAAGGCATTTCCCATGGGGACAGGCTCACCTAACAATATATTTCATCTGCTTTATAAATTCATACAATAGTCAGCATGCTTTCCACAGGCCAATCAAAAACATGCACTTATTTTATGATAACGATATTCAATCACAATTAGTCATTCTGGTTATTTCTCTTGTCTCACCTTATTGTATTCAGCAAAGACAGCTTCGAAACACTTGTCTTATTATAAAATAATTTTTTTAGCAGAGAACGTTTTCATCCTCAGCCGTTATCATGACGTTATCTCACAAATACCCTTTTCCTTATAATGAATGTTTCTCTTGCCCTTTGTCTGTGACTGATTCTGTGGGTAACAGTTGCACAGTCTCCCACTCAGTTGGCTGGATGGTTGGTTTGTGACGCAGAGGGAGGCCACCAGCGCAGGTTCGATTCCCCACACTGACAGAGATTACCATGAAGGGGATGCTCTCTCAACCTCACCCCATCACCTAAATTGTGGTGACCTTCAGCGTAAAACACCATGAGTGGTCTCTCTAATGAGAGTTCTTTGGGACTCTATCAATGTTAGCATTTTATTTTTTTTAACTTTTTTTTACTGAAAAGTAGATTTTCGTTATTATATTAAACCAATAACAAAACAACTCAAATATCTGAACAAAATTACACCCACGTGCATGTACACACAAAACAAGTTAAAGTCTTTTAAAGGACAGAAGATAAACAAAAATAAACAATAAATAATAATTAAATAATACGGCTCAGAATAACGAAATGATAGCTCTTGTTCTTCGAGAGCATTCACTGATACACATTCATATGTTGACAATTCTTCATATTTGATTCATTTGACAATATCGTCATGGCTATGTAAAAGCGCTTTTTTTAAATTGGCAGATAAGCCTGCATCGCAGTAATCCAACGAGGGTTGCCATATCTTTTATAAATCTCTGCTTTTCGGTGAACCATACTGGTGAGAATGTCCAAAGGGATATTCTTCATGACGAGCTTACGACAATCCAACAGACCCGGGGGGTTTTCAGACATCCAACACAACAAAGTATTTTTCCTGGCTCAGGAAGTATGGGGAGATATTAAACGAGTATTTTGCATCAGTATTTACTGTGGAAAAGGGCATGGAAGCTATAAAATGTCGGGAAATAGATGATAACACCTTGCAAAATGTCCATATTACAGAGGAGGGAGTGCTGGATATCTTGAAACAAGAAAAGGTGCATAAATCTCCAGGACATTCCCAGGTGTAACCGAGAACTCTGTGGGAATCTAGAGAAGTGATTGCTGGGCCTCTTGCTGAGATATTTGTCATATGGATAGTCACAGGTGGGGTGCCGGAAGACTAGAGGTTGGCTAAGGTGGTAAGGACAAGCCAGGGAACTATAGACCGGTGAGCCTGACCTCGGTGGTGGGCAAGTTGTTGGAGGGAATCCTGAGGGACAGAATGTGCGTGTATTTGGAAATGCAAGGACTGATTTGGGATAGTCAACATGGCTTTGTGCGTGGGAAATCATGTCTCCAAAATTGATTGAGTTTTTTGAGGAAGTAACAAAGAGGATTGATGAGGGCAGAGGGGTAGATGTGATCTATGGGGACTTCAGTAAGGCGTTCGACAAGGTTCCCCATGGGAGACTGGTTAGCAAGGTTAGATCGCATGGAATACATGGAGAACTAGCCATTTGGATACAGAACTGGCTCAAAGGTAGAAGACAGAGGGCGGTGGCGGAGGGTTGCTTTTCAGACTGGAGGCCTGAGACCAGTGGAGTGCCACAAGGATCGGTGCTGGGCCTTCTACCTTTTGTCATTTATGTAAATGATTTGGATGCGAGCATAAGAGGTACAATTAGTAAGTTTGCAGATGACACCAAAATTGCAGGTGTAGTGGACAGCGAGGAGCGTCACCTCAGATTACAACAGGATCTGGACCAGATGGGCCAATGAGCTGAGAAGTGGCAGATGGAGTTTAATTCAGATAAATGCGAGGTGCTGCATTTTGGGAAAACAAATCTTAGCAGGACTTATACACTTAATGGTAAGGTCCTAGAGTGTTTTGCTGAACAAAGAGACCTTGGAGTCGAGGTTCATAGCTCCTTGAAAGTGGAGTCTCAGGTAGGTAGGATAGTGAAGAAGGCGTTTGGTATGTTTTCCTTTATTGGTCAAAGTACCGAGTACAGGATTTGGGAGGTCATGTTGTGGCTGCACAGGATATTGGTTAGGTCACTGATGGAATATTGCGCGCAATTCTGTTCTCCTTCCTATCGGAAATATGTTGTGAAACTTGAAAAGGTTCAGAAAAGATTTACAAGGTTGTTGCCAAGGTTGGAGGATTTGAGCTACAGAGAGAGGCTTAATAGGCTGGGACTGTTTTCCCTGGAGCATCGGAGACTGTGGGTTGATATAATCGAGGTTTACAAAGTTATGAGGGGCATGGATAAGGTAAATAGCTAAAGTATTTTCCCTGGGGCCGTGGAGTCCAGAACTAGAGGGCATAAGTTTAGGGTGAGAGGGGAAAGATATAAAAGAGATCTACAAGTCAACTTTTTCACAAAGAAGATGGTACGTGCATGGAATAAACTGCCAGGTGAAGTGGTGGAGGCTGATACAATTGTAACAGTTAAGAGGCATTTTGATGTGTATATGAATAGGAAGGGTTTGGTAGGATATAGCCCGGGTGCTGGCAGGTGGGACTAGATTGGTTTGTGATATGTGGTCGGCAAGGACGGGTTGGACCGAAGGGTCTGTTTCATACATCTCTATGACTCTGACTTATATTAATCTTTGTTTTTTGGTGCAGCATGCTGGTGAGAAAGTCCAAAGGGATATTCTCCATGATGAGCTTACAAAGACCCGACTGACGTGGAAATTTTCAGACATCCAACACAACAGAATTTTTTCCTAGCCCACAAAATAAGGATTTTTTTCCCATGTGCATCTGCGTAAAATACTCTGTGCAAGCCCAGGAAAAGAGAAACCGGGTCCATCTCCAATTCAGTCCCCAAGACCCACTCTACCACACCTAACACAGTGCTCCAATATATATAAAGCCTGCAGCAGGACCACATGCAATGAGTAAGAGTGCCTGTAGTCATTCTGCATTTAGGACCTGCTGAAGATAATCCCACTTTGAATTTTGAGAGAAAGTCTGGTGTCAGATAGATCCTATGAAGAATTGTCAACTGCATGGAATGGGTCCTATAACAGATCAAAATTCTTCGAGCATTTTCACAAATATCCTCCCATGTCTCCGAAGAGATCAAAACCCCCAACTCTCTCGCACAGACGTCACGAAGCTGCACGGTCTTGTCTGAAGGGACACTATCCAACTAATGACAAAGAATACTGACACGGAGTGTATTCTTAACAGTTAGTACCCGCTTCTCTCTATCAGATCTGTAAGAGTCTGTTAAAAGTATTTTTTAATCAATTCTCTAATCTGGTTAAAAAAAAACAAAAGTCTCTACTAGGTAGTCCATAATTACGAGTTATTTGATCAAATGATATCATTGTTTCTCCCTCAAGTAACATGTCGTAGCTCGGTGCTTTGCACTGCTGACTCACTGTTCAAGGGTCACGGGTTTGGTTCCAGCCTTGGGTGACTGGCTGTGTGTAGTTAGTATATTCTCTAATGTGTCTGCGTAGGTTTCCTCCCACAGTCACAATGATATGCAGGTTAGATGAATTGGCCATTGCTAAATCGCTCATACTGTTCAAGGGTGTGTAGGTTGGGGCATTAGTCAGCGTAAATATAGGATGGTAGGGGAATTGGTTCTGGGTGGGCTACTCTTCAGAGGATCGAAGTGGACTTGCTGGACCCAAGGACCTGTTTCAACTCTGTAGGGACTCTACTAATTCTAAATCACCCAAGCAAGGTACACTCCTCGCTGCCCACAGTTTAATCCTGGAATCCATTATCCCCTGCTAACAACCCGCTATACCAATTGTATGGGTAATAAACATGGTTTTGCTGTATTGCCCTCGATCTGACGCATTCTTCTTCATGTTTTAACAGTATTGATAATAATCATTAGTTTATGACAATATTCCATAAATGATGTCATTTTATCTAAGAACAACAGACTACTAAGGGTTCACTTTGTCTGAGAGGGCTCAATGTCTAGCCATATTGATGCCGAGACCTCAGCGGCCCAGGCATTAACATACGATGAAAAAAAATACTTACTTGACAGCTTTTAATCGGAGAGATCAACTCTCCACAATCTGGGGGCAGTTGCAATTTTGTTAGCTTGATAAAGAATCCCTTATGGTGTCAAATAAAAGAGTTAAATCAGCCATTATGTTTCATAAACATCTGTCTGGGAAACATCAAAGGAAGCATTCACACGGTGTGTAGTAAGTGAGGAAGGCCATTCATTTTAATAACAGCTATCCGACCTAGCCAGGGTATTGGAAATGCCTCCCATCTTTGAAGGCCTTATTTAATTTTGTCAAACAAATGGATGTCTGGAGGCAGATCTACCTCACAAGTAGGGATTTTTTTTCTTCTTTAACCCACAGAAATGCCACCCGAGGGTTGATATCTTCCCCATCCCTGCAACAATCTTAAATTCAGTGGCATCCTGCACAATTGGGAATATTACCATTTCTGACCATGAAGCAGTATACTTATTGATTAAGATGAAGGGCAATATAACAGATTCGAGACACTGGCGAATGTATCCCTTTATTCTTAAGGATAGTTAGTTCATTGAGTATTTCTGCAATGGATTCAGATCTTCCTTAGCCAGAAATTCAGATTCAACCAGTAAACAGTCAATTTTATGGGACATTGCTAAGTCTTATGCCAAAGGAATAATTCCTTAGGATGCAGCAGAAGGGGGAGCAGGAACGCTGGCTTGAGGCACAGCTGAGGGCAGCCGAGAGGGCATACTGTCATCGACCATCTGTGGCTAAGCTTCAGAGGATCACAACGCTTCGGTCTGCAGTGAATTCCACGCTCACACAGACAGCCAAGAAGGAACTTACTTTTGCAAAACTAAGGCAGTTTGAACATGGTGATAAGCCGGGCAAGTATTTAGCCTATCTTGCCAGGAAAACGAGTGCCTCTCTCAAGCCATTGCCTCAGCTGGGGAAAGTACTGGGATCCTGCATCTACCACAGCTTTAAGAGGGTGCGCCGGGAGGCAATAAACATCCAAAATACTGTATTATTTCTCATAGTTCAAGGATTGTGGGATTATGATCCTCCTGTGAGTATCTAATATAATCTTGTAATTTAACGGAAAGATTCTTCCTATCCAGTGTGGCTTCTCCCCTATCCTAATATTAAAAAAGGAGAAATAAACCTGATCACAGCCACCTGCTGCTATGTAAAATGTTCCTTGTCATCAATATGCATCTCCTGCTATAGGACAACATCCACCCTCTCCTTTCTAAGACTAGACAGTACATTTTTCCTCTTGACTAGACGATGGCTCAGCTTATTAAGCACATCATTATCCATTACACACTGTAGCAACATTTGAGCTCTAGAGAGGAAGAACTCGAGTTACACATCATTAATCATGAATGAAAAAAGACTCATAGACCTTACAAACAACACGAAATAAGACTACTACAACTATCAAGCTCTAAGAGTTTTCCAAAACTAAACTAATAAAAAAAGAAACAAAATCCAAAGTGCCAATGACACTTGATCAGAATTTACCTCACGTCCGCCCAGTGGGGACGGTTACATATCCTAAAACTTCACCTTTAGCCGACTACCAATATGACATCCAGGGTAATTCACAACGAAATCGCGCTTCAACTTCCCTTTGTTCGGTATTTATTCAGCACAACTACCTTTGTAAGCCACTCCAGCTTGAGCCACACCCCAGATACAAGCAAGGAAAGAACAAAAGAGTAGTAATAGTAATGAAGAACTTAAAAGTGAATATTCTTCCCATCCCCGACAATAATTTAACACTTTAATACCAGAAAAACCCAAGAAAATTTATTTAAGAGAGAAACAAGATTATCTAAACATCCAGCTTACTTTAAAATTTCCATAAAGGTTTCACATTCTCTGGAGAGTCAAATGAGTGTATGGATCCATTGAAAGCAATATGGAACACCGCTGGGAACCATGTGGTATACTGAATCCCAAGTTCCTTTACTCTTCACTTGATATCATTAAAAGATTTTCTTTCTGGAATCACCGCCGCTGAAAAGTCCTAATGCTGGAGCCCTCGTGCATTCAAGCCATTGGATCTTTCCCCTGGGTTCAGGAAGATTCCATCAGTCTTAGTTTCTCCCCATAACTATGTAACCACACAAGGACAGGACCAGGGCGCTGGTCTGAGTCTGACCTGTGCACTGTAACCATATGAACTGTCTAGTCTTCACCCATCACTTTTCAGTTTTGAAGTGAAGGAATCGCAGCAGCCAGTTCTCAATAAACTCACTGGCTGACCACCTTCCGTCCGGTCCAGTAAACAGACGATGTAAACATTCTTCATCCTCCCCCTGTTCTCACGGCCATCGTGATGTTTAGGTAACGTATAGACCTGGCTTTCAAAGGCAAGGATCCTCTCCTGAGCGGAATCAATCACGGTCTCTGTCGCTTCAGTCCGGCGCTTGACACGTCTGTTCTGTTTCCAAAGTTATCAAGTTGCTGCTCATGTTTTTGCAGCACGGCTGAGAGCGGCTCCAGCCACAGCTGAACCCTTCTTCAATCATGGCTTCAATCATTTCACATAACTCAGTGACCAAGGCCTGGTGAGATAATGGGGACTATCGAACGAGCAGAGTGGGTTGCAGCTCCAGCTTCAGGCATGCTCGATACTTCTGACGGGTGCACCGCGTGTGGGGACTTACTCGATCCTTTCCCGTGTTTTGTCATTTCCACTGGACAAAACTGGATTAGTAAAGATTCTATTGCTCTTTTAATGTTGAATTGTAAGTAAATGGCTGGGACTGAGTTCGGTTAGAGAACCACTTCACCTGAGCATTGATGCAGAGGCCAGCAATCAGACCTTGTGGATCGCAGCCATCTTGTATTCCCCCTCAACATTTTATCTATATTATCATTTCATTTTGCATTATATTCCTGGATGTTCTGGACCCGTGTCATTTTATCTTAGCCTGCTGGACACACTTTGCTCATTCCTGAAGAAGGGCTTATGCCCGAAACATCGATTCTCCTGCTCCTTGGATGCCGCCTGACCTGCTGCGCTTTTCCAGCAACACATTTTCAGTATTTGATACCTCTGTCGGCATTTCCCCCCACACTGCACATTGCTGCCCATTCCTCGATAATCCTTAACTCTGTTCTTGTTTATGAACCTTCTATCAATGCCTCAAAAATATTCAATATCTCTGCCTCCAATGGTTTGTGGGCAAGAGTGTTCCAAAGTCTCACAACACTTTGAAAAAACAAACACAAACCTTATGATCTGAGTGTGAGATTAGTTTTTTTGTGTCTCATTATCTGAGAAAGTATATAATTACATTAAAAACAGTTTAGCGATGTTTCATTTCAGGTAATTCTGGGGTGAAGGGCTTATACTATGAAGGATATAAAAGGTTACTCTTGGAACGAGAATGAAGCATAGAAGACCTTGAGGAGAATACATTGGAAGCAGTTCAGCGATGTTTCATTTCACATATTCCTGGGGTGATGAGCTGATATTATGAAGGCTTTAAAAGAAACCTCTTGGAATGAGAATGTAACGTCAAGACCTTGAGGAGAGTCGATTCGGTCTATACCCGCTGGGTGTATAGTCCACATTTGTTGTAATTGTCATAGAGCCTCTGCAGTGTTGAGGCAGGACATTCCATCCATTAAGTCTGCACTGATCCACCAAACCTGGACGTGCCACCCTACCTTTGACCATATGACCAAAGGAGTGGAAGTAAGGCCGTTCGGCCCATTGAATCCACTCCACCATTCAATCATAGCTGACGGGCATTTCAACTCTACTTACCAGCATTCTCCCCGTAGCCGTTAATTCCTTGTGACATCAATAATTTATCAATCTCTGCCTTGAAGACATTTAGTGTCCCGTCCTCCACTGCACTTCATGACAATGAATTCCCACCACTCTCTGGCTAAAGATATGTCTCCACATTTCTGTTCTGAATTGTCCCCCTCTAATTCTGAGGCTGTGTCCACGGGTCCTAGTCTCCTCGCCTAACGGAAAGAATTTCCTAGCATCCACCCTTTCCAACCCATATATTACCTTGCAAGTTTCTATTTAATCTCCCCTTAATCTTCTAAACTCTAATGAATACAATCCCAGGATCCTCAGCCGTTCCTCCTATGTTAGACCTACCATTCCAGGGTCATCCGTGTGAATCTCTGCTGGACACGGTCCATTGCCAGTATGGGGACCAAAACTGGACACAGTACTCCAAATGGGGCCTAACCAGAGCTTTATAAAGTCTCAGTAGCACAACGGTGCTTTTATATTCCAACCCTCTTGATAGGGTTGAGAGGGTTACCTTATCCATGTAACCATGTTTTTCCCATACTTAACCCACCTACACATCCCTGGGCACTATGGGCAATAAACTTTAAAATTTGGACTGTGGCAGCAAACAGGATAACTAAGAGGAAACCCACAAATATACGGGGAAAATGTTCAAACTCCGCATACAGTGTCGCCCGAGGTTGGAATTGAACCCCGCTCTTTGATTAGATTAGATTATTTACAGTGTGGAAACAGGCCCTTCGGCCCAACAAGTCCACACCGACCCGCCGAAGCGCAACCCACCCATACATCTACATTTACCCCTTAACTAACACTACGGACAATTTAGCACGGCCAATTCACCTGACCCGCACATCTTTGGATTGTCGGAGGAAACCCACGCAGACACGGGGAGAACGTGTAAATTCAACACAGTCAGTGGCCTGAGGTGGGAATTGAACCCAGCTCTCAGGCGCTGTGAAGCAGCAGTGCTAACCACTGTGCCACCGTGCCGCCCACTGGTGGCGATGTGTGGAAGTAGTGTCACCTACATATTCACCATACTCCTCCGTTAGTTCTGTTAGTAACTTGTGGCTGACTAAAGAAATCTGTCTGACTTGTTCTTATCACTGAACCTGACCCAGCCTGAGACCTTTATCATTGGCCATATCACCAACCTGGTTACATTTAACATTTGTTGTGAGTAGTGGAGGAGTGGGACTAGAAAAGGAAATAGTGCCAGCCTCCATCCTCAGTCACAAATGAAGTGAGAATAAATTCACAAAGTGAGAATACATTCAGGTGGATATCATCTTTCCCAAAAGTTGGGATGGCTGAATCTTGAAATTATATCGAGGCTGGCTTTGTCAGATTTTCCATAGACAGTGAATCAGGGATAATTGTGCATGGAAAGAAAAGTGCAGCTGGGACCACAATGAGATGAACCATGACCTCATTTCCTGGTGGAGTAGTGTCAAAGCGCCGAATGCCCTCATCGTGTCCTCCAGCCCTACAATTTGATGTTCCCATCAGCCCTTCGGACCTGCTACACAGGGGCAGATCGAAGTCACTCTGATGGTTAGGTGCAGTTTTGAAAATGTACTTGGAAACCCAGGCTGATTCAGGAAGTGACCTCACTCCCAATCCCTGTTTCCAGGCTTCCCCGCTCTGTAACTTCTGCTCCAGAAGTAAGTCATGTCCCAGACCCAGATTCTCTATGAATGCAGCCCCCATACCTCACCCAGGGTTAACTCAAACAAATCCTCTGCTTACCCGAATGTAGCATTACACAACACAACTTCCAGGAAACTAACCAGTTACTTTGCAAAAGCATAACATGTGAACTTTATAAATAGGGACAACAGTAGGCTATTCGGCCCCTCAAACTTGACCTGTCATTTAATACGAACATGGCTGGTCTACTCCAGGTCTAACTCCAGTTTCTTGCCGAATCCTTGTATCCCTCCACACCTCTCTGGGTCAGGGAATTCCCGACATTCACTACCTTCTGAGTGAAGACGGCACTTTGCATCTCAGACTGAAATCAATGTTCCACTTTCAGTATCTATATCCTCGAGTTCGAGACTCCACCCAGGTATGGTAACAACTTTTCAACATCTACCGCATCAACCACTCTCTGTGTCTTGCATTTTTCAGCAGTATCGCTCCTCATTCATTTAAACCCCAATGAATAATCGCCTCCCCATTTTAGAGATTCTCAATAACACAAACCTTTCATATCAGGACCCGTCTTTTGAACCAATCCAGTTACTTGCTGCACCCGCATGCTGACATTATGTTTCATACACAGGAAGACTCCTATCCCTTTGTACTACTCCTTTTCTGGAAGTCCCCTCCATTAAATAATAGCCTGCCGTTTGGTTCTCAGTGTCATCCATAAACTCGGATATATATTGCACTCAGCTCCCTCCTTCAGACTATCAGTGTAGAGTGTAAATAACTGATGTCATCGGACTCATTCTGTGGTACTCCAGCAGATGCACCTTTATCATAAAGATACATTAATCCTGACTCTCCGATTTCTATGTGCTAATCAATCATCATCTCATGTGAATACAATATCCATCATCCTACGAGCTTCTGTCTTGTGTAAGAACTTTTATTCAGTAATACCTTGTGGAAAATCTCTGGAAAGCCTGTTGTCGGTTCCGATTCACGAGAGAGAAAGAAAAGGACAAACAGCTCACAATCCTAGACGCGATGGTACAGAGAACACCGAACGGAGAATTCACCAGGAAGGTATACAGAAAAGCCACACACACAGATCAAGTCCTGAACTATGAAAGCAACCACCCCAACAGAGTTGCATCAGGACATTATTCAAAAGAGCCACAACACACTGCAGCACACCAGAACTACAAAAAGAGGAAGAAGAACATCTATACAAGGTACTCACCAAAAACGGATACCCGCGCAATTTCATCAACAGATGCCGAAGGGAAAGACAATAAAATGAAGACATGCCACAACCCAAAGGACTGGCCACACTACCATACATCAGGAGCGTTTCTGAACTGACAGCCAGACTGCTGCGACCACTAGGCCTCATAACAGCACACAAACCAACAGCCACTCTCAGACAACAACTCACCAGGACAAAGGACCCGATACCCAGCATGAGCAAAACCAACGTAGTTTACAAAATCCCATGCAAGGACTGCACAAAACACGACATAGGACAGACAGGAAGACAGCTAACAACCGGCATCCATTAACATCAACTAGCCACGAAACGACACGACCAGCTATCCTTAGTAGCCATACACTCAGGTGACAAACAATATGAATTCGATTGGGACAACGCCACTATTATAGGGCAAGCCAAACAGAGAACAGCCAGGGAATTCCTCGAGGCATGGCACTCATCCACAAATTCTATCAACAGACACATCGACCTAGACCTACATACCGGCCACTGCAGCAGACTGCAACTGACAACCAGAAGCGGCAGATTCAAACCAGTATAAATGCTGGCTGAATCAGCACAGAAGCGCTTCACAGGAGGCTCCCAAGCACTGAGGATGTCACCTAGAAAGGGGACGAAACGTTTGCAACAAAAACTCCCAGCTCGGCGAACAGAACCACAACAGATCTTGGCATTTCGCCCTATCCATGCCTTTCATGATGTTCGAAACTTTTACAATGTCACCACCCAACCTCCCACACTCCATATGATACTATTTTCAAGAACAAGCATTGAAAGACAAGCACTGCAAATTTGAAAGAATATTAAGCATGACAGGTAAACAATACTCAGCCCAAACTTCGTATGGTGATTTGTTTTCTCCATATTACAATACTAAGGCAGCATGAAATGCTTACTAGTGCCAATAAGAAATTAAGCACCTGGATTCCTTTGTCTAAAGGGGGCGATGATCTCGACAGTGAAAACGTATCTATGGCAAGATCTACATAATGCCACATGTTCAATATTCTCCCTCCTGGCTTCCCTATGACCTTGTGTGGTTGTGTCTTCTTTATCTTGCATTCAGTAGAGAGAACCCCATTCCACATTCAGACCTTAATTTGAACCCATTTTGCATCATCCACTCGTTCACCAGTGATAAAAGCTGGTTTATTTTTGCCACGCCCTCTTTTCCCTGTCACCAATCTCCCACCTCTGGCAAGGTATTAAAAATCCAAGTTTCCAATGCATTTTAGTTGTGAAGAAGTGTCACACTGGGCTTGAAATGCTAACGCCGTTCTGTGTCTCTGCAGATGCTGACAGACCTGCTGAGTTCCTCCAGAAATGAATAGGTACAGAACAATTTTTCACTAAAACAAAAGACTATGGATACTGGAAATAAAAATACAAAAATTGCTGGAGAAACTGGGATCTTTGTAAAGGGTCACTGGACCTGAAAGTTTAACACTGCAATTACTCCAGAAGATGCTGTAACATTTTCAGTAATTTCTTCAGCAATTTCTGTTTTTGGACAATTTCCAAAGAAGGATGTCAAAGATGCTCAAACATCCTGTCCAACATGGGAGCCGTACACTGGGAATTGAACAATAATGCATGGTGCACAAGTTCCCTGACACTGAAACTACGTAAGTCTGGCATCACTGACACTACAGAGCTCTTAATCATGGCCAGTGAGAAAAAACAGAAGGAAGCACTTTTACTTCAAATACAGAAGTTGACACTGTGGAAAAGAAACGATTTCGATTATTACCTTAAATGGATTGAGTTAAAGTAACAAATTAGAGGCATGACACCAGGGAAATGGCCTCAGCAGAATGAGAATAGGAAAATGTAAGTGCTACCGCATCAGAAACCAGGTTAGATTACTGAATACAGGGCTGATGCCAAGGTCGGAATCACGTACACATAAACCCGTTGACAACGCATTAAAGCTACTACACTTGACTAGTTGCATTCCAACAGCGGAATTAACTTCTGATGGAGAGGGGGAAACGATCCCAAGACTAACAGATCGGATCTAAGCTCTGCCGTCTTGCTAAATCTAAGCATAAATGTCAATGAACTATTAAACAATTTACTGGAGCAGAGGACTCCACAAATATCCTCATCCTAAATATCGGAACAACTCTACATCAGTGAGAAAAACGTTAAGGACATGCTGTTTGCACTACCCTCAGCCAGAGGTGTTGAGTGGATGATCCAACTCACACTAATCATGATGCCCAGACTCACAGATGCCAGTCTTCAAGCAATTCGATTTGCTGTACGTGAAATGAAGAAACAGCTGAACACAGTAGATGCGACAAACGTAATGGGCCCTGACACCATTCCTGTAATAGGACTGAAGACTTGTGTTGCACAACAGGCCGTGTCCCTGGGGACGCTGTTTCATTTCAGCTCCAACTCTTACATCTCCCTGGCAATGTGGAAAATTACTCAGCTATGTCCAATCCCCGAAGAGAATAATTACAACCTGTCCAATTACCACCCCTCAGTCCCATCACGACAGTCAAATTGGTGGGTATTCTTTTTGACAGAGCTGTCAAGTAGCACCGAAATAATCAGGTCAGTGTGGTTTCCGAGAGGTGCCCATATTGTGATGGTGTTGTTGGGGAAATATCGTTGGATTACTAATCCAGACCAGGATAATGCTCTGGCGGCAGGTGCAAGTTAAAAGTAATTAATGAAATATAGAAACCTAAAATCTGGTGTCAGTAATAGTGACCTTGTATCCAATGTTGATTGTGAACATCAATCTCCTTCCTCAATGTACTTTCAGGAAGTGAGTCTCCCGTACTTTCCTGGTCTAGCCTAAAAGTAACTCCAGACGCACAGACATGTGATCAACTCTTCAATGGTCTCTGAAACGGCCAAGCAAGACACTCAATTGTATCAAACTGCTCTGAGGTCTTAAAGGATAAAACAGGACAGAACACACGGCCCCAGCCTCGTTACCAGAAAAGGGAATGGGAAATACAGTCCTGTTGACTCTGCAGAGACCTCCTTCCTAACATCTGAGAGCTTGTAACAACATTTACAGAGCTTTCCCACAGACTGCACAAAACGTCGAGAAAGTAGGAGGCCATTCAATATATTGAGCTTTCCCCATGCTAGTTCATGGCCGAAAATCTCCTCAATGCACTTTTCCCCTACAATGTTCATATCCCATAATACCTTTAAACATTGGGAAATATAAACCGAGAACAGAGGTAGTGCTTTCGGCCCATCAAGTTTGCTCCTCTATTCAATATACACGCGGTGCTTTGATGACGTTTGTGTATTAAATACAATTTGACTGTTTCTATGAATTGAACGATTATCCCTGCTTCCAATCTGTCTCACACTGTTAGAGTTTGATAATTTTCAGTGATATCTCCACTCATTTTTCTAATCCTGCTGAAATACAGGCCCAGTCACCCCAAAACTCTGGTCCCCCAATCACCCTAAAACTCTGGTCCCCCAACAAGCCTGTCCTCCCAGACATCAGACTGGTCAGCCTGAACTGCTCTCCCTCAATATCAGGTTTGTCCTTCAATAGGCAAGGAGACCAAAACTGCGAACAATGCTGCACAATGTCCGAGATGGGGTCCCACTAAGGCCCTGTACAGCTGCAGTCAATGACCCTTACTCCTGTATTCAAATCCCCCAAAATTAAGGTGAATACACCATTTATCTGCCCACCTGCATTCTGCTCCTGCAATATTAATTTCGATGACTGGTGTACCTGAAGATACAGATCGTTTTCAATGTTACAGCTCCCCACTTGCTGGATTTATATACACTGGTCAGTGTGCCAATGCCAATCCCAGTATTGACTTCTAGCTTCAGAATCACTGCCTTACATGGACTCGGAGGGCTGTGCAGAAATAAAACAAAAATGCAGCTAAAGTTCCTTTATAGATCAACATTTTTCAACTACTCCCTTTGCAAATGATAGGCTGGTATTCTATTATTCCCATCAAAGTGCATAGCATCTCATCTCTCCTATTGCTTTCCATCGACCACACATTTGCTCAGTCTCTCCACTTGTCTCAATCGCGTTGGAGTCTTTTTTACATCCTCCTCATCCACTCACAAGCTGACATTGTTTCGTACTGTCAGAATATTGCATTTGAGCCCCTCAACCAAAGATATGATGTGTATTGAGAATAGCTGGATGTCAAATATCGATCCTTGTTATATCCCCTAAGCCTTCCATTTTAAAAAAAAACATGGGTTTGTTCTTCCTCACTGTTTCCTGCCAGCTCTCCCATTCTAAAACCATGTCCATATATTAGCCCGACTCCCAGAGGATTCGAATTTGCACAAAAGTCTAGGGGCTTTATCAAAAATCTTTCTGAGATGCCAAAAGTAATGTATTGATACCTTCCCCATAATTCTGCTGATAGCCACTTTCCTGAATATGATTCCCATTTCATAAATCTCGGTTGACTTTGTCTATGATCATTAATTTCAGTCCAATATTTTCTCTAAAACTGTTTAGTTGATAATTTAGTTGCTATTCCCTTTTTTCTCACCAGACCAAAATTCTCTCGTATTTCTAGGAAGTTTTCTTTGTTTTTTTTCTTCTTCTGTGAAGGCATATCTGAAGTATTTATTCCATAGTTCTGCTATTTCCTTGTCCTCAATTATCTGGTATCAGACTGTAAGAAAGCTGCAACTTTTTCTCTCTTAATTTTGCCATTGACATATTTTCAGAAGATATGACAAGTTCGCTCTTATATTATTTGATAAGGTATTCTTCAGAAACCCATCAATTATTATCTTAAGCCATTCAATGATTGACCTCCCACATCCATACAATAACAGAAGCACATTCTGTGTTCCATCAGAAATGCAGCACGACTTACATTAGGCCCATTTTCCGACACAAGACCTGTAGCTGTGAATCTTATGGCATTTCAACTACACAACCATGTATTTTCTAAAGGTTTTGAAGTTACCATGACAACTCCTCTCTCAAGAAATATATTCCAAAAACCAACACATTCTGGGTAAAAACAGTCCTCAAATCCTCACTCAACCTCAAACCCTTCACTTTAAAAGTGTGGCCATTTAACTTAAAGGAACAGCTGCTGTCTATCCACTCTGTCCGTGTGCCTCATATTCTTATCCTTCTGATTCACGGACCCCTCAGCCTTCTCTGCTCCAAATTAAACAACCCGAGCTTACCCAGCCTCTCTCCATAGCTGATATACTCCATCCCAGGGAACATCCTGGTGAATCTCCTCTGCACCCCCTCCAGTACAATCACATCCTTCCTGTAATGTGGCTCCCATAACTACACGCAGTATTCCATCATGGCTTAAACAAAGCTCTGCAGAGCTCTTATAATCTGTGCATTGTTGTATAAAGGCTGTTTTTACGCTCACATTCACGGATGAGTGGAGAAGTACCCTCTGAGTTTCCTAGTGTGCTGTCATTCATTGAGTCCTTCCTTGTCTGGTTCCTTCTTACAAAGTGTATCACCTCATATTTATCAGGGTTACATTCCATCTGCCATTGACCAGCCCATCTAACCATTCCATCTGTATCTTACTAAAACATAAGGCCTTCCTCTTCACTATCAAGCACCCGACCAATGTTCAGATCAATCAAATTAGAAAATATATTAATATAAGTCAATCAAATTTACTTATGACAAGCCTCACCCCTTGTCCATATTCACAGCTGCATCCTTTATGATAAGGTTTAAAATCACAAAACATCAGCTTGTAGTCCAACAGGTTTATTCGGAGGCATGAGCTTTCGAAGCGCTGCTTCTTCACCAGGTGGTTGTGCGCTTTGATGAAGCACTTCGAAAGCCATTGCCGCCGAATAACCCTTTCGGAGTATAAACTGGTGTCATGCAATTTTTAGCTTTGTTCACCCCAGTCCAACACCAACACTTCCGACTCAGAAATAATAAGAGACACAGCACTGATCCCCGAGGTACACCATTGGACACTAGCCTCCAATCACACAAACAGCTTTCTACCACCACCCACTGTCTCCTAACACTAAAGTTGATTTGGATGCAACTTGGCAAACCACGAATGAATCCTACCTGTTCCCTGGTTATTCTGTTCTGCTGGACACACTTGGAGAATATCAGGACATTCTCGCTGATCTTGCCTACCAGTAGGTTTCCATGCACCTGTGTTAGTTAGTTTCCTCCAAGTGAAACATTTCCACCTTATTGCAGTCTTAACTGCCCGGTCTCAGATCCTGCCAGTGTTTCCCTTGAATGTGGAATAGACAGCGAGAGAAGTGTTCTGTTAATTTCCAACTTGTCAGATGTTTTGTGAATTTTCTAAATTTCATTGTGACCCACCTCTCATTTTTGAATCTCTAGAGAACACAGGCCGAGTTTCCTCATCAGGCAATCTCACCATCTGAGGAATTAATCTGGAGAATACCCATTGCACACCCTCTCCAGTCAGTATATTCTTTCTGAGATTCGGTCACCAAAACTGCACATAATTGTCCGGGTATAGTCCCATCAACATGCTGTGAAACTGCTTCAAATTGTCTTTACATCAAAGTTCCGACTCTATTATATGAAGGCGAACCAAACTTTAACTTTCCACTTACATATATTCCTCCAAATGTCCTTCACATTCATTGCATTTACGAACTCACTGAGATATTATAGAGACCCTTCCGAAAATCCAATATATGCCACATTATCAATGCTGTAAGAAACAACTTCAAACAATTCCAAAGTTTATCAAGTATGATTGCTCTATCAGAAATGCATGCTGAGTCTCTCCATTGTTGCTGTTAATTTCCAGATATCAAAAAGTCATCCTGTGCAATAGATTCTAACAGTTTCCCTACAAATGTCAAGTTAATTGGTCTGCAGTTCTCCACACTATGTATGTTACCCTTTGTAGCTGTTTGGATCCCTTCCATTCATCTATAGTGTTTGTATCACGTTTATTCACAATAGTTTCAGGTCTCTGCAGAATGTACAGGAAAATAAAACACAGTCATCGACAGTGCAATTAACACTACTATTGGTGATTTATTTCTGATATTTTGATAGGAAGTACATCTGCTTTGTCAGACTCAGCAATGCTCAATCCAGCTCCATGTTCAAGTACTACCTTGTTACTGATATGAATTGACTTTATGTTTTTAGCTGCAGAAGTCCGATATGATCACTTGGTATTACTGGGTGATTTTCTGGATCTTCCTCAATGAAGACAGATGCAAAGTAACTGGTTCTTTTCTTGGCCATTTCCCTGTCCTCCACAATGACCTTTCTTCTCCCGATTACAAGATTTCCACATTTGACCTTGCTTTTGTTTTGTTTCCTTTGAAATACAGATCATAGACTGATGCACTCTTTGTGTTCCTGTTTGTTAGCATGTACGTTCTCTTTTTGATTTCCTTATCAGTTTCATGGCCTTCCTTTCCTGGATTGTTCATTTCTGAGAATTCTCAGCTTACTAGAATATCTGGACTTCTTCTCAAGTCACTTCCTGTGATTAATATATTTTCTAATTTGTTATGTTAACCATCATTGACTCACTTTCTCACTCTTCCGTGTTTGTACCTGAAATAAATCGATGTATTTTGCAGACTTTGCAGTATTTCTAAAATCTCCTTGGACTGACCAGATACATTCAGGAACACTGCAGGAGGATAGGAGGACAGTGAAGAAATTGTGAGAGCGCTGCTTGGCTTTTTTCTATCATTGTTGGCCAACGATTGAGGTCCTGGACGACTGGAGTGCAGCAGATGCTGAGCCCATATTCAAGAAGGGTTACAATGATAAACCTGGGAACTAAAGACCAGTCAATCTAAAATCTAGTATGTAGGTTACTTGGGAGGATTCACAGAGATTAGATACACCTGCATTTGGAAAAACAGGGTGTGGTTCGGAGTAAGATGAGAATGGTTCTGGAAAAGCAGAACAGGTCAGGCAGCATCCAAGGAGCAGGAAAATCGATGTTTCAGCAAAAGCCCTTCATCAAATTCAGCACGGCTTTGTGCATGGGAGATCATGATTCGTAAATGTGCTGGAGTTCTTTGATGAAGTGCTGAAAATGTGTTGCTGGATAAGCGCAGCAGGTCAGGCAGCATCCAAGGAGCAGGAGAATCGATGTTTTGGGCATAAGCCCTTCTTCAGGAATGAGGAAAGTGTGCCAAGCAGGCTAAGATAAAAGGTAGGGAGGAGGGACTTGGGGAAGGGCGATGGAGATGTGATAGGTGGAAGGAGGTCAACGTGAGGGTGATAGGCCGGAGTGGAGTGGGGGCGGAGAGGTCAGGAAGAAGCTTGCAGGTTAGAAAGGCAGTGCTGAGTTCGAGGGATTTGACTGAGACAAGGTGGGGGGAGGGGAAATGAGGAAACTGGAGAAATCTGAGTTCATCCCTTGTGGTTGGAGGGTTCCTAGGGGGAAGACGAGGCGCTCTTCCTCCAACCATCAGATTGTTATGGTCTGGCGATGGAGGAGTCCAAGAACCTGCATGTCCTTGCTGGAGTGGGAGAGGGAGTTAAAGTGTTGAGCCACGGGGTGGTTGGTTTGCTTGGTCCGGGCGTCCCAGAGGTGTTCTCTGAAACGTTCCGCAAGTAGACGGCCTGTCTCCCCAATATACAGCAGGCCATATCTTGTGCAGCGGATGCAATAGATGATGTGTTTGGAGGTGCAGGTGAATTTGTGGCGGATATTGAAGAATCCCTTGGGGCCTTGGAGAGAAGTATGGGAGGAGGGGTGGGCACAAGTTTTGCATTTCTTGCGGTTGCAGGGGAAGATGCCGGGATTGGAAGTTGGGTTGGTGGGGGGTGTGGAGTTGTCGAGGGAGTCACGGAGGGAGTGGTCTTTTCGGAATGCTGATAGGGGAGGGGAGGGAAATACATTCCTGGTGGTGTGGTCCGTGTGTAGGTGGCAGAAATGACGGCGGATGATATGCTGTGTATGTAGGTTGGTGGGGTGGTAGTTGAGAACCAGTGGGGTTCTGTCCTGGTGGCGGTTGGAGGGGCGGGGCTTAAGGGCGGAGGAGCGGGAAGTGGAGAAGATGCGGTGGAGGGCATCGTCGATCATGTCTGGGGGCAATCTGCGGTCCTTGAAGAAGGAGGCCATCTGGGGTGTACGGTATTGGAACTGATCCTCCTGGGAGCAGATGCGGCGGAGACGAAGGAATTGGGAATATGGGATGGCGTTATTACAAGGGGCAGTTTGGGTGGAGGTGCAGTCTCGGTAGCTGTGGGAGTCAGTTGGTTTATAGTAGATGTCCGTGTTGATTCGGTCGCCCAAGATGGAAATGGAAAGGTCTAGAAAGGGGCGAGAGGAGTCTTAGACGGTCCAGGTGTATTTGAGGTCGTGGTGGAAGGTGTTGGTAAAGTGGATGAACTGTCCAACCTCCTCGTGGGAGCACGAGGCAGCGCCGATACAGTCATCGATGTAGCGTAGGAAAAGGTGGGGGGTTGTGCCAGTGTAGTTGCGGAAGATGGTTTGTTCCATATATCCTACGAAGAGGCAGTTATAGCTGGGGCCTATGAGGGTGCCCATGGTAACCCCTTTGGTTTGCAGGAAGTGGGAGCATTGGAAAGAGAATTTGTTCAGGGTGAGGACCAGTTCAGTCAGTCGAAGGAGAGTGTCAGTGGAGGGTACTGGTTGGTATGGCGGGAAAGGAAGAAGCGGAGGGCTTTGAGTCCTTCGTGATAGGGGATGGAGGTGTACAGGAACTGGATGCCCATGGTGAAGATAAGGCGTTGGGGACTGGGGAAGTGAAAAATCATGGAGGAGGTGGAGGGCGTGGGTGGTGTCCCGAACGTTGGTGGGGAGTTCTTGGACTAAGGTGGACAGGACCGTACCAATGTATGCGGAGATGAGTTCGGTGGGGCAGGAGCAGGCTGAGACAATGTGTCGGCCGTGGCAGTCAGTTTTGTGGATTGTGGGCAGGAGGTAGAAACGGGCGGTGCGGGGTTATGGGACTATGAGGTAGGAGACCTCTCTTTGGTGAAGGTTACTGCGAACCTTCTTTGATCAAGTGACCAGCAACGTTGAGGAGGAAAGGGTGGCATACGTACGTAGTCTCTTTGGATTCCAGTAAGGCCTTCAGTAATGTTCCACATGTTACGCTGCTCTGGAAAGTTAGATCACATGAAATTGAGGGGAAGCTGGAAAATTAGGTACAAAATTGGCTTGATGGTAGGAAGCAGACGGTAATATTGGAAGAATGCTGGTCAGACTGGAGGCCTGTGACTAGTGGAATGCCTCAGGGGTTGATGCTTGGACCACTGCATATTACATATATCTGTGATTTATATGAGAATGTACAGACATGATTTATAAGTTTGAAGACGACACAAAAATAGGCAGCATCATGGGGAGTGAGTAAGTTTATCATAAATTTCAGAAATTACTGCAGTACTTTGATCAGCTGGGGAAGCCGCCTGAGAATTTGCAAATTGATTTTAATATTGGTCAGTGTACGTTCTTGCATCTTAGAAAGTCAAATCAAGGTTGGAGTTTCATGGCGAATGATTGGGTCGTAAGGAGTGCAGTGGAACAGAGGGACCTTGGGATTCAGGTGCATGGTCCTCTGAATTTTTATTCAGAGATATACAGTGCAGTGAAGAAAGCTTTTGGCACACTGGTCGTCATCAGTTTATATCACTGAACATCAAAATTACGCAGTTGTGCTGCAGTTATACAGGACGCTGCTGAGGCCATATTGGTAGCGTTATGTTCAGTCTTGTTCACTTTGCTATAGGAAGGATGTTATTAAACTGGAAAGAATGCTGAAAAAAATAATAAGGACGTTGCCAAGGACTCAATGGACTGAGTTATAGGGAGAGGTTGGACAAACTTGGACTTCTGCCTGCCTCAGAGTGTGAGACTGAGGGAGAATCATATTGAAGTCTGTAAGATCATGACAGGCCTGGATAGAGTAAATGTGCCGAGTTTTTTTATTCCCAGGGTTGGGAAATCACAGATTAGATGGCATCAGTTTCAGGTCAGAGGAGAAAAAATAAAAGGGAACCTTAGGAACAATTTTTTTACACACAGGGGCTAGTACGCACATGGAATGAGCTGCCAGGGGAAGTGATTGAGGCGGATACATTAACATCCTTTAAAAAGCATTTGGACTAATACAAGTATCGGAAAAGATTAAAAGGATACGGGGCAATGGCAGAGAAATGGGTTTTGCGTGGATGGGCATTTTGGTCGGAATGGACCGGTGTGGGCTGAAAGGCCTGTCTCCGTGCTGTCAGACTCTATGACTCTAACAACCATTGCCTGACTCCCACTGAATTTTATATTGTACTTTCCAAATTCACTGGAGCTATCTTGATCCTCTAGCCTCTAGCCTTCCATGATGATTTGCTCGAAAGTTCAAGCATTCTATTTTGTACGCAGACGCCTTGTAAAATGCACCTTATTAATGTTATTATTCCTTAAAAGCTGCTTCAGTACAAGGCTATTAATTCGGCATTCTGACCATACAATACCAAATCCAAAATAACCTGCTCTCTAGTTTGTTTCACAACATGTTCTTCAACCCATTTCATATACACTTACGGAATTTATTCTTCACAACAAGAGCAGTCACTTAGTTAACGCAGTTTAGATGCAACTTGAGACCATCCAATAAGATTGCAGTATCCACAATACTTGCCTATCTAATTTCTGGAGGATATGATGCTGAGATTTTCTACCAGCGTTTTGGTTTTGATATATAACACACAAATATTTGTTTCTCCTTGCTATCTGTAAGCTCGACATAAATTGATTCTGTGGAAGCTGAGGAAAAGGTCTGTGTCGTTATTAGTGACAGATTTGGACAAGACATTCAGGGAGCATCACCTCGACGCTGACATGATCTGAAGAAATTCAATGCAATACAGGATAATCATTGATATCCCCCATGCTCCGTCAGCATAAGAGGTATCATATAGTCTCTGCTCGCTCACACTCACCATATATCTGTTATAGCACCTACCCCCGAACAAGGTTCATGCTCTCTTTCCACATAAAGCTCAGGCACTATCACTCTCACTATTGAATTCAGTAATCTTTTTCCTCACTTTCTCTGTCACCTACGCAATACCCCCACACTAGTTAGAATTTATGGATTCAAAACTGCTGACTGACTCATTCCGGACACCTCACAATTTCCCCCAACTGCACCAGCACTAACAGCAGTGTCACCAATTTCCACTCTCCCTCCCACCCTCCCTTTCTCCCATTCTAGGAGGAAGAGCCTGGAATAGGACAGAAAGGCAAAGTCGGGTGACGGAGTGCCCGTTATCCATTCCCTCACCCCCTCCCCTTGCCATGTGGGTAGGACACTGGTACAAGCCAGAGAGGTCTGGGATGCCTCGTGTGGAGATTCTGAAACATCCATGTCCCACTGACCGATTAAGGAGCAATGTTCAGTGAAAGACAATTCACTGGCAGTTCCAACGACAGTCCTTTCACATCCAAAAAAGGGACACGGATACCTCACTGCACAGAGACACAGACACAGAAATACACAGAATTATTAGTAAACACCCCAATATACGAACACACACAATACTTACAAGGGGATAGGCACACACAGATAGAAACACACAGAGACATATACAGTCACGTAAGAATAGACACAAACACTGTTAAGAAACACACAGGTTGATATACAGACAGACAGACATAGACACACAAATACACAGATAACAAACACATGGATACACATGTATATATGTACACACACACACACACATACACACATACAGACACGCACACACACATATACACACACAGGCACACACACACATACAGACGCACACACACAAACGTACACAGCCATAGAGGAACAGAAACTAGTGTCATTAAGAAGCAAATCGATATGCTTTGGATTTGTAAGGGGATTCTAGGGAGAAGGCAGAAGAATGAGGTTGAGGAACAAATAAGAAATTATTGAACAGAATTTTAGACTCGATGAGCCGAATGGCCTCATTTTGCTTCTTGCTTTAATGTTCTTGTGGTGTTATGCTATCAGGTATTCTCCTTCTGGGACAGCAGCAGAGGCTGTATTTGATACATATTTGATCGTAAAGAGTCAGTGGTAATGTAGGACAGAGTTGGAGGGCGGAATGCTTTATGTCTATTCCTCGTTATTGTATCCTTATACCTGAAAAGGGGCAGTGATTTGATGTGAGGTTAACAGTTTTAAACTAATGGGCCCCACAATGAAATAAGGCTGCCCCTTTCCCTTCACTGTTGTGCTACCTGTGGTTTCCTCATCCTTGGGGAGCAGTGAAAACTCAGTTATTGAAGATATTCAAGGCTGAGCTTGACTGATCTTTGCTGGACAGGAGAGTCAATGTTTATTGGGAACAGACAGGAGTCGGATGGTCAGACACACTCGGATCAGCCATGACCATTCTGAATGGTGCAGCCAAAAGGCCAACTTCTGCCCCTACCCCATGTGTTGTTCCCTCAATCGACCCTCGAGCCTGTTACAGGAATATACTGCTGCCCCTAACCCTTGCGTTGTTCCCTCTATCCACCCCTCGAGGCTGTAATGGAGATATACTGCTGCACCTATCCCATGTGTTTTTATTCAATCCACCCCTCGATGATGTTACAAGGTAGGGGACCATCCCTTTCAGTCAGCAGGATCATTACAATGAGACAGGAGAAGACCATTCTGCCCCTCAAAGGAGTTACACAGGAATAGAGAATGAAGTAATTCAGCTCGTTGAGTACATTACACAGCCCAGGAGAAGACCATCGTTGCTACACGGGAACGGGGAAGCTGTCGTTAACAGGAAATAAAGAGTAGAGGTAAATGCTTATTTTCAGGTTGCAAAGCTGTAACTAGTGTAGTGCTCTAGGGATCACTGTGGGATCATCCATGACAAATAATCTGTATCAAAGATCTGGAGGAAGGGAACTGAATGGCGCGAAGCTCAATTAGCGCATCACCAAGATGATCGTTCAATATGTCATCAAATGGAGGTACTGAGTCTGCAATGTGATACAGACAGGGATGGTTAGTGAGCAAACCTTCAGCAGAAAGAACATAATGTGAGTTGTCTAAAGTGGAAGGAAGGATAAAACACAGCGAACAATTTAAATGGAGAGAGATTGCAGAACTCTGTGATACAGGCCGTTTCCATGTTCCTGGGACATGAATCATATGAAGTCAGTCTGCAGATGTAGCAAGTGATTTGGAAGGTAAGTGGAAAGATGCTGTTTCTGGCAAAGGGTATCAAAATTGAATGAGGAACGTTTTACTGCATCGGAACGGGGCATTGCTAAGACCACATCAGGTACACTGTGTGCAGTTTTGATCGCCTAATCTTAAAAAATGATATAATTCTTTCAGACGTTTTTCGTAGATGTTTCACTTCACACATTCCTGGAAAAAAAGCATTTTTTAAATGGGGGTTATCAGTTTTGAGCTGAGATGAGAAATCTTCTTGACCCATACATAACTTTCTGAAAGATGTTTCAGCTGGATGCATGTTTCCTCTTGTTAAGGAGTTTAAAGTTAAAGAAGAAATTTAAGAATATGATGTATTGATATCAACACACGTATTATATAGACATCGACCGATATTTACAAATTATACAGACGCATATAAACATGTCATCAGATGATAAAGCAGGGACTTTTGTTTTTTTAATGAAAGACACTGTGTACAACAACAGCGATGATGCACCTTCATATCGCCCATTATCATCCGTTCCGGAGAATGCTCCAGGAGAGCACACATGGCCCAGTTTGATGCTCAGTTGATATTGTTGCATGGTTCAACACAGAGAGGGAGAAATATTTTCCCTGCCTGAGAAGCAGCAGCTGATTGATACCTCTCTCTTACTTTGTCCACCTAATAGCAAAATGTGAGACAGTAAAATCCCTGAGTTATCTTCACCACTTGTGAAGGATTCCAACTGAGGACTCATTGGAAACTCTCCACTGCTGGAAGCAAAGTGAGTTCAGACAAATCCAACTGTTCCATAAATAAATCCCATTACCAGCAGCTTGTGTGAGCAGAATAATTTTAAAGGCAGAAGAACCTTTGGAATACTTTTTATTTTACCATTTGTTGTGAGTTCAACTTCCTGCATTTCACATTTTTCTCAAAACAAATGACCCAATCTGAGTCCTATACAATTGGTCATAACACAAAACTGGCTACATTTAAAATTTGTTGTAGCCACTGGAAGAGTGGGACTGGAAAAGGACACAGTGACCCACCAGCATTTGTCGGAACACAAATGAAAAATACTTATTGGACTGTTCAAGTGGGAATTCCCTTTTCCAAACGTTTGTGGCGCCTGGATGTTTGCATTTGTTCAAAGTTGTGATGTATTCAAACATCTGACAGACACGTGCATGTAGGAAAAATATATGCAGACAGAAAAGTGCTGCTGAAACCACAATCAGAGCAGCTACGATCTAAGTGCCTTGTGGAGCAGTGACAACGTGTCTAATGACCCAATCCTGCTCCTCAGTCCTATGTTCCTATGTTCAATTCAGCCCCTCAAACCTCCTGCACTGTTGCTGATGGTGGCATCTTGCTCAAAATACCAGGTCCACAGTAACACAGGATCTCATTTATTCCCTCCACGCTGTCACACATAGTTTGATGTGGGTTGGAAAATGTTACTTCAAAACCCCGGCTGGGTTCGAAAGACAACTCCGGTCGCTTTACAGAGTGTCTCCTCTGTGCAACTTGTATTTCATTTGTTTGTCATGTTATAGACCTAGATTCACTGTGAATTCAGGCCCAGACCTCACTAAGTGATGACTCAAAAAGTGCTTTGCTCCCTCTGATTGGAACATTCAATAACAGAACGTGCAGGAAAATTATTAACATTAACGCTGTAATTACAGAATATGACAACTTAAGGAACAGGATCAGGTAGTTCGGATAATCAAAATATTGTATACGATCATGGCTGATCTACTGTTCATATTAACTCATATTTAATGTCCAAATCTTCACACCCCCTCAGCTCTCTGACAGGTCAAAAATCCATCTACCATCTTTTTAAATACTTTCAGAGATGTAGCTCCCCTAGCTCTCGAGACAAGATAATTCCTGACATTCACTACCCTCTGTGAGAGGAAAACATTCCCCACACAGACACCGTCACCTATTGACATAAGCAAGAGGGGAACACAGGGGCTCGGCAATGAATGAATAACCTTGATATCAAGGCAGTATTTCACTGCGAATGTCATCGGAAGCGCCATTTTATTTGAGCTGAATGTGAATCAGGTGTCCCCTCCCCACTGACTGGGGTCTTTCAGAGCACAAAGGAAGATGCCTGTGGGTGAGGGCCAAATATCTTCTCAGTCCCGGGACATCTCTTCACGAGATCCTCAGGGTAGCTTTCTCAGCACAAACATCTTCAGCTGCTTTCTCAAAGTCTTTGCCCATCATAAGGCCGGAGGTGGGGATGGCCACTGAGCGTTACACAATGTTCAGAACATTTTGTCTCCCATCAGCTCCTGATGCATTCTGTGTCCGTGTTCAGTAAGACCCGGACAGCATACAGGCCTGTGCTGTTAAAGTGTCGGTCACATTCATGTAACAGTGCCGTCAGACACAGTTAAAAGAGGAGCTCATTCAACATCTCAAGCTGGTTACATACAGAAATGTGGAAGCCATTCAGCCCATCAAAACTATTGAACAAGGAGAGGGACAGCCCATTCAATATTCCTGCATGTTCCACAGGAAGAGAAAGGGTCTGGTCAGTACATCGAACTGTTAAACAGGATCAGGTAGGATCCAATCACACAAATGAATCTGTTCCTTGGGACCTGGAGGGGGCCATTCAGCCCACGAGGTTGTTATACATGAACAGGAGAGTGTCATTGATGCTCCAATATGACAAACCAATGGAGCGGAGACTGTACTCATGGTTGGCTCTACGCGGTTCCACATGGGTCCATTGCCGGTGGAACGTCTGCTACTTTAACATGGTTTGCTGGCAGTGAGGAGGGAAGCCAGACTTTTTGTATCAAGTCTCAAAGAGGCATCTTCCATCTCTGAGTAGACAGACCCATTTTCTCCATGGAGGTCAGAAGATGATGGGAATAGTTAACTGCTTTAGAATTAAGGCATTGTGGCTGCTGTCAGGATTTTGGATAACGTGATGTTTAATGTAGGATCACACACCAAATGCACTACATTCAAAGTCTGTCCGTCTGTCTGTCTATCTCTCTCTGTCCATATAGGGAGTGGGGTGGGGTGAGGAGAACATCCTCAGAGGCTCTTGTAACCAGAGTAAAATAAGCCATGGTTTTATTACCATATCAATGTCGGTTTAGAACATCATGAGAGACTGTCCATTCCCCTTAAATTTCAATGCAATCATCTTTTATTCTCTCACAGCGCTAAAGATTAATCTTCATCCAGCCCTCATTTAACCAACATCCCAGGGATTAGTCTGGTGAAAAACCTTTGCACTCTCTCTGTGGCAGGGTGATTATTTTTTATAAAGGAAAGAAAATCTGTCCACAATGTCCCAAAGACTGCCTCAACAACAGTGAGTGGGGAGGATACGGAGATATCGATCTGTGCAGGGCTAGAAGGATTATGGAGTTTTAGAGTTTCTCCTCGCATATTTGTGAGTCCTTTGAAAGTAATAATTTGCTCCTTATAATTTCTCAGGAATGGAATTTTTGATTGGAGTTGAAAACAATGACTTCCACCTTTCCTAATTTGAATAATATGAACAACAGTTCAGTTTAACATGCTTTAATAGATAGTTAGAATGACTTACCAGGAACACCGATTATAGCGAGGATGGGATAGTAACCAGCTTGAATAACAATCAGTACATCATAGATCCTCCATACTAATGATGTTGAAGGTCGGTGAAGCCAGTAAAGGCTAATGGATAAACTCCTGTCCATTGTTGGATAATTTCAGTCTAATGTTATCAGATTCTGATCTTTCCTCCCTGTCTCTCTGGAGCTGCTGATCCCTGTTAGTACTGTCGGCGATGCTCCCACTCATATTATGGGATAACACATTGAACTCAATCCTTAATTGATAAAAGAGGCAAGCCCTCCAGTGACACATTTAGGATCCACGGAGACTGACATTAATCACAGTCAATGAACAAATAGCTCCAGCCAACGCCTTTCAATTCAATACTGTTATATTATAATTAAAAATAATAATTAACATTTACACAGTTTGGATTGGATATGCGAGGCTGACTGAGGGAACGAATGTTGAGTCTGGTAGATTACTTGTATAACCATTCAGTCTGCATTGGATATGGAAGTAATGCCAGAGTTTTATCAGAACACCAACATGCTTCTCTGCTTATAAATAGAAACATAGACCCTGTAACTACTGCTGAGGCATGAAAATATCAGTAAGAGATTAAGAGGACTTTTATAGGCCATGATCTGGATAGAAAATGTACCTAAGAGAGCCTGCGGTTTTAAGAGACAGACGGCATTGATATATTAACAGAGAATTGTACCTAAGAGATAATGGGGACTCCAGATGTTGGAGAATTCAGAGTAGGTAAAGCATGATAGCGGAGAAGGCGCAATAAGTCAGGCAGCATCCGAGGAGCAAGAGAGTCAATGTTTCAGGCAGGACCCTTCTTCAGAACTGCGAAGGGGCAAAGGAGCTGAGTGTGTTGGGGTGGGGGGGGGGGAGGTGTGGAAAGGTTGGTATAGGTGTGCGAACCTAGAAGGTGATAGTGGTAGGTCAGTGGGGAGTTGGAGTGTATCAGTGGGAAGGAAGATGGACAGGTAGGTTCCCACAAGAGGGCGGATCTGAGTTGGAAGGTTGGATCTGGGATCTGGATCGGCGAGGGGAGATTGCAAATTAGTGAATTCACTGTTCATGCCGTGTGTTTGTCGGATCCCGAGGCAGAAGATGAGGTGTTCCTGGCGACATGCTGGTATATCTCATCTGAACCCTCTTCAGCTTAACAATCTCCTTCCAATAACAGAGCTGCACACAGTACTGCAGAAGAGTCTTCATCAATGTCCAGGACAATCTCAACATGACTTCTCAACTTCTAACCACAAAAGTCTGTGCAAAGAAGTAACCTTAAACAGCTTGTCTATAAGTGCCACAAATTTCTGTGAATTCGATCTGTACCTGTGGGTCCCTCTTTTCTCCAACACTACCAACACACTACTATTAATTGTATAAGCCCCCCACTCCGCTTTTTATTTTACCAAAATTCAATACCTTGCATTTATCCAAGTTAAATTCGAACTGCCACACCTCAAACCAATGAGTGATATTACTTGCCCCTCACCCTCCTGCTTCAGGTTTAAAAGACTCTCCCCTCTCCAGAATGTCTACAAACACAGGTCTTGTGTTTCCCAAAGACCAAGAGCTTGATTTGCTTTGTGCAAGCAGAGGGAGGAGAGGGTAAGGAGAGGCTGGAAAGTAAACCGATGCCTTGCATCACTTAATAATTTCAGAAATAGGGAAGCCACATGTGAGAGGTTGGAAATAGTAGCCAGCGTTTTTTTTTAACCAGAAATTGTGCTCTTTCCTCAGCTCTGGTGTTCAGTATTGATATCTATTCGAGATCCCTCATAGTGCCGAGTGTTTCTGCAAGATTTCGTACCTTAATATTGCCGATTACAGATAATAGCTATTTAAGCTGGAAATCATAGCCAAGCAATTAAAGGAGTTCATTCTTCATCTCGATGGCAGAGCACATGCGCTCATCATCCTATAGTTGAGGGTAATATCTTTTATTTGTTTAACACTGAGAACTGTTGCCTGTGTTTTTCAGTAATGTTAATCAGAATTTAATAAATCCATATAGAGCTGAAAACTGACACTTAAAATATGACTCAAATTCTGGGCATGGTTTAAGTCTTGTGTAGTGGGTAGCACCCCTGCCTCTGGGTCAGAGCTCTGGATTCGATTCCCTTCCATGAACTTGTGGTAGTGTCACTCTCTCTGGAACAGATGATCTCGATTCTGTTGTGTGGGTGTGTCACAGTATGTTCAAAGAAAGCTGATGAACAAACACACAGGAGAATCATGTTGCAGCTTTAGGGGCTATTGTTGAGTGGTGATAGTGCCCTGACCTCTGAGCCTAAAGGTTCACATCCCACAGAGATGCTTCATTATATGTCTGAGCACGTGGATTAAAATGATTTTTGAAATGTGACTTAATGGAGTGACTTGAAGAAAGGCTTAAGCCCGAAACGTTGATTCTCCTGCTCCTTTGATGCTGCCTGACCTGCTGCACTTTTCCAACAACGCATTTTTAAGCTTGATGGAGTCCATGCAAGGACTGTACAAAACACTACATAGGACAAACAGGGAGCCAGCTAACGATCTGTATCCATGAACACCAACTAGCCACGAAACGACACAACCAGATATCCTGAGTAGCCACACACGCAGATTACAAGCAATATGAGTTCGACTGGGACAACACTACTATTATAGGACAAGCCAAACAGGGAACAGCCAGGGAATTCCTAGAGGCATGGCACTCATCCAAAGATTCTATCAACAAACACATTGACTTGGACCCAATATACCAGCCACTGCGGCAGACAGCTGGAACTGACAACCGGAAGCGGTAGAGACAAACCACTACAAATACTGGAGGAGATATCACAGAAGCGCTTCACAGGAGGCTCCCAGAACTGAGGATGTCACCTAGACAGGGGACGAAACGTCTGCAACACAAATTCCCAGGTCGGCGAACAGAACCACAATAGGTATATACAGAAGAACAGACAAACCACTCTCCACCACCACGTCGCCTCCTGCCAGTAAACAGTTGTACACAGAAACACACACACACAACCCTACACCACCAGTTTGTTTCCTGTTATTGATCAGATATACACAGAAACACACACAATCCCCCCCCCCCCAACCACTCTGTCTACTGTTATTAAACAGAAAGACACAGCAATGGACACACACGACCCTCTAACAACACGCTGTCTCCTGCAAATCAACTGATACGTAAATAAAACATACATGCACACAACCATCCATCGCCACCATGTCTCCCACCATTAAACAGGGATCCACACACACACCACACACACACCACACACACACCCTGACCCCTACCAGTAGGCACACAGACACAGAAACACAGTCTCTACCCTCCACCATCATCCTGTCTCCTGCCATGAAACAGATCTACGCAGAAACTCACATACACGCGCACACACAAGCCCACACAACACTCCATGGACACCCTGCCTCCTGCCATTGGACAGACATAAACAAAAATACACACACACCAAACTGACTCGTGTCATGAACCACATATACACAGAAACAGTCACACACACACACACACACTCACTCACTCAAACCTCCTTGACCACCCTGTCTCCTGTCATAAAACAGTTATACACGGAAATACACATACACACACAACCTTGCACGAAATCTACAGCTGAGGGAATGGCAGGTACGATGCAATTAGGCAGGATTTAGGAAGCATAGAATGGGGAGGCACCTGCAGGGGATGGGCATATTAGGAATGTGGAGCGTATTCAAGGAAAACTCCTGAGTGTCCTAGATAAGTATATACTTGTCAGCAGGGAGCCGTGGTTTACGAAGAAAGTGGAATCTCTGGTCAAGAGGAAGAGGAAGGCTTATGTTAGGATGAGATGTAAAGGCTCATTTAGGACGCTTGATCGTTATAAGGTAGCCAGAAAAGACAGAAAGAGAGAGCTCAGAAGAGCCAGGAGGCGACATGAGAAATTGTTGGCGGATAGGATCAGGGTAAACCCTAAGGCTTTCTATGGGTATTTAAGGAATAAAAGAATGATAAGAGTAAGAGTAGTGCCAATCAAGGATATTAATGAGATTTTGTGTCAGGAGTCAGAGGAGATAGGGGAAGCACTAAATGAATATTTTTCGACGGTATTCACTCTAGAAAACGAAAATGTTGTCAAGCAGAATACTGAGATCCAGGCAACTAGACGAGGTGGGATTGAGGTTCACAAGGAAGAGATATTAGAAATCCTGCAGAGTGTGAAAATAGGTAAATCCCCTGGGCCGGATGGGATTTATCCTAGGATCCTCTGGGAATCCAGGGAGGAGATTGCCGCGCCTTTGGCATTGATCTTTAAATCGTTATTGTCTACAGGAATAGTGCCAGAAGACTGGAGGATAGCAAATGTGGTTCCCCTGTTCAAGAAGGGGAGTAGAGACAACCCTGGTCATGACAGATCAGTGAGCCTTACTTCAGTTGTTTGTAAAGTGTTGTAAAGTTATAAGCGATAGGATTTATACTCATCTGGAAAAGAATAATTTGATTATGGATAGTCAGCACGGTTTTGTAAAGGTTAGGTCGTGCCTCACAAACCGTATTGAGTTTTTTGACAAAACAGATAGATGAGAGTAAACCGGTTGATGTGGTATATATGGATTTCAGTAAGTCGTTCGACAAGGTTCCCCACAGAAGGCTACTGTACAAAATGTGGAGCAATGGGGATTGTGGGAGTTAAAGCAGTTTGGATCAGTAATTGGCTGGCTGAAAGAAGACAGGTTGGTGTTTGATGGGAAATGTTCATCCTGGGGTCCAGTTACTAGTGGAATGCTGCAAGGGTCGTTGTTGGGTCCACTGCTGTTCGTCATTTTTATAAACAACCTGGATGATGGAGTAGAAGGGTGGGTCAGTAAATTTGCAGACGACACTGAGGTCAGTGGAGTTGTGGATAGTGACAAAGGATGTTGTAGGTTACAGAGAGACATAGATAAGCTGCAGAGCTAGGCTGAGAGGTGGCGAATGGAGTTTAATGCGGACAAATATGAGGTGATTCACTTTGATCGGAGTAACTGGAATGCAGAGTACTGAGTTAATGGTAAGATTCTTGGTAGTGTAGATGAGCAGAGAGATCTCGTTGTCCAGGTACACAGATCCTTGAAAGTTGCCACCAAGTTGACTGTGTTGTTAAAAAGGCATACAGTGTTTTAGGTTTTGTTAATAGAGGGATCGAGTTCCGGAACCATGAGGTCATGCTACAGCTGTACAAAACTCTGGTGCGGCTGCACTTGGAGTATTGTGTATAGTTCTGGTCACTACATTATAAGAAGGATGTAGAAGCTTTGGAAAGGGTGCAGAGCAGAATTACTAGGATGTTGCCTGATATGGAGGGAATGTCTTACGAGGAAAGGCTGAGGGACTTGAGGCTGTTTTCGTCAGAGAGAAGAAGGTTGAGAGGTGACTTAATAGAGATATATAACATAATCAGAGGGTTAGATGGGGTGGACAGGGAGAGCATTTTTCCAAGAATGGCGACAGCGAGCGTGAGGGGGCATAGCTTTAAATTGAGGGGTGATGGATCTAGGAGGAGATGTCAGAGGTAGTTTCTTTACTCAGAGAGTAGTAAGGGTGTGGAATGCTTTGCCTGCGATGTTAGTAGATTTGCCAACTTTAAGTTAATTTAAGTCGTCATAGGGCAAACATATGGACATACATGGAATAGTGTAGGTTAGATGGGCATCAGATTGGTATGACAGGTCGGCGCAACATCGAGGGCCGAAGGGCCTGCACTGCGCTGTAATGTTCTATAATGTATGAACACCCTGCCTACTGACGCAGAAACGCAAATGCATACACAACCCTCCACCACCACCCTGTCTCCTGCCATTAAGCAGATATATACACAAACACACACACAACCCTCGACCACCACCCTGTTTCCTGCCATTAATCAGATCTACACAGAAACACACACGCACAACCCTCCACCACCACCCCGTCTCCTGCCCTTAAACAGATATACACAGAAACACACATACATGCAGAACGCTCCACCATCACCCTGTTTCCTGCAATTAATCATATATACGCAGAAACAGATACACACACAAACCTCCATCAACACCAGTCTGCCTCCTGTCATTGAGCAGATGAATACAGAAAAACATCCACATCCCTTCACCATCACCCTAACTCCAGCATTAAACAGACAGACTCAGAAAAAAGCACACAGACAACCCTTCACGAACACTCTGTCTCCTGCCTTTTAACAGATATACACAGAAACACAAAAACACAAAATCCTCCACCACCACCCTGTCTCCTAGATGTAAGCACTTAGACACAGAAACACAGACATCTACCCTCTTTCACCACCCTGTTCCCTGCCATTAAGCACATATGCACAGAAACACACACGCACACTCACTCAAACCTCCTTCACCACCCTGTCTCCGGTCATCAAACAGCTGTACACGGAAATACACATACACAACTTTCCACGAACACCCTGCCTACTGCCCTTAAACAGATATACACAAAAAATCACATACATGCACAACCCTCCATCACCACCCTGTCTCCTGTCATTAAATAGATATACGCAGAAACACACAAGCACTCACAATATTCCATGAACAACCTTCCTTCTGCCATTAAGCAGATATATGCAGGAACACACAGACAACCTTCCATGACCACCCTGTCTCCTGCCATTGAACAGATATACACAGAAACACACACACAACACCCCACCACCACCCTATCCTCCTGCCATTGAGCAGATATAGACAGAAATACACATGCATAAACCTCTATCACCACCCTGTCTCCAGTCCTTAAATAGATATACACATAACCACACACACACCCCTCCACGATAACCCTATCCCCTGCCATTAAACAGAGATACACAGAAACGCACACCCACACATCCCTCCACCACGACTCTATTCTCCTTCCATTGAGCAGATATGCACAGAAATACACACACAAACGTCGACCACCACCAGTCTGTCTCCTGTCATTAAACAGATATGTACAGAAAACACAGACAACCCTGCACCACCATTCGATCACCGGCCATTAATCAGACATACACAGACAACCCTCCATCAACACTCTGTTTCCAGGCATCAAACAGGTATATGCAGAATTGGTTAGCTGACAGGAAGCAGAGTGTGGCTGTAGATGGAGAGTATTCTGCCAGGACGACAGTGTTAAGTGGGGTCTCGCAGGGTTCTGTACTTGGGCCTCTGCTCTTTGTAGTTTTTGCAAATGACTTGGATCAGGAGTTTGAGGTGTGGGTTAGTAAATCTGCAGACGGCACAAAGTTTGGAGATGTCGTTGATAGTATAAAGGGCTACACAGGCTGCAGCGCGACTTAGAATGCAGAGCTGGGCTGAGAAATGGCAGATTGAGTTCAACCTGGATAAATGCGAAGTGATGCATCTTGGAAGGTGGAACTCCAATGTTGAATATAGGATTAAATAGAGGATTCTTGGCAGTGTGGAGGAACAAAGGGATCTTGGTGTGCAAGTATATATATTCCTCAAAGTAGCCACACAAGTGGATAGGGTTGTTAAGAAAGCATATGGTCTTTGGGCTTTCATTAACAGGGGGATAGAGTTTAAGAGCCGTGAGGTTTTGCTGCAGCTCTACAAGTCCCTGGTGAGGCAATACTTGGAATATTATGTCCAGTTCTGGTCACCCTACTATAGGAAAAATAAAGAAGCTTGGGAGAGGGTGCAAAGAAGGTTACCAGGATGCTGCTTGGACTGGAGGGCTTGCTTTTTGAAGAATGGTTGAATAGGCTCGGACGTTTCTCTCTGGAGAGAAGGAGGAAGAGGAGACCAGACAGAGGTGTACAAAATAATGAGAGGAACAGATATAGTCAATAGCCAGAGAACTTTCCCCAGGGCAGGAATGACTGGTACTAGAACTCATAGTTGAAAATATTTGGATGAAAGTATAAAGGAGATGTCAGAGGTATTTCTTTTTTACGCAGAGAGTTGTGAATGCATGTAATGGATTATCACTGGTCGTGGTGGGAGCAGAGTCACATTGGGGACGTTTAAGCGACTGCTGGGCATGCACATGGATGGCAGTGAGTTGAGGGGTGCATAGGTTTTATTATATTTTACATTAGGATTAAATCTCGGCACAACATCGTGGGTCAAAGGGCCTGTTCTGTGCTGTACTTTCTATGTTCTATGTTCTCTGACAAGTGTGAGTCAACCTCTGACAAAATAATGCCAACTGCAAAAAGATGTTTAAATACTTCATTGAGTTGCAAAGTTGTCAGCACTACAAGTATATTTTGGTCATTGTTGATTTTTTTTTTCCATGATGGGTTGAAGCTTACTCCACTTCCAACGCTACTGCTAAAATTGCTGTAAATATTTTACTAAAGATGATTATTACCTGCTTTGGCATTTGCTTCTGCCTACGTTCTGACAATGTCGCCCATTTTATTGGAGATATTAATGAGGAATTACACTCTCAGTTTGGGATCCACCACCAACTTCATTGTGCTTCTTGCCCACAGGCTGCAGGTTTCGTGGAGCATAGTGACCAGAGTCTGAAAACTATTTTACCAAATGGACTTCTGAGACAGATCTTTCCTGGGTTAGGGTGGAGCCTCTGGCATTGTTCCAAACGTACTCCTTTGGGGAAAACTCGCTTGTACCCAGCAGAAATCCGAGGTCGAGCTGTCCTCTCGCCTTGAGATGATGCTTCCTCCCCTATTCCTTTCAAACACAGGACTGACAATATGTCCTCTTGTGTTCTTTATTTGACCAAAGTTTTGGGAGATCCTCACTCTCATGTCTGTGCTGCTCCCCTCCCTAAACAATATCCCAAATGTTGAATATCCCAACTCTTTTACTCTCAGCATGATTTGGACAAGCTTCAGCCTCCAATCTCAATGGTAAAGGTCCTTCCATGTTTTCCTCACCAGCCTGACTGCTGTTCAGTTCACTGGACATTCCGCCTGGGTTCACCTTCATCATTTCAAGGTCATTAAATGAGTCCCTTCCGGGTGGGGTGGATTGTGTTGGTGGTGATGATGGAGATGGAGACGATGGGGACCTGGAAGACGAACCGGAATCAGTTGGTAACAATCCAGACTACTATGATAGAGCTACATGTTTAGAATCATTAGCCTTATTCTGTTTTACTTACCCTAATCCTTAATGCAGAACGGTCATTATGATGCAGATCGAACTTACGCTGTTATGTGGACTCGTTGTCGCCGGCATTAGTGCTGAAGAGGGGGCTGTTTATCGGTGTGATCCTGAGCAACCAGAAACTGTACCTTTTCAGCTGAAAAGATGTCCTTACATGCCCGAGAAACTGATTCCTTTGATGCATGAAATGTTACCAAGAATGATTGCCGCAATGGTCAACTGCATCAAGAAAATCAGACAGTTCATTTACAGAACAAGTCTCCATGGTCGTTACCCTGTCAAGATGTTTTGTGCCAATTTGATTTCAGTTGTCCTTTCTGTGTTCCTGGTAAGCGTTGCCTCTACTAAATCAGCACGTCAAAAAAGAGAAAGGGGAAGATGTCGTCCTTCACTAACAATTTGTTTTTGCAAAGTCATCATCAAATATTCAGTCAGCATGAAGTGGTCTGTTACGCCCTCACATCAGGAAAGGGCTCTTTGACACCTTCCCCCTCCTGAATCCCAACTACGGAGTATGGAGTACCTGTTAGGCATTTATCGGATATAATTTTTCCTTTGATTATTACTTATCCCCACCTGCTAGCCTGTGCAATTCCTATAAAAAGTCCGGGGAAGCCTATCCAATTCGTTACAACTGTACAGGATGGGGATGCACTTAAGTGAATGTGACTTTGTCTATTCCATGTGCCTTGGTCCAATGTACCAACTGCTACTGCTTCCCTGTGGTCCCTCGCAACTCATGCATATGCCTACTGGAGGAGTGGGTCTCTGTCATTGTGGATATTCAGCTCTTTGTGGTGTTTAATGGCCCACACCTTACTAATGAGACTCCTAATGGCACGTCCATCTTCTCAATTGTGGGATGGAAGGAACCAGTCTGGGACCATAATCAGATCTCTTACTGAAATACCCACTACTTTTTATTGAACAGCTTACACCCTAAGAGCCCAGTGCGACCATATATTTCAGCTATGGACTGCCCATATTTTCAGGGTAGTCACAAAGACAGGCCTGCTTCATATTGGGAAGCTCCCTCTATTATCTAAACTAAGCCCAGATATTATTTTTGTCAGCCAAGACAAAGCGACTGTCCTCATTGTTCTTAATGAAATAGGTAATCCCTGTGCTGTAGCTGTAGGGGCGGTTTTCATAACTACTGCTCCCTGCCCAACGACCTGGAATGGGGCTGGGGTTTCCCGACTAAACGTTCACTTTGACCTGTATTCTGCGTGCATTGGAGGGGTGGTATGGCTTTGGATAACAGTAATGCTCAGTTTCTGACTTACACATTCTCAGTACCTTTTCCTGAGGAGGACCTGCAGGAATTAGCCATAAAAATTGAAACTATATTATTTGTGGTCTAACCCGCTTCGGCAAGGAGACCACTTGGACTTAGCAGGAGATAAGGACATGCTCCTGGAATTGGGTCTATCTTCTCAGCAAAACCGGTATTCCCTCGACTACCTACACGGCAAAGAGGCTCGGGCTTGTTCCATAGTAAAGGGCAAGTGTCTGATGGGGATTACTGACCTCAGAACATTTCCAAACAGGTCGGTAACATTTGCACCTTCGACAATCAAATGATATAAGCCACTGCATGGCGAGATGACGTGGGCTGCTCTATCCGCAACTGTCCCCCGAGAGCAATATGGTGTGGGATGGTATCGACCAGAGTGTTCACTTGACAGGGACATGGTATGGGCTGTTGTAGCCCAGAGTGTCCCCTTGACAGTGACATGGCGTGAGTTGATCTAAGCCGGAGTGTCACTCTGTCACTGACTTTAATGGAGTGTCATTGAGCATGGGATCAATGGATCGAGCATGGGAACTGGCCCTTTGGCCCAAACTGGCACGTGCTGACCATGCTGCCCACTCAACTAATTCCAATTGCCCACATTTGAACAATATTGCTCTCAACCATTCCCATCTATGTATCAATTCATCTTTTACATGCTGATATTGTACCTGCCTCAACCACTTTTTCTGGCAGCCCATTCCATTTCAAAAACATTCTGTGCATAATGAAGTTGCCCCTCATGTCCTTCTTAAATCTTTCCCCTCTCATCTTAAAACTGTGCCCTGTAGTTTTCAGTCCGTAATCTCTGGGGAAATGACTCTATGCATTCATCCTAACTATGGCCCGCATGATATTATGCATCTCTATAAAAACACTCCCTCATTCTTCTTCATTCCAAGGGCTGATATCCGAACATGGCCCACCCCTCCTTATAACGCTGGCCTATTAGTCCTGATAACATCCTTGTCAAACTTCTTTGCACTCTTTTCAGGTTAATAGGATGACCAAAACTGTACACAATACTCCAAGTGGGGCCACTCCAACGACTTACAGAATGGTAGCATAATGTCCCAACTCCTATATTCAATGCTTTGAACGATGAAGGCCAGCATGCTAAATACCTTCTTTACCGCCCTGTCTACCCGTGATGTCTCTTCCAGTGAAATATAGACGTGTGGTCCGAGGTCTCGCAGTTCCACAACACTCCTCAGAACCTAACCATTTACTATATTCTCCCTATCTTTGTTTTACTTTCCACAGTGTAACATCTCTGACTCATCAATATTTAATTGCAGTTGCCAATTCTCAGCTCACTTCCCCATCAGATTAAAATCCCTCTGCCATGCTCATCAGTAAGGGGATCTATTCTGTCTTGAGTCACGCTTTTATTCTAAATATGGCTAGAGAACCTCTTGGGATTATCTTTCATCTTTTCTGAGATCCATGTTATGTCCTTTTTTGGGCTTCTGATACCCCTTTTATGGGTGCTTCTACACTTTGTGTAGTCATCTAAGGATTGACTTAAGCCCGCTATCTTAAACCCAATATATGCCTTCTTTATTGTCCTTCCAGATCCTCAATATCCCTCGCCATCCAAGGATCAGATTCCCGCTCAACCACCGTCTATTTAATGAAATTAATCCTACTTTGTTCAATCTCTCTTCATGACTGGCACCCTACATACCAGGCAATATGCTGGAGAACCTCCTCTGCACCCTCTCCACATTGTTTTGCTAGTGTGGCGACCAGACTTTATGCAGTGGCTGAACTAAAGTCTTATACAACTATAACACGATCTGCAAATTCTTATATTCAATACATGGTCCAATGAGGGAAACCATGCCGTACACCTTCTTCAACGATCTACCGATCTGCCTTGCCACCTTCAGGGAACAATGGACCTGAACACCTAGATGTCTTTGTACATCAATTTTCCCCAATACTTTTCTATTTACTGTATAGTTCGCTCTTGGATTGGATCGTATAAAATACATTGCCTCACGTTTGTCCAAATTGAACTCCATCTGTCATTTATCTGCCCATCTCCGCAATCTACCTATATTCTGCTGTATTCTCGGGCATTCCCCTTCACTGTCTGCTACTCCACCAATCTTAGTGTCACCTGCAAACTTGCTATTGAAACAAGTTACACCTTCCTCCAAATCATTATGTATACCACAAAAAACAATGTCCCAGCAAGGGCCCCTGTGCGACACCACTGGTCACAGATCGCCATTTTGAGAAGCTCCCTTCCATTATTACTCTCCAACTCCTGTTGTCTAACCAGTTCTCTATCCATCTAGCTAGAATACTCATGCAACTTCACCTTCTTCATCAGCTTACCATGGGGAAATTTACCGAATTCCTTACTAAAGTCCATCTTATAACATCTATATCGCTTCCCTCATCAATCAACTTTGTCACCACTTCAAACAGTTCTATTAAGTTTGTAAGCCATTACCTTACCTGCAGAAAACCATGCTACCTCGCACTGAGAAGTCATTTTATTCCAAATGGGTACATATCCTATCTCTCAGTATATTCTCCAGTAGCTTCCTTACCACTGACGTCAGGCTCACAGGTCTGTGATTTCCTGGATTATTCCTTAAACAAGGAGACACCATTAGCAATTCTCCATTCCCTAGGGACCTACCCCCGTGATCAAGGAAGCCGCAACAATATCTGTTAAAGCCTTAGCTATTTCCTCTCTTGCTTCCCTCCGTAACCTTGGGTAGATCCCATCCAGACCTGGGGACTTGTCCTTCTTGATGTCTTTTGGAAATTACAACACTTTCTCCCTCCGTATGCAGACTTGACCAAGAGTAATCAAAGATGTATCCCTAACCTCAACATCCACCAAGCCCGTCTCCTTGGTGAATACCAATGCAAAGTACTCGTTAAGAATCTCTTCTGATTTCTCTGCCTCCAAGCATATCTTTCCTGCTTTGTCCTTGAGTGGGGCCCTTTCTCTATCTACCCTCTTACTCGTTATATATGACCAAAAAGCTTTAAGGTTTTCCTTAATCCTGCTGGCTAAGGATATCGCATGACCCCATTTCGCCTTCTTAATTCCTCACTTCAGAATGGTCCTACTTTGACAATATTCTTCCAAGGCTTCCTATATCTTAATTCACCTAGATATTATGTACACATTCTATTTCCTTTTAGCTAGTCTTACAATATCACTTGTCATCCATGGTTTCCTAACCTTGTCATTTCTATTCATAATTTTCACAGAAACATATCTCTCCTGAACACTAATTAACCTCTATTCAAAAGCCTTCCACATATCAAATGTGGATTTCCTTTCAAACAGCTGTTCCCAGTCCTCGTTTCCCAGCTCTTGCCGAATTTTGCTATATATGGCCTTCCCTCAGTTTAGCGCTCTTCCTTTAGGACCACTCTCATCTTTAGAACATAGAACATAGAACATAGAAGGATACAGCGCAGTACAGGCCCTTCGGCCCTCGATGTTGCGCCGACCGAGTCCTACCTAACCTATACTAGCCCAATAACTTCCAAATGCCTATCCAATGCCCGCTTAAATGAACATAAAGAAGGAGAGTTCACCACTGATACGGGCAGGGCATTCCATGAACTCACAACCCGCTGTGTGAAGAATCTACCCCTAACATCTGTCCTATACCTACCACCCCTTAATTTAAAGCTATGTCCCCTAGTAACACCTGACTCCATTAGCGGTAAAAGGTTCTTAGTATCTACCCTATCTAAACCCCTAATCATCTTATACACTTCTATCAGATCTCCCCTAAACCTTCTCTTCTCCAATGAGAACAGCCCCAAGTGCCTCAGCCTTTCCTCATACGATCTTCCTACCATTCCAGGCAACATCCTGGTAAACCTCCTCTGCACTCGTTCTAAAGCTTCCACATCCTTCCTATAGTATGGCGACCAAAACTGCACACAATACTCCAGATGAGGCCTCACCAGAGTCTTATACAACTGCAACATGACCTCAGGACTCCGGAACTCAATTCCTCTGCCAATAAAGCCCAGTACACCATATGCCTTCCTCACAGCACTATTTACCTGGGTGGCAACTTTCAGAGATCTGTGTACATAGACACCAAGATCCCTCTGCTCATCCACACTACCAAGTAGCCTACCATTAGCCCAGTAATCCATCATCTTGTTATTCCTACCAAAGTGAACGACTTCGCACTTAGCTACATTGAATTCCATTTGCCACATTTCCGCCCAGCTCTGCAACTTATCTATATCCCGCTGTAACCTACCACTTCCTTCCTCACTATCCACAACTCCACCGACTTTCGTGTCATCCGCAAACTTGCTTACCCAGCTTTCAAGTCCTTCCTCTAGATCATTTATAAAGATAACAAAAAGCAATGGTCCCAAAACAGATCCTTGTGGTACACCGCTAGTAACTGCGCTCCAAGATGAACATAATCCATCAACTACTACCCTCTGTCTCCTTCCAGCCAGCCAATTCCTAATCCAAACCTCTGATGTATCCTCAATGCCATACCTCTGAAGTTTTAGCATTAGCCTACCATGGGGAACCTTATCGAACGCCTTACTAAAATCCATATACACAACATCTACTGCTTTACCCTCATCCACTTCCTTAGTCACCTTCTCAAAGAACTCAATAAGGTTTGTGAGGCACGACCTGCCCTTCACAAAACCATGCTGGCTATCCCTGATCACGTTATTCCTACCCAGATGTTCATAAATCTTATCCCTTACCATTCTCTCTAAGACTTTGCCCACCACTGAAGTCAGACTCACTGGCCTATAGTTACTAGGGCTATCCCTACTCCCTTTCTTGAACAATGGGACCACATTCGCTATCCTCCAGTCCTCTGGTACTATTCCCGTTGACAATGACGACATAAAAATCCAGGCCAATGGCTCTGCTATCTCCTCCCTAGCTTCCCATAGGATCCTGGGGTAAATGCCATCAGGCCCAGGAGACTTATCTATATTCATCCTTTCCAATATTCCCAAAACCTCTTCCCTGCATATTTCCAGGGCATCCATTCTAATTATTTGTGATTCCATATTCACATCAGCAACAGTGTCCTGTTCCTGAGTGAATACTGATGAAAAGTACTGATTTAATGTCTCTCCAATCTCCTCCGCCTCCACACACAACTTCCCACTACTATCCTTGACTGGACCGATACCTACCCTAGTCATCCTTTTATTCTTGACATACCTATAGAAAGCCTTTGGGTTTTCCCTAATCCTACCAGCTAAAGACTTTTCATGTCCCCTTCTCGCTTTTCTTAGCTCCCTCTTTAGCTCCTTCCTGGCTACCTTATAACTCTCAATCGCCCCTACTGAACCTTCACGCCTCATCTTTACATATGCCGCCTTCTTCCCTTTCACAAGGGACTCCAATTCCTTACTAAACCACGGCTGCCTCACAAGGCCCTTTACACCATGCCTGACTGGTACATACCTATCGAGGACACGCAGTAGCTGCTCCTTGAACAATCCCCACATCTCATTAGTGTTCTTCTCTTGAAGCCTGTTTTTCCAATCCACACAACCTAAGTCATGCCTCACTGCATCATAATTTCCCTGCCCCCAGCTATAGCTCTTGCCCTGCGGCGCACACTTATCCCTCTCCATCACTAAAGTAAAAGTCACCGAGTTGTGGTCACTGTCCCCGAAGTGCTCACCTACCTCCAAGTCTAACACCTGGCCTGGTTCATTACCTAGAACCAAATCCAATATAGCCTCCCCTCTTGTTGGCCTGTCGACATATTGTGTCAGGAAACCCTCCTGCACACATTGTACAAACACCGACCCATCTAATGAACTCGAGCTATAGCTCTCCCAGTCAATATCTGGGAAGTTAAAGTCCCCCATAACAACCACCCTGCTACCTTCACTCTTTTCCTGAATCATCCTCGCAATATTATCCTCTACTTCTCTAGGACTATTAGGAGGCCTGTAGAAAACACCTAACAGGGTGACCTCACCTTTGCTATTTCTAACCTCAGCCCAAACTACCTCAGATGGCAAGTCCTCTTCCATCGTCCATTCCACAGCTGTGATACTGTCTTTGACAAGTAATGCCACGCCTCCCCCTTTTTTACCCCCATGTCTGATCCTACTAAAACATTTGAACCCTGGAACGTGCAACAGCCATTCTTGTCCCTGTTCTACCCACGTCTCTGTAATGGCCACAACATCGAAGTCCCAGGTACCAACCCACGCTGCAAGTTCACCTACCATATTCCTTATACTTCTGGCATTGAAGTATACACACTTCAATCCTCCTTTCTGGTTACAGGCACCCTCCTCAGAGATCGCTGCATTATTCCTAACCTCCCTGCACTCAAGGTCCTGTACCCTAAAGCTACAGTCCTGGTTCCCATGCCCCTGCGGAGTTAGTTTAAACCCTCCCAAAGAGCACTAGCAAACCTCCCCCCAAGGACACTGGTGCCCCTCAGGTTCAGGTGTAGACCATCCTTTTTATAGAGGTCCCACCTTCCCCAGAAAGGACCCCAGTTGTCCAGAAACCGGAATCCCTCCCTCCTGCACCATCCCTGTAGCCACGCATTTAACTGCTCTCTCTCCCTATTCCTCGACTCTCTATCACGTGGCACGGGTAACAAACCAGAGACTACAACTCTGTTTGTTCTAACTCTGAGCTTCCAACCTAGCTCCCTGTAAGCCTGTCTGACATCCTCACCCTTCTTCCTACCTATATCGTTGGTGCCAACGTGGACCACGACCTGGGGCTGCTCCCCCTCCCACTTAAGGACCCGGAAAACACGATCAGCGACATCACGTACCCTTGCACCTGGGAGGCAACATACCAAACGTGAGTCCCTGTCGCCCCCACAAAACCGTCTGTCTGTACCCCTCACTATCGAGTCCCCAAGAACTATTGCTCTACCTTTCTCCACCCTACCCTTCTGAGCAACGGGGCCAGGCTCCGTGCCAGAGGCCTGAACCTCGTTGCTTGCCCCTGGTAAGTCATCCCCCCCACAAGTATCCAAAACGGTATACTTGTTCTTGAGGGGAATGACCGCAGGGGGTCCCTGCACTGGCTTCCTCCTCCCACTCCCCCTCACTGTCACCGATCTATCTTGAACTTTCGGAGTAACTACTTGCCTAAAGCTCCGATCTATGACCTCCTCTGCCTCCCGAATGATCCGCAGTTCATCCAACTCCAGCTCCAGTTCCCTAACACGGGTTTGGAGGAGCTGGAGATGGGTGCACTTCTTGCAAGTGTACTCAGCAGGGACGCTAATGGCTTCCCTCACCTCATACATGTTGCAAGAGGAACATTGCCCTCTCTGCACGGCCATCCCTCTAAAAGTAAGCTTTCCTTAAAAAAAAACAACAAAAACCAACTAAATCTAAAGAAACAAACAAACAAGGAAAATGCAGCACTTACCCGCTATTTACAATTGGTCTTATTATTAGGTTAGAGGAGGTGGAAGGGTGGGAGGCACTACTCGTGGAGAGCCTCGGGTGACTCGCCTACGCCTTTAAATAAGGGGAGAAAAAAAAACCTTACCCAGGTAACCTAGCGCGCCTTCCGGGTCTGCTACCGCTTTTTTTAAAAAGGAAAACTTTAAATTTACAACTATTAAATAAGCGACCAAACTTACCCACCTGTCGTCGCGAAGTCTTCCGAGAGACTGAGGCCTAAAACTCGGAGCCCGCCTTTAAATAAGGGGAGAAAAAAAAACCTTACCCAGGTAACCTAGCGCGCCTTCCGGGTCTGCTACCGCTTTTTTTAAAAAGGAAAACTTTAAATTTACAACTATTAAATAAGCGACCAAACTTACCCACCAGTCGTCGCGAAGTCTTCCGAGAGACTGAGGCCTAAAACTCGGAGCCCGCCTTTAAATAAGGGGAGAAAAAAAAACCTTACCCAGGTAACCTAGCGCGCCTTCCGGGTCTGCTACCGCTTTTTTTAAAAAGGAAAACTTTAAATTTACAACTATTAAATAAGCGACCAAACTTACCCACCAGTCGTCGCGAAGTCTTCCGAGAGACTGAGGCCTAAAACTCGGAGCCCGCCTTTAAATAAGGGGAGAAAAAAAATCCTTACCCAGGTAACCTAGCGCGCCTTCCGGGTCTGCTACCGCTTTTTTTTAAAAAGGAAAACTTTAAATTTACAACTATTAAATAAGCGACCAAACTTACCCACCAGTCGTCGCGAAGTCTTCCGAGAGACTGAGGCCTAAAACTCGGAGCCCGCCTTTAAATAAGGGGAGAAAAAAAAACCTTACCCAGGTAACCTAGCGCGCCTTCCGGGTCTGCTACCGCTTTTTTTAAAAAGGAAAACTTTAAATTTACAACTATTAAATAAGCGACCAAACTTACCCACCAGTCGTCGCGAAGTCTTCCGAGAGACTGAGGCCTAAAACTCGGAGCCCGCCTTTAAATAAGGGGAGAAAAAAAAACCTTACCCAGGTAACCTAGCGCGCCTTCCGGGTCTGCTACCGCTTTTTTTAAAAAGGAAAACTTTAAATTTACAACTATTAAATAAGCGACCAAACTTACCCACCAGTCGTCGCGAAGTCTTCCGAGAGACTTTCTCCATGACTATTGTAAAACTAAAGGAATTGTGATCATTATTCCCAAAGTAATCCCCCAATGTAACTTCCACCACCTGGGTGGGTCAGTTCCCAACAACTGGTCTGGCATGGCTGCTTCCCGATTTGAACTATTTCTACATTGCTTTAGAAAATGCTCCTGGATGGTCCATACAAATTCTGCTCCATCTAGACCTCTAACACTAAGTGAATCCCAGTCAATATTGGGAAAATTAAAATCTCCTATCACCACCATCCTGTTGTTCCCACATCTTTCTGTGATCTATCTACATACATGTACCTCGATCGGTGTTGGGAGGCCTTTAGTACAAACCCAGCATTGGTACCGCACCCTTTATATATCTGAGCACTGCCCATATTGCCTCACTGCTCGAATCTTCCATGGTGCACTCCTTCAGCACAGCTGTGATAACTTCTTTGACCAGTGATGTTTGTCATCCACCCCTTTTACCTTCCTCTCTACCCTGCGTGAAGCATTAATGTCCTGGGATACTTAATTGCCAATCATGCCATTCCCTCAACCAAGTCTCAGCAACATCAATAACATTATATTCCCAGGTACTATTGCAAGCCCTAAGTTCATCTGCCTTACCTATTATACTTATTGCATTAAAACTACAAGTCCCTCTGTGTTAATCCTCCACTTCCTGCCTCCTCTTCCCGCCAGTCATGTTGATTTCATTATCTAGTTACATAGGCTTTAGTTACTGTCTCCCTTCTGTTCAGCAAACAAATTTGTTTCCCGATCCCCTGCCACATTAGTTTAAACCCTTCCCAACAGCGTTAGCAAATGCACTCCATCGGACATTGGCTCCCCAATGTAGTTGTAGATCGTCTACCAGATGTAGACCGTCCAATTTGTAATAGTCCCACCTCCCCCAGAATCGGTCCCAATATCCCAAAAATCTGAACCCCTCCCTCCTGCACCATCTCTTAAGCCACACATTCTTCCTGATTAGTCGATCATTCCTACGCTGACTAGCACTTGACACTGGTAGCAATCCAGAGACTACTACCTCTGAGGTCCTACTTTGTTAAGTTGGTTCCTAACTCCCTAAATTATCTTGTAGGACCTCATGACCGTGGCACATGAATGTGGGTAGAGATCAGTTTGGCACATAAAATATGCTGTGTTAGACTGAAGAATGGATTCTGTAACTCTAAATAAGGATAATCTTGTTCATTATGATCTTGATTTTGAATGTTCTGCGCATTGTAACCTGCACACCTTACTCTGTCCAAGTTTATGATCTGTGTCTCCTTGCTTACTGTCATCTGCCTGTACTGCTCGCAAATAAAGCTTTCACTGGACTTAGACATGTGACAATAAATCTAATAAATTAATTATTTCTCACCCTAACAGTGTCTCTTTTAGAAATATCTGATAGTCGCTAACCCTCACGTTTCAGTGCAATCATCTCTCATTGTCTCCTAGCACGACAGATTAATTACCCATTTCCATTATTGTCTCCTCATGGAGTCATCATCTCATGGATTAGACTGCTAATACTTGCTTGAGTTGTGTCTGTGTTAATGAGATCGTGCCTTACAAAGGAGATCATACCTCTTCGCAGTGCCCCAAATACTCTCTCATCAAGGCCCTACAAATATGGGAAGACGGCTTTACTTATGCACTTGAATCATATTACAATGAATGGCAGCATACTATGTAAGATGCTCAATACTTACGGCCTTGAATGTACTATTTGTAGTGACTCATGATCAAGGACATTCAGGTCCTTTTGAAAAACAACACTTCTCAACCTTGTACTATTTAATCAATACAAAATGAGATGCATACTGTTTATTTCTCACATCCAAATCATTTCTATGCTTTGCAAGTTGTCGTGGTTCAAACACCGAAACTTGTGATATCCCATGAGTAACTGCCTTCAGTCCATAAAAGTGCAAGAAGCTCAGCATTGCTTCCACTGACCAATTCTCAATCCATGTGGTTTATCCAGATCACCCCGTCTGCAACTTATCAATGGACTCTAACTTCCTTTGTTCACTTGTTAGCAACAATATAAAAAAAGTATTCTTCAAATTCAAATACACCACTCCCACTGGTTCTCTCTTGTGGACGTATAACTAACACAAACTCCACAGGTTTCTCAACGATGAGTTCCGGTTTCTAAGTCTAAGTTGACTGTGCCAAGTCAGATCATGATTTCCCAGGTGTCGAGTTATAAAGTGTCTCATAAAAGGTTCTAATATTTTCCTCAGACCTAACATCAAGGTACTTTTTTTTTCAGTTTTACCTCCCACGCCGGTTTTAAATGTTTAGGATTACAATAACTACTTTCCAGTCTGCAGGAACGAGAAATTCCAGAGTCTGAAGCAATTTATAGGGTAATCAATACTTCTTTCTTGTCGTTACAACATTTAAAAGACATTTGGATAAGTACATGAATAGGAAAGGTTTGGGCGGATATGGGCCAACTGCGGGCAGGTGGGACTAAGTTAGTTTGGAATTGGAATAGAAGCATCTGTTTCTGTCCTGTATGACTCTACAACCCATTCACGAGCTGGAATGCCACTTCCCTGAAAACTCGGATGGAGCTCATTTGGTGCAGTAAAATGCCACCCTTCAATTCAATTAGTGTTTGAGTAAGTTCACTTTATTAATTCCAATCACTTTCTTATTTTAACCAGTTAATCTGTCACATATTATTTCTAGAATATTTTTGGTACCTACCATTATGGAGACAGTACGAAGGTATTACCCTCAGCAGCAGGAAGAGATTGATTCCGTCACTGTGTGAGTACATTGGAACATTGCAATTGGGAGATGATGGACGTGACACCTACTCCTGCTCAGAAAGTTCTAGAATCAAGACAGTTCAATGAAACTGTCACTTCCTGGTCACTGACAGCATAGTCCTCTCCCTCGTGTGAGGTTACAGGTCATTCTGAAACTCATTTTAGAATCAAACTGACTTCACACTTTGCACCTGGCATAGGTCCAGGTCGAGGTAAGAAAAAGTTTGTGATCAAATTATGTGCAATGAGAAGAGTTGCCAGAAGAGAATTGTAACTGGAAAGGTGTGGATGATGATTTATTCATAAACAGTATTGAGGCAGAAGTGAATGCTGGGGATATTGTGAAGGTGGGAGTGGACAGGTTTTGTGGTAGACGGAATATTGAGATATAATTCAGTTCAGGATAAAATGGGGTAATCGTGGTTATGAATACTTTTGTTTCTCCTCAGATGCTTGTAAGCGAGGGATATGAAATTCATGGCATAGAAATGGAGATTGTGATTGAAAGCGAAGGCAATAGTTTGGATCTTTGCCAAATATACAAAACAGAGATAACGAGGACATTCACAACTGGTTAGAGAATTAGTAAATGGGCAGAGATCGACTCACCAGGAACACCAACAATAGCGAGGATAGGATAGTAACCTGCCTGAATAATTATCATTACACAGCGTCAATCGAGACGTTGTTAACATCATCCATCATAACAACTTCCAATATAAAAACTGCCTCTGGGCACAACTGCCTTGAACATACACAAGAAATACGGATTTCCCTGGATTTTACTCTCAGAGCTCTTACCAGTTAATTGTTCATCGTTTACACATTGCAATTCTATAATCTGTTTGTAAAGATGCAAACATTTGTTGCACAATTTGTATGCCTTTTCTTTTTGAGATTTTTTGTAGCCCTAGTGCAAAAGTACGTGTTCTGTTTAAAATTGACCCGTTTATTGGGATTCAAGGGCCAGACACAGTATGTATTTTTCACGTGTTAAGAAACAGAAAGGAATAGAAGACAGGGGCTGTGGAGACTGATAAGGAGTAAAGTGACATCCCCATCAGTCCCCAATGTCTTCTTGACAGACAGAATAAAATAAAATGCAGTGAAAGAAACAAAACATATTCAGAAGAATGAATGCCAAGGGACAATGTAAACAAAGCAGAATAATTTGAAATGGATTGACTGTACAGTGATTGGTGTGTGTGTGTATGTCTGTGTGTGTGAGTGTGTCTGTGTGTGTGAGTGTGTCTGTGTCTGCATGTGATTGTGTTTCTGTGTGTGTGCGTGTGTGTCTGTGTGTGTCTGTGTGTGTCTTTGTCTGTGTGCGTGTGTGTGTGTGAGACTGTGTCTGTGTGTGTGTCCGTGTGTGTGCGTGTGTCTGTGTGTGTCTCTGCGTGTGCGTGTGCGTGTTCGTGTGCGTGTGTGTCTGTGTGTACAGATACATAAGGTTGTTCAGATGTGTGCAACATATTCAGAATGAATAAAACAGACATTGTTTACAAAAATGATGCATGTGATGTACAAACTTTAGAAAATATTAATGTTATTTAATCTTCAGCCGAGATGTATGTTGCCCTTCTGTCAACGTACCGTCTGCCTACTGCCCCTTTCTGGCATTCCCTGATCTAATCATTCATTCTTCTCGAATAAATGTTATAAATTCCTGCTTCCAACTTGTTTCAATTAATCCATTTTCGACCACGAAACATATACTGGGTTCTGTCAACAGTTGGCGCATGCCATATTGATGGAGATAAAAGTTCTGGCTTCAAATTCAGGATTTCAACAGATTAATCTGTTGCACATTCACTGTACAAAGGACCACAGCACACAGGAATTGTCAAACCAAATACGGAAACACGTCTAATTCTAATCAGTCATGTAGACTTCCCTATTTTTACATCTCCACGTCTATATTCTGTCTCTCTGTCTCTATCTTTCCATCTAGTTAATAAATCCTCCAATCATTCTTCATGTTCCAAGTCTCAAACCTTCTTCATTCAGTTTACGTCTATTGCTCACTTTTGGATGAGATGGCTTATAATTGAGTAATGTAACTAAAAAGACATGAGGGTGGCGTTGGCTCGAGTTAGTTGGAAGGGGAGCTGAGCACGGCAATATGGTGAAGCAGCAATGACAGGAATTTCTGGAGATAATTCAGTAGCACATCAGAAATTCATGCCAAGTAAGCAGATTGATAGTCAGTGGAAGACAAGGCAGCCATGCGTGATAACGAACTCAGGGACAGATAAAAGCAAAAGGAAATGTACACAATGTGGTGAAGATTATTGGGAATCTAGACGATTACGAGGCCTACAAAATCCAGCACGAATAACTAATAACAGCAAATGGGAGGAGAGGGAGAAATATGATATTATGCTTGTTAATCGTGTAAAAGAACATTGAAAGATTTTTAGATATTTAACAAGGAAGACAGGGAGTAAAGAACAAACAGCGGAATGTTGTAAAATGAAGCTTGAATAGTTATTGGAATTGAATACATTGCAACAATCTACACGGTGGAAGACACCAGCAAAATGTCAGAACTTCAAGACAGTCAGAGGGTAGAGGTGAGTATAGTGACCACCAGTAAGGAGAAGGTTCTGGGGAAGGTGAAGTTGGATCAATCAGCGAGACCAGTTGGAGGACACCCCGTAGTTGTAAAGAGATCCGAAAGTGATTGTGGAGGTACTGCTGGTGATTTTTCAGGAAATTTTGGAGTGAGGGAGGATTGGTAAATGTAAGGAGAGAGGCACACAGAAGACAGGAAATTATAAATGGCCAGGCAATTTGAAATTGCTGTATAGAAGGACTTAATGGATCCTTAGGTTTATGAATAGATGCGTGGAGTATAAGAACAAGCAAGTTTTGAAGTATATTGGACGTGGTGTGATTTAGCCAAAGCACAACAAGCACAAATTTACAATTCTATTGTGAACAGCAGACTTGAAAGTACAGTTAAAATAAAGGTAATTATTTTGAAGCAGACAGGAGCATTAGTTACAAAGAGACTGTTTCCTTGACCCTGTAGTGAGACTGTTGAGATAAGCTTGTCAGTAAACAGACTAAAATAAAATGTATCAAAAGAACAATAAAATCTGTTGCTGCGGATATGGCAATACATATGAAGCTGAAAAAGCACAGTAGGTCAGACAGCATCCTAGGAACAGGAAAGTCAACGTTTCAGGCTGAAAGACTTCATCAGGATTGGGGCGGGGGAAGGGGAGCCGGGAAGTAAAACGAGGGAGGGGGGTAGGATTGAGGAAAGCGGAGATGGGATTACGATAGGTGATGCAAGTAGGGCGATAACGTGATTGGTCAGTGGGAAGGGTGCAGCGGATATGCAAACAGGAAGATGGCCAGCTTAGGTCAGGTCAGGGAAGGGGAACATGGAATAAGGCTGTGAGCAGAAAGAATTTGAAGCCAGTGAAGTAAATATTGAGACCAGTGAACTGTAAACTCTCAAGCTGAAATATCAGGTTGTGTTCCCTAGTTTCTGTTTGGCCTCACTCTGACAGTGGAAGAGGCCAAGGATGGAGCTGTCGCTGGATGAGCGAGTGGGGAGGGGAATGTGAGGGAGTAATTGAATGGCAATTGCAATATAGAGTTGGTTAAAGCGTGCAGAGAGCAGATGCTCCGTGAATATGTCCCTGAATCTCCCTTTGGTCTCCCTGATGGAGAGGAGACCCCATCGGGAGTTGGAGACGTGCTTGGTGGGGCAGCATCAGGCTCTGTATGGAGTACCAGTGTTCTGAACACAACAATCAACCCGACATTCCAGTTACCTTCCATTTTAATTCCCCCTCCAACTTGTCCGGGACATGCCCATCCTTAGCCTGCCCACTGTCAGAGGAACACAACCTGAGAGTTTACCTTTGAAGCTGATAACCAATGGTCTCAATATTGACTGCAGAAGCTTCAAAATCCCTCTACACGCAGCATTATCCCCTGTCCCTTCTTTCTGACCAGATCCACCTGTCCATCTTCTCACTCACGTATCCGCTCCAACCTTCCCACTGACCAATCACAGTAACCTCGTACCTACAAGCATACTCCACCATCACACCAACCCTTCGCCCTTCCATATCCCATCACTCCATTTCTGGTCTCCCCTCCCCCGCCCCAGTCCTGACGAAAGGTCCAATATTAAAATATTGCCTTTTTGCTCCTCTGATGCTGTCTGGTCTGCTGTGTTTATCCAGCTCCAGGTTTATTACCTCTGGCCTCCCGCACTTGTAGTACTTACTCTCTCCAAGTTGTGGAACAATGTAGTTTACATATTTCTTCTTGTATGTTTGGACATTTAAAAAGATCGCTGACACATTTCTCATTTCTTACCAACCCAACACACACCTTCCAGAAGCAGCAGCATTTCACTTGTAATTTTTCAATCCAAACTCCTGTCATAGCTGCTCACAATTCAGTCTCCTTTAAATTGGGGAGACCAAACAGAGACTGCATTGAGAAACACCCCCACTCTGTCTGTAGGAAGAGCCCTGACAGTCTCATTGTTTCCCATTTCAATAACCTACCTTGCTCTCATGCTAACATTTCAGTCCTGAGCAGCTGCAATGTTCCAGTGAAGCACAACCCAGGCACGAGCAACACCTCAACATTTCACTTTGGTACGTTATAGCCTGTAGGAGTTACTATTCAATTCCATAACTTCACACCATGACTCCCTTCTGGCTGTTCTCAAATCTACATGCATTCCTTCTCTTGGTCTCCCAATGAACTTGCCCTATTTGTGATTCGTTTGTCTTGCATTAAATTAAGGAACCCAATTCCCACGTTTACAATCTAATGTATACTCATTTCCATAACTATGTTAAAATGAAGACAGTTGTGGTAACTGGACCCAAAGTGCTCTCCGACTGTCACTTCAGTTACTTGGCCGACCTTGTTTTCTGAGGGGAGGTCTCGTGTTGCATCCGCCTGAGGAGCATAGAGCCCTCGACATCTTGATTTAGGAAACTTTCTGAGACATATTTGACAAATTCCACCCCATAATGTCCTTTTACACTCTGGGTGACCTAATCAATCCCTGGGAAGTTAAAATCTTCATCCAATACTACTTTATTATTTTTATAGGTACCTACAATCTCACTACGCATTTTCTCCTCTCGTACCCGCTGGCTATTTGGGGGTCCAGAACACCATCCCAGCAGACTGATCATCCTCTTTTTGTTTCTAACTTTTAAAAATATGGCCTCATTTGAGTACCGCTTAACAATATCGTCTCTTGTCACTGTTTCTAATGTCCTCCCTAATCAAAGGGACAACTCCCCCTCCTCACTTACTTGTCCTTCTGTCACAGCTTCTGTATCCTGGAACACTGAGCTGCCAGTCCTGCCATTCTCTCAGCCATGTTTCTGTTATGGCTATAATATCCCAGTCCCCAGAGCCAATCCATGGTCTGGACTTGTCTGCCTTACCAGTCAGGCCTCGTGCAGTGAAATTAATGCCTTTAAACCCGAAGTCTTTTCCTCCCTTCACTCTGCCCCGAATATCCTGTATAGGAAACTTGCTCTCGATGGCTGAAGTATTTTCCCCTGACAAGTTGATGGCCCCTCTCTTATTCAGAGTCTCAACTCCCTGCCAAACTAGATAAAATCCTGCCGGGTAACACGAGCAAATCTCCTTCCAGGGATACTGGTGCCCCTCTGCTTCCAGTGCAAACCATCCCCCTGGTACAGGTCACCTCTACCCCAGAAGACATCCCAATGACCTAAGAACTGGAAACCCTGCCCCCTATACCAGCTCGTCAGCCACACATCAATATGGCCGATCTTTCTATTTCTATCCACACTGGTGCATGGACTGGGAGTAATCTGGAGATCATTAACGTCAATAACCTTTTGTAAAAAAAACTTCTTACCTAACTCCCTGTACTTATTTCACAGGGGCCTATCCCTTTGTCTACCTCTGTCATGTGGGCCGATGTGCACAATGACCTCTGGCTGTTCATCCTCCCCCTTCAGAATGCTCAGTAACCGCTCAGAGACCTCCTTGACCCTGGTACCTGGGAGACAGCACACCATCCTCGTGTCTCCTCTGCAGCCACACAGTCTCCCGTCTGTCCCCCTCACAACTGAGTCTCCCATCAGTATTGCGATCATTAGAGAGAATCTGGCAAACAGAGACAGGGAGGAACTCCCTGCAATTGGGTGCATATTAGGAAAGTGGAGTATTTTAAAGTGATGATGCAGGGCCAGTGTGCCCCTTGAAGATAGAATACTAAAGGCAGCAAGTCCAACGAATACTGATCAAGTGATATCGTGAGTTTGATAAAAGAAAGTGCAATATAATAGAGAGTGCAAGGGGATTGAGGAAAATGAGGGACACACAATAGTCACGCAATATATTTGGCAGATACGATTGTGGAAATGCCACAGGTATTTTGTCAGCATCGTGAGCGTAAAAGGATTCGAAGCGAAAGAGGGAGGGCTGTGAGAAACCAAAGGGACAATCTGTGCATGGAGCCAGAGGAAGTAGGTGAGGCCTTCAATGAATACTTCCCATCTGTATTCATACAGGAGAAAGACACTGTAGCCGGGGATTTCAGTTGGGATGGTGAGGTTCCCGAACATGTTAAGATCAATGAGGAGGAAGTATTAAATACGTACACAGGCATAAAGGTGGAGAAATCCCCAGTACCCAATGAAATGTATCACAGACTGCTATGGGAGGGAAGGGAGGAGATTGCTAGGAGATTGCTGGCCACAGGTGAAATGCCAAATGACTGACAGATCGCTAATGTGTTTCCTTTGTTCAAGAAGGGCAGTAGGGATAGGCCAGGTAATTACAGAGCAGATAGTCTGACAGCATGGGAGGGAAATTGGAAACAATTCCGAAAGGCAGGTTGAATAAATAACTGGAAAGGCAGGGATCGATTAGTGATAGTCAGCATGGATTTGGAGGAGGAAGATAATGTCTGATGAACTCAGTTGAAATACGATTGAAGGTATTGATGAGGGCAATGCCGATGATGTAGTTTACATGGAGTTCATTAAGGCCTTTGACAAGGTCCCACGTGGAAGGCTGGTCCAAAAGGGAAGAGCCCATGGCATCAAAGGCAAGTTGTGAAATTAGATCCAAAGTTGTTGGAGGGTTGGTTTTGTGATTGAAAGCCTTTGTCCAGCGGGTGTACCACAGGGATCTATGCAGGAACCATTGCTGTTCCTTATGGCATTAATCACTCCGATGTGAAGCAGAAGGTATCATTAGTAGGTTTGCAGATGACATGAAAGGTGAGGGTGTTGTCCACAGTGAGGAGAATGGTCTCAGGCTACAGTCTGAAGTTGAGGCTGGGACAGAATTTCAAGAGAGTCATTTCAATCGACAAGCCAGGCAAGAGCACAGCAGGCAATGAGGGAAAATGCGTCAATTAAGCTGCATTTACTTTCATGTAAAAGTCCTAACATGTTATACAGATGAACGCACAGCGTGGATGGGAGCATGGGACAGGGATATCACAGGAATTACAGAAACAAAACTGATGGAGGGGCAGGGCAGGCAGTTCAATTTTCCCAGGATAAATGCTACAGGAATGATAGAAGGGGAGGCAAGAGAGGAGGGGGATTGGAGTTTTTGATCAGTGAAAACAACACTGTAGCACTGAGAAAGGATATTCCTGGGGATCGCCCAGTGAAGATGTATTAGTGGAACTGAGAAATTATACTGAATGATCAGCTTGATATGACGGTACTACAGTCAGCTGGAAATTGAGCAGCAAATATGTTGGATATCTCAGATATCTGTGAGAATGCTAGGGCTGTGATGTGTTAGGGGATTTTAACTTTCTAAACCAACTGGTATTGCCGGAGTGTTCACAGCTGGAATAGATGTTCAGGAAAACTGTCTCAGTCAGTATGTAACGGGTCCGACTGGAGGAAGGGATAAAACCTGACCTCCCTTCGGGAAAGAAGGGAGAGAAAGGGGATGAAGTGTTTGTGGGAAAGCACTTTGGTAAAGTCACCACAATTTGAAAATAGCGATGGAAAAGGACAGGCCTAGTCCAAAAGTTAGAGATCAAAACTGGCCTTGTCCCTGTCCCGAAGGTATTAGGCAAGACCGTCCTAAAGTTGATTCGTGGAGGCTATTTGAAAGTAAAGGGACGTCGGGTAAGTGGAATTCTTTCAAAAGAGAGATAAATTAAGATTTCAGGTCCAGCATATTCCTGTTAGTGTGAAGGAATATGCTGGCAGAAGTGGGAAACACTGGATGACATCGGATATTGAGGTTCTGTGAAGACAAAGGGGGGATGGGTACATGTCCTATATAGCCAGCGGGATTAAGTCAATCCCTTGAAGAACATTGTGGGTGTAGTAATACTCTTAAGAGGGAAATCATGAGGGCCTAAAGGGGAACTGACAGAGCTTTGGCAGAGAATGTTCAGGAAAATCCAAAGAGATTCTACAAGTATATTAACAACAGAAGATTAACTCGAGACAGAATGTGACCCCTTAATGATCAATGAAGCCATCCGTGTGTGAAGCCACAGGAAATGGCAAGATCCGGAACAAAAATTTCACGTCAGAACTTACTGTGTTAAAAAAAAACACGAGGGAAGCAGGGAAATAAAGAGTGATGTATTCAAAACAGTCCACATTGGAGAACAGGAGTGCTGAAAGTTTTAAAATTCATTAAAATTAGACAACTCCCTGGGAACAAATCTAGTACATCCCAGGACATTGGGGTAAGTTAGGTAGGAAACTTACAAAGATATTCCTATCACTGACAGACACGTGTGGTGATCTGGGAGCCTGGAGTGTGGCTAATGATGTGCAAATGTTTCAGAAAGGCTGCGAGAGAATGCTCGGGATATAAACACCGATTAGCTTCATGTCAGTGGTGCCAATGTTGTTGGAAGCAATTTCACGGGACAGGGGTTACATGCATTTGGAAAGGCAATGATTGATTAGAGATGGTCAGCACAGCTTTGTGCGTAAAAAATGGGGTGTCTCTCAAACTTGATAGAGTTTGTTGAAGCGTTGACCAAGGAGATGGATGAAGACAAAGCAGTAGACATTGTCTATTCTGACTTCAGCAAGGCCTTCGACAGCGTTTAGCCTGGTGCACTAGTTAGTAAGGTAAGATCACATGGTATCAGGGAGAGCAAGCCTAACAAACACAAATTGGGCTTTGCAGCCGGAGACAGAGGATGGTGGGAGAGGGTTGTTGTGCAGACTGGGGGCCTCTGACCAGCGGTGTGCCATAAGGATTGGTGCAGGATCCACACATGCGTGTTATTGACATAAACGAGAATATTTGAATTATTGTTAGTACGTTTTTTGGATAGTAAAATACATGTTATAGTGGGCAGTGAATACAGTTATCAAAGGTGATCTTAATCGACCGAGCCAATGGTTCAAGAAATGAAAGATGGAGCTGAATTCAGGTGTTGGATTTTATTAAGATAAACCAGGGAGGACGAACACAGTTAATGGCAGGGCTCTGAGCAGTGTTGTGTAACAGAGAGAGACCAAGGGATGCAGTTACATTGTTCCTTGGAAGTGGTTTCACAGGTAGACAAGGTGGGAAAAGCAGCATTAGGCACATACTTGGCCTCATGGTTCAGAACATTGATGACCTGAGTTGGTAGCTCCTGATACGGCTGTACAAGACATTGCTGGGTCTCCAGTTGGAGTCCTGTGTAGAATTCTGATCCTCCTGCTTCAGGAAGCATTTTCCCAATCTGCAAATGGAGCAAAGATTGACGAAGATGTTACTGATACTGGAGGGTTTGACAGAAACAGAGAGGCTGGAGAAGCTGGAAAGCAAAACAGGGCGATGAGATAGCTTAGGCAGATAAGGTTAAGGAGAATCCAAAGAGATTCTACAGCATACAAGTACATAAAAGTAACTCGAGAGACAATAGGGGCCCTCAAAGTTCAGGAAAACCATCCATGCTTGGAACCACAGGAGATGGGCGTGACCTGAAATGAATATTTCGTGTCAGAACGTACTGTGGACAAAAACTATGAAACAAAGGGAAAGAAACAATGATGTCTGAAAAAGGGTCCCCATTACAGAAGACGTGGTGCTGGAGATCTTAGAACACAAAGGTAGAGAACGCCCAAGTCCTGAACAAGTGTATCCCACAACAATGTGGCAAAGCCGCAGCGGGGACAGTGGCAGAGATATTTGTATCATTATCCTTCTTATTTCCCTTGGGCGGAGGTAACTGAGGGGTGACCTTATAAAGGTTGATAAAACTATGAGGGGTATACGTAATGTGAATACTAAAGGTTTCTACTTCAGGGCCGGGGAATCCATAACTAGAGGGCAGAAATATGAGGTTAGAGGGGAAATACTTAAACGTGACCAGAGGAGAACATTTCCACACAGAGAATGGTGCATGTATGGAATGAGCGTTATGGGAAGGGGTAGAGAAAAGTAAAATTGCAACATGGAAAAGACATTTGGGTAGATACATGGAGAAGACAAGGTTTCATGGGATATGGACAAAACACATGCAAATGCGACTCGTTCATGAACAGTGGTCAGCATGGACAAGTTGGATGGAAGGAATCTTTTCCATGCTGTATACCTCTGTCTCTAATTATTGGAGGAGGAGACTATAGAGATAAGGCATGCTGTAGACACTGAAGAAAGTTACAGAGATAGGGGTAATAGTCTGAAATGCAGTACATTTCAAATATGGGGAGGCACTATAGGGAAGGTAGGAGGTTACAGGGACAGGAACTGTTATAGCAGTAACAAATTATTGAAGACACTGGTACACGAGACATGGTATATGTACAATGTTGGAGGGGGAAACCAGAACAGAAAGATACTAGGCAGCATTCCCACCCACGCATGGGAAGCCTGCTTTACCCCCTGTTGTCCTGCTGCTCACTAAGACATCACAGGCATGGATTGTTAACTGTAACACTCCCGATACTGTCACAGAACAATAAAACTTACAGTAGATGTGGCGATTGAACCTGGGGTGTGTCTGTACACTACTCCAACTCCAGCTCTGTTAGCTGATGTTTGTAGCCCTCTCGCTGCTCTCTGTTCTGTGCACTGTGAGTGATCTTACACCAGTGCAGGATTTGTTGAAGTCTCCGGATCTCCCTGCCCTTTGTGTCTCTGGCTGACCAACCATCTTCAATGTGGTGATGGATGGGACACCCAGCAGCTGGGAAATCTATTGAGTCGGAAACTTCCTGAGAACCTACAGGAGACAGAGAAATAGACAGAATGGGAACTTAGACTGATGCAGTGAGGGTTACACATGGAGAATAATACTGTGTCCCATGGAGATCTGGAAAATCCCAGACTCCATCCCTGGCCTGTGCTGCTGCGTCTCTCTGGAGTGCAGAATTCTGCTGGCTCAGGATCTGGGGTAGCTGCAAGAGTGAGAGACATTGATAGAGGCAGCAATTTGACACACACAGTGAGGGATACCACATGGAGAGACGCTGAGTGATATCATCAGAGTGTACGAAGATATCAGGATCAAACAATCATGAAGGAAAAAAGGTTTAGCTTCATGGTACACTGGTATCAGTGTTCAGGGTTAAATAGCCTGTGAGCAGACAAAGTAATGGCCTTGTGATAATGTTGCTAGAGCATGTATCCCAAATCTCAGCCAATTTTCAGGAGAGGCAGTTTGAAACACATCATCTGAAATGGTGGAATTTGAAATAAATTATATTAAAAATAGTAATTGACAATCTATAAATACCATTACTGATGTACAATAAATCCAAACACTTGTCATTCAGAGAAGGGCATCTGCCCATCCTCACGTGGTCTGCACGACGTACCCACGACAAAGTGATTGCCTCCAAATTACCCTCTGAAATGGCCGAGCAAGTTACTCAGCGTAAGGGCAGCTAGTGCTGGGCACGAAAGGCTGGTCATTCAGAGACACCCACATCCTATACCTGATTTTTTAAAAAAAAATCCATTAGGATGGGATCCCACTGGAATTGAGCTGGGACAATTCTCCTGGCCAATCATGTCAGTAGGTTTATGGACAGGGCTTGAAACGGACAGAGGGTTCAGGTGAAAGGAGCTTCCCAAATCCAAATAGAAAAGATGACGCATGTGAACAGCACGGGGATTTGGCAGAAGACAAGCAGAAAGGAACAGGAGGGACAAATGTTAACCTAAAACCATACATAAGTGAATCGAGTTGTGACAGGATATTGTGGGAAGGATCAAATTATGTTTTTTTTGGAATGGACAAAGTCTCTGCAGCAAGGTAGACTGATTTGTGACACAGCGAGTAAAGAGATTTAGACACCAGGGAGACGTGGTTTCAGGACGAATAACAGGTGGAAAATAAATATTCAATGGTTTACAACCTTGCAGAAATTCGGGCAAAATGGTAACACTAACAAGAATGTAGAACAAAGGCATGACAGGGAAAGCATTTGGCATCAGATCATGAAGTAGAGTCAGTCTGAATGTAAATTCTGGCTACTATTAGCCAAGGACACAAGCAGCAGAACAGTTTTAGGACAATTAACAGCATTTCATTGCACATCACTGCATTAAAGAGGAACTCATTGGAATGTTTAATAAAGGCATTGTGATAATTTAGTGAAACTCCAATATTCATATAATCTTCACCATCACACTGACAAGAGTGATATTCGAAGAGGAGATTGTAGATTTTTTTTCACTGTTTCTTTGAATAAGACATTGTGCAACTGTCAAGGGATGTAACTACCTCAGAGCGACCGTTGTGTCATGAACCTTCGTGAGTAAAGTCACCTGGGGAGATCCTCTGGCAAATTGTGTAAAGTGCCGTTTAAACTAATATAAAATTTTAAAGTGAATCACAGAAAGGACAAGCTATATCTAGAAACAAAAATAGCCAATTACATGATTCTGAGAAGAGAACGGACCGAGGTAAACAGGCGAAACATGTATCTGTAAATGAACAGTGGAAAACGTTTGATGGAACAATGTAAAACACTCCACAAAAGTACATTCCATTGAAACAGACAAAACCTCAGCAAGGAATTCCCACCCGTTCCTCACTCAAGTCAAAATAGTTCATATCAGATTATGAGGCTTAGACGATTACCGCAAAGTACTTAAAATCCTGAAATGAGAGAGAGAGTTTAAGCAGTAAGTGTTAAAGGGATTGCAAAAGGTCTGCTAGCAGTGGGAGGACAGTGGGAAGAGGAATCTTTGTCAGGGTTTAGTGACACGATAGTAACAGGGAGAGGTGAAGGTGCTGGAGATGGTGAGAGTGTTACAGAGAGTGGTCAGGGCCTGAACGGTGTTACAAAGCCAGTACGGATTGCTGCAGCTGGAGAGGTTTGCAGAGGTAGGGAGCGATATGTGCATTTTTATTTACTCATTCATGGGATGAGGGTGACAATGATTGGACCAGCATTCTTTGCCCCACTACAAATTACCCAGAGGGCAGATCAGAGTCAGCCATATTGCTGTGGATCAGGATTCACAAGTAGGCCAGAACAGGTTGGAATGTCAGATGTCCTTCCCTAAAGGAGCTAAGTGAACATGATGAGCTTTTCCTACTGATCAACAATGCTTTTGTGGAGGCCGCACCAATGAGTGGAAAACCACAACATGACATCCCAACTCCTACTCTCAATGCTTTGCCCTATGAAGGTAACCATTACAAACAGCTGCTTCACCAGCCTGTCTACCAGTGTCGCCACTCGCAAGGAATTGTGTACCTGCATCACTGGGTCACTGACTGACAACACTACCCAGGGCCCGAACATTAACTGCACAAGTCCCACCTTGGTCTGTTTCACCAAAATGGAACACTTCACATTTATCTAATTAAACCTCATCTGCTATTCTTCAGCCCACTATCCCAGCAGGACTGTCCATCCTGTTGTTTCATAGATAACCTTCTTCACTATCCAATTTACCACCAATTTTATGTCACCCAAAAACTTACTTACCAGGAAACCAATATTTCCATCCAAACCATTTATCCAAATGACGAACAACAGGGGACCCACTACACCGCTGGTCACATGCCTCCAGTCAGAAAAAACAACGTCTCCCATCACCCTCGGTCTCCGACCATAAAGCCAATTTTATATCCAGTTCCCTCGCTTCTCCTGAATGACATATCCTTTTATAGTTATCTAGGCTTATTACTCAGTTTACCACACAGAACGTAGAACACAGAACAGTACAGTGCAAGACCTTTCGGCCATGATGCCATGCCAACCTTTTATCCATCTGTGAGATCTAATTAACCGACATACCCTTCATTTTACTGCCATCCATGTGCCTATCCAAGAGTCCATTAAATATCCCTCATGTATCTGTCTCTCCTATCACCGCTGGCAGTGCATTCCAATGACGCAACACTCTTTGTATAAAGAACCTATCTCTGAAATTTCGTCTTATCCATCCAACAATTAGCTTAAAATTATTTATGCCCACTGACAATAGCCATTTATGCCACGGTATAAAGACGTCTATCACTTTTCACTCTATCTATGTCTCACATCATCTTGTTCACATCTACCAAGTCGCCCATCACCCTTTTTCACTTCAATGACAAAAGGCATACCTCCCTGGACCTTTCTTCATAACATGGTCTCCAGCACAGGCAGCTTTCTGATAAATCTCCAATTTATCCTCCCTAAGGCTGCCACCCTGTAATGAGAGGATCAGAACTGAATACAATATTCCAAGTGGGGTTTAACCATGACTGTATAGATCTGTAGCATAACCTCCCGGCTTGAAAACACAATCCCCCAGCAATTGAAATGCAACACAACATATTCTTTCTTAACAAACCTATCAGCTTGGGTGGCAACTTTGAGGGATCGATGGACATGAAACCCAAAATCTCTCTGTTCCACAACACTACCAAGTATACTGCCTTTAACCCTGTATTCTGCATTCAAGTACGAACTTCCAAAATGAATCATTTCACACTTTTCAATAATAAACTCCATCTTCCACTTCTCAGCCCAGCTCCGCATCCTGACAATATCCTGCTGCAACCAACAACAGACCTCCGCACTATCCACCACTCCAGCAACCTCCACGTCATTGGCAAAATTACAAACCCATTTTTCCACAACCACATCCAAGTAGTGTGTAAAAGAAATCACAAAGTGCTGAGTTCCTGCAAACGATCCCGGCAGAACACCACTGGTCACCAAGCTCCATGCTGAATGCTTCCCATCTGTCATCACCCTTTGTCTTCAATGAACCAGCAATTACATATCCAGACAGACAGGTTTCCTGTATCCCATGCCCCTGTTTTATTCTGAATGAGCCATAAAGATGTTTTGTCACATTCTCGAAGGATTCAATAAGATTTGTGAGGCATGAGCTGTCCCTTACAAAACCCTGCTGACTATCTCTAATCAAACTATAGTTTTCTTCGGAGGTATAAATCAGCTCTCTTAGAGTCCTCTCCAATAATTTGCATACCACAGTCATAAGGAAGTGAGGTCCGTAATTCCCAGGATTATCCCTATTCCCTTTCGTGAAAAAGGGAGTGACCAATCATCTTGTACGACTCTGATGGACTATAAGGGTGCAAAGGTCATTACCAAAGACGCAGAAATCCTTTCCCTCGTTTCCTGTCGTAACTGTGGCCATACCTAGTCTGGTCCAACAGACGTATCTATCTTTATGTTTTACACAATTCTCAGCACATCCTCCTTCTTAACCTCAACTTGTTCATTATATCAGTTCTTTGCACGCTGTCCTCACAAATTTTAGATTAGATTAGACTTACAGTGTGGAAACAGGCCCTTCGGCCCAACAAGTCCACACCGACCCGCCGAAGCGCAACCCACCCATACCCCTAACCTAACACTACGGGCAATTTAGCTTGGCCAATTCACCTGACCCGCACATCTTTGGACTGTGGGAGGAAACCGGAGCACCCGGAGGAAACCCACGCAGACACAGGGAGAACGTGAAAACTCCACACATTCAGTCGCCTGAGTCGGGAATTGAACCCGGGTCTACAGGCACTGTGAGGCAGCAGTGCTAACCACTGTGCCACCGTGCCGCCCACTGTGCCACCGTGCCGCCCAGAAAGACGCAGAAATCCTTTCCCTCGTTTCCTGTCGTAACTGTGGCCATATCTAGTCTGGTCCAACAGACGTCCAAATGACAAGGTCCCTCTCAGTAGTGAATACTGAAGCATAGTATTCATTAAGGGCTTCTCCTACCTCCTGTGACTCCAGGCACATGTTCCTTCCACTATCCCTGACCGGCCCTACCCTCACGCTGACCCTCCTCTTGTTCCTCAAACAAGTGGAGATTGCCTTATAGTTTTCCATAATCCTTCCCAACATAGTTTTTTTCCATGTCCCATTCTAACTGTCCTAACTCCATTCTTCAGTTCCTTCCTGGCTACATTCAGTGAGTCCCCAGAGTGTGGAAATAGGCCGTTTGGCCCAACAACTCCATACGGACCCTCTGAAGAACATCCCGCCCAAAACCATTCACCTATTCTACACATCTTTGCACGGTGGGTGGAAACTGGAGCACCAGGAGGAACCTCATGCAACCATGGGGAGAACGTGTAAACTCCACACAGACTGTCGCTCAGGACTGGAATCGAAATTGGTTCCCTGGTGCTGTAAGGCAGCCGCACTAACCACTGAGGCATCATGCCACCCCCATATAACCATAGAGAGGTCTAACGATCCTTGCATCCTCAACCTTAAGTAAGCGTCGTTCTTCCTGTTGACTAGATGTTCCACATCCATTGGAACCTTGTTAAATGCTTTGCTGAATCCATGTGGACAACATTGAGAGCTCTGCTTTCATCTATCTCTTCGCCACCTGATCGAAGAGGTTTGTGAAACACGGTTTCCCACTCACAAAGCCATGCTGACCATCTCTCATTAACCCTTGCCTTTCCGAATATATGTAGCTCCTTTCTCTCAGAATCTCCTCCAATAACTTCCCCATCTCTGGGCTCAAAGGGGCTGTAAGTTCCTGGCTTTTCCCAGCAATCCTTAAGTGCTGGAACATCATTAGCCAACCTCCAGCCTTTCAATACCTCACTGCGTCTGTTGATAATATAAATATCTCTGTTAGGGACACTGCAATCTCTTCCCTCGCTTCCCACAATATTCTCAGATCGATCTAATGAGCTCCTGAGGATTGATCTACCTTTACTTGTTTTAATATTCCAGCACTTTCTCTTCTCTGTTGAGGATTCTTTTCAAGACATGTCAATTTATTTCCCAAAGTTCCCGAGCTTCCATGTCTTTCTGCAGAGTAAAAACCGACAAGATTTTTTTTTATTTGTTTAAGATCTCACCCATCTCATCTGGTCCCACGCATAGTCGATCGTATTGATCTTTAAGGGGCCCTATTCTCTACCAAGTTATTTTTTAACCCTTATTGAAACTTGCACAAAGGCTTCTGAAAATTCAAATAAACCATATCCTCCGTACAAACCCCCCACCCCCCAACACCCTTAGCGATTCTGCCATTTATATTCACACCAACAAATGAAATCCAACAGGCTCAAAAACAAATTCTCTTTTATAAAATGTGTTTCAAAGGGTCCAGTTATTTTTTATTGATATGTCGTTTCTCACTTATTTCAACATGCTCCTGACTTACTGACAGGCTAACAGTATTTATTTTTAGACTGGACACAAAGGTTTGTGAGAGTTCTTGTTTATCAATCAGAAAAATAGTAGCTTACACGGTCATCAAGTAATGGAGAAGGCAAATCAAATGCTGCCATTTATTACAAAGGAACTGGAGTCTAAATATAGGGAAGTCTTACTAAAACGATGCAAGGTGCAAGTCACCTATACATAGCATATTATGAACAGCGTGTGTGCCCGAGGGAAACATATTCTTGTATCAGAGGCAGGCCAGAGAAGGTTCACTCGGCTGATGTTGCGAATGGAGGGATTTTATAATAAGAAAAGGTAGAGTAGATTGAGAATGAACCCATTGAAGTTGAGAAAAATGAGAGAGAAACTGAATGAAACTTGCAAGATTCGGAAGTGCTTTGATTGGTTAAATGCTGGGAAGTTAGAAAATAGAACAGTGCAGCATAGCAAAAGGCCCTTTAGCCCACCATGATGCTATTCTCAACTCATCCCATCTGAATGTACATGGTCCATATCTCTCTATTCCCTGCCTGTTCATGTTTCTGTCTAAATGCTCCTTCAAAACTTTACTCACATTTCTGTTTCAAGACCTCGCTTGGCAACTTCCATTCTCTGTAAAAAAAACTTGCCTCACACACGTCATTTAATCTTTCTCTTTCTCACCTGAAATCTCTGCGCTCTAGCATTTGAAACTTACAAATTGGAAAAGCGATTCTGACTATCCACATTATCTATCCCTGTCCTAGCGTTCTATTCCTGCACCTGGTCGCCTGTCAGCGTCTGATACTCTCACAAAGTAATCCATCTTTGTTTAATTTCCTCTTACACCTAACACATCTTTAAAAACATAACACAGGTAACGTGCTGATAAACCCCTTTTTCACCCTTTCGAAATCCTCCCCATCCTCCCTATTGTGTGGAGATGAGAACTGCACACAGTACTCCAAATGTGGCCAAACAGAAGTTTTATACGATTACAACATCAGATCCATACCACTTTACCCAACGTTGTGACCCATGAAGGCCAGTGTTCCATTTGCTTTCTTTCCCATCTGAAATACTTCTGTTGCCATTTTCAGGATGTTACTGGCTAGCACCAAGATCCTTCTGTATATCAATGTCCCTCAGTATCCTAACTTTCTTCTTGACATAATCTCACACTTGTCCAGATTAAACTCAATTTGCCATTTCTCTGCACATCTTTCCAACTGATCTTTAACCTCCTGCAAGCTTGGATCTCCTTGCTCATTAACCCCAACTCAACCAATTTTCATGTCATCTGCAATAATTATATTTGTCATTACCTTTCATTTCAATTGTGTGAGAATCTTTTACCAGTGGGCAGAAAATCCCATCAAGGGCTCACCCATTTAAGATGGAGATAAGGAGGAATGTATTCAATCAGAGGGTCGGGACTCTGTGGAAATTCCTGACTGCAGGAGGCTGTCGAGGCTTGGTCAATAAGATTAGTTACAGCACAGATGGTCAGATTTTAATGAATCGGGGAAACAAGCGTTTTGTGGAAAAGGCAGGAAAGCAGAGTTGAAGATCATCAGGTCAGCCATGATCTGATTGAAGGGCAGAACAGCCTCAATGGGCCAAATGGCCTAATTCCGCTCCTACATCTCAACTCAGTATCTCTGCTCACAAAACTCCTTTATAATGAGATTATTAGATGTTTATTATTTCACAGCATTTGATCGACAATAGACAATTTTGTTGATGGCTCCTTGATATGATGTTATGGAAAACCATCTCGTATAAAATCCAGGATTCCATCTATTACAGTCCTGGTACTCATTAGGTATCCAGTCGGGATAGAGACTACTGTCACACACAGTTACTGTCCTGCCCTTGCTTCAAGTATATTCAGTGTCCTGAGTTGAATCATATTGACATTACCATCTGTGTCTGGATCCTACAAAATAATTCCTGCTAATGGTTGCTGCTGCTTGCTTATTCTCAGCTCCACCCAAATAGACTGCAAATTTTGATCTTTAGATCCACATGACTGTCTTATTAATGCATTAACCTCATCCTTTCTTCACAATTTGGTGGCTTTTTGCCTGTCCTGCCTTGATCCCAACAATCCTTCAATATTCCCTTCCCAGCGATGGTCATTCCGCAGCTTCATCTCCAGAATGACAGTTCCATCAGATCTGTTCACTGTCCATCCATCTGCCTTATGGCGATTGCAGGGAGTCATTCCTCAGCAGTGGGGTATTGAATGGTTGGGTAGAGTTTACAGAAATAGGGAGGCTTACAGGGCTCGAGAATGTTAGAGTTAAACAGAGTTACGTCTGGTCAAGAATGTCAGTGGGTGAAACGGGTTTGGGGATTGGATGCATTTTCAGAGATAGAGGGAGCTGGATTTGATTCTGGAGATAGGGATGGGGATGCATGTAGGGAGAGCAGGCAGTTTGAGAGGCAGAGATAGTGGGTGTTTCAGGGAGAAGTGTATTGTATATACTAACAGAGATATGGAACGTGGTAGTGATGGAAGACATTTACTGTTCTAAGAATGCTTCCAGGTTCTGAAGGCTACATAGATATGAAGACAATGGAGAATGCCAGGTTACTGGGTTGGAGCGAGTTACACAAATGGGGAGGGTTGCACAAATTGAAAGTGGTTCCTGTGGTCAGGAGAGCTGTGAGGGAGGGAGAGGGGGAGGTTTAATTAGATTAAGATCGAAGAATTGGAGAAGGATAAGGAGGTTACAGGTGGATGTAGGGATTGGATTAGCTGACATTGAAAGTGAGTCTTATGGGCACTGGAGAGTCACAAAGAGTGGGGTTGGTGCTACGATCAGGAAATCTGCAGGGACTTTAACGGATTATCCAACAAGCGAAGATTCAAAGGGCTCCATAGATTGGGGTGTTGTGAGGACTGGAAGAGGTTAAACAGAAATGAAGGGCTTTAAGGGTTGAAGACATTTATGCAAATAGTGGCGTGGCTGAAGCACTGAGCAGAGACATGAAAACTTTGAGGACAGTACTAAGATACACAGGCTTTAGAATGGGAAGCTTAATGGGACTGAAGGAGCGAAGAAAGGTACAGACAGGAGTGGTGGCTGCAGATGATAACGGATTATAGAGAGACTTGCAGATAAGAGAGAGTGTGGGCTTCAAATTCTGACAGCCATTGTACGAACTGGAGTCGCCTTGGAAAACAACGAGTTTGCAGCTATCGAAGGTGCTGAAGGGACTGGAAGTAGTAAAAGATGTAGGAGGGTTGGTGGTAAGATGGAGGGAGCACTGCAGAGACTGCACGAGATCATGCAGACAGGGGGATTTCTAAGAGCAGGGGAAAGTAACACACATAGAGAATGTGCTGTCCCTGTCGAGGGTTCAGCAACCAGGAGGTTGCACCCGAACCATATCCGTTCGGGTGCAACAGATTTATCTATTCTTATTTTGTTCAAAATTCTCATCACATCCTCCTTCTTAACATCAACCTGTAAACATGTATCAGTCCCTTTCATGCTGTCCTTTCAGTATTAAATACTCAGGCATAGTATAAGTTTAGGACCTCCCCTACCTCCTGTGACTCCAGACACAAGCTCCCTTCACTATCCCTAATTGGCCCTACCCTCACTCCGGCATGCTCTTGTTCCACATGTAAGGGGAGACTGCCTTACAGTTCTCCTTATTACTTCCCAACAATGCTTTTTCAAGTCCCCATTAAGGTGCCCTAAGTTCATTCTGCAGTTCCTTCCTGGTACCTTCAGAGAATCCCTCCAGTGTAGAAACAGGTCGTTTGGCCCAACACTTCCATACCAACCCTCCAAAGATTGTCCAAACCAGACCCATTCACCTACCATATTACTCTGCATTTTCCCTGACTAAAATGCCGAACCTACATATCCTTGAACACTCTGGGTAATTTAGCACGGCTGAGTCACCTGACGTGCACATCTTTGGGCTGTCGGTGGAAAGCAGAACACCGGGAGGAAACACACGCAGACGATGGGAGAAAATGCAAACTCCACAGTCGCCGGGGACTGGAATTATAATCAGGTCTCTGGTGCTGTGAAGCAGCAGTGTTAACCATGGAGACGCCATGCTGCCCCATGTAACCCTCGAGAGGTCTATTTGATTCTTGGTTCCTCAACTTTAAGTCAGCTTCCTTCTTCCTCTTGACGAGACGTTCTACATCCCTTGGAATCTTGTCAAATGCTTTGTTGAAATCCATGGTGGACAACATCCGGTTTGTAAAACACTGTTATCCACTCACAAAGCCATGCTGGCTATCCCTAACCAGCCCTTGCCCTTCCGAATATACTTAGCTCCTTTCTCTCAGAATCTCCCCCAACAACGTACCCATAACTGGGCTGTAATTTCCTTGCTTTTCCCTGCAGCCTTAAGTGATGGAACAGCATTAGCCACCCTCTAGTCTTCCGACACCTCACTGTGTCTGTTGATAATGTAAATATCTCTGTAAGGGACACTGTAATCTCTTCCTTAGCTTCCCAAAATGTTCTAGGATCGACCTACTGAGCTATTGTGGATTGATAGACCTTTATTTGTTTTAAGATTCCAGCCCTTTCTCTTCTCTGTTGAGCATTCTTTCCAAGACATCACTATTTATTTCCCCAAGTTCCCGAGCTTCCGTGTCTTTCTCCACAGCAAATTCTGACAACACTATTTTGTCTAATATCTCACCCATCTTCTCTGGTTCCACACATAGGTGACTTCATTGATCTTTAACGGGCCCTATTCCCTACCAGGTTGCTCATTAGCCCTCCTTGAAACTTGTGCAAAGGTTTCTGAAAATTGAAATAATCCATACCCTCTGAACCAAAACACATTTCCGACATCCTTATCTACTCTGCCATTTATACTCACACCAACAAATAAAATCCAACAGGCTCAATAACAAATTCTCTTTTATCAAATGTGTTTCTCAGGGTCCAGTTATTGTTTATTGACATATCCTTTCAAACACATTCCAGCTCCCAAGTTACTGTCAGGCTAACACTATTTGGTTTCAGACTGACAGCAGAAAGGATTATGGGAGTTCTTATTTATCAATCTGAAAAAGGGAGCTCACAGGGTCAGCAGGTAAGAGAGAAGGCAAATCAAATGCTGCCATTTACTACAAAGGGAATGGCGTCTAAAAACAGGGAGATCGAGGGTAAGGTAAAATCAGACCATACCTAGAATATTATGAGCAGTCTGAGTGCCCGAAGGAAGTACATTGTCACATTGGAGGCAGGCCAGAGGAAGGTCACTCGGCTGATCCAGAGAATGGAGGGATTTCTAATGAGAAGAGGTGGAGAAGATTAAGGTTGAACCCATTGACGTTCAGAAAACACGAGAGAAAATTGAATTAAACATTCATGATTCTGGGGGGGGGGGGGGGGGGGCTTTGACAGGTTAGAAGCTGAGAAGTTAGAAAACAGAATAGTACAGCACAGTAATAGGCCCTTCGGCCCACGATGACTGCGCTGTCCATGATGCACTTCTAAATTTGTCCCATCTGCCTGCACATGGCCCATATCCCTCTATTCTCTGCCTGTTCATGTTTCTGTCGAAATGCCACTTCAATGTTTTGCTCACATTTCTTCTGCAAGGACAGACCACTATAAATACCGGAAGAAACATCAAAGAAGCGCTTCACAGGAAGCTCCACAGCACTGATGATGTCTCCTAGCCAGGCGACGAAACGTTTGCAACAAAACCTTCCAGCTCGGCGAACAGAACCACAACAACGAGCACCCGAGCTACAAATCTTCACACAAACTTTGAATACAATTACAATATCAGATGCAAACTATTTTACCCAACGTTGTGACCGATGAAGGCCAGTGTTCCATTTGCATTTTTTCCCATCTGAAACACTTCTGCTGCCATTTTCATGGAGTTACTGGCTAGCACCAAGATCCTTCTGCAAATCAAAGTCCCTCAGGATGCTAATTTTCTTCTTGAATTTGACATCATCTCACACTTGCCCAGATTAAACTCTATTTGTCATTTCTCTGCACATCAATCCGACTGATCTGTAACATCCTGCAACCTTAGTTATCCTTGCTCATTAACCCCAACTCCATCAATTTTCATGTCATCTCTAATATTTATGTCTGTCACTTCCTTTTGTTTCAATGGTGTGAAAACCTGTCACCAGAGTGCATAAAATCCCAGCAAGGGCTCACCCATTTAAGATGGAGATGAGGAGGAATGTCTTTATTCAGAGGGTAGTGACTCTGTGGGAATCCCTGACTGCAGGAGGCTGTTGAGGCTGGGTCATTCATAATATTTACAGCAGACTTGGTCAGATTTTAATTAATCAGGGAAACAAGGGTTTTGTGGAAAAGGTACGTAAATAGAATGGAGGATCATCAGATCAACCATGATCTGACTGAACGACAGAACATTCTCAATGGGCCAAATGGCCTAATTCCGCTCCTCCATTTCATGGTGGGAACTCAAACTTAAGATGTTTTGCATAACATTATAGGGCTCGGCTCACAAAACACCGTTATAATGGGATTACTAGATATCTATTATTACACAGCATGTGATCGACAAAAGACAATTTTGTTGATGGATCCTTGATGTAATGTTATAGAAAAACATCTCGTATACAATCCAGGATTCCATTGATTACTCATTAGTTATCCAGTCGGGATGGACACTACTGTCACACACAGTTACTGTACAGCCCTTGCTACAAGTACATTCAGTATCCTGACTGTAACCATATTGACTTTACCATCACTGGTTGGTTCCTCCAAAAGAATTCTTGCTCAGGGCTGCTGCTGCTGCTTGCTTATTCTCAGCTCCACTCAGATAAGATTCCAAATTTTGATCTTCACTTCCACATAAATGTCTGATTACTACGTTCACCTCATCCTTTCTTCACAACTTGTTGGCTTTTTGCTTAGACTGCCTCGATCCCACAAAACCCTTCAGTATTCATTTCCCAGCGATGGCCATTCTGCAGAAATATCTCCGGAATGACAGTTCGATCATATCTGTTCCTTTATGGCGAATGCAGGGGGTAATTCTTCAGTAGTGGGGAGTTGAACAGATGGATAGAGGTTACAGAGATAGGGAGGCTCACAAGGGACCGAGGATATTCGAGTTAAACAGAGTTACATCTGGTCAAGAACGTCAGTGGGACAAAGAGGTTTGGGGATTGGAGGAACTTACAGAGAGAGAGAGAGGGAGCTGGGTTAGATTCAGGAGATAGGGATAGTGATGGATATAGGTTGGAGGCAGGCAGACTGATAGGCACAGACAGAGGGTCATAGTGGCATAGTCATAGAGTCATAGAGATATACAGAATGGAAACAGACCCTTGGGTCCACCCCGTCCTGGATGAATAGATAGTCCAACCAAATCACGTCCGACCTGTCAGCACCTGGCCCATATCTCTCCAAACTCCTCCAATTCATATACCCATTCAAATGCCTCTTAAATGTTGCAATTTTAACACCCTCCATCACTTCCTCTGGCAACTCATTCCATACACGTACCACATTCTTTGTGAAAAAGTTACTGCTTAGGTCTCTTTTATATCTTTCCCCTGTCACCCTAAACCTAGTTCTGGACTCCCCGACCACAAAGAAAAGAATTTGTATGTTTACCCTGCCATTCCCCCTCATAATTTTGTAAACATCTATAAGGTTACCCCTCAGCCTCCGACGCAGCAAGGAAAACAGCCCCATCGTGTTCAGCCTCTCCCTACAGCTCAACCCTAGGAAACATCCTTGTAAATCTTTTTCTGAACCTTTCAAGTTTCACAACATTTTTCCGATTGGAATGAGACCAGAATTGTATGCAATATTCTAACAGTGGCCTAACCAATGTCCTGTACACAACATGACGTCCCATTTTTTGTATTCGATACTCTGACCAATAAACAAAAACATATCAAACGCCTTCTCCACTTCCTATCTCCCTGCGATTCCACTTTCAATGTGCAATGACCCTGCACCCTAAGGTCTCTTTGTTCAGCTACACTCCCTAGGAACTTACCATGAAGTATTTAATTTCTGCTAAGATTTGCTTTCCAAAATGCAGCACCTCGCATTGATCTGAATTAAACTCCATCTGCACATTCTCAGCCCTTTGGCCCATCTGGTCAAGATCATGTGTAATCTGAGGTAACCTCCAATTTTTGTATCATCGACAAAATTACTGACCGTACTTCTGATGCTTGCATTTATGTAAATGACAAAAAGTAAAGGACCCATCACTGGTCCTTGTGGCCCTCCACTGGTCACAAGCCTCCAAACTGAAAAAACACCCTCTTCTACTTTTGAGCAAGCTCTGTCTCCAGTGGCTAGTTCTCCCTGTATTCCATGAGATCTAACCTTGCTAATCAATCTACCACGGGGAACCTTGTCCAACACTTTACTGAAATCCATATAGATCAAATCTAACGTTCTGCCCTCATTCTCTTTGTACTTGCTTAAAAATCTCTATCAAGTTTGTGAGACATGATTTCCCACGAACAAAGCCATGTTGACTATTCCGAATCAGTCCTTGCCTTTCCAAATACATTTACAAACTGTCCCTCAGAATTCCCTCATACAACCTGCCCACCACTGACGTCAGGCTCACTGGTCTATCGCTGTCTAGGAGTTTCAGGGTGTTTCATGGAGAGGAATATTGTATATACTGACAGATATATGGAAGATTGTAGTGACTGAAGATGTTTAAAGATGTAAGCGGACTTCTAGGCTCTGGAGGCGACATAGACAGGAAAACAATGGACAATATCAGGTGGCTGGGTTGGAGACAGTTACACAGATGGGGACGATTGCACAAACTGAAAGAGGTTCCATTGTCGGGAGGGTAGTTGGAGGTGGGATGGTGATGAGGGTGAAGTTTACATTGATTATATTCGAAGAGTTTGAGAAGGATAAGGAGATTACATTTTTTTCACAGCTAAGGAAGAAGTTTCGGAGCTGGAGAAGTTTGCCCAGATAGGGAAAGACGAAGAGGCTAAAGACAAATACTTTGACATGTAGGGTGGTGTTGGTAGGAGAAGTTTACAGGGATAAGCAGCAATGTCCGGGTTTACAGGGATGAAGGAATTTAGTATCTACTGGAAAAAATGCAGGGATTAGGCTGTTAGGCATTGGAGAACTTGGCAGAGACAGAGAGCATTGTGTGGATTAGAGGAGATTCCAAACAGAAAGAGGATTATTGCGACTGGAGGATAATACTGAGATCACTAATACAGCATGGGGCACTCTTGATGCCTGGAATCTCTGTGCTGTCTCAGTGAGAACCAGTACAGCAGAGGTGAGAGCAGGACTCTCACAAGGTGGTGGGAATGAAGCCTTGAATGTTGAGGTTCCTTGCCCAGCACTGTGTCTATGTCCTGTCTTCCGGGTCTGAATACAGAAGGCCACGAGCTTCTCCCTGTGCTGTTTACTGTGTGAGTGATCTTACCAGCTGCAGTATTTATTGAAGGCTCCAGATCTCACTCTCCATCTCTCTCTGGCTGACCAATTGTCCTCAGTGTGGTAATGGGCGAGAATTAGGAATTCGGCTAAGTCAGGAACATCCTGATTACCTACGGAGACAGTGAAACAGACAGAATGGGAAATTAGACTGAGGCAGTGAGGATGAGTCGTGTAGAGTAGCACTGAGTCCAACAGATACCTGGAAAATTCCAGTCTCGATCTCGGGTCTGTGCTGCTGCATCTCTCTGGAGTGAAGAATTCTGTTGGCTCAGTATCTCAGACCAAATGCAGGAGTCAGAGACGTTGATAGAGGCAGCAATTAGACCCACACAGTGAGGGATACCACATGGAGAGATACTGAGTGATATCACCAGAATGCAGCAGGTTTTCAGACTCAAATATTGGTGTCAGAAGAAGTGGGTCTGATGCAGCGGGAACTGCTCTCAGTTCTCAGGGAGAAGTCAGCTATTTTATTTGAATGGTACATTGGTGGAGCCAGTGCCCTGGTAAATCATATGACCAGGAGTATGCAGAGTGCTTTAAACTGACACACATGAGGAGGGACAGGGTTCAGCTGAAAGGAAATCCCAATTCTACGGGGAATGTTTGAAATATTGAAACATGGGGACGTGGCTGAGGAGAAACAGAAAGAAACAGGAAGAAAGTGAGTTTAACTAAAATTGTACATCAGCAAATATGTTTGTGATAGGATATTGTGTTAAAAAGTAAATTACTGTTTCTAAATTTGGATGCACGAAGTATTTACAATAAGGGATATGCTCGTGTGACTGATTTCTACCTAAACACCATCAGGGAGACATGGTCACATGGTGAACAAGAAGGTTGGGCATTAATATTCACAGCTACACAACGTTGTGGGAAGTCAGGCAGAATTGGAAGCAAGATGGGGATCGTTAAGGATAACAATGAAGGACGAAGAAAATATGTGGCCTTAGATTATCAATCAGTCGTTGACCAAATTATGGGTAATAATGGTGAGAACAGAGAGGTGGAAGGGCAGTGTTAAGGCTCCATTACAGCATTACATTGTGAGACATTGGATTAACCCGGAATTATTTGAATTTGTAAGAAAGGCACTGGGATAATTGAGAGGGGACTCAACTTTCCTCTCTCATCATCGCATTGGTGATGGGCCACAGACGTGGCTGACTCTCTCCCGCTCTTAGGGGGAGTCTGTCAGTGGCTGTACAGACCGATGTGGCCTTCCACAGACTCTGTGACACTTGGGTCAGAAGGTGGCCGTGGGAATGGGGTAGTTGGGGCGTTTGGGTGACAGCGAGCGACTTATTCTATTTTATAGAACATAGAACACAGAAAGATACAGCACAATACAGGCCCTTTGGCCCTCGATGTTGCGCGTATCCAAGCCGAGCTAAACTACACGAGCCCACTATCCACCATATGCCTATCCAATGCCCGTTTAAATGCCCATAAAGAGGGAGAGTCCACGACTGCTACTGGCAGGGCATTCCATGAACTCACGACCCGCTGAGTAAAGGATCTACCCCTAAAATCTGTCCTATACCTACCACCCCTTAATTAAAAGCTATGCCCCCTCGAAATAGCTGACTCCATACGTGGAAAAAGGTTCTCATGGTCAACCCTATCTAAACCCCTAATCATCTTGTACACCTCTCCCAAGTCACCCCAAAACCTTCTTTTCTCCAAAGAAAACAGCCCCAAGTGCCCCAGCCTTTCCTCATACGATCTTCCTACCATATCAGGCAACATCCTGGTAAACCTCCTCTGCACCCGTTCCAGTGCCTCCACATCCTTCCTATAGTATGGAGATCAAAACTGCACACAATACTCCAGATGCGGCCGCACCAGAGTCTTATACAACTGCAACTTGTCTTCAGGACTCCGGAACTCAATTCCTCTACCAATAAAAGCCAATATTCCATATGCCTTCTTCACAGCACTATTTATCTGGGTGGCAACTACACGGACATCAAGATCCCTCTGCTCATCCACACTACCAATTATCCGACCATTAGCCCAGTACACCATCCTCTTGTTACTCTTACCAAAGTGAATCACTTCACACTTAGCTACATTGAAATCCATTTGCCACATTTCTGTCCAGCTCTGCAGCTTATCTATATCCCCCTGTAACCTGTCACATCCTTCCTCACTGTCAAGAACTTCACCGACTTTCGTATCATCCGCAAACTTTCTCACCCAAACTTCTAGCCCCTCCTCCAGGTCATTTATAAAAATACAAACAGCAATGATCAAAAAACAGATTCTTGCGGAACACTGCTAGTAACTGCACTCCAAGATGAATCTGTACCATCAACTACTACCCTCTGTGTTCTTCCAGCCAGCCAATTCCTAATCCAAACCTCCAACGCACCTTCAATGCCATACCTCCGTATTTTTTGCAGTAGCCTACCATGGGGAACCTTATCAAAGTCCATACTAAAATCCATATACACCACATCTACTTCTTTACCCTCGTCCACCTCCTTAGTCACCTTCTCAAAGAATTCAATAAGGCTTGTGAGGCACGACGTGCCCTTCACAAAATCATGCTGACTATCCATGATCATATTATTCCTATCCAGATGTTCATAAATCCTATCCCTTACAATTCTCTCGAAGACTTTGCCCACAGCAGAAGTGAGACTCATCGGCCTATAGTTACTAGCGTTATCCTTACTCCCCTTCTTGAACAAGGGAACCACGTTTGCTATCTTCCGGTTTTCTGGCACTATTCCTGTAGACAACGAGGACATATAGCTCTGCAATCTCCTCCCTTGATTCCTAGAGAATCCTAGGATAAATGCCATCAGGCCCAGTGGAGTTATCTATTTTCTGGCTTTCCAGAAATTCCAACACCTCTTCCCTACATATCTCAAAGCTATCCATTCTAATTAATTGTGACTCAATATTCACATCAGCAACAATGTTCTGTTCCTGAATGAATACTGACGAAAAGTATTCATTCAGTGTCTCCCCAATCTCTTCAGCCTCCACACACAACTTCCCACGACTATCCTTGACTGGACCTATTCCTACTCTAGTCATTCTTTTATTCCCGACATACCTTTCGAAAGCCTTTGCGTTTTCTCTAATCCTACCAATAAAGGACTTTTCATGCCGCCTCCTTGCTGCTCTTAGCTCTCTCTTCAGATCCTTCCTGGCTACCTTATAACTCTCAATCGCCCCAATTGAACCTTCACGCCTCATCTTTACATAGGCCACACTCTTCCCTTTAGGAAGGGATTCCAATTCCTTATTAAACCACGGTTCATTCACACGACCCTTCCCTCTCTGACTGACAGGTTCATACTTATCAAGGACACTCAATAGTTGCTCCTTGAACAAGCTCCACATATCGATTGCACCCTTCCCTTGAAGCCTATTTTTGGAAGCCACGCATCCTAAGTCATGCCTCACCGCATCATAATTTCCCTGCCTCCAGCTATAAATCTTGCCCTGCAGTGCACACTTATCCCTCTCCATCACGAGAGTAAAAGTCACCGTATTGCGGTCACTGTCCCCAAAGTGCTCACTTACCTCCAATTCTAAGACATGGCCTGGTTCATTACCCAGTACCAAATCCAGTATGGCCTCACCTCTTGTTGGCCTGTCTACATATTGTGTCAGGAAATCCTCCTGCACACATTGGACAAACACCGACCCATCTAACGTACTCGAGCTATAGCTTTCCCAGTCAATATCTGGAAAGTTAAGGTCCCCCATAAAAAAAACACCCTATTACTTTCACTCTTCTTCTGAATCATTCTCAAAATCTTTTCTTCTACGTGTCGAGGACTATTAGGAGGCCTGTAGAAAACTCCTAACAGGCTGACCTCACCTTTCCTATTTCTAACCTCAGCCCAAACTACCTCAGATGGCGAGTCTTCATCCATCATCCTTTCCACCGCTGCAATACTTTCTTTGACAAGCAATGCCACACCTCCCCCTCTTTTACCCCTACCTGTGACCCTACTAAAACATTTAAACCCTGGAACCTGCAACAGCCAATCATGTCCCTGTTCTACCCACGTAATAGTCACAACATCGAAATCTCAGGTAGCAACCCACGCTGCAAGTTCACCTACCTTATTTTGTATGCTTCTCGCATTGAAGTATACACACTTCAAGCCACTTTCCTGTTTACAGACACCCTCCTTCGAGATTGATGCCATGTTCCTAACTTCCCTACACTCCAGGTCCTGCACCCCAAAGCTACAGTCTAGATTCCCATACCTTTGCAGAGTTAGTTTAAACATCCCCCCCACCCCCCAAAGAGCACGAGCAAACCTTCCCCCAAGGATACTGGTGCCCCTCAGGTTCAGGGGTAGACCATCCTGTTTATAGAGTTCCCACCTTCCCCAGAAAGAACCCCAGTTATCCAGATATCGGAATCCCTCTCTCCTTCACCATCACTGTAGCCACGCATTTAACTGTTCTCTCTCCCTATTCCTCGACTCTCTATCACGTGGCACGAGTAACAAATCAGAGACAACAACTCTGTTTGTTCTAACACTGAGCTTCCAACCCAGCTCCCTGAAAGCCTGCCTAACATCCTCAGACCTCTTCCTACCTATGTCGTTGGTGAAATTGTGGATCACGACTTCGGGCTGCTCCCCCTCCCCTTTAAGAACCCGGAAAATACGATCAGAGAAGTCACGTACCCTTGCGTCTGGGAGGCAACATCCCAACCGTGAGTCTCTCTCGCACCCACAAAACCGCCTATCTGTGCTCCGAACTATCGAGTCCCCAATAACTATTGCTCTGCTCTTCTCCACCCTTCCCTTCTGAGCAACGGGGACAGGCTCCGTGCCAGAGGCCTGAACCCCATTGCTTACCACTGGTAAGTCATCCCCTCCACAAGTATCCAAAACGGTATACTTGTTCTTGAGGGGAATGACCGCAGGGGGTCCCTGCACTGGCTGCTTCCTCCCAGTCCCCCTCACTGTCACCCATCTGTCTGCAATCTTTGGAGTTACTACTTCCCTAAAGCTCCGATCTATGACCCCCTCTGTCTCCCGAATGACCCTAAGTTCATCCAACTCCAGCTCCAGTTTCCTAAAACGGTCTTGGAGGAGCTGGAGATGGGTGCACTTCCTGCAAGTGTAATCAGCAGGGACGATCGTGGCATCCCTCACCTCAAACATGATGAAAGACGAACATTGTACTGCCTTCACTGCTATCCCCCTAAAAGTAACCTTATATTAAAAAAAAACTGGGTGTAAAGAGTAGTGGGCGGCACGGTGGCACAGCGGTTAGCACTGCTGCCTCACAGCGCCAGAGACCCGGGTTCAATTCCCGACTCAGGCGACTGACTGTGTGGAGTTTGCACGTTCTCCCCGTGTCTGCGTGGGTTTCCTCCGGGTGCTCCGGTTTCCACCCACAGTCCAAAGATGTGAGGGTCTGGTGAATTGGCCATGCTAAATTGCCTATAATGTTAGGTAAGGGGTAAATGTAGGGGTAGGGGTATGGGTGGGTTGCGGGTCGGTGTGGACTTGTTGGGCCGAAGGGCCTGTTTGCACGCTGTAAGTAATCTAATCTAATCTAAATAGAACAAGCGAAATGCAGCACTTACCTGCTTACTTCAATCTCCTGGATTTCCCGCAGTAAATCCTAACACCTTTTCTTTTTCCGATCTCCCCCATCAACTGTGATTGTACATAGACGGCCTCACTGACCATTCAAAGGCCCTATTCTCTCCCTCACTATACTTTAGCCCCTGTTGAAACTTGTCAAAATGCCTCTGAAATTTCAAATATCCCCTAGCACCAACAACCTCCCACACCCTTATCTATTCTGCCACTTCTGCTCACACCAAAATACAAAATCCAACAGACTTTAAAATGTTCTGCTTTTATGAAACTATGTGTCTCCCATTGTTTCTAAGCGTCGAGTTATCATTTATTGTCATAGCCTTTATAATACAGTCCAGCATGTTCCCGATTTACTGTCAGGCTAACACCGTTTGGATTCAGGCTGACTGCACAAAGGGTTTTGGGCGGCATGTTCAACAAAAACATCGTGGGCACGTTCCTGTGCTGCATTGTACAATGTTCTGTGTAACTCTTTAAAATTATGCATCAAGGAAGGATCTGGACTGAGAAAGAGAGATAAAGGTGTTTAGGGGGAGGTAAGAACAGAGAAGGGGCGATGGGATGGTAATAACAGGGAAGGGAATACAGTGTGTAAGAGGAAGCATGAAGAATAAAAGCAAGCAGGAGCATAGGAAAGTCTGAGTGATGTTTGTGATGGAGGCCACATATACGAGTGGAATAAATTAACAGTACATAGATGAGGGACATGCAGTGACGAAACCCTCATTTGGACATGACTGGAAGGAATAACATATAAACTATCACATCGGGTTAAAAAACACATTATTAAAGGTGACGCAGGTTGGATGATGGAAAAGAAATTGTCATTGAGGACAGGGATGACACAGAGCAATGGATGTACATGGATTCAGATCCACAGTTAAGGGATCACACCAGGGCCTGACCCATGAACCACAGCAAAGCAACTTCAGTATTGAATTATATATGAATACTCAATAATATTCACCTCTCAACCAATTTCATCATCCTTCAATGTAAACTCCCAGCTGTACCTTGTAGCTGAGAAGATAGCACAGAACTGGAATCAGAGAAACACTTCGCTTTACATTACTTGCAATTCTCTGAAAATGAGATGACAAAAGACACATGTTCAGAGACATTCAGAACAAACAAATATATCTTTTGATTTGAGTGCTAAACATCCACCTGTTAAAGGAGATTCCACCATCAATTCCGGACGGGAATTTACAAATAATTTGACAGTTCTCGTACGTTAATGACAAGGTTATGTTGTCGAGACGATTTGAGAGATTTGATACCATTTTAAGATATTTTTATAACGGCCAATTTTGTTCTTCCAAAGATTATTTGGAAAATAAAAGATTGGAATACAGGGGGGAAATGCTATTCATGAACAGACCCAATCGTCTGTCATAACTGAATTTAATGGCGAGGTTAATCACCCAGCATGCCCCGCGGTGGCGAATGCCCTCTATACTCACGACGGGTGAGGGCAGCACATTGGCAGTGCAGACTTTACTTCCATGGAAAATGGGAAGAGACGCGATTTTCCACATGGTAAGGCTGCAGGAGCTGGAAAGGATTTATATACCCTTTCAGCGAGAAGCAAGCACCTTGAAAAATAACGCTTTTAAATATATCGCAGTTTCGAGGTGAATAGCCGCCATCTTGGCTGGGGATATGGACGCATGCGCAGACGGGTCCAAGACGTCACAGTGCGGGGGCTGAAGGTGACCCACGCAGATGCTGAAAATCTGAGAGTAAGCTGAGCTGAAAGTTTTTGTTGCAAACGTTTCGTCCCCTGGCTAGGCGATATCATCAGTGCTCTTGAGCCTCCTGTGAAGCGCTTCTTTTATGTTTCTTCTGGTATTTATAGTGGTCTGTCCTTGCCGCTTCCGGATGTCAGTTTCAGCTGTCCGCTGTAGTGGTTGGTATATTGGGACCAGGTCGATGTGTTTGCTGATGGAGTTTGTGGATGGATGCCATGCCTCTAGGAATTACCAGGCTGTTCTCTGTCTGGCTTGCCCTATGATAGTAGTGTTTTCCCAGTCGAATTCATGTTGCTTGTTGTCTGAGTGTGTGGCTACTAGGGATAGCTGGTCGTGTCGTTTCGTGGCTAGTTGATGATCATGTATGCGAATTGTTAGCTGTCTTCCTGTTTGTCCTGTATAGTGTTTTGTGCAGTCCTTGCATGGTATTTTGTAAACTACATTAGTTTTGCTCATGTTGGGTATAGGGTCCTTTGTTCTAGTAAGTTGTTGTCTGAGCGTGGCTGTTGTTTGTGTGCCGTTATGAGTCCTAAGGGTCGCAGTAGTCTGGCTGTCAGTTCTGAAACGCTCCTGATGTATGGTAGTGTGGCTAGTCCTTTATCTTGTGGCATGTCCTCGTTCCGTGGTCTATCTCTTGGGCATCTTTTGATAAAGTTGTGCGGGTAATTGTTTTTGGCGAATACCTTGTATAGGTGTTCCTCTTCCTCTTTTCGCAGTTCTGGGGTACTGCAGTGTGTTGTGGCTCTTTTGAATAGTGTCCTGATGCAGCTTCGTTTGTGTGTGATGGGGTGGTTACTTTCATAGTGAAGGACTTGGTCTGTGTGTGTTGTTTTCCTGTGTACCCTTGTGGTGAATTCTCCATTCGGTGTTCTCTGTGCTAACACGTCTAGGAATGGGAGTTGGCTATCCTTTTCTTCTTCTCTAGTGAATCGGATTCCTGTGAGTGTGGTGTTGATGATCCCTACTATCATAGGACAAGCCAGACAGAGAACGGCCAAGGAATTCCTAGAAGCATGGCATTCATCCACAAACTCCATCAACAAACATATCGACCTGGACCCAATATACCAACCACTACAATGGACAGCTGAAACTGACACCCGGAAGCGGCAAGGACAGACCACTATAAATACCGGAAGAAACATAAAAGAAGCGCTTCACAGGAGGCTCCAATAGCACTGATGATGTCGCCTAGCCAGGGGACGAAACGTTTGCAACAAAAACTTCCAGCTCGGCGATCAGAACCACAACAACGAGCACCCGAGCTACAAGTATTCGCACAAACCTTGATTTGAGAGTAAATCAGGTAGTGCTGGAGGTCAGTATGTCTGGCAGGAGATGTGGACAGAGAAACAGAATGAACCATTCCAGTCCTGTGTGCATCTTTTTCAGAACCCATTACCCTGGTGCTGCAGTGTCCTCGGTGATAGCTTTGTAACAGCTTCACCCTCAGGTGATCTTTAAAACAAACAGCAGTCTACCTGAATCACTGGATTTTTCTGCAGGTGACATTTTTAACCAACATGCCCAAACGTGTCATGTCCCACTTGTGAAGCTGATGGGAGCTTGAGAATCCAGGCCTTCTTACCTAGAGGGGAGTTCCTCAAGGTCGAGTCTTTTGCTCAACCATCTTCAGCTGCTTCGCCAATCTCTTTCCCTTCAGAAGTAGGGATGTTGGTTGACGATTGGACAATATTCAGCATCATTTTCAACTGCTCAGATACTGATGTAGCACATATCCATATGTTCAGGTTGTAAGTTTGCTCGCTGAGCTGGTAGGCTTGTTCTCACTGAGAACAATCTTACAACCTGAACTTCAACTTCAGCTAAAAATGTTCTCAAAATCGCATACCCACATGTAGCAAGTCCTGGCCAGCATCTAAAATCTGCACAGTGGCAATCAACAGCTGTATCACACCCAAGCCTGGCAAAGACCATTTTCAACAAGAGAAAATCTGAGTATATCTTGTTGACATTCAACAGCAAAATCATTGTTGAATCCTCCATGAGCAGGATTCCGGGGTGTAATATTGACGAGAAACTGAACAGGACTGACCATAGAACTGTCAGTTGCATGATACAGGATCAGGGTAGAGGCAAAATGTCTTGCAGCTCTCAACTCACCTCCTGACTCCCCACCTTCCAAGATGTCAGTCAGGTGTGATACGGAATCCTCTCCACTTACCTGTTTGAATGCTGCTTCAACAACTCCTGAAGGGGCACGTTGGCACAGTGATTAGCACTGCTGCCTCATAGCGCCAGAGACCCAGGTTCAATTCCCTCCTGAGGTGACTCTCTGTGTGGAGTTGGCACACTCTCCGGGTGCTCCGGTTTCCTCCAACAATCCAAGAATGTGCGGATTAGGTAAATTGGCCATGCAAAATTGCCCGTAGTGTTAGGTGAAAGGATAAATGTAGGGGAATGGGTCTGAGTGTGTTGCGCTTTGGCGGGTAGGTGTGGATTGTTGGTCCGAAGGGCCTGTTTCCACACTGTAAGTAATCTAAGCTTGGGATCATCTGGGACAAAACAGCACTTCTGATCGTCAACAACCTTCACCATTGGCTTTCATCACTGCTGATGTCCAGTAGCAGCAAAGGGTATCATCCCTTGTGTAACATCCTTCTGTGTAAGGGGCTGTGCTATCCACCAGTTGGCGAAGTACATTCTACAATATGTTTGCACATCAGGATATACAATGTCTCAGGTTGCTTTTTGCATTTGATGGTCCTTTTTGCATCTTTCGAGATGATTAGACCATTTGTTTGGGAGGAGGTGTGGAATACAGAAAGGATGTTTTTCTGAAATTGGATTTGTTTGATCTGAGGTTTTACACTGTATGGACCGCGAAAATATTTGAAATTCATTTCATAGAGAAATAGTTTGAAAGAACTAAAGTTCAGTGAGACAAATCAAACATGATATAAAGACCCAAAATAGTCATGTTTATCTGGTATGTCAGTGAGCAAAGATTTCAAACAACATTGTGTGTTGTAAAGCATCAACACAGACACAGACACACACACACACGCAAGAGTATGAGTGTTCCAGTGAACTGACTGCAGACATTATTTAACATTATTCAGTTAACAATCTAAATAAAATCACAGACAGAGAAGCCATAAATATGTTGTGTTTATGGGAAAGGATTCACCAGATCATCCAACTTGGAGATATGTGAGGAGATCAGCACCATGGAAATGTTTGGATTGTGAAAAGAATTGCAAATTCCCAGACCAGCTGGAGACTCATCGACACAGACATTCCGGTGAGAGACCATTCACCTTCTCTATGTGTGGTAAGAGATTTATTTTGTCATCCAGTTTCATGTCACACCAGTGCCTTTACACTGACAAGAGACCATTCCCTTGACTGTGGGGAAAAACTTTAAGTTCTGTAAAGGTCTTAAATTAAATGGTCTTTATTCAACATCACCCTGTTCATATGAAGGAGACTTCATTCAGCTGTTCCATGTGTGGGAAGGTATTCACTTGGGGATCCAGCAATGCCTTGCTCTTTCTTCCTTGATAAGTGACTCAAGCATTCTCCCCACTACAGATGTTACGTTAACTGACATATAATTCCTCATCTTTTGTTTACCTTCCTTTTTAAACAGTGGTACACATTTACTGTATTACAATCTGCTGGAAATGCCCCAGAGTCCAGCAAATTAGGAAAATTACTAACAGTGCACCTGTTCCATCCCCCGCTGTCTCTTCTATCACCCTGGGATGTATTACACCAGGACCAGGAGTCTTGTCTATCCTTAGCTCCATGAGCTTGCCCAACACTAGCGCCTCAGTAATAATGTTTGTTTCCAGGTCCTCACCGACTCCATCTCTCTTTTTTTCAATCACTGGCGTGTTTTAGTGCCCTGCACTGTGAAGACCGATGCAAAGTACCTGTTCAGTGCCTCAGCCACATCCCATAACTAAATGCCCCTTCTCACCCTCTGAATGATAAACATTTACCGTAGCCATTCTTTTTCATTTAAAGTTTTCATAGAAACTTTTGATATCTGTCTTTAAATTCAGTGATACATCTTTTCTCTCCTGTTCTTTCTACCGGTTCTTTATCGCTCTTTTTGTGCCTTTCTTTTGACCTTTAAAGCTTTGCAAATCTTCCAGTTTCATGCTGCTTTGACCACTTTGTATGCCTCATCTTTCAATGTGATCGCCTCCCTTATTTCCTGATTTGGAGATACCGGTGTTGGACTGGTGTGTACAAAGTTAAAAATCACACAACACCAGTTTAAAGTCCAACAGGTTTAAGTGGAAGCACACTAGCTTTCGGAGCGACACTCCTTCATCAGGTGATAGTGGAGGGCTCAATCCTAACACAGAATTTATAGCAAATCTTCACAATATGATGTAACTGAAATTATACATTGAAAAATTGATTGTCTGTTAAGCCTTTCATCTGTTAAAATACCGTGATAGTTTCACTTCTTTCATGTGTAAATCACAAAACGTTTATTTTTCAAAAACGTTGCATTTTTTGGATTAGCTGTAAACAATGGTGATAGCTGCACAACATGTTGAAGATGTTGGCCCACTGTGTTCTCTGTCTATGACCTGATGTTTAGATTGATTCTAATCTAACAAGTGAGATAACCGCGTTTTGCATGAATTCATGCAGTTTTTGAGCTCAGAGTTCGACATGAATGCATGCAGTTTTGAGCAAAGTACAATGTAACCCTGCAAGCACAAATTCACCCCACAAGGATAGAGGGGAGAGTGGAGAGGGCAGAGGAGAGAGGGGAGAGAAGAGAGGGGAGAGGGGAGATGGGAGAGGGGAGAGGCGAGAGGAGAGTGGAGTGGGGGATGGGGAGACGGGAGACGAGAGGGGAGAGGGGAGAGGTGAGAGGAGAGAGCAGAGAGGAGAGTGGAAGACGAGAGAGGGGGCAGGAGAGAGGGGAGAGGGGAGATAAAGGAGGGGAGGGGGAGGGGGGAGAGAAGAGAGTGATGAGGGGTGAGAGGAGAGGAGGAAGGAGAGTGGTAGAGGGAGAGTGAAGAGGAGATAAGGAGAGAAGGGAGAAGGAAGAGGAAAGTAGGGAGAGAGGAGAGGAGAGAGTGGACGGGGAGAGAAAAGAGGGGAGGAGGAGAGGAGAGAGTGGTGAGGAGTGAGGGGGAGGAGAGAGCAGAGAGGAGAGGGAAGAGGAGAGAGTGGGGAGGAGATGAGGAGAGGGGAAGGAGGCAGAGGAAAGAAGGGAGATGGACGAGGGAAGACGAGAGAGAGGAGAGGAGAGGAGAGAGGAGAGAGAGGAGAGGAGAGAGGGGAGTTCATGGCTGCCACTGCACACAATCATGCAATGAAAACCAGGCCTATCACGTCTGTGACAGCAAGTGCACATCCAAAGGGTTTTTAAACGTTTGTGAGGTTATCTGCCTCAACCACCCTCCTAGACAATGCATTCATATTCATACCACCCTCTCAGTTCGAAAGACATTCCACACATCCTCCCTCAATCTCCTGCCTTTCACTTTAAAAGTGTGTCCCTTTGTTTTTGATCCTCTGATTGAGGAAAACCGCTGTTGTCTGTTCATCCCCTCCAGACCCCTTCTGCTCTTGTACACCTGTACCAGGTTCCCTCCTCAACCTTCCCTGCTGCAAACAAAAAACGAGCACATTTAGCCCTCCTCTTTCATACTCACTTTTGAATACTCACTTGTCTTGTTACTTCTAACTATCATCTTCACAATTTATTGGTGTTAAATTTCATTGGCATCGATCTGGCTATCTGAATAATATGTTTATATCCTCCTGTAGCCTAATATTTTCCTCCTGACTGTGATCCACCCAACTCATTTTTGTGTCATCCACAACATTGGTCATCATTCCACTGCTCTCCACCTTCCACATTCTCACAATCGTCATTTATGAATATCACAAATAAACCGTGATTTCCTTCCTGTTCTCCAGATGTTGTTCAGAGGATGATTTGACAATTCCAGTCTCTTGCTTGCCCTATTTTTGGAAATTGATGAGTGATGTAATTAACACATTTTATGAGGGAGCCACAAATAGCATTTTCGACACAGAGTTGAATACACCTTTTACACTCTGCCCCTCTGCATGTTTTATTTATAAACCTTGTAAATAATTTCGGATAAACTAGGGTTTGACACCTTGCGGTGTAACTTCAGCATTTTGCGTGGCACTGTTATTTGTAACATTGCCTGTAATAGCCAGAGCTGAATACATTTTTCATCTGCAGGGTGGACATGGACTCATTCATTGTTTGTTTAAATCAGCGAGTGTTATGAGGACAAATATTCAATTGAGTTCTATGTTATGGGAAAACTGCAGAAGGTCAAATCATGTTCTCATATCCACCTTGATTTGGAAGCAAATACATAATGTTAAAAAATCAAAAATATTGAAACACCACAGTAGGGGAGAAAAACATGCCGTCTGCTCTTGACGGTGATATAGAAATACACAGTACATATACAACCTGAACAAGAATCAAGTGATAGAAGGGAAAGTGCAAGAAATACTTTCATAATTTTGAATGGAATCCAGATCTCGATTTTCCTGAACAGTGATGTTTTCTCATCCAATCTCACTTCCTCAAAAACAGGCTTTTCTCTGTCACTAAAACTTCATCTGTCACTCCTCCTCCTCCGCCTACACTTTTCTTACACTCCTACTCCGCTTGCATTGCCCCTTCTGTTGCTACATACTCTTCCACTGATGATCTCCCTTCACACTCTTCTTCTCCCACTCCCACTGTACGTTCCACCAATTCCCTAGTTACTCCCATTTTCTCTGGCCATCCCTTCCCCTTTTTGCTTTCCAACTGGGATGATGGGAGCCGCTGGCTTCTGGGTGCTATTTGTCATCAGTCAATGATGAGATTGAGATGATCAATGCCCAATAGGTCTAGACAATAGTGCGTTTCTGTCATTGTCACATGCAGCTTGAACAGGCTGGTTTTGTTCCTCATGTTACAGAGTGGAGTATTTTTCTATCTCTGTCACAGCACTTAACCAAATAGCCTCATCACAAATAGGCAAACCTCTCCTTAGAATCAGAAATTCATTCATCAGTTTTCCCTTAAACTTTGTGAGTAGACTGAGCACATTGTCCAAACAGGCCATTTACTGTCCTTTTGTTCTTTATTCATTTAACTGAAATTCCAATGCCAGTTGAGGTGAGGTCAGAGTAACTTGCGTTGCATCAAAGTAATATTTGACTAATTTGACATCAGAGATCCTGAGTAAACTGTGGTCAATGGGAATCGCAGGAAATTCTGCCCTGGTAATTTCCTCACAGAACAATGACACTTTCTCCTGAGCTATTCGGAATGAAAAATAAATCTGCCCTTGCTAGTGTCTCCCAAACCATGGATACATTTGTCCTGTTAATATCATCAAGAATATTATGTTTTCACAGTTTGGTCTAAAGTCTCGAAAAGTAAGACCTTGGTGTGAGTGTCACTCCAGTGAAATCAGGACGTTACAACAAGATTACCTTCCCAATTATTTTCGATCAGTTACTTTCTGAGGACTAATCGTGCGATGTCAGTACCACTGAGATCATCGTTTTCTCCGTTCAGCAGCATCGCAGCATATTGTCTCAAGTCTGCACCACTCCGCAATTATAATTTCTTCACCAGCTCATTCATCGTGATAACCCGATGCACTGTGCACACAATTTGCAACAAAGTGGAGATGATCTTGACCCTCTGGAACCTTCCTCCACTCCCATACCCTGCCCTCTCCCAACTCCACTTCCTGTCGTTTATTCACCATCACTACTGAAAATCCATTCTCTGATGTTGAATGCTCTGTACTCGGCAAATATCTGAACTTTACCTCTCTGTGTACCCACTTTAATGAATTTTAGGCTGACATTAAGTAGAGCCATTCTGCTGTCTTCGACTCAGTGCTCTTTTCTTTCGGCAAGATTCCTCTCCCTGCCCCATAGACCCTGTTACCCAGCTGCAACACTCTTTGTCCACCTGGATCACTCCCTCTGGCCTTTACCTGAACAAAACCGGTTCATTGAGAAATCTCAAAATGACATTGGTTGTCTTAATTTCTCTGCACTCTCCTCACCAAATCCAACCTCTCACTGTCCAAACACCCTGCATTCCATGTGCTTAGATCCAATCCTGACTGTGTTATTCAGCCTGTGCCGATAAGGATGGTGCTGCTATAGTCTAGTGGACTTATTTCGACACTGCAGAGGTTGAACACCCACTCTCAGATACCTCCTCTTATCTCCCCCTGCGCCATGACCCTACGTGGCACATCAGGCCATTGCATCAACTACGATACCTGACCACCTTTCATTGGGATATTCCTGCCCACTCCCTCCTTCCCCCTCACTGCCCCAAAGCTGACGGTCCACTGATAGCAGAGCTTGCCTCTCTGTCCCCCGAAAAATTCACAAACAGAACTGCCTGGCAGACCCATTGCTTCAGTCTCCTCCTGCCACACAGAGGAAGTGCATGGATACTCACATGTGCCCCAGTTATGCCTGTTTCTTTTTGGGGGACGTCGACCATTCCCTGTTCCAGTTCTATTGCAGCACCCATCCACAACTCTTTATCCGATACAAAGGTGATATCTTGGCTGCTGATTCTCTCTATTGTCCTGAATTGGAAAAGTTAATCGAATTCACTTGGGATTTGAATCCCTCCCTCACTTTCATCTGGTCTATCTCTGACTCCACCCTTCCTTTCCACAAAATCTCTGCTTCCATTTCTGGGAATAGACAAGCCACTGATATCCATTATTAACTCACCGACTCCCACAGTTTCCTGGAGAATACGTCCTCACACCTGGTTTCCTGCATAGACTCAATTCCATTCCCCCAGTTCCACTGTCTCCACCGCATTGATTCTGATGACACTAAATTCAATAAGGAAGCCTTTCAAATGTACAACTTGTTCCTCAATCAAGGAATTCCCCATCACTGTTGTCAAGCAAGTTTGACCCATCTCCTGCACTTCTCGCCTCCCCCTTTCCTTCCCTCTCACAAAAGAGTTTCCCTTGTCTTTACCTACTATCCCACCAGCATTCACATGCAGAGGATCATCAGCCCGCATTTCCCCCACTTCCAGCGAGATGCCCTCACCTGCACATATTCACCTCTCCTCCCTTGTCCACCTTCTGGATGAATCATTCCCTCCAGGACACACTGTTCTACACTTTAGTCACTCCCACTCCAGGTCTACTTCACTTTCCCCTGCCGGAGGTATGACACTTCCCCATTTACCTCCCTCCTCATCAGTATCCAAAGGCCCAACTATACCTTCCAGGTGAAGCAGCACCTTACCAACATTTCCCACAATCCTGTCTACTACATTCGCTGCTCACAATGTGGTCAACTTTACATTGGGCACATGAAGGGTAGGCTGGGTGACCGCTTCACAGAACACCCAAGTTGTACCCCTGCAAATGGCTCTGAGGTTTCATTTGCCTGCTAGTTTAACAACACATCCTGTTCCCTGGCCAATATCTCTGTGTCAGGCTTGCTGCAGTGTTCCAGGCAATTTCAGCGAACGCTGGAAGAACAACACCTCATTTTCCATGTGTGTACACTGCAGCCCGTTAGATTCAAAATCAAGTTCAATAATTTTCGCGTCTGAACTCCCCAAACTCCTACCCCCCTACCAATACACCAGTCCTAGTTCTCACTACCCTTCCATTACTGACACCCTATTGTTAGCTATTAATAGTCTCTATGAAGAACTATCCAGTCTTTTCTGCATATAAACCAACATTTTCCGTGTTACCATCAGTTCTGAAGAAGGGGCATTGGAACTGAAACGTTAACTGTGATTTCTCTGCACAGATTCTGCCATTCCTGCTGAGCATTTGAAGCAACTTCTGTTTTGTTTCAACATTTTCATGGCAAGTTCTCACAATGCAATACGTCATCGATATTTAAAACCCTGTCAAACATAGGAACTTCGTAAATTCTCATTTAATGTCCGTAACAAATTACTTGAGATTCAACTGAGATAACAGCTTTGCTCATTCAGATCAGACACTTTGACACAGTTCAGAAAGAAGTAAGAAATCAAAGGAGCTGGAGCGAACCTCAGTAGATCTGGCAACATCTGAGCAGAGATGCAAAAAATTAACCTTTGATTCTAATATGACTTTTCAGAACTGTGTCACTTCATATTACATATGTTAATTATGTTGATCTCTGCAGATACTTTCTCATCTTTTTCGTTTCTCCAGCATTTTCTGTTTGTATTTCATGTTTCCATTATCTCTATATTTCATGTTGCTTGACAGGTCTACATATTGCACTTGGTTATATATGGACAATGTGGTCATTTCCTGTTCCTATTCCAGTTGGTATGTCTGTTACACCTGAATTACGGCCGAAATCTGTTTCTTCTTGAAGATACAAAATTTTAAAAAATTCTGGACATCCCGTAAATCTCAGGAAATCTATTTTGTTTGAAAATACATTACAGAGGCAGCTGAACTGCATGAAATAATAGGGATAGATATTGATGATGGAACACTCTGCGACCTTCACTGAACAAGCTTGTCTCCCCACTCTCCAAAAGCTTTCAATGCGAAACATACAATTATTACAGCAAAGGTGGTGCAAACTCAGCATATTGTCACTTCCAGCTTCGAATGAGCGCTACGGCATGGTGGCACAGTGGTTAACACTGCTGTTTCACAGCGCCAGAGACCCGCGTTCAATTTCCTGTGTGGAGTTTGTACATTTCCCTGGTGTCTGCGTGTGTTTCATCCCACAGTCACAAAAATGTGCAGCTTAGGTGAATTGGCCATGTTAAATTGCCCGTCGTGGTAAATGCACGGGGATGGGTCTAGGTGAGTGGCGGGTCGGTGTTGACTTATTGGGCCGAAGGGCCTGTTTCCATGCTGTAAGTAATCTAATATCTCTACTATTATTGTCCCCATAGCCCTGCACGTTTTGTTATAAGTATCTGCTTTTAATTCTAAGTTTCCTGGCAGATATGAACAGTATGATCAATCTCAAACAAAAACAGATGTTGGAGGGAAAGCTCAGCAGGTCTGGTAGTATCTGTGAAGAGGAATCAAAGTTAATGTTTCAGGTGCGGTGACCCTTCTCAATCTGTATTCCAAATGATTAAATTGTGTGCATATAAAATATAGGTCACTTTCTCACATTTAAAATTATCGTGTTCAGCTCACATTGTCATTCAACATTGCCTCCCAAACGTTTGCTGGTTCCTCGTTGTGCATTATATTTTATTCTATATGTCAGAAAGAGTGATGATGACTGGGGAATATCATTGTACTCCCCACATAGTCTCCACAGCTACTGCCGCCATTTCCCTCTATTTCTCAGCCAATGTTACATTCATTCGAGCCTGACTCATTAAATCATAAATATTAATGAATAAGTTCATTGTACTTCTTACTTTTAGTTTCGGACTGAGGGGAAAAAGCGTGAAAATTATTGCTTCACAGCAAATAAAACTGCATTAGGCTGTTTGTCAATTTGTATAAATAAGTTACTGAAGCATATTCTGTATGAAATTTCCAAATTTTCCGTATGAGAGCACGGAGAGGAACATTCAGAGAAGTCCACACTTCCTGTCTATGTTCAGGGCAACTGTGGCCAGTGACAGTCTGTTGTCTGGAATTTGTTCCCGTGGAGGAGAGATCAGCACAGTAACAACGTCCTGACTGTGTTTTTTTTTGAGGGGCAGAGATTCGTGGAAAGATGGTTACAGCATTGCAAACGTACAACAGAGCAGAGTCACTTAGACTGCCATAAGAAAACATCCATCTTTCACCCTCACAACTGACTTCACTGGAGGAGTTGGTGAAGGGAGATGTGACCAATAGGCAGCGATGTCAGCATCCAGTCCAGTGTAGTTATATTGTGAACTGAATGTGCTGTATTGAAAGCTAGAACGGTTTGCTCAGTGACTGTGATCGATGTCAGTCTCCATGCATTGCAACTGTGTCGCTGGAGGAATTCCCTCTCCTATTAGTGAGGGGCTTCCCTCAGTGCGCAATTCCACTGCAGGAGCAGATGCATCAGCTCCAACAGTAACAGAGATCAGCAGCTGCACAGACGTGGAGAGGACAGATTTGAATCTGAGAATAATGGACTGGGTACTCAGCGGGTTGTGAGTTCATGGAATGCCCTGCCAGTAGCAGTGGTGGACTCTCCCTCTTTATGGTCATTTTAGCGGGCATTGGATAAGCATATGGAGGTTATTGGGCTAGTGTAGGTTAGGTAGGCTTCGGTCAGCCCAACATCGAAGGCCGAAGGGCCTGTACTGCGCTGTATTTTTCTATGTTCTATGTTCTAATTTCACCAACGCTTTTCCTTGGGTCTTTTCAAAATTTCCCTCTTTTGGGAATTTCTTCCATATCGGATATTAGCGGTGCTGATTATTATTTTGGGCGGGGTGGAGGGTGTGTTACTAACCTATTCTCGCTATTGTACGTGTTCTCTACCTCTGTCCATTCATTCATCCCATAAACAATTTTGAAATTCATTGCAATTTCTGATATCTTTGTGTCAAAGAAAGAAACTATTATCTTCAATTTCAATTGCAGTCTCCATTCATCTCAATTGTAGACCACTCCCTTACAAACACCTGAGGACAAAACTGTGCACAACCTCAAGATCCCTTTTTGCCTTGAACTGATTTATGTCTCGCGTTGTCTCTGTCGCCAACCCTGTTCACTACCAGTTCATAATATCCCCAGTCTCCATCTCTGCGTCAGTGCTGTGGCTGAACAACCCATTGTCTGCGCATTGAAAAAATTCAGACTTTATTTGTCAAGCTCTCTTCTGGCCATTTTTCTAGTTACGAGTATTTCAATCACAAAATTGTTCTTGACTCGGACGTTACTTGATAATTAGGACAATGTATCAGAGTAGGAACGTCGCCGGATGTAATTCAGGAGCAAAGCTTTTTAAATGAAAAATATTGTTTCCAGCAATTCGTTTCAAGTCCAACCACAGATGATGGCAAAACTTAAATGAAAATGATAAGAATTGAAATAAAAGTGAATTTCAAGAAAAACAATCACAAAAACCCACATTTTGTCTAAAAATCTTCCTGTTTTCGGTAAAGAAATCTAATATTACTACCCGGTCTGGGTTAAGTGTGACGTCCGACCCATGTAAATGTGCTTGATTTTATATTGGCTTGAAGAATGGCCTCACAGTCAGCGCAATTAGTGATGATCAACAAATGCTGCCCTGGGCAGAGATGGCGACTTCCCATGGAATAACAAATTTGAAGGATAAAGCAAATATAGAAAGATGCTGGAGATCTGAAATTGCATAAAAATGCAAAGAAAAGAACAGAAAGTGCTGGGGAATTTTTCTGAACTGAAAGCAGCTGGAAAATAGGGTGAGTAATGCTGGTAGCAGGGAAGTTTGCTTTGAAGGGGAGGGGGAGAGAGTTAAATCGATAGAGAAAGAGAGAGATAGAAGAAAAAGAAGAAAGAAAGGAAATGATGATCAGCTGGGATAGAAATAAGATGTGAGATTCACCCAATTTATTTTTAACTTTTCCCATCATACTGCATATCATGCCCATGTCGGTACATGTCTCCCCCGCTTTTCAAAAAAAATCGCTTTTTTCCACTTCCCTTTACGAAAAACCTCCATTAGGTCCTTTTTTCGCGAGCCAAAAGAAATCCGAAGAGCATTTTCTCTTTTACCAAGAAAGGTGAATTTTTCCCACATAAATTAGCGCTACTGCGCATTACACCATGTCAGCTAATGAATGGTTTTTTAGGAACACTCTACTTTCATATACCGAGGTAAACCTGTAATAATCAAAGATTATGTCTAATGCGATTTGATCTCAACTGTCTGTCTTCCCTGAGTATCGTTATTTCTTATATTTATTAATGGGATATAAATATCACTGGCTGGGCAAGCATTAGTTCACTTTTTTGAGTGCCCTTGAGAAGACCTTGAATCTCACAGGTCACTTAGGCAGAGTGAGGCATACAGGTGACAATTGCAAAGGAGGCGGGCAAAGCAAGATCGACGTTAAGAAGATCAATATTATTTGAAAAGTTAGAGATGTCAATTCGTCAGTCTAATTACTGTAGGGTAGAAGGTGCTCCTGAGCATGCTGGTCCATGTTTTCAAACCTCTGTATCCCCTCCCTTTTGGAAGAGGTTATAGGAGATCACTACTGGTTTTGGAGAGATATTTGATGTTGCCGCCTTTCGCTGACAATGAGAAGGATGAATAGATGGAAGATTGTCTTCCATGGTAGTCTGGGCTGTGCACACAACCGTCTGTAGTTTCTTATGGTCCTGGGAAGAAAAGTTACCGTCACATTATTATGCACGTGAATAGAATGTTTTCAGTTACCAGTATGCAGAGCGCTGGGAGAAAGCAATTCCAAAATATTTAGATGTAACAGTTGTCTGTTACATTCAAGTTCTGGTTGCTGTTTTGACGACAATTGACATTTAACAAATAAATTTCATTGATGTCCAAGATACCAAAACACAATTGAGTTTATTGCAATGCCAGCATCCAACCTAACAGCCATCACATGCTTCAAAGAATAGAGAAGTCAACACCATTACAATGAGGGAGAAAGAGATAGACACGTACAAGGAGAGAGAGAACACAACCAGGGGAAAAAAAGGACAGTCAGTAAAACAGAGAAAGGAAAGAAAACAAGAAACAAACCGTCACGTGGATAGGGAGAAGGGGAGATAGTCAGTTCAAGGAAAGAAACAGAAGCCAGAGAAAAGGAAAACTTCGGAATAAACAGACAGTGTGAGAGAAAGGACATAAGGAGCTGGAGATGGGGAATGGGAGGGGCTGGGGTGAGGACCGGAGAGAGCTCGGAGTAAGCACTGGAGGGAGCTGGGGGAGGGAGGTGAGTATTTACTTTGACCTGTACCAAGATGTACAGGCAATTCATAGTAAGCAAGGATGTACAGAACAATGGCTGTAAAACATGTCTGAGAGGCATACAGGTTACGTGCACAGGGCGTGCGCGAGGCGAGATCAACATGAACAAGATCAGCATTATCTGAGATTACAGAGTACATTCATCAGTCTAATAACAGTCAGGAAGTAGCTGTTCCTGAACAGCTGCTCTGTGTTTTCAAGCTTCTGTATTTTTTAGCTTGATAGAGGAGGCTGGAGGACATCTTTACTGGGGTTTGATGGGTCTTTGATAATGTTAGAACAAAGAACATTCCAGCAAAGAAACAGGCCATTCGTTGGTCCACTGCGCCGATCCAAGTCCTCTATCTAAATCTGTCACCTATTTTCCAAGGTTCTGTATTCCTTTCTCCCTGACCATTCATGTATCTTTCCAGAAACATCTTAAATAAAACTACTAGTCACAGTTCTCCATTTTGAGAAACTCCATTCCCCTAATATTCTCTGCCTCCTCTTGCCCAGCCAGTTCTTTATCCACGTAGCTAAGCGGACCCATATGACTTTACTTTCTCCATAACCCGACCATGGTGAAATGTACAAAACGCCTTCCTGAAGTCCATGTACATGACATCTACAGTCTCTACCTCATCAATCAACATTGTCACTTCCTCAAATAATTCTATTGAGTTGGTAAGACATGACCTTCCCCGCACAAAACCATGTTGCGTATCACTGATAAGACTATTTTCTTCCAAATGAGAATAGATCCTATCCCTCAGAATCTTCTCTAGCAGGCTCCCTACCGCTGACATCAGTCTCACCGGTCTATAGGTGACTGGATTATCCATATTACCTTTTTTAAACAAGGGAATTAACAATTGTCCAGTCTTCTGCGACCTCAGCCGTGTTCAAGGATGCTACAAAGATATCTGTTAATGCCCGAGTTATTTCCTGTCTCCCTTCCCTCAGTAATCTGCGATAGATGTTGGCAGCCTTTCTGCGGCAACGAGCCATGTAAATGGAATCAATGGTTGGGATATTAGAGTCCATGTTGGTCAGAGCTGTGCACCCAACCTTCTGTAGTTTCTCACAGTAGCCGTACCAGGCTATTATGCACCTGGATAAGACGCTCTCAATGGTGCAACTGCAGAAGTAGCGCATGCTGAATTTCCTGCATCACCTCAGGAAGGAGAGGCATTGTTGAGTCTTTCCGATCGTCGGGCCAATGCGAGAAGTTCAGGACAGGTTGTGAGTTACCATCACTCCGAGGGACTTGATGTTCTGCACTCCCTCAAGCGGTTGATGTAGATGGGGTGTGTTCCCCTCCTGTCTTCCTAAAGTCAATGATCAGTCCTTTACATTTGCCGGATTAGAGAGAGAGGTCATTATCAATACACCATGCTACCAAGCTCTCTTAAGCCTTTCTACATTCTGACGTGTTGTTGTTTGATATCAGTTCTGCTATAGTGATATCATCAGGAGAACTTTTTAACAATCTTATCTCTTTGTAATTTGCATATTTTGGTCTGTATAGAAACTCACTTTTACCCTATATTTTCTATTGCATAAATACATTTCGTTAATATTGACTCTGCTAATTTCTCATTGTAGATGTATCCTTGAATCTGTTCTTCAGATGAATTATAAAGAGTAACGATTCAATACTGATAACTGGGGAACATCAATGTACCTCTTCCCAGTTTGAACAGCCATGTCCCCCAGTCCTCTCCATTGTCTGTCTTTTCCCTAATGTCATAATCACAATGCAATTGATGTCAGTAAATGATACTTTATCACAGTTCCTTAACATTGATAACATCAACACTCATGCTTGCCTTCTCTGATTCTGGAATAACAATCTGAATTGCATTTGTCACGTACAATTCTCTGTTAACATATGCATGCCGTTTGATTGTTATAAACCCACATTGTCTCAAGCACATGTTGCCAACAGATCATGGATAGACGATGTTCTCTCAATGTTTTAGTGATTTTGCAATGACTGATCAGTAATTATCGGATTGATTTCTCCATGTATGAGCAGAGAAGCATGCTTATGTTCAGTTAAACCTCTGGCATTATCTCCATATTCAAGGCAGACTGAATGATTATACACAATCAATCTGCCATCTCCAACATTCCTTCCTTCAGTCCCACTCACATATCACGTCCAGAATGCATAAATGTTCAAAGTTATTTGGAATTTTAGTAAAACAGTATCAAATTGAAAGGGGTTAGCTTGAGCTATTTGTTCAGCGGTTGTGATTATGCGAGTCTCCATTGATCATATGGGTTCGTAGAGAGTTTCCCACTTCTATCAATAAGAGAATGCGTTCAATATGTTATCCAATAGTATGAGCGGGAGCATCACCCACACCAGTAACAGAGATCAGCAGCTTCAGAGAGAGAGGGAGGAGAGGTCAGAATCTGGGAACATTACACTGGAGTATTCCAACAATGGATCAGGATCTGAGAACATTTGACTGGAAAATGTCCAGTAATGGGTCTTTTCTTGCTATCCCAGCCATGGATATCATTAGCATCGCAGATTGAAGATGTATTGTGGTTGTCCAAGCTGGTTACTATCCTACCCTTGCTATCGTTTGTGTTCCTGGTAAGTCACTCTATCTGTGCATTGGTCTGAACTGAATTGGTGGTCATGATATGTAAACGTTGGAAAGGTGCAAGTCAATATTTTCTGTTCCAATCAAAGATTCTTTTCCTTACAAATTATAACGAGAAAATGATAATTTACAAATTACGCACCAATATGTGAGCATGAAAAAGACTTTTCCTTGATTCATTTCCTCCTGCACAAGTTTACATTTCCATATCCTACCCACTCACCAATCCTGTCCAGTACCACCATCATGACAACCCAGTCTCCTCCTCAGCCTCAGTACAACTCCTGAATAAACCATCGTTTGTGTTTTTGTTCATTTCCGCATACAGCTGTTTCAGATCCCTTCTTACCCTTTTCCCTTCACACACTTTTTTTTGTGTGCGTTTGGGTGGTTGCTCCCGTAGTTTAGGACTTGGTCTCTGTGTGTGGCTTTCCTGTATACCTTTTGGTGAATTATCCGTTCGGTGAACACACACGAAAGAAGTTGCATCAAGACACTGTTCAAGAGGGCCACAACACACTGCACTATACCGGAACTGGAAAAAACAGGAAGAAGAGCACCTATAAAATGTATTCGCCAAAATCGGATACCCCCACAATTTCATCAACATATGCCTAAGGGAAAGACAACGGAATGAGGACATTTCACAACCCAAAGGACTAGCCACACTACCACACATCAAAAACATTTATGAACTGACAGCCAGAGGACTGCGACCACTAGGACTCATAATAGCACACAAACCAACAGCCACTCTCAGACAATAACTCACCAGGACGAAGGACCCAATACCCAGCATGAGCAAAATAAACGTAGTGTGCAAAATCCCATGCAAGGACTGCACAAAACACTACATAGGACAAACAGGAAGACATCTAACAATCCGCATCCATGAACACCAACTAGCCTCGAAACGACATGACCGCCTATCCTTAGTAGCCACACATTCAGATGACAAGCAACATGAGTTCCACTGAGACAACGCTACTATTACAAGACAAGCCAAACAGAGAACAGCCAGGGAATTCCTAGATGCATGGCACTGATCCACAGATTCAATCAATAAGCACATCGACCTGGACCCAATATACCGGCCACTGCAGCGGACAGCTGGAACTGACAACCGGAAGCGGCAGATACAAATCACATAAATGCCGGAGGAAATATCACAGAAGCGCTTCACAGAAGGCTCCCAAGCTCTGAGGATGTAACTGAGACAGGGGACGAAACATCTGCAACACAAATTCCCAGCTCGGCGAACAGAACCACAACAACGAGCCCCCGAGCTACAAATCTTCTCCCAAACTTTGACCATGCAACTGTTCTTCGTGCCAAAGAGCATAACCTCACACTTTCAGACGTTGGAATGCATCTGCCAACCCCTTTACCTGGCCAATTCCTTCTTCAGCCTCTCCACCTCCTCTCTCCGACCTGACCCTTTACGTATCTTTGTTTCATATGCAAACTTAGCCAGATTGCCCTCAGTTCCATCATCTAGATTGTTAATGTATAAAGTAAAAAGTTATGGTGCCAACACTGTGCCTTGCGGACCACCACTTGTCACCTGCTGCCATCCTAAGAATGACCATTTTATCCCCTCTCTCTGCTTTCTGTCAGACAGACAAGCTTCTGTGCATGCCTCTACCTAGCCTCAAACACCACTGACCCTTATCATACTCAATAATCTCCTGTGTGACAACTGATCAAATTCCTTCCTGACGTCCAGGTGGATAACAGCCATTGACTGTACTTGATCGAGCCTGCTCATTTCTTCTCAAAAATTTCCAACAAATTTGTCAGGCATGACCTTCCCTTGATGGAACTATGCTGACTTTGCCCGATTTCACCAAACACTTCCAAGTATTCAGAAATCTCATCCTTCACAAGGGATTCCAGGATCTTACCCACGACAAGGTTTAAGAGTTTTTTTTTGTCTTTTCTTCCTTACCCCTGGGGTAAAACCAGATGTCACATTAGTGAGTTTCCAATGCTCTGGGATCGTCCCTTTCTCGAGCGATTCCTGACAAATCACCACCATCGCCTCAACTAAATCTTCAGCTATCTCCCTTATAACACGGGGATTTAATCCCTCAGTTTCAGTTTACTTAACTAACTTTCAGCCATTCAGCTTTTCTCTAGCATATTCTCCATGGTGGTGATCACCATGCTCAGCTCTAGCCCCTCACTCTCCTGAATGTTTGAGCTCTTATTTGTGTCTTCCCCCATGAAACTGAGGCAAAGTAATTATTCAATTACTCAGCCTTTTTCTTGATCCCGAGTAAAAAATGAGGTCTGCAGATGCTGGAGATCACAGCTGCAAATGTGTTGCTGGTCAAAGCACAGCAGGCCAGGCAGCATCTCAGGAATAGAGAATTCGACGTTTCGAGCATAAGCCCTTCATCAGGACCTCTCTCTTATTCCTGATGAAGGGCTTATGCTCGAAACGTCGAATTCTCTATTCCTGAGATGCTGCCTGGCCTGCTGTGCTTTGACCAGCAACACATTTGCAGCTTTTTCTTGATCCCCACTACTATCTCTCCAGTGCCATTTTCCAGGAATCCAATGCCCTCTTTTGCCTCTCTTTTGTACTTGATATTTCGAAAGATACTCTTCGAGACGTCCTTTATATTCCTGGCTAACTTATCCCCATATTTAATAATCTCCCTCCTTATTTTATTGTGTTTGCCATCTGTTTTATCTTCGTAAGTTTCACAACCCTCTGGTTTCCCACTGCACTTTTCCGCATTATATCCTGTCGCTTTTTCTTTACTGCTATACCTAACTCCCTCGTCATTCATGGTTACCTCATTCTCAATGTACCATGCCTCTTTTTATCCTGGGGGTAAATCTCTGTTGCATCCTGGATTACTCCAAAATTCGACTGCCATTGCTTCTCCACTGTCTTTCCTGCTGGGCTCTTTTACTAGTCAATTCAACCCAGCTCCTCTCTCATGCCTCTGTAATTGCCTTTATTCAGTTTTAATACCGTTACCTCTGATTCTAACTTTGCCATCTGAAATTTCAGAGTAAATTCAATCATATTGTGATCATGCCTCTTAAGAATTCCTTCACCTTAAGCGCCATTAACTCGTCTGCCTGCACAAGCTGCTCCAAAAAAAACAACTCATCGACATTCCACAAATATTCCTGCAAACCACTACCAAACTGAATTTCCAGCCCACATCCCTAATGTAATCCCACATGATCACTGTAGCTTTCTCTTAGCTACACATCTTTCTAGCTCCTGGTATATCTTTCACCCCAGCTGCTGACTACTGGTTGGAGGCCTGAACAGAACTCCAGCTACTTTTTTAAAAAGTTTTTGATTCCTCAATTCTACCGACACAGATTTTATACCATTTCACCTTACTTCATTCCTTATTATTGATTTAATTTCATTTGTTACTAATAATACAACCCCATCTCCTCTGTCCAACTGCCTATCTTTTTCATAGGATGAATATCCTTGAATATTCAGCTCCTAATCCTGATCCTTTGCATCGACGTCTCCGTGATGGCGACCTGCCAATTTGTGCATGAGTCACAAGCTTATTTACCTTATTCGTTGTACTGCATGCGTTCCGAGATAACAGTTCAGCCCTGAATTAAACATCCCTATTCTCGTTGTCATTTGTTTGTTCTGTGTGTTTGAATTTTGATTGCTAACACTTTCCAAACTCGCTGCGTCTGTGCTGGAGATTTGAATAACTTAGAGTCATAGAGATGTACAACATGGAAACAGACCCCGCAGTCCAACATGACCATGCCGACCAGATATCCAAACCTAATCTAGTCCCACATGGCAGCACCCGGCCCATGCCCCTCCAAACCCTTCCTATTCATATTGCCATCCAACTGCCTTTTAAATGTTGCAATTGTACCAGACTCCACCACATCCTCTGGAAGCTCATTCCATACACGTACCACCCTCTGCGTGAGAAAGTTGTCCCTGAGGTCTCCTTTTATAATCTTTCCCCTCTCGCCCTAAACTATGCACTCTAGTCCTGGACTCCCCGGCCCCAGGGAAAAGACTTTACTATGTATTTTATCCATGCCCCTCATACGTGAGTAAACCTCTATAAGGTCACATCTCAGCCTCCGACATTTCAGGGAAAACAACCTCAGCCTGTTCAGCCTCTCCCAATCGCTCAGATCCTCCAGCCCTGGAAACATCCTTTCAAATCTTTTCTGAACCTTTTCAAGTTTCATAACATCTTTCTGATGCGAAGCAGACCAGAATTGCACGCAATATTCCAACAGTTACCTCACCAATGTCCTGTACAGCCGCAACATGACTTCCCAACTCCTGTACTCAATACTCTGACCAACAAAGGAAAGCATACCAAATGCCTTCTTCTTGAGTTCTGCATTTTCCCTATAACTGACACCACCTCACTCTCACTTAGCTTAATGTCCAGTCTACCGCCCATAGTTATTCGATTTGCTTAACTTTGATCCCGACATGGTTCAGATGAAGACCGTCCAATCGGAGCAGTGCCCTCCTTCCCCAGTGATGGTGTCAATGTCCCATGATGCAAACCCATTTCTCCCACAACAGACTTTGAGCCACGCATTTTCCTGCTGACCCTCTGCTAATTAGCTCATGGCTCAGGCCGTAATCCAGAGGTTATTTCCTTTTTGATTCTGTTTTCTAATTTAGCTCCGAGCTCTTTGCATCCCTTAGCAGAACCTCTGCCCTCGCTTTATCTCTGTCGTTGGTACCCAGACAGACTAACGACCAATGGATCTTTACCCTCCCACTCTAAGTTCCTCTGCAGCCCAGATGAGATATACCTTACTCAAACAGCAGTTGGGAACGCAACTTCAGGACTCTGAAATAACTACACTAACTCCGCTAACTACACTATACCGAATTACAATAACATTTCTCTTCTCTTGCCCTACTTGAAAGCTCCCCTCAACTCGGTGTTCTGGCCAATCAGCTGATCCTCCCTGCAGTCCCCATTACCATCCACACAGGGAACAAAACTCCTGAACCTGTTAGACACGGACAGAGGCTGCGGCTTCTGCAACTCTACCTCCTGGATCCCTCTACCTACCACACTCATAGCCAATCCCTCCGTTTTCTAACTACTGGCTGAATTTGAGTCAGTTGATCTCAGGAGCGCAACTGTCTCCTGAATTACAGCATCCAGGGAACTCTCCCCCACCCTGATGCCTCGCAATGTTTGAAGCTCAAACTCCAGCTCATCGACTGAGAGCCAGAGTTCTTCTTGCACGCAACATTTAATCCAGACATGGTCACTGGGAACCACACTGGGTTCCACGACTCCCACATCATGTAGAAACAACACATCACCCGACCCTCCATCCTTATTTTATTTAACTACTACTGAATTATTCCTTTACAATTTTTATTTGTTTTTGTACATCTGCTTATGCAAGTTGCAACCAATAAATTGATGATTCAATTGGACACAGATTCAAATTTAACACACTCCCTATTAGCAAACCAGATCACATCCTCCCTTTGTCAAACCTGCTTATTATCTTCTGAAAGAATTTTGACAGACCTGACAGCGGGACCACTCCTTGATGAAGCCATGCTCACTCAGCCCTACTTTACCATGTACCCCCAGGTACTCTGCAATCTCATTGCTAGCAATGTACTCTAAATCCCTAACAACGACCGATGCCAGGCTAAACTGCCCTATGATTTACTGTATTTTGTCTTGCTTCTTACACAGAGATTTTAAATTGCCCATTTTCCAGATCTCTGGGACTCTGTCTGATGATAGTTATTCCTGAACATTCAAAACCAATAGTTTCACAATCTCCTCCACTAATTCCTTCAGAACGTTGGTTATTATCCTTCCAGTCTGTGTGATTTATCCATTTTCAAACATTGCAGCTTCCCCAGTATCTTCTCCTCAGCTCTGATCTCTACACCCATCCCACACCCTTGACTCCCTTGAATTTCTGGAATGTGAGGATTGACAGAAAGTACCTATTCAGTTCATTCTCCAATTCTTTTCAGCAAGCCTCAATTTCTGGTGTCCAATGTTCACTCTCTCCTTTTATATATCTTAACAAACCTCCTGCAATCTCCTTTTCTAAAGCAAGCTAGCTTACATGCTTCGTGGTCACCACTTTATTGCTTCTTAAAGTGTCCTCTGCTGCTGTGTAAAGGTCTCCCAATCTTAGACAGGCTGAGTGAGAGCAATGCAGTTAACTGACTGTCGAAAATATAGCTGAAAAATGTGCTGCTGGAATAGGACAGCAGGCCAGGCAGCATCCAAGGAGCAGGAGAATCTACGTTTCGGGCATAAGCTCTTCTTCAGGAAAGAGGAAGTTTTGCCAAGCAGACTAAGATAAAGGGTAGAGAGGAGGGACTTGGGAGAGGGGCGTTGGGAATGTGATAGGTGGAAGGAGATTAAGGTGAGGGTGATAGGCCGAGAGGGGGTGGGGGCGGAGAGGTCGGGAAGAAGATTGCAGGTCAAGGAGGCAGTGCTGAGTCCGAGGGTTGGGACTGTGATAAGGTGGGGGGAGGGAAAATGAGAAAGCTGGAGAAATGTGCATTCATCCCTTGTAGTTGGAGGATTCCTAGGCGGAAGACGAGGTGCTTTCCCTCCAGGCATCGTGTTGCCATGGTCTGTGATGGAGGAGGCCAAGGACCTGCATGTCCTTGGCGGAGTGGGAGGGGGAGTTAGAGTGTTCAACCCACGGGGCAGCTGGGTTGGTTGGTGCTGGTGTCCAAGAGGTGTTCTCTGAAAAGTTCTACAAGTAGGTGGCCTCTCTCCCCAATGTAGAGGAGGCCACATCGGGTGCAACGGATGCAGTAAATGGTGTGTGTGGAGTTGCAGGTGAATTTGTGATGGATATGGCAGGATCCTTTGGGGCCTTGGAGGGAAGTGAGGGGGGAGGTGTGGGCGCAAGTTTTGCATTTCTTGCGGTTGCAGTGGAAGGTGCTGGGAGTGGAGATTGTGTTGGTGGGGGTGTAGACCTGACGAGGGAGTCGCAGTGGGAGTGGTCTTTCCGGAACGCGGATAAGAGAGGAGAGGGCACTATATCCTTGGAGGTGGGGTCTATTTGGAGGTGACGGAAATGACAAAGGATGATACGATGTATCTGGGGGTTGGTGGAGTGGTAGGAGAGGACCAGTGGGGTTCTGTCCTGTTGGCGATTGGATGGGCGAGGTTCAAGGGCGGAGGAGTGGGAAGTGGAGGAGATGCGGTGGAGAGCATTGTCAACCACGTCTGCAGGGAAATTGCGGTCTTTGAAGAAGGAGGCCATCTGTGTTGTTCGGTATTAGAATTGATCCTCCTGGGAGAAGATGCAGCGGAGGCGAAGGAATTGGGAATATGGGTTGGCGTTTTTACGTGTGGGAAGGGTAGGAGGAGGTGTAATCTATTTAGCTGTATGAGGCACAGCATGCATCCTCCCATCGAGCCACTCCGGGATTCCTCACACCCCATCGCCTGTCACTGGATGCTCCCTATGCAGGGAACGCACAAAGACACTGGCCACTTTCTGACCCTCCAGGGATGCGGGTCAAGGCCCTCCCATTAAAAGGAACAGAATAGCTAAAACCCAATTGAACAGCAAAGCAGAGTAAACAGGCTGATTGGCACCCACCCGTTCTGACATTTTCTGGTCTTTTCGACTAACTTCTGTTTATCCTCGTCTACCTACATAGATGCTGTATATGTGTACCTTGACACACAGGTTTGGTGGAGGTGATAGATATCAGATCATATGGCCATTGCGACTGGATCGTTGGGCTCTACGTTCCTGGTTAATGAGATCACACTGAAGTTTTGATTATCAACTCAATCCATTTTAAAGTAAAGGTGTTGCCATAGTTGTAAAGAAACCATATTGAATGTTGGAGACACTAGATTATGCCACGTGACAGTGAGGTTAGGAATAGGAAGGCAGTCTAGTTAAAAGCATTGCCAAGGAGCTGGTTGGGTCTGCAGCACTTCCAATATGTGGATCATTGGAATTCCCGGGTTGGTAGGATATACACAAGAAGGACGGGATGCATCTGAATGGGCAGAAATCTCCGATATGTGGGTCACTGGGATTCCTGGGTCAGTATGAAATACACAAGATGGACGGGATGGACGTGAACTGGCAGCAATCTCCTGGCAGGCAGGTTTGCTTTTGTCACTCCTGAGGGTTTAAACTAGTGTGTTTTGGGGAGGGTGGAGGAAGGGGCGGGAGTCATCCAGAGCAGTACACCCACAAGTACAGTGAATGAAGAACACTTGGAGACTAATCCCAGTATAGCAAAGACCAACAACAAACTGACAGAGGGGAGTGAACAAAGTGGGACTGGCAGTCTGAAGTGTGCTGATTTTAATGTGCTGCAAATATGAGTGCTTTATTGTAAAAGTGGCGCTGGTGCTCGGGCTCCCCAAGTGCTTGGGAAACTTGCCCAGCTACTTACGTGAGTGCATGTCCCTGATTACCTACTCCATCTCTCTCAATCCCTGAGTCCACCTGTCACAGCATGCAGAGATTTGGTTGAGGGAGGGATCAAAAAACAGTCAATCCAGTGGGTCCAGAGAGGGTTGAAGAATATGTAGTGAGAGGCTGGAGACGGTTGTTTGAAGCAAATTAATTAACCAGCAGTTTGTTGGAATTGGTCAGTGCGCGATGCAATGTACAGACTGAAGGGACAAGGGAGGAAACAGAAATTGTCTGTTTAATACACTTTCTGCTTTACTGACAGTCTTTTGTAATCTCCTGTTTACCAAAGAATAGACAGGAAGAATTTACATCAGGGAAACTCAAACCAAATATCAGGTCAGGATCTGATGGCGTTTGGCTGAAGTGTATTTATTTCAATGCAAGAATTATTGTGGTTTAAGACTGATGAACTGGGAGCCTGAATCCGTACATTGGACTATGATGTTGCGGCTTGACAGAGACTTGGTTGAGAGAAGGAAAGGACTGACCATTCAACATTCCAGGGTTTGAAAGTTTTAGGTGAAATAGAGAGGAAGGTGAAAGAGGTGGACGAGTTGTTTTACTAATCAGGGAGAATGCTATATCTACACTTGAAGAGGACATACAGGAAGGAATCATCCACTGCAGCAATATGGGTAAAGCAAAACATAAGATGGCTGCAAGCACTGCGTTACGATAATCCTTCCAACAGCCACGGACGGATTGTGGAACAGATATGTCCGTCGATTAAGGAAAGGAGTATTAAAAACAGAGTGGTCATAGTGAGTGGCTTTAATATCCCTAGTAATGACTGGGAGTCCCTCGGAGCAAGAGGTTTAGACGGGACAGAATTTGTTAACTGCAACAGTGTGTGTTTAAACCAACGAGAGGAAGAGCCACACTGGACCTCGTATTGGCTAATGAGCCTGGCCAGGTGACTGACCTCTCAGTGGGACATAATTTTAGAAACAGTGATCACAGCTCCTTCAGATTTAGGATAGCTATGAACACGCATAAGTCAGGACCTTGTGTGAGGTTACTGAATTGGTATCAGACAGAGCTCGGACGTGTCAATTAGGAGGAGCTGCAAATCCAATTTTGCATGTAGTAACTGCTTGTTAAATCCAGACAGCAAAATCATCTGGTAAACGTTCTCCCGACTCCTCGAATTTCAATTTATTTTGTTTGAACAGATATTTCAAGGCCACTGCATATCAGCCAACAGGAAGAGATAAAGGATGATTCTGCACTGTGTCCTCCGCAGGACCAGCTTGTCTCTCCAGGTACGTAAACTCTTTATTGTGGGTCAGATAACTTCAGAATTCATAGAGCACTGAAGGAGGCCATTTATTCCATTGTACACCGACGAGCTCTCCAACATCACAACTTGAAAAAAGAGAGAACAGAGTGTCTGTGTTTGTGTGTGCGTGCGTAAGAAAGAGAAAAATTAACAGAGAAAAGGGGAGTGAAGAGAGATAAAAGGAATGGAGATAAAACGGAGAGACAGAGTGAGTGAAAGCAAGAGGTGTCAGACGAGTGTGAAGTTAGATCTGAAGACAGCATGAGGAGAAATATGCAGAAATTTTATTTAGAAACTCCCACAGACTGCAAGCCCTTTGTCTGGTGCCATACACTGTGAGCACTATGTTGTCATCCCAGATCATTTATCACCATTGATATCACAGAGTCGGATTGCTGACGACTGACAGTATCCAAAAGAACAATAGATTGGTTCCAAGGAGAAGGTGAATTAATTTAAATATTCTGGGCCAACAGGAACTTGTCGTCCCTCTAGACACTGTGTGCGAGACAGCGCGAGAGAATCTCATTGAGGGGGATCACTGACTGGTGGGAAATCAGCATCTCAGCTGTGGGTCAAATAATGACCGAGAAAGTTTGAACACCTCGTCCGTGGTTTTGTAATTCATCTTTCAATTTATATAGCTCCACATCGTAACTGTATTTTAACAAACATGTCTCTTTGTAGTTTTCATGTTTTGGTGTGTACAGAAAAGCTTGTTTTTTGTCCCTGTATTTTGTGTTGAATAAGCACATTTTATTACTGAGGAAGAAAGGGCCTGTTCCGATGGAACAGTCTTCATCTGAACCGTGTTGGGATCAGAATCCGAGTTAATCCTAACTAGGACTGTCGACAGAGCTTTAAACTGTTTAGGAGTGTGTGTGCGCTGGGTGGGGGTTCCTTTATAGGGTTTTATTAGAAAAGACGAGGTAAGAGTACAGAGCTCAGAAGAGGTTATTAAAAACTCCAGCACAGATGCAAATAGGACAGAGCATATGGAAAGTGAAAGCGATCAAACTGGCAAACAAATGACAATGAGAAGAGGAACCGTTAATACAAGATTGAAGGGATGATATCTGAATGCATGCAGTATAAGGAATATGGTAAATGAGCTTATGGCACAGATTGAAATTGATAGATATGACGTGATGGGCATCACAGAGAGGTGGCTGCAAGGGGATCAGGATATTCAAGGACATATATCCTATCGAAAAGAGAGGTGACAGAGGGAATGGGTTTCCATTATTAATAAGAAATGAAATTAAATCAACAGTAAGAAAGGAAGTAAAGTCAGATAGTGTAGAATCTGCGTGGGTAGAATTGATGAACCACAAAGGTAAGACAATCACAATTGGAGACTTGCAAAGGCCTCCAAAGAGTACTCAGGAGTAGGGGGACAAGGTACACCAGAAGATAGAAAAGATCTGTAGGAAAGGCAAACTTACAGTGATAATTGGGTTTTCAATAAGCAAGTGGAATGGGAAACCAGGCTGGTAGTAGATCGCAAGAAAAAGAATTTGAGGAATGTCTGCAGGATGGCTATTTGGACATCATGTGGTGGAGCCCACTCGGGAACAGATGACACTGAATTTAATGCCGCAGGCTAGATAAGGGAGATTAAGGTGAAGGAAAACTTCAGAAACGGTGATCAGAACATGGCTGAATTTATTCCGCAATTTGGGAGAGAAGATGGAATCAGAGTTAACAGTATTTCATCTTAATAAAGGCAACTGGAGAGGCAAAAAGGGAGAAGCTGAGTAGAATTGACCGGGACAGGGGTCTAGCAGGAAAGACAGGGGAACATCAATTGCAGAAGACTCCAAGATTAATTCAGGAGACGCTGTCGAGATTCATGCTGACCAATAGAGGCATGGTACAGGGGGGATGAGGCAACCAGAGCTGACAATTGAAGTCAGACAATGCATATAAGCAAAAGAGCAAGCATATAATGCGATGAAGGGCAAAGGGAAACTGGAGAATGGGGGCCAACAGAAGGCAAGAAAATAAATAAGGAGGGAAAACATTAAATATGGGGGTAAGCTAACCAGTAATATAAAGGAAACTGTAAGAGATTATTTCGATATGTAAAGTGCAAAAGAGAAGTAAAAGTGAATATGTACTACTGGGAAATGATGCTGGAGAGACAGTAATGGGACACAAAGAAATAGCTGAAGAATTTTGCATCGGTCTTCATGGTGGAAGACAAAAGTAATTTCCTAAGAATTGAAGAGAGTGAGCGGGCAGTCCTGAATATGGTGGCCATCACCAAGAAGAACATGTTAGAAAACGGAATGGCCTGAATGTGGATAACTCACTTGGACAAGACGGACTACACCTCAAACTTGTAAGAGAGATAACTGAAGAGTCAGGGCAAGCGTAACTGGTAATCTTTCAGGAATGACTAAAATCAGGAAAGGGCCAAATGGCTGTATGGTTGCTAACATGACACCCCATTTAATAAGGGAGTTTGGCAGAAGATGGAAAATTGCAGACTGATCAGCCTAACCTTGGTTGAGGGTAACATCATGGAATCCATCATGAAGAATGGGATTTTTGAATACTTGGAGATCTTTGGCAAAATAGGACAGAGTCAGATTGGTTTCATCAAGGGGAGGTCATTCCCGACAAACCTGCTAGAATGCTTTGAGGGAGTATTGAGCAGATTAGATCAAGGCGAAGGAATAGATGTTATCCATCGGCACCTCAAGAATCCTTTGACAAGGTGCCATGCATGAGGCTATTGAGAAAGATATGGGCCCATGGTGTTCGAGGCAAGGTGATAGCATGGATAGAAGTTTGGCTGTCTGAAAGGAAGCAGAGAGTGGGGATAAAAGGTTTCTTCTCAGGATGGCAGCCAGTGACAAGTGGTGTTTCAAAAGCCTTCGTGTTTTGACCACAACTTTTCACTTTGTGCATTAATTATCTATATGAAGGAACTGAGGACATTCTGGCTAAGCTTTCAAACAGTGCAAAGATAGATAGAGGGACAGGTAGCATTGAAGAGGTGGTTCGGCTGCCAGAGAGTGCTCGAGCTCATCTCATCAACTTCCCACACCTCGGCCCTTGAAAGCCACCCTTCCAACTACAACAAGTTGGAACCTTTTCTAAGACTGTGACAGCTCGACACTTGGAGAACAATGATATAACTTGTTAAGATTTGGCCTAGACTCAGTAAAGGGAAATGATCTTTGATAAACCTGCTGGAGTTTGTGGACTCTATCCATGTGTTTTATTAACAATTGAGTACCAGCATGTGTGGAGTATTTGAATTTTCAGAAGAAGTTTGACGTATTTGAATGCAGGTGAGTGAAGAATGTTATAGTCCATGGGTAGGTAGTGGTGGAATATACACACATGGATTAAAAATTGGATAATGAGCTAAATGAACAGGGCAATGGTTTATTCATACAGAGGGTAGTGAATGTAAGGAATTCTCTGTTCAGGAGACTCAGGGGAGCTAGATCACTGAAAGATCTCTGAATGGTCTTCCCTGCTTCTGTGCACCAGGTGATGCAGTAAGCGGCCTCCAACTAATCCTGTCTAGCAGGCTGGAGGGGCTAAATGGAACAATGGAGTATCACACTGAAGAACAGTATTAGATAGTTCGACACTATGAAACTGCTCCACCAGGTACTAAGAATGTGGAATATCTGATTTTGGCTCAGTCCAACTTTCCTGTCTGTATTCCATTATCCATGACTCAATCTCTGTCAAAAATGAATCACTTTGAATATCAGTTTGAATAAATCTGAACAAAGAAGCACCACATACCTCTGGGAAAGAGACTTCCCACTCAAATGGACATTTTAGAATTTCTCCTCATCTCTCTTACAGTGTCATACAGCAGGGAGCCCTGTCCACTTAAAGCACACATCCAATCTGTTCTCAACCCATTTGTCAGCATTAGGCCCATATCCCTGGCAATTCTTCCAATTAATATGCTGAGCCAAATGCCTTTTAAATGTTGGATGAAAATCTGGATGAAATGAAATGAAATCCGCAGTCTGGATGAAAATATTGTCCCTTTACTATCTTTCTCCTCTCACCTTAATCCTTTGTCCTATAGTTTTGGACTGGGAAAAAGACATTGGCTATACAGACTATCCATGCCTCTCATGATTTTACAAAAGTCCATAATGTCACGCCACGGCCTCCAATGATCCAGAGTAAACAAGTCCCAGTCTGTCCAACTCTCCCTGTAGCTCAATCCTTCCAAGCATATCAAACCCCTCCTTCACTACCCGATCTACCTGCGACTCCATTTTCAAGGATCGATGAACCTGCACAATACTTCCCCGGGCCCCCAATTAATAGTGCATGTCCTGCCCTATTTTACCTTACCAAAATGCAGCACTTCACATTTGCCTAAATTAAACTTCATCTGTCACTCGTTGGCCCATTGGCCCATCTGATCGAGGTCCCATTGTACTCTGAGGTAAACTCTGCTTGCCACTGCACCTCCAATTTTAATGTTATGTGTAAACATAATATACAGGCAAATATTCACATTCAAATCATTTATATAAGTAATGAAAAGCAGCGGATTCAGCACTGCTCCTTGTGGCACATCACTGCTCATTGGCTTCCAGTCTGAAAAGCAGTCCTCCACCACTCTCTGTCTCCTACCTTCACTCTAATTTTGTAGTCATTTGACTAGCTTATCTTGGATCTATTTATGACCTAACCTTACTAAATTGTCTGCCATTCGGAATCCTGTTGAATGCCTTGCTTAAGTCTATATTGACAGCCTCTACCATACTACGATCACCAATCTTCTTTGTCACCTCTTCACAAAATTCAGTGAACTTTGTTAGGAATGATTTCCCATGCAGAAAGCCATGTTGACTATCGTTCATCAGATGTTGCATTTGTAAATCCTGCTCCTCTCAATTCTCTCCAACAACATGTCCTCCAATGACGTCAGGCTCACTGATTTATAGTTCAGGGCATTATTCCCTTTTTCTCATCCCACGCTTCTGCTGTTCACTGCAAATGTTAATGTAATGGGGTTGGTGATATGATCAATAAAATAGGTCTCAGACTTGGTCAGGGTTAGGAAAAAGTCAGGCAGGATTCTTTAATCTGCTAAAATTAACAAGTTTATGACCCAAACAAAGTTACTCAAACGACGATGGAAAGATAAATAACAGGCAGTTTGGATATGGCAAATCTGTGCATCGATGTTTCCCTTTCGAAAAATACTGACACATGCACACATTTGATGACAACCTGAAAAATAAAATCACTGCAGAGCGTTTACTTTAAAGACCTTTGCTCAAATATGAATTGAACTCGTGACGAAAGGCAACATAAGTGATTGTCCCAAACATCATTTAGCTTATGGAGCTATTCTGCTCTTACAAGGTACTGGTAGTGGGATCACTTCCTGGAATAGGTTGATTTAGCTGCATTGCCATTACTTCAGGCAATGGGGTGATTCCAGTGAATCCTCAACAGGAATCCTCCATCAGTGGCAAAGACGAGTGAGAAGTTTTCAGCTCACACAAATTGCTGGAAGGAGGAATGCGGAGAGAGAGGGAGCAACAGGTTGTTCCTTCTCAGGAAGATTTCTTTTTCTCCCTCTCTGAGTTGAATCACACAATAACGTTATTTGGCCCCAAACTGGACCAAATGATGTCTCTTTGAACAATGTCTGAACTGTACGACTCCGTCACATTCCCTGTTTATTGTAGGTATATCGTTGCTGCTGTTGGCCATCCAATTACTTCTTTCGGAACAAATAGCGCCTCTAGATTTGAAGATGTGTTTATATGTTGTCGTATACTTTTAAAATGCAACTTGTTCTGTGTTCACAATATCTGAATTTCAATGCATGCATCTTGTTCTTAAATTACTTCCCTAGTCTTATTCTCCCATAGAATATAAAATATTCATCAAGTATCCACCAGCTCAAAATCGTATGTGGTCAATAACGTTTCACATTCTCAGGCCTGAACATCTAATCATACATAACATAATGCCTTCATCAGAGAACGAGCAAAGTGAAACATCTTTGAAAAGTTTGAAAAGCAATTTGTTTTTCAATTGAGTGGAATTACAGCCACACACAGTGCATCAGATGCCGTCTCCACAGCGACATGTATTGATGCAGGAAAACATCCTGAAGATCGGACCCAATACTCTTTGCAAGAAAAAGTATCATTTCATTTAGTTTTCAAATCATGTGCTGCCTGTACAGACTAAATTGACGCGATTTATGGACAAGGACACACAAATCACTTTGTACCACTGAGTTCTGCATTCTACCTCCAGTTATATAATTTATGGTTGTTTTATGCTTCATCCAAAACACAAAGCTCCCACCAACCACATTATACTGTTTTTCTTAGACGAGGATTTACTCACTGCGCTCCCCTGTCTACCTCCCATTGCAGACGCTCTGCCCTCCCCTGTCTGTATCCCATTGCAGACGCTCTGCCCTCACTGTCTGTAGCCCATTGCAGACGCGCTGCCTTACCCCGGTCTATATCCCATTGCAGACGCTCTGCCCTCTCCTGTCTGTATCCCATTGCAGACGCTCTGCCCTCCCCTGTCTGTATCCCATTGCACACATTCTGCCCTCTCCTGTCTGTATCCCATTGCAGACGGTCTGCCCTCCCCAGTCTATATCCCATTGCAGACACTCTGCCCTCCCCTGTCTGTATCCCATTGCAGACGCTCTGCCTTCCCCCTTCTGTATCCCATTGCAGACACTCTGCCCTCCCCTGTCTGTATCCCATTGCAGACATTCTGCCCTCTCCTGTCTGTATCCCATTGCAGACGGTCTGCCTTCACCCTTCTGTATCCCATTGCAGACATTCTGCCCTCTCCTGTCTGTATCCCATTGCAGACGGTCTGCCCTCCCCTGTCTATATCCCATTGCAGACATTCTGCCCTCTCCTGTCTGTATCCCATTGCAGACGGTCTGCCCTCCCCAGTCTATATCCCATTGCAGACTCTCTGCCCTCCCCCATTTCTATATCCCATTGCAGATGTTCTGCCTTCCACTTGAAACCTTTTATTGATTGACTATCCTGGTGTATGAGCAAACTGAGCTCCAATCCGCTCAGCCCCTTCTTCCAAATCATTAATCTGCATTGTAAACTGTTGATGACCTCATATTGACTCCTGAGGAATTCCACTAGTGACAGATTTCCAACCTGAAAATAGTAATTATCTCGACTCTGTATTTCCTAGTAGCGGACCAGGCCTCTCCTGTTCCTGTTTAACAGCCGAGAAATGTTGCATGCCCTCCTGCTGTGCTGTGTATCTGATTTTCGATTTGTTTCTGATCTCAGCGATCCTCCATTCGGGCCATTTGTTGTCAGATGATCAGGTGGAGTTCGTCCTGTCATTGATCCTGATCCCTGAGAGTTTAAAAGATGAGCACAGAATATAGACTTACATTTGAGGGGATCACTACCCGGTCAAAAATGCTGTCTTTCTGATGCAATGATAGAACCATCTGCAAATTCAGTCATGTGCTTAATTTTCACATGCAGATACTGAGGAGGGGGAAGAGTTCCTATTAGCCTGATGAACATGCGTCCCTTTAACAACACAACCAATAATGTCCATCATCAATTTCATTTTTGGCTGTTGTGGTGAAAATTTCATTTCATTTAGTTTTCAAATCACGCTGCCTGTGCAGACTAGCTTGACGGCATCTGATGCAGTGACTGTAATTCCACTGAAATGTGCCGTCACTACACATTATAATAAGCGATTGTCTTTGAAAGGTGACCTGACAGAGGTATATGAAATCATGAGGCGCATGTATAGGGTAAATAGGCAAGGTATTTTCCCTGGGTTAAGGGAGTTCAGAATTGGAGGGCATATGTTTAGGGTGAGAGGGAAAAGATATAAAAGAGACGTAAGGGAACAACATTTTCACACAAAGGGTGGCACATGTATGGAATGAGCTGCTAGTGGAAGAGATGGAGGCTCGTACAATTGCAATATTTGAAAGGCATCTGTATGGGTACATTAATAGGAGGGGTTTGGAGGGATTTGGCATGTGGGACTAGTTTGGGTTGGGATATGTGATCAGCATGGATGAGTTGGACCAAAAGGTCTGTTTCTGTGTTGTACATCTCTAGGACTCTAAGAGTCTATGGCCCAGTCTTCACTGTTCCTTGGGGATGAGAATACCACAGTCAGCACAGCCTTAAGGAGATAGGAACTTATCTCAATGTTAAATGGGGAAACCTTTAAATTTAAAAAGTGTTTGAAACTCACAGCAAGTCAGCTTCACCATTTTAAAAATTAGGAAAAGCACAGACCATTCAGCCCCTCAAACCTATCCTACATTCCCATTGACTCCGTTCAGTCAAGTATTTATCAAAGTCAGCCGCCACTGTTCTCTTGGGTAGACATTTCCGACAGTGTAAACCATAGAGCGCATGAAATTGGTGCAGAACTAGACTGTCTGATTCATCAAGTCTGATCTGCTATTCGATCATGGCTGACATGTTTCTCAACAAAATTCTCCTGCCTTTTCACTGTAACCCTTGCTCTCCTTATCAATCAACACGTTATCTATTTCTCTCTTAAAGACAGAAATGTGTCTATGTCTCTGTATGTCTGTATGTTTGTGTTTCGAATTATTAGCAGGAGGCAGAGGGTGGTGAAGTAAGGTTGTCTTTTGAACTGGGTGCCTGTGACTAGCGGCGTTCCAAAGGAATTGGTGCTGGATCCACTTTTGGCTGTCATTTAAATGGTTTAGATGAGAATTATAGAAGGCATGGTGATCAAGTTTACGAATGACACCAAGATTAGTTATATAGTGGAAGGTGAAGAAGGTTACATAAGATTACAAAGAGGTGATGATTAATTGGATCAATGAATCACAGCGTTGTATAGCACAGAAACTAACCCTTTTGGTCCATCTCATTCGCACCAAACAGATGTCGTAAATTAACTTAGTTTTATTTTCCAGCATTTGTTCCATATCCCTGTAACCCCTTTCAATTCATGTCCCCATCCAGATGCCTTTTAAATGTTGTAATTTGTACCAAACTCCATCACTTCCTTGGCAGCTCATTGCATACACGCACCACCCTCTGTGTGAAAATGGTCCCCTTCGGTCCCTTTTAAATCTTGTCCATCTCAGCTTAAATCTATGTCCTCTAGCTTTGGACTTTCTTACCCTGGGGTAAAGACGCTGACTATTCACCCTGTCCATCGTCTTCATGATTTTACAATCCTCTAGAATGTGCAAATTTGACTCCAATCAACACGAATGCCTGTGTTTTCAGTAAACCTGGGCCTAAGTTCTGAAATTCAATACTGACTCCTCTTCCTTCTTTATCACATCACAATTCCAAAATCATTTTAACAACTTGTTTAGCCACATTATGAAACACTTCTGTGGGATTTGAATCTAGCCTTTTGGGTTCAGAGGTAGGCACACTACCACCACTTGGCAATATCCCTAAAGTTGCAACATTATTCTCCTGTGTGTTATTTTATTAGCCAGTTTTGAAATACTATGAAATACTTCCGTGACAGGCAGGATTGAATCTTGACATTCTGGTCCAGAGTGAGTTCAGCTGTTGGAATCTCACGCAGAATTCTGGCTCAGAGGCATGGGTGTTACCTACTACACAAGAATTAAAGCATGCCCAGATTTTGCGTCACATTTTAAATGTCAGCTTCCAGTTTGGTGTGGATTCATTGACACTTTACTGAATTATACAGTTAAACGCACTACATTTTTCAACAGATGAAAGGTACTCAGCTCAAATGTAGGATGTTGAGTTTATGTGCCCTACCTTCGAGATAAACTATAAAGATCTTTAATTGCTTGGCTATGATTTCACCTTAAGTGGCTATTATCTGTGATCTGCAATATGAGGGAAAGACATCCTGCAGACACACTCTGCACTGTAAAGGATCTGGAATAGATATTTATGACTGAACAGCAGAGCCGAATAAAGAGCATACTTTCTGGATCAAAAACACCAACCACTCTTTCCTGCCTCTCACGTGTGACTGACCTCTTCTTAAAAACATGAAGGAATCTAAGGCAGCTGATTACTGTCCAGCGTTTCTTCCCCAGTACTATCACTCACTGGACTGAAAAGTGGCAGATGGAGTTTAATTTCAATAAATACAATGCATCGCAATTTGGTAAAACCAACAAGGAGATGACATCTACCATTAAATGTTGGCCCATTGGTAGTGTTCTGGAAGAGAAAGGTCTATGGTTTTGATATATTTCTTTGAAGTTTGCATCATGTGTGGGCAGGGTGGTTATGAAGGCGTTTGGCTTGCTGGCCTTCATTGCTCAGGCCTTTGAGGACAGGAGCTGGAACATTATCTTCAGGTTGCGCTGGATATTCGTGAGGTTTCTCCTGCAGCACTGTGTAGTTCTGGTCACCCAGTTACATTGAGGATACTATTAAACTGGCGAGGGTTCAGAAAAAAAGAATTAGCAGGCTGTTGCTGGGAATAGAGTGTTTAAGTTATCAGGACAGGCTCGATTAACTAGGACCTTTTCCACTGGAGCGTAGAAGGTTGAGACCTTATCGACCTTATAGTGGATTGTAAAACAATGAGGGATATGGATAATGTTGAATGGCAGGTGTTCTTTCCTTCGGGTGGTGGATTTCAAGACAAGGGGGTATTTTTAATATGACAGGAGAAAGGTTTACAGAAGACATAGAGTCATAGAGCTACCCAGTTCGACCCAAATTGTCCCGGCGAAAAGATTTGCCAGCAAAGGGCCCACATACCCCTAAAAGCTTCCTATTCACGTGCCCGTCCAGAAGCATTTTAAATGTTGTAATTGTCCCAGCCTGCACAACGTCCTCTGGCAGCCCATTACATAGAAAGCACCCTCTCTTTGAAAACGTTGCCCTTATGATCCTTTGTAACTCTTTCCCCTCTGAACTTCAACCTATGTCCTCTAGATTTGAAGCGTGATACCCCGGTGAAAAGACATTGGCTATTGACACGATCCATTCCACTTCTGAGTATATAAACCTCTATGATTACCTCTCAACCATGATACTTCAGGGGAAATAACCCTGGCATATTTAGTCTCTCCATAAATCTCAAAACATCCAACCCTGGCAATATCTTTGTAAATCTTTTCTGAATTCTTTCAGGTTTCACACATTCTTCCTCGAAGAGCGAGACTGCAATTGCATAAAGTATTCAATAGTGCCCTAACCAATGTTCTGCACAGCCGCAATATGACCTTCCAACTCCTACATTCAATGTACTATCCAACGACGAGAAGCATATCAACACTTTCTTCACTATCCTATATACCTGCGACTCCACTTTCAATGTACTATGAACCTGCATTCCAAAGTCTCTTTGTTTAGCAACACTCCCCAGGGACTTAATATTAAATGTATAAACCAAGTCTCGATTTTCCTTTCCAAAATGCAGCGCTTCACATTTATCTAAATTAAACTCCATCTGCAACTCCTCAGCCCATTGGTCCATCTGATCAAGACCCCGTTATAATCTGAGGTCATCATTTTCTCTGTCCTCTGCATCTTTAATTTTGTTGTCAAATATGAACTTACTAACCATACCTCCTGTGTTTACATCCAAATCATTTATGTAAATGATGAACAGCAGTGGAATAACCACCAATTTATGTGGCACACCACTAGTCACGGGCTCCTAGTCTGAAAAAAAAACCCACCACTACGACCCTCTGTCTTCTACATTTGAGCCAGTTCTATACCCAAATGGCTAGTTTTCCTTGTATTCCATGAGATCTCACTTTGCTAACCAATCTTTCATAGGGAACCTTGTTGAATGCCTTACTGAAGTCAATAAAGGACACGTCCACTGCTCTGCCCCCATCAATGTTTTTTGTTACTTCTTCAAGAAAAAGTAATCCAGTTCGTGAAACATGGCCTCCCATGCACAAAGCCATGTTGACTTTCCTTTATCAGTCCTTGCCTTTACAAATACATGCAAATCCTGTCGTTAGGCTTCTCTCCAACAACTTGCCCCCACCAATGTCAAGTTCACTGGTCTATTCTCCCCTGACTTTCCTTGCCAGTTTGTTTAATAATGGCACCACGTTAGCCAGCCTCATGTAATCCAGCACCTCACCTGTGGCTATTGATGATAAGAACATCTCATCAAGATTTCCATCATTTACTTCTCGACCTTCCCACAGAGTTCTTGATTATACCTGATCAGGACCTATGAAGTGCATTGTGATTACACATCACTTAGTTCGTGTATAGCATGAACGTCCTCAGAAGTAATATATCTGGGTAAATTTGCAATGTTTAAAAGATATTTTATTAAGTACAAGAATAAGAGAAGGTTTGGAAAAATATGGTCAAAGCTCAGGAATGCGGGACTAGTTTAGTTTGAAATTATCATTAGAATTGAGTGTATGGGCTGATATGTTTGTTTTCAAACCCCTTGTATAACGCTATCGTTCCATGTGTGTTTGTATACATGTATCTGCATATTTATGTCCGCGCTTGTCGATTTGTCTGTGTCTATATGTGTATCTATATGTATCTATCTCTCTGTGTTTTCTGCATTAGTGTGTGTATGTATGTTTGCATCTCTATCTCTGCATCTGTGTGCAATGGGAACTGTTTTATTTTGGGACGGGTCATTGAATGGTGTTCAAATCCGCCCTTCCTCCCCCACCCCCGCCCCCTGTCTCTCCATCTTTTGCTGACAGTGATGCAATGCCATGCTGTGCTGGTGTGTTTTAGGACTTTTCAATCCTTTCTTAAGTGTAAGAGTACTTGTAAGGGTAAGCCACTAAACATTGCATTTTACAGGATGTGTGCATGTGCATGTGTTTCAATGTGTGTGTGCCTCTGTTATGTGTCTGTGTTTGTATGCCTCTGTGTGTGCAGCTGTGTGTATGTACGTGCGTCTCTGTGCGTCTGTGTGTGCGTGACTGTGTGTCTGTTTACATCTGTGAGTGTGCATACGTGTGCATGTGTGTGAGGAATGTTGGTGTCTGTGAATGGGTGGTTGTGGGTATCTGTCTGTTTGTGCGTATGTGAGTCTGTGTGTGTGTGTGTGCGCCCGTGGGTTGGTTTGTATCGGGGCGTGATTTCTGTGTGGTGTTTATCAATGAGTGTATTCCTCTGCCTGTGTGCCTGTGTGTGTATGTCTGTCCGTGTGTGCACCTGTGTGCCTGTGTGTGTGTGTGTGTGTGTGTGTGTGTGTGTGTGTGTGCGTGTCTTTTTCGTGTGTCTGCGTCTGTGTGAGTGTGCGTCTGTTTGAGTGCATATATCTGTTTCTATGTGTCTGTGTTAGCGTATGTGTGCATGTGTGGGGAGTGTCGGTGTAAATTTGACTGTTTGAGCATTTCTGCCCGTGTGTGTGGGTCTGTGTGCCTGTGTGTGAACCTATGGATGCCTATGTGAGGATTGTGGGTGTCTCCGTGTTTGGAGGGGGAGTGTGGATGTCTTCGTGGGTGGGAGTGTGGCTCCCTGTGTGTTTGACGGTGTGTCGGTATGACTCCCTGTCTGTCTGTCTGTGTCTGTGTCTGTCAGTGTGTGTGCGTGTGGCTGTGTTGAAACAGTGTGGTGCTGAAAAGGTGCAACCGTTCAGTCAGCATCCAAGGAGCAGGACAGCCGAAATATCGAGCATAATCCCTTCATTGGGAATGGGCCTTGTGGGCCAAGGGCGATGAAAAATAAATGGGAGGGGGTGGTGCTAGGGGCGGAAGTTGGCTGGGAAGTCGATTGTTAAATGAACGTGGTGTGAAGGTGATAGGTCAGAGCGGAGGGTGGAGTGGATAGGTGGGAAGGAAGATGAACAGGTTGCACAGTTCAAGAAGGATGTGCTGAGTTGGAGGGTTGGATCCGGAATAAGGTGAGGAAGGGAAATGACGAATCTGGTGAAATCTGTGGCTGTGTGTGCTTTGTGTGTGTGCGTGTTTGTGTGTGTGTGAGTGCGCACGTCTATGTGTGTGTGTGGGTGGTCGGCATGTGTACGTCTCTGTGTGTCTGTTTTTGCAGATGTGTGTCTCGGCATCTGGGTCTGTGTGTATGTCTGGGTGTGAGGTGGCTGTGAGTATGTGTAGTGTTGAAAAAGAACAACAGTTCAGGCAGCATCCAAGGGACTGTATTTACAGACGGGGTGGATTGGCTTTTGACATATCAGTGAGTTGAGGGAAGCAAGCGGTTAGCGGGAAAGTGGAGTTCAGTCGGAGTAGATCAGCCATGCTCTTATTGAATGGCAGTGCAGGCTTGAGGGGCCGCATATCCTAATCCTGTTCCCATTTCTTATGTTCTCATGTTATGATTTTGGAAGGTAACTGATTATTTTCCTGGAAGTCGTGTTGTGCAATGTTGCATTCAAGGAGAGCAGAGGATTTTTTTGAGTTAAGCCTAGGTGGGGTATGGGAGCTGTATTCTCAGCGAATCAGGGTCTGTTACATGACTCACATCTCGAGAAGACGTTATACAGAGGGGAAGCCTGCAAAGAGGGATTGGGGGTGGGGGTAATTTCCTGAATCTGCCTGGATTTTCCAAAACTACATTTCCGAAATTACACCTAATCATTGGAGAGGCCTCGATCTGCCTCTGTGTAGAAGGTCCAAAGTACTGAATGGAACATCAGAACACAGGGCTGAGGGACATGAGCCTGCACATGTGTGTCAGTCGGCGTATGTACGTCTCTGTGTATCTGGTTGTGCGTCTGTGTGTCTCTCTGCATCTGGGGTTTATGTGTGTGTTTTTGTGGTTATGTCTGTGTGGGTGAGGGGTTTCTGTGAGTATGTGTGTATGTATCTGTGTGCAGCTATATGTTTGCCTGTTTCTGTGAATGTTTGCGTATCTGTGTTTGACTGTGTTTGTCTGCATCTGTCTGTGTGTGTCTGCGTCTGTCTGTGCCTGTTTCTGTAAGTGGGTGTGTGCGTGTCAGTGTGTGTGTATGTCTGTCTGTGTCTCTGTGTGTTTGTGTCTGTGTGTGTTTGTGTATGCGTGTGTGTGTTTATGTGTGTGTGTGTGTGTGTGTGCGTCTGACTGTGTGTTGATAGTGCTGTGAGATGCTGCCTTCCCTCTGTCCCTCCCAAACTGAATGCCTGATCATTTTCATCCTCAACTCCAAACCTGTACAGTGGTTTTGGGACCATTGCTTTTTGTTATCTTTATAAATGATCTAGAGGAAGGACTTGAAAGCTGGGTAAGCAAGTTTGCGGATGACACAAAAGTCGGTGGAGTTGTGGATAGTGAGGAAGGAAGTGGTAGGTTACAGCGGGATATAGATAAGTTGCAGAGCTGGGCGGAAATGTGGCAAATGGAATTCAATGTAGCTAAGTGCGAAGTCGTTCACTTTGGTAGGAATAACAAGATGATGGATTACTGGGCTAATGGTAGGCTACTTGGTAGTGTGGATGAGCAGAGGGATCTTGGTGTCCATGTACACAGATCTCTGAAAGTTGCCACCCAGGTAAATAGTGCTGTGAGGAAGGCATATGGTGTACTGGGCTTTATTGGCAGAGGAATTGAGTTCCGGAGTCCTGAGGTCATGTTGCAGTTGTATAAGACTCTGGTGCGGCCTCATCTGGAGTATTGTGTGCAGTTTTGGTCGCCATACTATAGGAAGGATGTGGAAGCTTTAGAACGAGTGCAGAGGAGGTTTACCAGGATGTTGCCTGGAATGGTAGGAAAATCTTATGAGGAAAGGCTGAGGCACTTGGGGCTGTTCTCATTGGAGAAGAGAAGGTTTAGGGGAGATCTGATAGAAGTGTATAAGATGATTAGGGGTTTAGATAGGGTAGATACTAAGAACCTTTTACCGCTAATGGAGTCAGGTGTTACTAGGGGACATAGCTTTAAATTAAGGGGTGGTAGGTATAGGACAGATGTTAGGGGTAGATTCTTCACACAGCGGGTTGTGAGTTCATGGAATGCCCTGCCCGTATCAGTGGTGAACTCTCCTTCTTTATGGTCATTTAAGCGGGCATTGGATAGGCATTTGGAAGTTATTGGGCTAGTATAGGTTAGGTAGGATTCGGTCGGCGCAACATCGAGGGCCGAAGGGCCTGTACTGCGCTGTATCCTTCTATGTTCTATGTTCTATGTTCTATGGTGTGGGGTGGCCAGCAGAGACTGACAGCAGCAGAAAGCTCAGCCGGTCTGAAAGCATCTGTGGACAGAAATGAAAGAATCCTTCCTCAGATCTCGTTTCAGGGGGACATTACATCACTTTAAGCACCACAGAGACTGCAGACTCGCCTCACACTGATACACATAGATATACACAAACTAATACAGAGGCATAGAAATACTCACTAATACACAGAAAGATGTACAGACATGGAGTGTCAGTATTTATCTTGCTCCACAGTGACCTTGTCAATATTTCACTTACTCTGTCTGGTGTGCGTCAGTATTTAAGTCTGTCCTCAGGGAGAGTGTTAGTATTGCACTTGTTTGCAATCGTGAGTGAGTCAGTATTTCTGTGTGGAGTGTGACTGTCGGACAATTTCAATGTTTGCAGATACCAAACCTGGAAGAACTATAAAGTGTGTGGAGGACAGTGTGTACATCCAGCAGGACAGTGACACGTTGGTGTAGTATTCAGGTTTATGGCAGATCAGGATGAGTGCAGACCAGTGTGAGGTGATGCACCTTGGTAGGAATAACTCTGAAAGCCAATATAATGCATTCCCTACCAGTATAAAGCGGGTGTAGGATCAGAGGGCACTGGGTGTATATGAGCACCGATTATTGAAGATGTCAGGACAAGTGGGGAAAGCAGTAACTATCACAGATTAGTTTCAGTATCTGAGAAGTTTACAGGAAGAGGTGTAGGAGGAGCTTACATACTTCCTTCCTGGAGGTGGTGGTGACGATGTGTTGTGAGCCCCCCTTCCTGCCCACCGAGACCGTGGGGATTCCATTTGTACCAACTCGACACAAAAGGAAGATGGCATCAGGGCGACATCTTCTAAGTTGTGCCGGGGGAAACGGAATTGCCAGTGGGTTTAAAGTGAGAATTATCCTTCACTGAACATTGCTCCTTATTCGGTTAGTGGGATGTGCATATTTCAGAATCTCCACACGAGGCGTCCAGATCCTCTCCGGCTCCTACCAGGGTCCTCCCCACATAGCGGGGTGAGGGGTGTGAGGGAACGGTTATCGGACACTCCACCACCCAGCTTGGTCCTTTCTGTCCTATTCCAGGCTGTTTCTCCTGGAATGGGAGAAAGGAGAGAGGGAGTGAGGGTTGGGGTGGGTGGTCCTATTGTTAGTGCTGGTGTTGGTGGCGTCATGGTGAGGTGTCCGGAGGGAGTCAGTCCACAGTGTTGTATCTATGCAGTGTTATTGGTGTAGGGGGTAAAGTGGAGGGGGAGAGAGAGAGAGAGAGAGAGAGAGAGAGAGAGAGAGAGAGAGAGAGAAAGGGAGACCGCATGCAGTAGTGAGAATGATGGAGCATGAGCCTTGTTCGGTGGTTGGTGCCATAACAGATATACAGTGAGTGTGAGGGAGCAGAGAGAATATGGTGATACTTATCCTGACAGAACGGGGACGGTGATTGATGCTTGCCCTGCATTGATGGACATTTCTTGAGACCACAGATACTGCACTGAGCTGGGTGGTTAGCTCAGACTATGCTTGGTGGGTCTGGTAGTGTGGCCCACTCTGGGAAGGGAATGGTCCTTCTCTTTACGAGCCCATTCACCCGGACTTCCGTGTCTCTGTTGACAAACCGTTATATAATTGTCCGTTATCTGCGATTCTCAGGGTAAACTGTGTAGGGCAGCTTCAAACGGAGAAACCACAACCGTGTGCTCATTGGACTTTTGAAGATGGCACCAGTGCCATGAATATCTGGGGTCATGCGGGTGCTCGTGAGTACCTTCAACCATGAAGGAAAATCGAGCTGGCATTGAATTAGAGGAAGCCAAGTGGTGGGGTAGATAGTTAATGAGCTGAGTTCGGTGAGATATCACCAGGAAACTACTTCAGTCTCATACAGACAATGCGTCTGTCATACTCAGTGAAAATGTCAATGTGACAAATTATTGTTAGATGCAGCCCAATGTGTCGAAGACTCTGCTGACCCTACTCCCAGTTACAAAGCTGCCAAACAAAAGCTCATCCAATACTCTCCATCATCTGAACTCGCACCAATATCCCACTCACTCATCATTTCTGGAAACATTGTCTCATGTTGCAGGATACCGTTAAAATGTCTTCACTTCAGCATTCTGGATCCTGGGAACACATCCTTCCATGACATTGTCTCTCAATCTCACTCTCTCTGTCTATTCCCCAAACCCCTCCCATTTGTTGATACTTCAACTGATTCCCCCGCCATCTCTCCCTGGAGTGATTTTCACACCCACAGCACTCTTGTGTCATGGCACAATGGAGATATGGAACTGAAAATGGACATGAGCTGTACATCCTGTTACTTCCAGCATGGGCTGCACGTTTCCCTACGCTGGGCAATGATCTAACACAATGTTACTGAACAATGCACTGGGATGATGGACACAGTTCCACACCCTGGTCGCATATCTCATCTGGGCTGATAGATCAATGCACTAGTGTGGTCTACATACCTTTCTATCCTGGGTAAATTGTGGTTGCATTGCACAGTACACCAGGCTGGTCTGCACAGCGCTCCCTGCTGAACACATATCTCATCTAGTTTTATAAATCAATGCACTGCTGAGGTCTGCACAGTGTTATTCTATGGACTGATTGCAGGGTAGTGTTCAGCAGTGCACTAGCCTGGTCTGTGCAGTGCTCCGTGCTGAACAGATATCTCCTCTGCGTTTATGGTGTCTGGTCTGGTTCGCGGAGGTGGATTGAGAACGTAATAAAACTAATCCTTTCAGTTGATATGGCAATGGCTTTATTTTTGTTCTCATTCATGTGATTGCACCCTCCAAATTCTGATTCCTCCGACCAGTCCCATTCTTGAGTCTGCCTCCATCGTTCGGCAACATGTTGCTGGTGAATAATTTTCCAGTTTCAATTGAATATCTGTCTTGTCTGTTTCCCTGGTCGTTGGCATTGCTCACGCTGGAGCATTGGGATTCACCGTGATAAACCTAAGTAAGGTCACTCCTCAGGAACACTTCTTCAGGGAACATAGTCCAGCCCATTCATAATTTCTGTGTATGCTCAACATCACTCGCTACCACCACCCCACCCAATACTGTCAATATACTTGGACATCTTTTCTGCACGCTTTCAAGTTTAACAACATCTTTCCTACAGTAGTGAGAACAAAATAAACTGTAGTATTACAGAATTGGTTGAACCTAGCGTGTAGGCGATAATGAGAATTGCAGATGCAGGAGGTTAGAGTCGAGAGAGTTGTGCTGGAAAAGCACAGCAGGTCAGGCATCATCCGAGGATCAGAAGAACCGATGTATCGGGCCAAAGCGCGATTCCTGATGAAGGATGTTTTGCCCAAAACGTCGAATTTTCCTGCTCCTCGGATGCTGCCTGATCCGCTGTGTTTTACAGGACCACACTCTTAATCCAGTGTAAATCCCAGATAGCCTCCTTCTTCAAAGACGGCAATTTCGCTTTCCACATTGTCGACGATGCCATCCAGAACATCCTATCCACTTCACGTACCTCTGCCTTCAACATTCACCCCTCCAAACTCAACAGGAAAATAACACCCTGTTGCTCAACTTCCATCCAACCAAATCTCCAGATACAATGCATTACCTTCCCCTAAATGTGCCACCTACAAACAGACCTCACCACCAGGAATATATTTCCCTCCCCACCCCGATCTGCGTTTCAAAAAGAACATGCCCCTTGTGAATCCTTTGTCACGTCCACGCCACCCAACAACCCACCCTCCACTCCTGGCACCTATCCCTCGCACCACAACAATTGGAAAAGCTGCACCCTCACATCCTTCGGAGTTTTACCTGCACTTCCACATATGTTGACTACACTATCTGTTGTTCCTGATGTCTCCTCGACACTGGGGAGACCGGACGCCAATGCGCAGAACACTTCAGAGAATATCTCTGGAACACCCGCACTAACCAACCCACCACCCCGTGGCTAAACACTGTAACTCCCCTTCCCACTCCGCAATGGATATGCAGGTCCTGGGCCTCCTCCACGACCAAACCTTAACCACCCGACGCCTGGAGAAAGAAAGACTTAACTTTTACCTTGGGATCCTACAACCCACATAGGATCCAAGTGTATTTCACCAGTTTTCTCATTTTCCCTCTTTCAACTTATCCCAGTTCCAACCTTCCAAATCAGCACCTCCCCATCCTATCTGTCCAACTTCCTTCCCATCTATCTGCCCCACCCTCCTCTCTGACAAATCATCTCCAAACCTTCTTTCATCTACCTATCACATGATCAGCTACCTTCCCCAACCACATCCCTTTCCCATTTATCTTCCAGTTCCCTTGAGCTACAAGCCTCACTCCTGATGCAGGGCTTACACAAGAAATGTCAATGTTCCTCTGAAGCTACCTGACCTGCTGTGCATTTCCCGCACCACATTCTAAACTCTGACCTCTAGCATCTGCAGTCCTCACTTTCTCTTTAGCGTTAATGTAACCAGAAATTTCCCCACCAGACCTCTTATGAAGCTGCTCTGTAATTTTATCCCTGGGACATATGTAGCCCCGCAGTGCTCTGGCAATACTTCCACGTACAAGGAAAAATTAAAAAAAAACATATTTATAATCCGTCCGTCAGTAACCCTCATTCATTCCATCGAGACTGAGTAAATATTCCATTTTACTACGAAATGAAATGCTATGTAAGGAAGGGGTTAACTGAGCCTCTTTATTCGGTGACTGTGATTCATGTCAGTCTCCATGGATTCTAATTATCCCTTTGGAGAGTTCCCATCTTTTAATGATAAATGGGCACCGTTCAATGTGTCATCCCATAGTACGAGCGGGAACATCATCGACAGCACTAACAGGGATAAGCAGCTCCAGAGGAGAAGGGGAGAAGAGATCATAGCCTGAGAACATTAGACTGGAATGTTCCAACAATGGACAGGGGTTTATCCGATGATGTTTCATTCCTTTTGATAAATTATTATTGGTATTCATTATCATGGCGGATCCATTCTGTTCTTTGCATTATTCAATATTTTTATTATCCTTTCCTGTCTATCGTTGGTGTCCCTGGTAAGTCTCACCGTCCAGCTATGTTTTTTTCTAGAATTCAGTTATGACTGCGTTACTGTACTTTCATATAGTCTTCACTTCTTGTGACTATTATTGTTCATGTTGAGACTCTGAATCTAAATATTAATTCCACAGACCACTGTTAACTGCATCAGTGAACTTGTTCAATTACTTTCTCCCTCCTTGCTTCTGGCAGTGTTACTCATGGGTCTCTCTGTTGACCTACTCAGTTTCAGGTGTGAACCATTGTCTCACTGTCCTTGTTATTTAAATATTTGGAGTGTGGAGGTCATTGCCCTCTATTACGTTTACAAACTCCGTTTCCTTCCTGGGACTCCATCCCATCCCTGGCCAATATCTTTTATTTTCAATTTCATTTCTGGGACTTGGGAATCCCTGGCTGGTCAGCATTAATAGCCATTTCCTATTTGCCCTTGAGAAGGAAGTGATGAGCTGCCTTCTTGAATCGCTGCAATCCACCTGCTGTGGGTTTACCCACAATGCCGTTCGGGAAGGCATTCCAGAATTCTGCCCCAAGGACTGTGAAGGAACACCGGTATATAACCAAGTCAGGGTAGTGAGTGGCTTGCAGGGGAACTTGCAGATGGGGTTTGACACAGACGAATCACAACTTTGGTGATCCGTTTGGCCATGAACTGATTCCTGACACCATGCCCTGACCATTATTAATTTTAACTACACACTGCTCCAGAATGTACTTCACTGGCTTGACCCATCTGCTGTGAAATACAGTTTCAAGGAGCTCTGAAATACAGTCTCAGTAATGACAACAAACGGCTGCTGACACTGTCAGGTTGAAACCTGCAGAAGCAAATCTGATTCTAACTCACACCAAAATCCGATCCAGCTGACAGTCCTGTGCACGCTGATCTATATCACTATTATTTCTGCAATCTTTATTTTAATATTCTCAAGCCGTTTAACTCATCTGTCTATGAAACTTCCCTCAGTCTCCCTGTGTCTATTATCCAAATCCCTGCCAATTGTTTAGACTTAACCTGGTTTCCTTTTAGGGTATTTTCTCTCAAGCAATGATTTTCACATTCAATCTCCCCAAATGCATGCCCATCCCCCATCACACACACACACACACACACACACACACACACACACACACACACACACACACACACACACACACACACACACACACACACACACACACACACACACACACACACACAAATCCAGTTTACTGATCAATAGACTAGCATAGCCTGCACAGCTCTCCTTGTTAGTATGTCATCTTCTCCAAGTTTATGTTGTCTGAAGTGTTTTGTGAAGCAAGTTCAGAATTTGATTTAGCAAACCATTTGAGCTGATCTGAAAATACTTTTATTCAATATTCTCATTCTTGTAATTTTGGTCTCTCATGAGTCAATCCTTGAATGAGTCCCACTATCCAGTCTTTTTCTCCTAATTTCCCCAACATCCTCTCAGTTAATTAACTGTCTGTTTCTGGCTTTAATGTGAACCTCTCTGTCCTTCTGTATCTTTCCCTGGCCTTGGTTTTTGGCTCCCTAGTGTATCGAGTGCTGATATTGTGAAGCTCAGAAACAGTGAAATGGTGTGTTTTGTGCACCATTGTGTTGTTGCATGTCGGGGTGGGGGTGTGTGTCGGGTTGATGTTCACTTCTCAGTGTGTCCGATGTCACTCCATGTCAGGGGAGTGTGTGTCGGGCTGTTATTCACTTTCCGGTGTGTCCCATGTGGTGCTCCATGGACAGCGGTGTGTGTGTCAGGCTGTTAAACACTTCCTGGTGTATCCCATTTGCTGCTCCATGTTGGATAGGGTTTCAGCAGCTTTGAGTTAAGTCTTTGAAAGATGGTTTGTGCCTGTCCACGAAACGTCAGATGTCTGTTTGTCCCTCTGAGTTGGTCGTGTGGTCAGAAACAGGGAAGCCCCTTAATTATTATTGTAAAGGACAAGGTATCTAACATCTCTGACAATGCTCCCGCTTTAAAAATAGGTTATTGTCTCATTTTCCTTAAAGAGAGATTCTAAGGGCCGAACTGCCTAGTGCAAACGGCTGAAGTAAGTAACTTAGGAGGCTTTTAGATTTTTAAAAAAATAAATATTGATAACAGTGGCCAGCTCTCACAGACCAGGCTTTCCAGTATTTTTGTGCTTTAACAGTCACCAGGTGCTTGCAGTTGGAGGAAGGTTGGACGCTTCCGTAAATGATCTCTCACTGCTATTCTCTCTGAAATCTACCTTGATGCTGTGTCCTCCTGGATTGGAGAACTGCATGCAAGATTGATTGGCCTTGGATGTGTCTTTATGCCAAGGGATGAGTTTATGGGATGTAAGTACATTGGAACAGTTCATGAGTAGACGGTACTGTATCTATTGTTCTGCAATGTTTTCCAGTAGTTAAGTTATTCTAAACTCCTCTTCTTTTTGTATGTGTTTTTATTAGAGGGTTTAACTAAATTGGGTTTTGCTTAATGTTGAGTGGTTTGACCAGCCGTATCACATCTGGAACACCCATATCACATCTGCCTTTAGTATAGGGTAGTTGGGTGGCACGGTTGTTAGCACTGCTGCTTCTCAGCTCCAGGGACTTGAGTTCAATTCCTGCTTACGACTGGGTGCAGTTTGCACATTGTCCCTGTGTCTGCATGGCTTCGATCTGGGTGCTCTGGTTTCCTCCAACAATCCAAAGATGTGTAGGTCAGATGAATTGGTCATGTTAAATTGCCCACAGTGTTAGGTGCAGTAGTCAGGGGTAAACGTGGGGTTGGTTGGTTTGGTCTGCGATGTGAACTTGTTGGGGCTCTTTCCATACCGTTGAGAATCTAACCTAAGACAAGGTTGGTGTCCAGGCAGCCATCTGAAAGTATTTTATTGCAATCTACTCTGATCCATAACAAATTGGAGACACTTGTCCGGTTCGAAATCAATAATTCCAAATTGGCTTCAGGATTAGAATCTCTACTGAGTGGAAGCAGGGCATTTGACCCTACAAGTCCACACGACCCTCCGAAGAGGAAGCTACCTACATAAATTCGCCTCTCCTATGACTCCAGATTTACCCCTGACTAGTGCAATTAACCTACCTATCGCTGAACAGTACGGTCAATTTAACACGGCCATTTCGCCTAACCTGAATATGTATGGGCTGTGGGAGGAAAATGGATCATCTGGAGAAAACGCACGCAAGGATGGGGACTATGTGCACAAGGAGATTGCTGTGCTCAACGGCAGCGCCGTGTACTTGTTAGTGTCTTCAGGTCGGGGTGTTGAATTCGGTTCATTTGTACAGTGCTTTGCGTAGTAATGCCTATTTCTGTCTGTAAGAGTCCTCTTTGTGAAGAGGAAGTGAAGTTGGAGATTTTACAAAAGAAGTGCAAGGCAAAGCTGTTAGAACTGGTAGACAAGCTGGAGTTGGGTTTGTGTTTGTCTGTGAGAAAATGAGAGATAAGTACAGCTGTAGCTTGACATTTAACTGTCAGTGGAAACACCATCAGAACCTTTGGAAACGGCGGGAATTCATTTGCAGATGAGGCAGCTTGATCACAAAAAGTAATTGAGACCGTTTGAAATAAGGTTAAAAGTAGAATTTAAAGAAACGGAAAGGAGAAGAAAGACAGAAAGGCAAAAAAGAAAAGCTGAAAGCGAGAGAGTTTCAACTTCAAAAGTTAGCAATTTGAGAAAAAAGTCGTTTATCAGGGCGGAGATGAAGATAGAAGGCAGGCTAGATAAGGAGGATCGTGAGGATGAACAACCCGATGGTTGCCAAAGGCCTGATGGGAATCTGTTTAAATACAAATAGACATTGCCTAAATGTGATGAGAAGAATGCAGAAGTTTTTTCAATTTCATTTGAGAAAGTGGCCACACGATTGCAGTGGCCACTGACCATGTGGAGTTAGTTGCTCCAAACAGAGCTGATAAGTATAAGGAGTGAGGTAGTTGCATCCTTATCGGAAGAGGTATCTGGCCAGTATGAGGAGGTGAAGAAAACACCTGAAGTGCATATGAACTTGTGCCAGAAGCTGTGTTTTAGAATCTAAAATTGCATCCTTGGTTAAACATACATTGAGTTTGAAAGGATCAAACAAAGCAGTTTTGAAAGATGAGTCAGGGGGTTAAAAAGAGAGCAACCTATGGCACCCTTAAAGAGATTCTTACTTTGGAGGAGTTCAAAAACTCACTTCCTGCAGTCATGAGAACTCGTGGGGAAGAGGCAAAGAAATAAAATGGCAAGATTAAAAGCTGAAATGGCTAGTTGGATCATCCATCAAAGTTTGGATCCTGGGAGGGCTTGCGAGGAATGTACAAGTTCTTAAAATATATTCCGATCTGTAAGGTTTAGAGGAATAGGCCAGGAGTAGCAGGTAAAGGAGTTACAGCATGAAGAGGAACACATGCATGTAAATCCTTCAAGCTGAGACAAGAGGAGATTGAGAATTAATATTGGAGGGATGAGAAGTGCTCCATTATGTAACATGTGGTTGGAAAGTCCAGTGGAAACATCAACAGAAATAGTTCACAACTGGGAAGGAGGCCTTGAGCTTGTTGTTGGCGTGACAATATCTCAGCATTTAAATTGCCTATGGCGTGTCTGAGACAAATGTACATATACTGATTACAACTCCTGAACATTTTTAGGGAAATTTAGGGAGAAAACTTCCAGTCTGTTCAGATAGAGCTATTAATGTTGCTATTCAATTTGTAAGTTACACAGGTGACAGGACAAGACCCATACTTGCTGCCAAGTTGTCAAGACTTGGATGAAGAAAATTGAGGCGTTCTGTAGCAGAAGTAAACTGACTGAAATAGAATGGGGTGGTGAAAGTTTGCATGCTTAGTGTCAATGCAATATAAAAGTATTGTAGTCTACACAAACAGGAAGAATAAAGAGTTTATAAGGAGGCCACCTTTGTATATTGGTGGTTCTTTTTTTTCAAACGGGAAGTTGTGACAGTGCTGTCACGTTTTAAATGTTATTTTCTCTTGAAGTTTTTTAAGAGAGGTCTTAGAGGCAGAGATGAAAATGTGCTGCTGGTCAGAGCACAGCAGGCCAGGCAGCATCTCAGGAACAGGAAATTCGACGTTTCGAGCATAAGCCCTTCATCAGGAATGGGAGAGGGTAGCCAAGCAGGCTAAGATAAAAGGTATGGAGGAGGGACTTGGGGGAGGGGCGATGGAGGTGGGATAGGTGGAAGGAGGTCAAGGTGAGGGTGATAGGCCGGAGTGGGGTGGGGGCGGAGAGGTCAGGAAGGAGATTGCAGGTTAGGAGGGCGGTGCTGAGTAGAGGGAACCGACTGAGACAAGGTGGGGGGAGGGGAAATGAGGAAACTGGAGAAATCTGATTTCATACCTTGTGGTTGGAGGGTTCCCAGGCGGAAGATGAGGCGCTCCTCCTCCAGCCGTCGTGTCGTTATGTTCTGCCGGTGGAGGAGTCCAAGGACCTGCATGTCCTCGGTGGAGTGGGAGGGAGAGTTAAAGTGTTGAGCCACGGGGTGGTTGGGTTGGTTGGTCCGGGCGGCCCTGAGGTGTTCTCTGAAGCGTTCCGCAAGTAAGCGGCCTGTCTCCCCAATATAGAGGAGGCCACATCGGGTGCAGCGGATGCAATAGATAATGTGTGTGGAGGTACAGGTGAACTTGTGGCGGATATGGAAGGATCCCTTGGGTCCTTGGAGGGAAGTGAGTGTGGAGGTGTGGGTGCAAGTTTTACATTTCCTGCGTTTGCAGGGGAAGGTGCCGGGAGTGGAGGTTGGGTTGGTGGGGGGTGTAGACCTGACGAGGGAGTCACGAAGGGAGTAGTCCTTGCGGAACGCTGATAGGGGAGGGGAGGGAAATATATCCTTGGTGGTGGGGTCCGTTTGGAGGTGGCAGAAATGACGGCGGATGATACGTTGTATGCGGAGGTTGGTGGGGTGGTAGGTGAGAACCAGTGGGGTTCTGTCTTGGTGGCGGTTGGAGGAGCGGGGCTCAAGGGCGGAGGAGCGGGAAGTGGAGGAGATGCGGTGGAGGGCATCGTCGATCACGTCTGGGGGGAATCTGCGGTCCTTGAGGAAGGAGGCCATCTGGTCTGTGCGGTGTTGGAACTGGTCCTCCTGGGAGCAGATGCGGTGGAGACGAAGGAGTTGGGAATATGGGATGGACTTTTTGCAGGGGGCAGGGTGGGAGGAGGTGTAGTCCAGGTAGCTGTGGAAGTCAGTCAGTTTGTAGTAGATGTCTATGTTGAGTCGGTCGCCCGAGATAGAGATGGAAAGGTCTAGGAAGGGGAGGGAGGAGTCCGAGACAGTCCAGGTGAATTTGAGGTCGGGATGGAAGGTGTTAGTAAAGTTGATGAACTGTTCGACCTCCTTGTGGGAGCACAAGGCAGCGCCGATACAGTCATCGATGCAGCGGAGGAAAAGGTGGGGGGTGGTGCCAGTGTAGTTGCGAAGATGGACTGTTCCACATATCCTACGAAGAGGCAGGCATAGCTGGGGCCCATGCGGGTGCCCATGGCAACTCCTTTAGTTTGGAGGAAGTGGGAGGATTGAAAAGAGAAGTTATTCATGGTGAGGACCAGTTCAGTCAGTCGAAGGAGGGTGTCAGTGGAAGGGTACTTGTTAGTGCGGCGGGAAAGGAAGAAGCGGAGGGCTTTGAGTCCTTCGTGGTGTGGGATGGAGGTGTACAGGGACTGGATGTCCATGGTGAAAATAAGGCGTTGGGGACCGGGGAAGCGAAAATCCTGGAGGAGGTGGAGGGCGTGGGTGGTGTCCCGAACGTAGGTGGGGAGTTCTTGGACTAAAGGGGACAGGACCGTGTCGCGGTATTGGGAGATGAGTTCGGTGGGGCAGGAGCAGGCTGAGACAATGGGTCGGCCCGGGCAGGCAGGTTTGTGGATTTTGGGCAGGAGGTAGAAACGGGGCGGTGCGGGGTTGTGGGACTATGAGGTTGGAGGCGGTGGATGGGAGATCCCCTGAGGTGATGAGGTCATGGATGGTCTGGGAGATGATGGTTTGGTGGTGGGAGGTGGGGTTGTGGTCAAGGCGGCGATAAGAGGAGGCGTCCGCGAGCTGGCGTTTGGCCTCAGCGGTATAAAGGTCAGTGCGCCAAACTACCACCGCGCCTCCCTTGTCTGCGGGTTTGATGGTGAGATTGGGATTGGAGCAGAGGGAGTGGAGGGCTGCACGTTCTGAGGGTGAGAGTTTGGAGTGGGTGAGAGGGGTGGACAGGTTGAGTTGGTAAATGTCACGGCGGCAGTTGGCTATAAAGAGCTCGAGGGCGGGTAGGAGGCCTGCACGGGGTGTCCAGGTGGATGGGGTGTGTTGGAGGCGGGAGAAGGGGTCGTCAGAGGGTGGGCGGGGGTCTTGGTTGTGAAAGTAGGCACGGAGGCGAAGGCGGCGGAAGAATTGTTCAATATCTCGCCGCGTGTTGAACTAGATGCCGACCTGACACCTGAAAACAGCTTAAGTAAATAACTGAGAAGGCCTTTAGGTTTTATTAAAACGTTGGTAACAATGGATCGGCAGTGGCCTGCTCTCCCAGATCAGGTCTTCTCGTTTTGTTTTTATTGCAGCATTCAGAAGCTGCTGGGGATCCCAGAACGGGTGGACGTTTCAATACATGTTCCTCTGAAAACTCTCTTAAAGTTGCTTCCTCCAGGATTGGAGAACTGCACATAAGATTCTGTGTTTGAATTTACATTTATGCCGGGGGTGTGTTTATGGGATGTTCCTGTATTAGCGCGATTAATTAGTAGAAGGAACTGTATCTATTGCTTGCATAGGTGTTCCAGTAGAGAAGCTCTACCCAATTGTTCTTCTCTTTGATTGTGTTTTAATTGGAGCGTTTGACTGGATTGGACTTTGCTTAACATTGAGTGGGTTGACCAGTTGCAACATCTGGAACAAACAGTTCGCATCTATGTTTAAAATAGGAAAAGTTAGGGTCTAGGATGCCTTCTTAAAATATTTTGACGGGGCCTGGTCATGTCCATAATATTTGTAGCTGAGGATATTCTGACTGACTCATTTTATTTAAAAGTTAGTGAAGGGGCTGGGGATAGTTTTCTGGTGGTTGTGCTGTGAACTGCCTCAGACATTCAGGTAGACCTTAGGATTTGGTGACCCAACTCTGGATGTAGCCTGCGGACTGGAGTTACAGCATCTGTGTCTGTAACATGAACACCAAATGAAGCAGAGGCTGTCCCTTTCTTACACGGCTCAAAACATCCTCCCCCTCACCACTCCCCACCGCCAACCAGCCACATCAAAATATCCCATGTGTACTGAGAGCAACAGGACTACTGGGAATGTCAAGGAGCTGACCATCAGGGAGATGGAACAACGCGTTTCATGTCTGAATGGGTTCGAGTGAACCCTCCAGAACACATTGTATCACGATGTCATGTGATCACTGTCCATTTCAGTAACGTACTGCCTGCCATTCTTCCTGAAACATCTGGCAGGTAATACATTCCGTTATACACCACTTGGCAAGGTATTATTCATTGACTTTACCTGTCCATACCAATTTGCAGACTCGCCACATTCTCTTGATAATCTAATGCCTTGCTTACCTTACTGTCATCATCAAACCTAGTAGCAGTACATCTGTTCTGTCGTCCTGATCACTGATATAGATTGTAAACATTTGAGGACCCAGCACTGGACTCTGTGTGACTCCACTGGTTACGTTCTGTCAAACTGATTAATATTGATTTATTCGAAGTGCCTGCTACCTCTTCGATAACCAGTCCTCCCCCATTCCTGTGGAGCACAGTCGAAGGGCTGAATAAGAACGAGGAACAATCCAGCAACCCGAGCCTGTTCCGCCATTGAATACTGTTCAAAATAGCATTGAAAATTTAACCCTTGTTATGCTGTAGCTTAATCACACCATGTCCAATATACGTCACAACTTCCTTGTTTTTATATTCCACACACCCAATGATCCATTAAGTCTTTCTATACAGCAGTTTCAACTTGTCTGGCCATTTATAATTTTCTGACTTTCCTCTCCTTAAAGGGGGAGGTTACATTTACCAATCCTCCCTCACTCCAAAGTTTCCGGAAAGCTCACCAGCAATGCCTCCATAATCACCTGCGATATCTCTTTAGAACGACGGCGTGTTGTCCGACTGATCTCGGTGATTGATCCAACTTCACCTTCTACAGCACCTTCTCCTTTCTGGTGGTCACTGTACCCACCTCTGTCTCGTCACTGTCTTGAAGTTCTGGTATTATGATGGTATCTTAGACTGTTGCAAAGTATCTATTCAATTCCGCTGCCATTCCATTGTTTCCCGTAACTATTCAAGCTTCATTTTCCAACAGTTCTTTGATTGTTCTTTTCTCCCTGCCTTCCTTGTTATATATTATAGTCCTTCAATATCCTTTTATATGATTAACAAGCGTAATATCATATTTCACCCTCTCCTCCCATTTGCTCTCATTAGCTATCCGTGCCGGATAGACTTCGGACTCATTTACATACCCAATAATCTTCACCACATTGTGTGCATTTTCTTTTGATTTTATGCTGGCTCTGAGTTCGTTATTACTCACAGCTGCCTTGTCTTCCGCTGAATATCTTTCTTCTTACTTGGGATGAATTTCTGATGTGCTGCTGACTTATCTTCAGATACTCCTGTCATTGCTGCTTCACCATATTCCCGTGTTCAGCTCCCCTTCCAACTAACACTGGCCAACTCCTCCCTCATGTCTTTTTAGTTACATTACTCAATAATAAGACATCGCATCCACAAGTGTGCAACAGGTGTAAACTGAAGGAGGGAGGTTTAAGACATGGGACACGAAGAACGATTGGAGGAGTTATGAACTAGATCCAGAGAGAGAGAGAGAGAGAGACAGAGAGGGTGAATATAGATGTGGAGATGTAAAATTAGAGAAGTCTACATGATTGATAGAAGTTGATGTACTTCTGTATTTGGTTTGACAATTCCTGTGTGCTGTGGTCCTTCGTACAGTATATGTGCAACAGATTAATATGTTGAAATGCTGGGTCTGATGTCAGAACTTTTATCTCTATCAATATGACAGATATCGACTGTTGACAGAACCCAGCAGAACAATGTATATGTTTCCCGGTAGAAAATTGATTAACTGACATAAATTGGAACACCAGAAGCATGAAAGTATAACATCCATCCCGATAAGAATTAGAGATTAGATCTGGGAATGCAAGAAATGGGCAGGAAACAGAGGGTCCGTTGAGAGAAGGGGAACATAATATCTCAGCTGAAGATTAAAAAAGCATGTAAATATTTTAGAAATTTGTACCTCACATGCATCATTTTTGTTAACTAAGTCTCTCCTGTTCATTCTGAATATGGTCCACACATATGAACAGTCTTATCAATCGACACACACACACACATACACACACAGAGATACACACACACATAGGTACACACACAGACACACACACTCACACACACAGATACACATATGGACACACACACAGACAAACACACACTCTCACAAACACAGACACACACACGCACACAGTCACACACACAGACACACACACGCATATACACGTACAAACACACACACAGACACACACTCACAGATACAAAAACACACAGACACACATGCACACGCACAAACAAACACACAGACTCACACACACACTCAGACACAGACACACACAGACACACGCACTATCACACACACAGAGACACACAGACACAAAAACACATAGACATGCACGCACATACACACAAACACATACACAGACACACACACTCACACATAGACACACACACTCACAATCACAGAGACACACACAGACACACACACACTCAGACACTCACACACAGACAGACACACACTCACACACGCAGAAATAGACACAATCACACATACAAACACTCACACTCACACACACAAACACTCATACACACACACACACACACTCGCAAACACAGTCACAGACACACAGTCACACACAGACACTCACAAACAGACACACACACACTCATACGTAAACACACACACTCACACACGACACACACACACAAAGACACAAAAACACTCACACACACACACACACAGACACGGACACACACACACATAGACATGCACACAGACACACACACTCACACACAGACACAGACACACACAGATGCATACACACACTAATACACACACACTCTCTCACACACACACACAGAGGCACACACAGCCACACACATTCGCACACACACACAGACACACACACTCAGACACACTTAAACAGACACAGACGCACACACACAGACACACACTCACACTCACACACAGACGCGTACACAGACACGCATTCGCACACACAGACACGCATTCACACACACATACACACAGACACACAATCATTTTTCGGCCATTCTATTTCAAATTATCTTGTTTTGTTTGCACTGTCATTTGTCCTTCCTTATTCTGAATATGTTCTGTTTCATTCTCTTCATTTTATTTTATTCTGTCTGTCAAGAAGACATTGGAGTCTGCGGGGTTGTCACTTTACTCCTCATCAGTCTCCACAGCCCCTGTTTTCTATTATTTCCTGTTTCTTAACCCATGAAAAGTACGGACTGTATCTGATCCTTGAATCCCAACAAACATGTCAATATTAAACAGAACATTTACTTTTGTGCTAAGGCGACAAAAAAATCTAAAAAATGAAAAGACATACAGATTGTGCAATAAGATGTTTGCATCTTTACAAACAGATATAGAATTTCATTGCCTAAATGATAAACAATTAACTGGTCAGAGCTGTGAGAGTAAAATCCAGGAAAATCCGTATTTCTTGTGTATGTTCAGGGCAGTTGGGCCCAGAGACAGTTTTTCTTTTGGAAGTTGTTGTGGTGGAGAAGACTTAAGTGTAGTAACAACATCTCAAATGGCTCTGTTTACTGATGATTATTCAGGCAGGTTACTATCCCATCCTTGCTATTGTTGGTGTTCCTGGTGAGTCTATCTCTTCTCATTTACTAATTCTCTAACCCATTGTGAATGTCATCGTTTTCTCTGTGTATTTGGCAAATATATTGTCTTCGTTTTCAACTACAATCTCCATTTCTATACCATGAATTTCATATCCTTCGCTTACAAACATCTGAAGAGAAACAAAAGCGTTCATAACCACGATTATCCCATTTCGTCCTGAACTGAACTTTATCTCAATATTCCGTCTACCACAAAACCTGTCCACTCCCACCTTCACAATATCCCCAGTCTTCACTTCTGCCTCAACACTGTTTCTGAATAATCCATCATCCACTCCTTTCCAGTTACAATTCTCTTCTGGCAACTCTTCTCGTTACGCATAATTTGATCGCAAACTTTTTCTTACCTCGACCTGGGCCAATGCCAGGTGCAAAGTGCGAGGTCAGTATGATTCTAAAATGAAGTGGTCACAGCTTTGTGTCACTTGTTTCAGAATAACCTGTAACCTCACACGAGGGAGAGGACTATGCTGTCAGTGATCAGGAAGTGACAGTTTCATTGAACTGTCTTCATTCTAGAACTTTCTGAGGAGGAATGGGTGTCACGTCCATCATCTCCCAATTGCAGTGCTCCAATGTATTCACACAGTGACGGAATCCATCTCTGCCTCCTGCTGAGGGTAATAACTTCGTGCTGTCTCCACAATTTAAGGTACAGAAAATCTTCCAGAAATATTGTGGGACAGACTGACTGGTGAACCTGTGCATGATTAGAATTAATAAAGTGAACTTACTCAAAAAGACCAATTGAATTGAACGTTGGCAAGTTACTGCACCAAATGACATCCACCCCAAAGTTTTGAGGGAAGTGGCAATACAGCTCGTGAAAGTGATCTCGAGTCATACAGGACAGAAACAGACTCTTCCTTCCAATCAGTCCATGCTGACTATTCGAATTCCAAACTAACTTCGTACTTCCTGCCTGCGCTTGGCCCATATCTGTCCAAATCTTTCCTATTGATGTAATTATTCAAATGTCTTTTAAACGTTGTAACGACAAGAAAGAAGAATTGATTACCCTTCACATTTCTTTAGACTCTGGAAATTCTCGTTCCTGCAGACTGGAATGTAGTTATTGTAATCCGAAATATTTAAAACCCGAATGGGAGGGAAAACAAAAAAAGGTACCTTGATGTCAGGTCTGAGGAGAATATTAGAACCTGTTTGTGAGATATTGTATAACCCGACACTTGGAAAATCACGGTGTAACTTGGCAGAGTCAGCTCAGATTTAGAAACCGGAAATCATCGTTGAGAAACCTGTGGAGTTTGTGTTAGTTGATGCATCTACAGAAAAGAACCAGTGGGAGTGGTGTATTTGAATTTGCAGAATACGTTTTTGTATTGTTGCTACCAACTGAACGAAGGAAGTTAGAGTACATTGAGAAGGTGCGGACGGGGTTAACTGGATATACCACATGGATTGAGAATTGGTTGGAGGAAGCAACACAGAGCTTCTTGTACTTTTATGGACCGAAGGGAGTTACTCGTGGAATATCACATGTTTCAGTACTTGAACAATAACAGTTTGCAAGGCATAGAAATGATTCGGATTAGAGAAATAAACAGCACATATCTCATTTTGTATTGATTAAATGGTAAGGGATTGAGAAGTGTTGTTGTCCAAAAGGACCTAAATGTCCTTCATCATGAGTCAGAAAAATAGCACATCCAAGGCGTAAGTATTGAGCATCTTATATGGTATGTTGCCCTTCATTGTCATGTGATTCAAGTGCATAGGGAAAGCCGTCTTCCTGTAATTGTAGGACCTTGATGAGAGAGTATTTGGAGCACGGCTAACATGTATGATGTCCCCAAAAAAAATAACCAGTCTAATCTAAGAAATTATGATGCCATGAGGAGAGGGTGAAGAAACTGAATTTTTACTCTATAGTGCCGTGAGACAAGGAGAGATGACAGCGTTGAAACGTGAGGTTTAGCGACGATCATATATATTTCTAATAGAGACATTGCTAGGGCGAGAAATAATGTCTTGATTAGATTTATTCTCACATGTACCTAAATCCAGTGAAAAGCTTTATTTGCGAGCAGTACATGCAGATGATAGTAATCAAGATCACACGGATTATAGGTTGAAAAATAAACTTGGGCAGAGTAAGGCGTATATGTTACATTGCGCAGGACATTCAAACAACACAAGATCAGCATGATTTGGAGTTAGATAGCCCATTAATCAGTCTAACATGGTATTCCTAATACATTATATGCCTCAATGAACTCTCTCCACATTAATGTGCGCCTGGATGAGGTCCCAAAGGAAATGTTTGGAGACTTAGGAACCAAGTTACAAAGTAGGACCTCAGAGGTAGTCATCTCAGGATTGCTAGTTAGAGAAGGAAACATTGAATGATCAGGAAGAATGTGTGCCTTGAGAGATGGTGTAGGAGGCAGGGGTTCGGATTTTTGGGACATTGGGACCGGTTCTGGGGGAGGTGGGACTATTAAAAATTGGATGGTCTACATCTGGATGGGACTGGAGCCAATGTCCTAGCGCTTGCTTTTGCTAACACTGTTGGGGGGGGGGGGGATAAGGAACCAAATGAGGAGGCTGGTGGCCAGGAAGGAGGGAATAGCTAACGCCGAAGGAACTAGATAATAAAATCTGCACGATTAAGGGAAAAATAGGCAGGAAGCAGAGGATGAACACAGTGGGGCTGGTAGTTTTAATAAGGAAGTATAGTAGGTAAGGCAGATGAACTTAGGGCTTGGAATAGTACCTGGGAATATAATGTTATTCTTATTACAAAGACTTTGTTGAGGGAATGGCGTGATCGGCAACTAAATATCGCAGGATATTAATGCTTCTGGCGGAGTAGAGAGGAAGGTAAAGGGGGTGGAAGGAAGCGTTACTGGTCAAAGAAGACATCACAGCTGTATTAAAGGAGGGCACCATGGAAGGTTCGAGCAGTGAGGCAATAATGGGCAGAGCTCAGAAATGGAAAGGATGCGTTAACAATGCTGGGGCTGTACGACAGGCCTCCCAACAACCAGCATGAGATAGACGGACAAATATGTCGATAGATCATAGAAAGATATAAGAGCAACAGATAGTGGTGATGGGAGATTTTAATTTTCCCAACATTGACTGGGATTCACTTAGTGTTAGAGGTCTAGATGGAGCATAAATTGTAAGGAGCGTCCAGGCGCGTTTTCTCGAGCAGTATAGAAAGAGTTCAACTGGCAAAGCGGCCATATTAGACCTGGTGTGGGGAAATTACCCCGCCCAGGCGGTTGAAGTTTCAGTAGGGAAACAATTATCACAATTCCATTAGTTTCACAGTAGTCATGGACAAATATAAGAGTGGTCCTAAAGGAAGAGTGCTAGACTGGGGTAAGGCCAACTATAGCAAACTTCGGCAGGAACTGGGGAATGTAGATTCATTCCCTATGTAGGCGGCATTTAACAAGAGGTTAATTAGAGCTCAGGACAGATATGTTCCTGTGAAAATGATCGATAGAAATGGCAAGGTTGGCAAAACGATGGATGAAAATGATATTGTGAGACTAGCTAAGAGGAAAAAGGATGCGTACATAATCTCTAGGCGGATGATGATAGATGACGCCTTGGAAGAATGTAGGTGAATCATAAATATAAGTCCAATCTGAAATGAGGAATTAAGAGTGCTTAAAGGGGTCATGAGGTATCCTTAGCGAGCAAGATTAAGTAAAACCTCAAAGCCTTTTATTCGAATATAAGGAGTAAGTGGGTAACTAGTGAAAGGGTTGACCCACTCAAGGACAAGTCAGGAAAGATATGCTTGAAGGCAGAGAAAATGGGTGAGATTCTTAATCAGTACTTTGTATCGATATTCACCAAGGAGTGGGACATGGCGGATGTTGATGTTAGGGATACATCTTTGATTACTCTAGGTCAAGTCAGCGTAAGGAGGTAGGAAGCGTTGTGTATTCTAAAGGCATTGAGAAGGATAAGTCCCCAGACCTGGATGGGATCTACTCCAGATTACTGAGAGAAGTGAGAGAGGAAATAGCGCCGCTTTAACAGCTATCTTTGCAGCGTCCTTGAACACAGGGACGGTCCCAGGGGAATGGAGAATTGCTAATGGTTTCCCCCTCGTTCAAGGAATAATGTAGGTAATTACAGACCTGTGAGCTTGACATCAGTGGTAGTGAAACTACTGGTGAAGATATTGAGGGATAGCATATATACCCATTTGAAATAAAATGGGCTTCTCAGTGACAGGCAGAATGGTTTTGTGCAGTCAATGTCATGGCATACAAACTTAACAGAACTCTTTGAAGAGCTGATAAAGTTGATTGATGAAGGAAGGCATATAGATGTCATATACGCGGACTTCAGTAAAGCGGTTGATAAATTTCCCCGTGGTAACCTGATGAAGATGGTGAAGTCGCATGGGGCCCAGGGTGTTCTAGCGAGATGAATAGAGAACTGGTTGGGCAACAGAAGAACAGAGATCAGTCGTGGAATAGTGTTTCTCAAAATGGAGATCGGTGACCAGTGGTGTTCCACAGGGATCCGTGCTGGGAGAACTCTTGTTGTGATATACATAAATGATTTGGAGGAAGGTGTAGGTTCCCTCATTAGGAAGTTTGCAGGTGGCACTAAGATTGGTGGAGTAGCAGGTAGTGAAGGGGACTGTCCAAGACTACCACAGAATATAGATAGATAAGACAGTTGGGCAGAGAAATGGCAAATTGAGTTCAATCTAGAGAAATGTAAGGTGATGCATTTTGGAAGATGCAATTCAAGACAGAACTTCACAATAAATGGAAAAGTCCTGGGGAAAGTTGGTGTACAGAGAGATCTGGGTGTTAGGTCCATTGTCCCCTGAAAATGCAATGCAGATCAGTGGAGCAAATAAGAAAGCATACGTCATGCTTTCCGTCTTTGGACAGTGTATTGAGTACAAGAGTTGGCAGGTAATGTCACAGTTGTATCAGACTTTGGTCCAGCCACATTTGGAATACTGCATGCAGTCTGGTCCCCACCTTAGCAAAATGATGTGGATGCTTTCGAGAGGGTGCAGAGAAGGTTCACCAGGATGTTGGCTGGTATGGAGGGTTCCAGCCATGAAGAAAGATTGAATAAATTGGGATTATTGTCATTAGAAAGACGGTGGTTGAGGGGGGCATGATCCCTGCATGACGAGGGATATTGAGGCTCTGTTATGGAAAACAAAAAAGGCATACATTGTGTTTAAGATATCGGGCTCAAGTCAATCCTTAGGTGACTATACAAAGTGTAGAAACACCTTTAAGGGGGGAATCAAAAACGCAAACGGAGGGTATGAGATGGATCTCTCAGAAAAAGGTTAAATATAATCCCAAAAGGGTCCCTAGCTACATTAATAGTAAAAGTGTGGCGAGGGAGAGAATAGGTCCACTTAACAATCAGCATGGCCGTCCTTGTGTGGAATCACCAGGAGGTGGTGGGATTTTTTTCATGAATATTTCTCCTCAATGTTTACTTAAAACACAATAAGGTGGATACATTCCCTAGGCATGAGCATGTCCGTCCTCGGATGTTATGGGAGACTATGGAAGAAATTGCAGAGGCCCTTGAAGAGACGTTTGCTTCATCTTTTGGTATTGAAGAGCTTCCAGAAGACTGGAGGGTGGTTAATGTTGTTCCATTGCTTAAGTAAAGTAGCAAAGACAAACCAAGGAGCTCTTGGTCAGTGAACGTAATATCAGTGTTAGGCAAGGTTTTGGAGAGGATAATAAGAGACAGGATCAACCAACGTTTGGGTAGTCAACGTCTGATTATGGGTAGTCAAGTAGATTTCTGTGCGGGAAATCATGTCTGACAAATCTTTTAAAGTGTTTCAAAGAGGTAACCGTGAGAATAGATAAGGGTAGGACAGTTGAGCATCTGTATATGGACTTTTATAAGGCTTTTGACAAAGTCCCATAGGGCAGGTTAGTCAGTGAGTTTAAGTTATGTGGGATCCAGAGAGATCTAGCTAATTGGATTCAAAATTGGCTCGATTGTAGGAAACAGAGGGTAGTGGAAGAAGATTGTTTCTCAAACTGAAGGCTTATTGTTAATTGTGTGCCACAGGGGTCAGTGCTGAGACTTTTGCCATTTATTATTTAAATAAATGACCCGGATGTGAATATACAAGGCATGATGAGAACCATAAGACATAGGAGCAGAAATTAAAATATACAGCCCATCGAGTCTGCTCCACTATTCAATCATGGATGATAAGGTTCTCAAACCCAGTCTTCTGCCATAACCATTGATCCCCTTGACAATCAAGAACCTGTCCATCTCAGTCTTATGTATACTCAGTAACCTGGCCTCTACTGCCTTTTGTGGCATTGAATTCTAATGTTTCGCCATTGTCTGGCTGAAGTAGATTCTCCTTATCTCCTTTCTAAAAGCTATTCTTTTTACTCTAAGGCTGTGCCCTCGGGCCCTAGTCTCTCCTACAAATGGGAACATCTTCACAACATCTATTCTCTCCCTACTATTCAGTATTCAGTATGTTTCCCCACATCCTTCTAAAATCCATTAAGTACAGATCCAGAGTCCTCAAAGGTCCCTCATACGTAAAGCTTTTCATTCCTGGAACAAATCTCGTGAAATGCCTCTGAACAATTTCCAAGGCCAATGCAGCTGCTCTGTGATATGGGGCCTAAAACTGCACAACATACTCCAAGTACTCCCAAGAAGGTTACTACATTTATGGATGATTAAAAAAGGAAGTATTGTTGATATCAATGAACGTTATCAGAAATTATACAGGGATTTTAATCTGATGGGCAAGTGAGCTGAGGGTTGGCAATTGCAATTAAATACAGATAAGTGAGAGTTGTTACACTTTGGAAAGTAAAACAAAGATAGGACTTATACAGTAAATGGTTAGGTTCTGAGGAGTGTTGTGGAACAGAGGGACCTCGGACCACAAGTCCATATTTCATTGAAAGCGGCATCATGGGTAGATAGGGCAATAAAGAAGGTATTTAGCATGCTGGCCTTCATCGTTCAAGGCATTGAATGTAGGAGTTGGGACACTATGCTACAACTCTGTGAGTCGTTGGTGAGGCCACACTTGGAGTATTGTGTACAGTTTTGGTCACACTGTTAATCTGAAAATCGTGAGAAGAAATTTGACAAGGATGTTGTCAGGACTAATAGGCTCGAATTATAGGGAAGGGGTTGGACTGTTTCGGATATCATCCCTTGGAATGAAAATGAATGAGGGGGTGTTTTTATGGAAATGCGTAATATCATGAGGGCCATAGATAGGATAAATGCATATAGTCATTTTCCCAGTGATGAGGGATTGAAAACTACAGGGCACAGGTTGAAGATGAGAGGGGAAAGATTTAAGAAGGACCTGAGGGGCAACTTCATTATGCACAGAATGTTTTTGAAATGGAATGGGCTGCCAGAAAAATTGGTTGAGACAAGTACAATAGCAACATGTAAAAAAATGAATTGATGCATAGACGGGAAAATTTGAGAGCGATATGCTTCAAATGTGGACAATTGGATTTAGTTGATTGGGAAGCATGGTCAGCATTGACTAGTTTGGGCCGAAGGACCAGTTCCCATGCTCCACCACTCTACGATTCAATGACACACCATTAGGTCAGTGACACAGTGACACTGGGGTTACACCAGCCAACACCACGTCACTGTCAGGGGGACACTCCAGGCTCCACCAGCCCACACGCTGTCACTGAGAGGGTGACACTCCGGTCTACACAAACCCACAATATGTCACTGTCGGGGGACACTCATTTCTAAACTAGCCCACACTATGTCACTCTCAAGGAACCACTCTGGGCTATACCATCCACACCACGTCCCTGTCAAGGAAACACTCTGGGCTATACTATTCACACCATGTCACTGTCAGTAGGACACTCTGGGCTATACCATCCCACACCATATTTCTCTCAGAGGGACACTTGTGGATACCACATCATCTCGCCATGCAGTGCCTTCTATCATTTGATTGATGAAGGTGCAGATGTTACCGACCTGCTTGGTAATAATATCTGTGAGGTCAGTAATCCCCATCATACACTTGCCCTTTACTATGGAACAAACTAGACGCTCTTTGCCGTGTACATAGTTGAGGGCATATCGGTTTTGCTGGATGATTGACGTAATGCTGAGAACATGTCCTTACCTCCTGCCAAGTCCAAGTGGTCTCATTGCCCCAGCGGGTTGGACCACAAATAAGATAGTTTCCATTTTGATGGCTAATAATTCCTGCAGATCCCCCTCAGGAAAAGATACTGAGAAATGTGTAAGCCAGAAACTGGGCTTTACTGTTACCCAAAGCCTTACCACCCCTCCAATGCACGCAGAATATAGATGAAGCTGAACGTTTTGTAAGGAAACCCCAACCACATTCCTAGGAAGTTGGACAGGGAACAGTAGTTATGAAACCTGCCACTACAGCTACAGCACAGGGATTACCTATTTCATTAAGAACAATGATGACAGTCGCTTTGTCTTGGCTGAAAAAAATCCGGGTTTAGTTTAGATAATGGAAGGGGCTTCCTAATATGAAGCAGGACTGTTTTTGTGACTACCCTGAAAGTATGGGTAGGCCATAGCTCCAAAATATAGACGCACTGAGCTCTTAGGGTGAATGCTGTTCAATGCAAACTGTTGGGTCTTTTAATAAGAGATGCGATTATTGTCCCAGACTAGTTCCTTCCATCCCACGACTGAGAAGATGGAAATGCCATTAGGGGTCTCATAGTAAGGTGTGAGCCAGTACCAATATCACAAAGAGCTAGAATACCCACAATAACAGAGAAACACTCCTCCAGGAGGCACACACACACATAGGATGTGAGGTGCCACAGGGAAGCAGGAGCTATTGGTCCATTGGCCCAAGGCACATGGAATAAACTGAGTCGCATTCACAGAAGTGCACCCCCATCCCGTACAGCTGTAACAAATTGGATAGGCTTCCCGGACTAATTAGAGGAATTCCACAGGCAGCTAGCAGGTGGGAAAAAGTAAAAGTAAAGACAAATAGGTGCTGACTGTCTTCATGAAGAGGCAGAGAGAGAAGAAAGCATGTTATAGGTCGACAACGGTGAAACATTCAACGTATGATGGTGCCAAGGCCTGAATAGGAGCTGGTTTTGGCACCCGGGCATGATCAAACTGTCCAATGCCATTGATAGCTCTTAAATCTGGAACCAGTCGATACTGGTGCCAGATTTTTGGACATCTCCCTGGAATCCCCGATTCCTTTTTTGCATTTCACAATGTATTCTTATCAGGATATTTCCGGGATGGACTTGGATGATAGAGAGCTAGGGGGTTGAGTCAACCACATTTGAATGTGAGGAAAACCAAACGGAGAAAATACTCACGTCTGGTCAGCCAATTATTTGACACTCAATAGAGGGGGACTGAAAGCTCTGTTGTCCGCAATCCGTACATACCAAATCCGAGTCATGACATCAGAGGAAGATCCGGACCCCTGACAACGTCTTTCGGTTCTGCGATCAGTCAATAAACGCTCGTAATTGGTCTGGCTGTTAAGAATTCACTCTTTATTTTTCATACTGCCGGGTCCAGAGCGTGCAGGAACATCGAGGTTAAACACTTTCGTGTTCCTTGGAGGAACTGTGCACAAAGCCTAAACCAAGGACATGATCAAAAATTACATTCGGTCAATTAACAATCACAATTACATGATATTGATTTATGTGAATGTTCCATGGTCCAAAGATATTTCCTGAAACCTACTTTATATTCCAACACACAGGTCACCCTGAACTCACTAACCGAGCCATTGCACCAGCACCTACAGGCCGGCTCAAACTGTCGTACCCAGCATTGCACCAACAGGCCGGCTAAAACTGTCTTATCGAGCACTGCACCAACAGGCTGGTTAAAACTGTCTTATGTAACACTGCACCTACAGGCCGGACAAAGCTATGTTATCTAGCACTGCACCTAAAGAGCGGCTAAAACTGTCTTATCTAGTACTGCACATACAGGCCGGCTAAAACTGTCTTATCTAACACTGCTCTAACAGTCCGGCTAAAACTATCTAAGCTAGCACTGCACCTACAGGCTGGCGAAAACTGTCTTATCTAGCAATGCACATACAGGCCAGCTAAAACTGTCTTCTCTAGCATTGCACCTAATGGTTAGCTAAATCTGTCTTATCCAGCACTGCACCTACAGGCCGGCTAAAACTGTCTTACCTAACACTGCACCAAACGTTCGGCTAAAACTGTCTTATCTAGCACTGCACCTACAGGCTGATAAAACTGTCTTATCTAGGAATGCACGTACAGGCCGGTTAAAACTGTCTTCTCTAGCACTGCACCTACAGGCCAGCGAAAACTGTCTTAGCGAGCACTGCACACACAAGCCGGCTAAAACTGTCTTATCGAGCACTGCACCTACAGGCCAGCTAAAACTGTCTTACCTAACACTGCACCAAAAGTCCGGCTAAAACTGTCTTATCTAGCACTGCACCTACAGGCCGGCTAAAACTGTCTTATCTAGCACTGCACCTGCAGGCCAGCTAAAACTGTCTTAACTAACACTGCACCTACAGGTCGGCTAAAACTATCTAAGCTAGCACTGCACCTACAGGCTGGCGAAAACTGTCTTCTCTAGCATTGCACCTAATGGTTAGCTAAATCTGTCTTATCCAGCACTGCACCTACAGGCCAGCAAAAACTGTCTTATCTAGCACTGCACCTACAGGCCAGCTAAAACTGTCTTACCTAACACTGCACCAAAAGTCCGGCTAAAACTGTCTTATCTAGCACTGCACCTACAGGCCGGCTAAAACTGTCTTATCTAGCACTGCACCTACAGGCCAGCTAAAACTGTCTTATCTAGCACTGCACCAAAAGGTCGGCTAAAACTGTCTTATCTAGCACTGCACATACAGGTTGATTAAACTGTCTTATCCGGGAATGCACATACAGGCCGGCTAAATCTGTCTTATCTAGCACTGCACCTACAGGTCGGCTTAAACTGTCTTATCTAGCACTGCACCTACAGGTCGGCTTAAACTGTCTTATCTAGCACTGCACCTACAGGTCGGCTTAAACTGTCTTATCTAGCACTGCACCTACAGGTCGGCTTAAACTGTCTTATCTAGCACTGCACCTACAGGCCGGCTAAAACTGTCTAATCTAGCATTGCACCTAAAGATCGGCTAAAATAGTCTTATCTAGCGCTGCACCTACAGGCCAGATAAAACTGTCTTATCTAACACTGCACCAACAGGCCGGCTAAAAACTGTCTTATCTAGCACTGCACCTACAGGCCAGCTGAAACTTTCTTATCTAGCACTTCACCTAATACCGGCTAAAACTGTCTTATCTAGCACTGCACCTACAGGCCGGCTAAAACTGTCTTATCTAGCACTACACCTACAGGCCAGCTAAAACTGTCTTATCTAGCACTGCACCTACAGGTCTGCTAAAACCATCTTATCTAGCACTGCACATACAGGCTGATAAAACTGTCTTATCCGGGAATGCACATACAGGCCGGCTAAATCTGTCTTATCTAGCACTGCACCTACAGACTAGCTAAAACTGTCTTATCTAGCACTGCACCTACAGGCCGGCTAAAACTGTCTAATCTAGCATTGCACCAACAGGCCGGCTAAAAACTGTCTTATCTAGCACTGCACCTACAGGCCAGCTGAAACTTTCTTATCTAGCATTTCACCTAATACCGGCTAAAACTGTCTGATCTAGCACTGCACAGAAAGGCTGGCTAAAACTTTCTTATCTTGCACTGCACCTGCAGGACGTCTAAAATTCTCTTATCTCGCACTGCACCTACAGGCCGGATAACCTGTCTTATCCAGCACTTTACCAACAGGCCGGCTAACACTGTCCTAACCAGCACTGCATCTGCAGGACGGCTAAAACTGTCTTATCTCGCACTGCACCTACAGGCCGGTTAAAACTGTCTTATCTAGCACTGCACCTACAGGCCGGCTAAAACTGTCCTAACCAGCACTGCATCTGCAGGACGGCTAAAACTGTCTTATCTCGCACTGCACCTACAGGCCGGTTAAAACTGTCTTATCTAGCGCTGCACCTACAGGCCGGCTTAAACTGTCTCATCCAGCACTGCACCTACAGGCCGGCTAAAACTGTCGTATCTGGCACTGCACCAACAGGCCGGCAAAAACTGTCTTATCTTGCACTGCACCTACAGGCTGGCTAAAACTGTCTTATCTAGCACTGCACCTACAGGCCAACTAAAACTGTCTAATCGAGCACTGCACCTACAGGCCGGCTTAAACTGTCTTATCTAGCACTGCACCTAAAGGCCGGCTAAAACAGTCTTATCTAGCGCTGCACATACAGGCCAGATAAATCTGTCTTATCTAACACTGCACCAACAGGCCGACTGAAACTGTCTTATCTAGCACTGCACCTATGGGCTGGCTAAAACTGTCCTATCTAGCACTGCACCTACAGGCCGGCAAACCTGTCTTATCTAGCACTGCACCTGAAGGCAGTCTAAAACTGTCTTATCTAGCACTGCACCTACAGGCCGGCTAAAACGGTCTTATCTCGCACTGCACAACAGGCTGGTAAAACTGTCTTATCTAGCACTGAACCTACAGACCGGCTGAAACAGTTTTATCTAGCACTGCACCTACAGGCCGGCTAAAACGCTCTTATCTCGCACTGAACCTACAGCACAGCTGAAACAGTCTTATCTGGCAATGCACCTACAGGCCGGCTAAAACTGTCTTATCTAGCACTGCACAAACAGGCCGGTAAAAATGTCTTATCTAGCACTGAACCTACAGGCCGGGTAAAACAGTCTTATCTAGCACTGCACCTACAGGCCGGCTAAAAATGTCTCATCTAGCACTGCACCTACAGGCCGGTAAAAATGTCTTATCTAGCACTGAACCTACAGGCCGGGTAAAACAGTCTTATCTGGCAATGCACCTACAGGCCGGCTAAAACTGTCTTATCTAGCACTGCAAAACAGGCCGGTAAAAATGTCTTATCTAGCACTGAACCTACAGGCCGGGTAAAACAGTCTTATCTAGCACTGCACCTACAGGCCGGCTAAAAATGTCTTATCTCGCACTGAACCTACAGCACAGCTGAAACAGTCTTATCTAGCAATGCACCTACAGCCCAGCTGAAACTGTCTTATCTAGCACTGCAAATACAGGCCGGCTAAAACTGTCTTATCGAGCACTGCACCTACAGGCCAGCTAAAACAGTCTTATCTAGCACTGCAATTACAGGCCGGCAAAAACTGTTATATCTAGCACTGCACCGAAAGATCGGCTAAAACTGTCTTATCTACCACTGCACCTATAGGCCGGCTAAAACTGTCTTATCTAGCACTGCACCAACAGACTAGCTAAAACTGTTATATCTAGCACTGCACCTACAGGTCGGCTAAAACTGTCTTATCTAGCACTGCACCTACAGGCCGGCTAAAACTGTCTAATTGAGCACTGCACATAATGGCCAGCTAAAACTGTCTTATCTAACACTGCACCAACAAGCCGGCTGAAACTGTCTTTTCTAGCACTGCACCTACGGGCTGGCTAAAACTGTCCTACCTAGCACTGCACCTACAGGCCGGCTTAAACTTTCTTATCTACCACTGCACGTAAATGCCGGCTAAAACTTTCTTATCTAGCACTGCACCTACTGTCCGACTAACACTGTCCTAACTAGCACTGCACCTCCAGGCCGGCTAACACTGCCCTAACTAGCACTGCACCTATAGGCCAGCTAAAACTGTCTTATCTCGCTCTGCACCTACAGGCTGTCTAAAACTGTCTTATCTAGCACTGCACCTAAAGGCCGGCTCAATCTGTCTTATCTAGCACTGCACCTACAGCCCAGCTGAAACTGTCTTATCTAGCACTGCACCTACAGACTGACTAAAACAGTCTTATGTAGCACTGCACCTACAGGCCGGCTAAAACTGTGTTATCTAGCACTGTACTTACAGGCCAGATAAAACTGTCCTATCTAGCACTGCACCTACAGGCTGGCTAAAACTGTCTTGTCTCGTACTGCACCTACAGACTGGCTAAAACTGTCTTATCTAGAACTGCACCGACAGGTTGTCTAAAACTGTCCTATCTAGCACTACACCTAAATTCCGGCTAAAACTGTCTTATCTAGCACTGCTCATACAGGCTGGCTAAAACTGTCTTATCTAGCTGAGTTATTCTCTGCTTTAAAGCGCACCTTTTGTGCTAAACACTATTGAAGCAGACTGTTGTTGGTGACTTATTGAGAATTTGTAGTTGGTAACTTAAAAGACATTTTTTGCAGCTTTAGCAGATTTGTCAGTCTGCAGCCAAGAAACCATTTTGTCATGTTATTTTCACCGAGAAGCCATCTTGTTGCCACATAGGTAATGAAGAGCATCTGTTAAATGGTTGCCCCTGACTACAACCGGTCACCTCAGCCTGTATGCAGTTATCAGATACAAACCTGTCCCTCTGTAACAGGCTTGAGAGCTGAATGAACTTCTCCTATCCCTGTGTAACAGACTGCACAGGCTGAATGGACTCCTCCTATCTCTATGAACAGATTAGAGAGCCTGAATGGTCTCGTCCTATCCCTCAATAACACATTCGAGAGGCTGAATGGCCTCCTCCTGTCCCTCTGTAACAGTCCCGAGACATTAAATGACACAGCAATTGATGGAGTATGAGAGGCCGATAAACTGTATCGAAGGAAGGTCCCTCCATTCTCAGTTACAGAGACATAAAGATCACAATTTACTCCAGGTGCTCTCTCAGTAACACCTCACACAGCTGCAGTGAGACTTCTCTCTGTTTTGAACAGTTCCCTTTGCATCTTTCTACCTCTTCAAGTGGGAATAGGCTAATGTGGGCTAAATGGCCTCCTTCTATCCCTCTGTAACAAGCGCATTGAGAGAGAACTGTTTCTCCCGTTCCTGAGTCGCCAAACCAATGCTTTGTCAAAGTTATGACCGGGTTTGATAACTGGGCACTTTTACCCAGGAGTAGCCTCACACAATGTCATTTGGCAATAAGTATCATATCTTGGGTTAAAGTTTCGAGAAATTTCCCATCCAGTCATTTTTTGTTGCTGCTATGATGTTTTATTCCTGTCTCCTTTTATAAACAGTGGGACTTATATAACCCTGCAGTGTTCCGGCAATACTTCCACATACAAGGAAAATTCCTTAACTAGATTGAAAGGTTTATGGTCCGTCCGTCAATAACTCTCATCCATTCCAGTCCGACGCAGTAAATACTGGCTTTTATTTTGATATAAAAAAGGATGTAACGAAGATGTTAACTGAGCCAGTTTGTTCGGTGACTGTGATTAATGCCGATCTCCATGGATTCTAATTAGCCCAGTGGAGACTTCCCACCTTTAATGATAAATGGGCTCTGTTCAACGTGTTATCCCACAGTATGAGTACGAGCATCACCGACAGCACGAACAGGGATCAGCAGCTCCAGAGAAAAGGGGAGGAGAGATCATAACCTGAGAACATCAGACTGGAATGTTATAACAATGGACAGGAGTTTATCCTCTGATTTTTCCATTCTTTCTATATATCATGATTGGTTGTCATTATCGTGGCGGATCTATTATGCTCTTTGCATTATTCAATACTTTTATTGCCCTCTCCTGTCTATCGTTGGTGTCCCTGGTAAGTCTCACTCTCCAGCTACTTTTTCTATAAACCAGTTATGACAGCATCAATGTTCTTTCATAAAGTCTACATATCTTGCCACCATTATTGTTCCTGTTGATATTCTGAATCCAGATATTCATTCCACAGATTAGAACTACCTGCATCACTGAACATGTTCAATTACTGTCTCCCTCCTTGCCTCTGACAGTGTTACTCATGGGTCTCTATGTTAACCTGCTCAGCGGTGAACCATTACCTCACTAACCTTGCTATTTCAATATTGCGAGCATGGGCGTCACTGCTTTCTGTTACGGTGACAAACTTCGTTTCCTTCAGCTGATTCCATTCCATCCTTATCCAAGAGCTTTTTAAAATACATTGTGGGACTTAGTCATTGCTGGCTGGCCAGCATTGATATCTCATCCCACTTTGCCTTTGAGGAGGTGGTGGTGAGCTGTCTTCTTCAATCGCTGCGGTCTACTCACTGTTGGTTGACCAATGGCAGTATTTCAGTAGGGAGGGAATTTCAGTATATTCACCCAACGACTATGAGGGAATGGCGGTAGTGCCAGAAGACTGGAGGAGAGCAAATCTTGTCCCCTTGTTCAAGAAGGGGTGTAGATACAACCCTGGAAATTATAGACCATTGAGCCTTACATCGGTTGTGAGTAGAGTATTGAGCAAGGTTACAAGAGAAAGTCCTTATCAAAATCTCAACCAGAATAAGTTGATTCGGGAGAGTCAACTCGGTTTTGTGAACTAGGTTGTGCCTCACAAACCTTATTAAGTTCTTTGAGAAGGTGACCAAACAGCTGATTGAAGGTAAATTGGCTGATGTGGTAGATATGGATTTCAGTAAGGTGTTTGATAAAATTCCCCAAGGTGGGCTATTGTACAAAATGCAGAGGCATGGAATTGAGGGCGATTTAGCGGTTTAGATCAGAATTTGGCTAGTTAAAAGAAGACAGAGGGTGGAGATTGATGGGAAATGACTATCCTGGGGTTCAGTTACTCGTGGTGAACCGCAAGGATCTGATTTGTGGTCACTGTTGTTTGTCATTTTTATATATGACCCAGATGAAGGCGTAGGAGGATGTCTTAGTAATTTCAGATGGCACTCAGGTTGTTAGAGTTATGGATAGTGCCAAAAGATGTTGCAGGTTACACGGGGACATAGATAAGATGCACACCTGGGCTGAGAGGTTACAAATGGAGTTTAATGCGTAAAAGTGTGAGGTGATGCACTTCAGAAGGTGCAACAGGAATAAAGACTATGGAGCTAATGGGATGATTCATGGTCATGAGGATGAGCAGAGAGATCTCGGTATCTATATGCAGAGATCACTGAAAGCTGTCACCCAGGTTGATAGAGTTGTTAAGAAGACTATGGTGGAGAAGGTGGGGGTTAGGGGTATATTCAAGATGGTGGCAATTACATAGGTCTGCCCTCCTGAACTCTGCATCAGAACCCAGAAAAAGTGGGGCACTCACTCTCACTTTATTACATATTGTGTTAAAAATCATTAGTTTTTGATGACCAGAATTGCTGCGTGTGAGTTTAAAAGTGTTAGAAAAATGACTAAAGGGAAGGAGTGCAAGGATTGCCTGGATCATCGACATCAGCGAGCGCTCCCGGGGACAAAACTGTGGCGCAGTGCCTTGCCTTGGTGTTTGTGTAAACTTGAGAGAAGCTCGATTCAGCGATGGAGGAGTCCCGGGCCAGGCTTGAACCGATCTCAGTCATGCTTCAGAGGCGTGGCCAGGAGATCCAGCGTCACAGGCAGCACATCATGGTGGGGGAGCATTGGACTGCAGCCTCTGAAACCACGGTGGAATCATTGGCGTGTCACGTCCAGACACTGGAACAGCAGGTACATGCTTTGGAAGAGCAGGTCAATGAGCTTGAAAAGCAAGGCTGTCGGAAGAACGTCAGCCTGGTCGGGCTGCAGGAACAGGAAGAGGGATACAAACTGCTCAGCTTCTTAGAGCAATGGCTCTGCAGTTTTTCAAGCTGGGAGTTCGGTCGAGTTGTGTTCGGGTGTGTGGGCCAGCGCCCCCACCCGCTCCTAGTGTGACACCACCAGTTACACAGATAAGCAAACGGTGCTGGAAGGAGCCATAAGCTCTGGTATACAATGGATTGTGAATTATGCTTTACCAATACTTTTCTGCGATCGCGATGAATTAAAATAGACAGCTGAGGGATTTGAATATCCAGTCCTCTGCAAGATAATACATTTCAGCCATGGAGCATCTGTGTTTAAAATTGACTCACCATAAAAAGCAATGGACTTCCTGGAAACCTTACAATATTCGGCTGCCTCTAATAATATGGACAATAATGTTTACTTTACTTTCTCTCTGTGTTTTACCTGTTCATCCTTTATATATATATATATATGTGTGTGTGTGTGTGTGTGTGTGTGTGTGTGTGTGTGTGTGTGTGTGTGTGTGTGTGTGTGTGTGTGTGTGTGTGTGTGTGTGTGTATGTACCACTATTCTTATTTTTCGATCTCATCTCTCTTCTCTCTCTCCTCCCGTTATCCTTTTTTTTTATCATTTCGTTTCACTTCTCTCCCTTGATATGGGATGGGGATGTGGTTGAGGGAGGCAGCGGGTATTATTTTTAACCAGGAGTACCGAAGGTTAAAGCATGGATAGGACAGGTCGAGCGCCCACTTTTAATTTTCTTGTTATAAGATGTTGCCTGGGTTTAGCGACACAGCTTCATCTGGAAGGAGCAATGCAGGTGTTAGTGGATAGTATGAGCGCTTCCTGTGGGCAAGGGGGCAAAATTTCATTTCAATTGTGTTAAATGTCGATCTGTTGTAGACGTAGACGTTAGAAGTTTTGAGCTGGTATGTTGGGACGTTGCATTTTTACATTTGTGCAAACTGTTTGTTGTTTTCTATCACCTGTCCGGGCTCGTTCCCCAGTACCATGTCAAATTAGCCCCTTCCCTCGTTGGACTATTGACATACTGCAGTAGAAAATTCCCCTGGACACTTCTTCCAAATTCCACCCCATCCAGACATTAAGTATATCCCAGTCAATGTTGTGAAAATTAAAATCTCCCATCACCACTACCCTATTGACTCTACATCTTTCCATAATCTGTTTACCTATTTGTTCTTCTATATCACACTCACTGTTGGGACGTCTGTAACACAGCCCCAATAATGTAACTGCGCCCTTCTTATTTCTCAGCTCCACCCATAATGCCTCACTACCCAAGACCTCCATGGTGTGGTTTTCAGCATAGCCGTGATATCGTCCTTGACCAGTAATGCAACTCCACTCATACACCCCTTTTGCTTCCTTCTCTTTCCTGTCTGAAGCGTTTATATCCTGGAACATTTCATTGTCAATCATCATGCCCTTCCTTCAACCAAATCTCTGTGATTGAAATAACACCATACTCCGGCAGCAATTTAAGCCCTAAGTTCATCTGCCTTACACACTCTACTCCTTGTGTGAAAGTAGATGCATTTCATACCACAAGATTTTTGTGCTCATCCGCTCTCTGCCGACCTTTCCCTTTATTCATGCCATCGTCACAATTCTTACAGTCTCCAGTATCGACCAAATTGCCTATTTGTTTTCTCTTCTGGTTGCCAGCCCCCTGCCACATTAGTTTAAAAACTTGCCAACAGAAAGATCAAAACTCCCCTTGGATATTGGTTCCAGTATGGTTCTGGTGGAGACAGCCCATTTTGTAATATTCCCACCTATCCCAGAATTTATTGTCCAATAAACCTGAACCCCTCCCTCCTACCCCATCTCTCACGCCACGTGTTTATCCTGCCTATTCTTTCATTTCTGCACTGGCAAGCACGTGATCCCGAGAGCATTGCCCTTTAACTTCTCTCCTAGCCTCCTGAATTCTTCTTTCTGGGCCTCGTCTCGTTTTCTACTTCTATCGTTGGAGGCTATATGCACCAAGACAACTGGGTGTTCACCCTCTCCTTTTAGAATGCCCTACAGCCAATCGTTGACATCCCTGACCCGAGCACCTGGGAGGTAACATACCATCTGGGAGTCCTGTTTTCGGCCACAGAACATCCTATCTATTTCCCTTACAATAGAATCCCCCATGACCATGGCCCTCCGAGTCTTTTTCCGGCCCTTCTGAACAGCAGTGCCCGACACGGTGCCATAATCCTGGCAACCGCTGCCCTCCCCTGGTGAGCCATCTTCTCCAACAGTATCCAAAACGGTATACCTGTTTTGGAGGGAGATGACCGCAGGGGACACCTGCACTGCCTTCCTACTCTTTTTATGCCTTTTGGTCACACATTCACTGTCTCCCTCAGCAATCCTAACCTGCAGTGTGACCCAGTTCACTTAACGTGCTGTCCACTACCTCCTCAGTATCGCGCATGCTCCACTGTGAGTCCATCCACAGCTCCAGAGCCGTCATGCGGTCAAACGAGAGCTGCAGCTGGACATGCTTCTTGCAAGTGAAAGAGCCAGGAATGTCAGACATCGTTCCCAAACTCCCATATTAAGCAAGAGGCACAATGCACAGGTCTGAGGTCGCCTGCCATTTTATGCTTAGCTTTCTGTGAACTAACTAAACCCAAACACTGCACTTAAATATATGTAAAAGAAAGATAGAGAGAAAAAAAAAGCCTTCTCCTTCCGATTAGAGAATGGGGGCGAGAGGATGATACTACACGTGTAGTATATCGGGTTTAGACACTGCCCAAATATAAATTAAGCCTTTACCTGTCCGGCAGCCCTCGCTTCACTCCACCTTCTCTCTTCACCACTTTTTCAAATCCTTTCATTCAAAAAGCAGAGGGGCTACTAACTTATCAAGAGATATCTTCCATTTCAATTGTGAGACCAATACAGATGGTTTATGATTCTTAAAACTTTCATGCTGGTAGATATGTGTGGGATTTTGAATGTATGCTGCCCCAGTCAGATTTCCTCAAATTTTAACAGATGCCTTTTCCGGATTGCTGGCCCTTGGGGCACGTCATACAGAAATAAGGGGAGACTGTAAAAAAACTTATTAACTCCGAAGTGGACAGGATGCCTCGGGGTCTTATGGTTACGTTCCCGCAATCCAGGCAGTTGATGTACCTGAACAGGGAGCTGGGAATAGTGGGTGTGTTGAGTTGTCCCCACCCTGAAGAGCTGAAAATGTGTTGCTGGAAAAGCTCAGCAAGTCAGACAGCATCCTTTTTCAGGAAGGGCTTATGCCTGAAACTTCAAATCGCCTGTTCCTTGGATGCTGCCTGACCTGCTGCGCTTTTCCAGCAACACATTTTCAGCTCTGTTCTCCAGCATCTGCCGACCTCACTTTTTCCCACTCTGAGGAGAGGGACTTCACCTTTTTCTCTCAGCCACGTAAGTGCTTTTCGAGGATTGACATTTTTTTTCTTGTTGACCTTTTTGAATTCGATGCTCTCCTGCAGAATTTGGAAGATAGTCATTTCTGATCTTACAGCACTGTACATGGAGGTAAAGGTCGGTGGTGAAGGGACAAGCTCATGGCACTGGCACATGACTCCTTTCGTCCTGAAGGATAGCAAGTTTATTGAACATTTTTCTGGGGAATTTAAAACAAATTGGGACATTAATTTGGGTACGGCTAGTAATACGTCAGTGGTCTTGAAACATGCCAAGGCCTATAGGAGGAGTTTACTCGGAGATCCAGAAGCAGCAGAAGGCAGAGCAGCTGCATATGCTCGAAGCTTGCCTGAAGGCAGCTGAAACAGCATACCTTGCCAGACCGTCTGTAACCAAGTTGCAGCAGATTACAGCCCTCAGAGCTAGTTTGAATGCTGGGCTCACCCAGACAGCAAAGAGGGAAATCTCCCTTGAGAAACAGAGGTTATTTGAGTATGGCGATAAACGGCGTAGATATCTAACATACCTGGCCAGAAAGAAGAATGCACCCTAATCTATCACATCCATTAGAGAGAGTGTTGTGACTGTTACTTGCAATGCCAAAAATTACTTTAGAATGTAACCAATTAATTTGAATCATGCCCAGGATAACAGCAACCACTGGAAGATAAACTTTATTGTTTAACATCTGGAAACCAATCAAACAATGAGAATTGAATATGTCAAGAGGAGGATATAAACCTGGTATTTTGAAAATTAATGGGAAAGACAACTGGACAGCTAACATTTTAGTCTCAAATTAGAAAAAAATATTCTTTCCAATAGACTTGATTTACTTTAAAAAAAAGAACAGAAAGAATGTGACGCAGGGAGATCTTCAGCCGGAAGTTTGAAGACAACAGGACAACAGAGACTGTGCGATGTTGAGACTACGTTAATGTAATGTTCAATAAGTGGGTTAATGGAACAGCATATTTTTGGAGTTGTAGTGAGAGCATACGTAGTTAAGAAAATTTTGTCTTGTATAGGTGAGTAGTTGTTGTTTGATGTTCACTATTCGTGTTCATAAAATATATTGTTATTTTTCTTTGAATGGTGGAATTTGGGAGTTCTCTGTCACTCATTTTTTAACAGATTACTAGGCGAGGTGAGTTTTTTTGATGTTTGGTTTTTATTAACAGAGGGGTTCGACGTTGATGTCATAACAGTTTAAAGGTTTGTCATTCAGGATTAGGACATATGTGAAGAGATTAGGGGTACAAAAGGTCTCAGCAGATTCCAAATTTTGGCAAATATTGACAAAGATCTTAAAATAAAACTTAGGTCAGAAAATATGTTTAGTTTTGGTTACATGCGGGTGATTAAATGAAAAGTGAGAGAAATGTGGTTCTGGGGTTTGAAAATGTTTCCAAATTTGCCAAGAAGGTTTAGAAAGACGGAGGAAGGGCGTACATTTGGAATCAGCAAATAGGTTAGAATTGGGTTTAACAAGGGACAAAAGGAAGCTGAAATTGCAATGGAGTTGGTCAAGCACTTCTGTGTACTGGAGAAACTGACAGTGAGTGCAGTAGAGTTCGAAAAAAAGATTGCAAATGCAGTAACTGGAGTTAGAAGATTGAAAATTGAGACAAAAAGAAAGTGATAGGAAAGAGAAAGCAAGGTAGAAGCGAAAGAGAGAGAGAGAGAGGAAAAAGAAAGAGAGAACTTGAACTTGAGAAGTTGCGAATTAATCAGCAAAGTCAAGTTAACAGGATAGAGATTAAGATAGAAAGTAGGGCTATACTTAAATATGTGAAAACATTGCCATATTTTGATAAGAAAAACGTGGCTGACTTTTGTATTTCATTTGAAAAATTGGATAGACAGATGGAGTGATCAGAGAACTTATGGGAAATGCTAATTCAGACTCAGCTGGTAGCAGAGCTAGTGAGGTATGTGCAGCGCTGTCAGATGAGGGGTCAAGAGGTTATGCAGATGTCAAACAGGTCATTTTGAATTGGTACCAGCAGTATATAGAGAGCGATTCAGAAACATAATGATGGAACCAGGTCAGACTAAGGATGGTGCAGGAGGGAGGGATTCCGGTTTCTGGATAACTGGGGTCCTTTCTGGGGAAGGTGGGACTTCTATAAACAGGATGGTCTACACTTGAACCTGAGGGGCACCAGTATCCTGGGGGTAGGTTTGCTAGTGCTCTTTGTGGGGGGGGTTACACTAACTCTGCAGGGGCATGGGAACCTAGACTGTAGCTTTTGGGTGCAGGACCTGGAGCGTAGGGAGGTTAGGAACATGGCATCAATCTCGAAGGAGGATGCCTGTAAAAAGGAAGGTGGTTTGAAGTGTGTATACTTCAATGCGAGAAGTATACAAAATAAGGTAGGTGAATTGCAGCGTGGGTTGTTACCTGGGATCGATGTTGTGGCTATTATGGAGACATGGGTAGAACAGGGACAGGATTGTTTGTTGCAGGTTCCAGGGTTTAAATGTTTTAGTCGGGTCACAGGTGGTGGTAAAAGAGGGGGAGGTGTGGCATTGCTTGTCAAGGATAGTATTACAGCGCTGGAAAGGACGATGGATGAAGACTCGCCTCTGAGGTAGTTTGGGCTGAGCTTAGGAATAGGAAATTTGAGGTCATCCTGTTAGGAGTTTTCTAAAGGCCTGCTAATAACCCTACAGACGTAGAAGAAAGGATTGCGAGGATGATTCAGGAGAAGAGTGAAAGTAATAGGTTGGTTGTTATGGGGGACTTTAACTTTCCAGATATTGACTGGGAAAGCTATAGCTCGAGTACGTTAGATACGTCGGTGTTTGTCCAATGTGTGCAGGAGGGTTTCCTGACACAACATGTAGACAGGCCAACAAGAGGTGAGGCCATCCTGGATTTGGTTCAGGGTAACGAACCAGGCCAGGTGTTAGAATTGGCGGTAGGTGAGCACTTCGGGGACAGTGACCACAATTTGGTGACTGTTACTCTAGTGATGGAGAGGGAGTAAGTGTACACTGCAGGGCAAGAGTTATAGCTGGGGGCAGGGAAATTATGATACGGTGAGGCATAACTTCGGATGCGTGGCTTCGAAAGCAGGCTTCAAGGAAAGGGTGCAATCGATATGTGGAGCTTGTCCAAGGAGCAACTATTGAGTGTCCTTGATAAGTATGTACCTGTCAGGCAGGGAGGAAAGGGTCGTGTGAGGGAGCCTTGGTTTAATAAGGAATGGGAATTCCTTGTTAAAGGGAAGAGGGCGGCTTATGTAAAGATGAGTCGTGAAGGTTCAGTTGGAGTGATTGAGAGTTATAAGGTAGCCAGGAAGGCTCTAAAGAGAGAGCTAAGAGCAGCAAGGAGGGGATATGAAAAGTGCTTGGTTGGTAGGATTAGGGAAAACCCAAAGGCTTTCTATAGGTATGTCCGGAATAAAATACTGACGACGGTAGGAATAGGTCCAGTCAAGGATAGTAGTGTGAAGTTGCGTGTGGAGGCTGAAGAAATTGGGGAGACACTGAATGAATACTTTTCGTCAGTATGCACTCAGGAACAGGACATTGTTGCTTTAGTGAATATTGAGTCACAATTAATTAGAATGGATGGCTTTGAGATATGTAGGGAAGGGGTGTTAGAGATTCTGGAAAGGGTGAAAATAGTTAAGTCCCCTGGGCCTGATGACATTTATCCTAGGATTCTCTGGGATCAAGGGAGGAGATTGCAGAGCCATTGGCCTTGACTTTTATGTCCTCGTTGTCGACAGGAATAGTGCCAGAAGACTGGAGGATAGCAAATGTGGTTCCCTTGTTCAAGAAGGGGAGTAGGGATAACCCTAGTAACTATAGGCCGGTGAGTCTTACCTCTGTTGTGGGCAAAGTCTTAGAGAGAATTGTAAAGGATAGGATTTATGAACATCTGGATAGGAATACTGTGATCAAAGATCGTCAGCATGGTTTTGCGAAGGGCAGGTCGTGCCTCACAAACCTTATTGAATTCTTTGAGAAGGTGACTAAGGAGGTGGACGAGGGTAAAGCAGTAGATGTGGTGTATATGGATTTTAGTAAGGCGTTTGATAACGTTCCCCACGGTAGGCTACTGTAAAAAATACGGAGGTATGGCATTGAGGGTGAGTTGGAGGTTTGGATTATGAATTGGCTGGCTGGAAGAAGACAGAGGGTGGTAGTTGATGGTAAAATTTCATCTTGGAGTGCAGTTACCAGCGGTGTTCTGCAAGGATCTATTTTGGGACTATTGCTGTTTGTCATTTTCATAAGTGACCTGGAGGAGGGGCTAGAAGTTGGGTAAAGTCGGTGAAGTTGTTGACAGTGAGGAAGGAGGTGGCAGGTTACAGCGGGATATAGATAAGTTGCAGAGCTGGGCAGAAAGGTGGGCAAATGGAGTTCAATGTAGGTAAGTGTGAAGTGATTCACTTTGGTAAGAGTAACAAGAAGATGGAGTAATGGGCTAATGGTCGGATACTTGGTAGTGTGGATGAGCAGAGGGATCTTGGTGTCTATGTACACAGATCTCTGAAAGTTGCCACCCAGGAAAATAGTGCTGTGAAGAAGGCATATGGCATCCTGGCTTTTATTGGTAGAGGAATTGCGTTCCGGAGTCCTGAGGTCATGTTACCGTTGTATAAAACTCTGGTGGGGCCGCATCTGGAGTATTCTTTGCAGTTTATGTCGCCATACTATAGGAAGGATGTGGAGGCACTGGAACGGGTGCAGAGGAGGTTTACCAGAATGTTGCCTGGTTTGGTAGGAAGATCGTATGAGGAAAGGCTGAGGCACTTGGGGCTGTTTTCATTGGAGAAAAGAAAGTTTAGGGGTGACTTGATAGAGGTGTACAAGATGATTAGGGGTTTAGATATGGTTGACCATGAGAACCTTTTGGTGGTAGGTATAGGACAGATGTTAGGGGTAGACTCTTTACTCAGCGAGTCGTGAGTTCATGGAATGCCCTGCCAGTAGCAATGGTGGACTCTCCTTCTTTATCGGGATTTAAATGGGCATTGGATAGGCATATGGAGGATAGTGGGCTAGTATAGGTTAGGTGGGCTTGGATCGGCGCAGCATCGAGGGACAAAGGAACTGTACTGCGCTGTATTTTCCTATGTTCTATGTTCTAGGCTTATATTGAATTTGAAAGAATTCAACATTGTAATTTTGATAGATGAGCATGGGCTTTAAAAATGGACAGGACACATAAGGCTCTGAGACAGATCATTTTCCTGGTCGAGTTTAAACACTCACTTTCAGAGGTGATCAGAGTTCATGTGAATGAACAGCAAGTTCGAGAAGTGAGAAGCACGGCAGGGATGGCAGGTCAATACGCTTTGGTGCATGAGCTGCCATCTAGCTTCGGGGAATATCTCCCTCCTGTGAGGGATAGAAATTGGGAGAAGGCCAGATCCTACTCTACAAAACAAAGATCGAGAGCATACTGGGACTGGTTTATTTAGGTTAATAAATAAGCCCAAGAGTGTTGAAAGGAGGTGAAAAGCCTCAGGTGTTTTCACAATACCGGAGTGTAACACATAGAATTACAGTGCAGGTGGTTTAAGAAGGGCACTAGGAAAACTGTCTTCACTGCAATAAGTTGGATAGACAAAGTCACAATGCAAGTCGTTGAAGAAAGGCCCTGTGGTTAAAAAAAAAGATGTGGTAAAGAGGCTAAGCCAGTGGCATTAGTGGACGTAGTAAAGGAACCCCAAGAAAAGTTGAAGAACTGCAGGAGAGTCCTCAGCTTAGGCAGGGGACGGGTATGGACTTAGTACCTGATCTCTATAAAGAATTCACCTCTGTGTGGAAAGATTACTCAGAAATAACAGGGGGAGAAGGACAACAAGGTATAATTTTGTGAGATACAGGCTCTGCACAGTCTCTATTATTCAAAATTTGTTGCACTGGAAAAGCACAACAGGTAAGACAGTGTCTGAACATCGACATATCATCTGGAAAGTGGCGGTGAGGAGGTGTGAAAGGGGGGCAAAAGATAAGTAGGAGGGTCGAAGTGGAGCTGAGGGGAAGGTCAGTGGGAAGGCGATAGGAAAATGAAGGTGTGATGATCGTGATAAGTCAGAGGGAAGGGTGGAGTGGACATGTGGGAAGGAAGGTGGACTGTCAGGAGAGTTGGAGAAGGTGATGCTGAGTTGAAAGATTGGATCTGGGATGAGATTGGGAGGGGAGAATTGGAAATTGGTGAAGTCGACGTTGATGCCGTGTGGTTGGAGGGTCCAAGCTGTCCTACTACCATCCACTTCATCCAGTCCTCTGATCTCTTACCATCTCCCCCCCACCACATATCTACCTATCGCCTTCCAAGTTACCTTCTGCCCAGCTCCTCCCCCACCCACCTCCGTATCTCTCAGAACTCTTTGCCCCCATCCCACAGTTGCCGTATGAAGGGGTAATGCCTGAAACATGTATTCTCCTGCTCCTTGGTTGCAGCCTGACCAGCTGTGCTTTTCCAGCGCCACACCTTTCAACTGTGATCTCCAATACCTGTAATCCTCACATTCTCTCAGCATCTAAAAGTAAATGCTGGAAGTATTTGTACTCTTTCTGACATGTTACCTGAGAGAGTGATCATTTGTGGAATGGGAACATTAATGTAGTGCTCTCCTGTGTAAGACCAGGTTGGAGATCCAAATCAAGATTGGGGACGGAACAGTGGGAGTGAGTGACAGACCGTCAGTTTCAGAAATACCATTTCATTCTTGAGAACAATTCAGCCAGATCCAAGTTGGGGTGACACCTTTTGTGGTGGAAAACTCAAAGGAAGACCAGGGAATTGAGGGGTTAAAAGAGAAATGCCCAGGAAATGTTCCAGACTGTGTAATAGCAAGACCTCACTGCCATAAGTTACAGCAAGAAGCAAAATGTAAAGAGCAAGACAAAGGAGTAGAAGTTTAATTAGCTGGCCCGTTGTTCATGTAATAGTGCAGGAAAAACCTGAACAGGCAGAGGGTCATGCAGAGGTGTTTAGTCCTGAAAGGCTAATGGCCTTACAACAGAAATTTACATAAATTGATGCATAGTCAGAAAAGGAATCAGAACACATTCTCGAGCGTTAGCAATGTAAAGATAGAGTCCTAAATGAAAATGGAGAACACGACAGGTTATTGCACAGGAGAAAAGGGCCAAAGTTGGCCAGATTGTGTTGGCGATCGCATACAGACAGGAGGTGTTACGGAGATCACATGAACTACCTGCAGGAGGTCACCTGGAAGATTCAGGCTAATGTATGAAAACACTTCTACTGGCCTGGAATGTACAATGACATGTTTATTTTTTGCCGTATGTGTCATACATGCCGAATGGTAGGTAAGCCAAAGGCAGGAGGAAAAACTAGAGTCTTTGTTGCCAATTCTTGCATTCGACGGACCTTTCACGTGGGTTATGATTATTTGTGTAGGCCCTCTTTCTATACTAAAAGCAAAAATAAATATTTCCTAAACAGAATGGATGTGTCTACCAGATTACCAGAGGAACTTCCATTATAGATTATTAAGCAAAAAGGGTGGTGGAGAGGTTCGTATCTTTCCTTACTCAGTACGGGCTACCCAGAGAGTTCCTATCAGTCCTCTCTATGTTAAACTCCATTTGCCAGTTCTGGGCGCACTTCCCCAGTTGATCAGGGTCTTGCTGCATTTTATGGTAACCTTCCTCACTGTCCACGAATCTGAATATTTTAGTCTCATCTGCAAATTTAATCATCATGCTTGTTATACTCTCATTCCTATCATTGATAAGAAATAACTAACAGTAATGGACCCAGCACTAAATCCTAAGATTCTCCACTGGTTCACTACGATCCTTCAGGAAAGAAAAATTGCATCCTTATCTGTTCTGGCCAGCATGTGACTCCAGATCCACCACAATGTGCTTGACTCTTATCTGCCCTGTGGGCAAATATGATGGGTAATACATGCTGCTTATCCAGCAATGCACTCGTCCAGAGAGTGAATAAAGAATACGTTACAGGCCTCCAGTCCTCCAAGCTTCCTTCCACTATTAACCTCTCCTTCCTACCATCAAGCCAATTGTGTAGCCAATTTGCCTGGTCTCCTGCATTCTATGCGATCGAATCTTCCAGAGCAGCCTATCATGTGGAACCTAATCAAAGGCCTTATGGAAATCTATACAGACTACGTCTACTGCTCTCTATGCCTACTGATTCAAAAATCTCTGTGAAGCCATGTTCCTGCAAGTACGAATTCTTGTCGAGAGAGTATTTGCAGCAATCTCTATAGGTTTGATCTCCTTTGTCAGCAATAATCTCCTTACAACAGACGCAGATGTTTGTACCATGAAATGAGACGGAAGAAACTGAGTGTTTTATCTGTAGAGCTATGAGACAATAGAGATCGTTGCACTGAAACTTGAGGATTGGTTGCGATCACTTATTTTCAGGAGAGACATTGATAGGGTGAGAAATACCATACTTTACCCAGGTTTGATTGGTTTGACTTATTATCATGTGTATGTCAGTACAGGGAAACACTTTATTTATGAGTAGTGGAGGCAAATCATAGTAAGCATTTACAGGCAGATCATAGGGTGGAAATAGACTTGTACAGAGTAAAGCATACAGGTTACATTGCACAGGACGTGCACTAGACAAGATCAACATGAACAAGATCAGTATAATGTGAAATTAGAGATTCCATTCATCATGGCTTTCGTAATTGTTTCTAAGCCGTAATTATCGCTCCCCACATTAATAATCAGTCAGTGTGTGAGCCTGCACTGAACATCATGTGTTCACTATCCCCAACAGCAGCCACAATACCTTCCATCTCAAACAGGTAGGCATTCCCACCAGCTTCCGCCCTACAAAGAGAAGATCATGCTGTCTTCTTGGAGATGGAAGGTGCCTACTTGAGATTTCACACAAGGCATTTTTCTTGCCTCTACACTTCCCTGTGTGAGAGCGATGAGCGGCTGAATGGTCTCCTCCTGCTGTCTCTGTGCGTCTCATGGGGCAGAATGACCTCCTCCTGTTCATATAGTAGTGACTCAAGGGGCTGAATATCCGTCTGTTGATCCAGTGTAAGTAAATCAAGGAGCTGAATGGCCTCCTCTTGTTCCTGTATAATGGACTCAAGGGGCTGAATGGCTTCTTCCTCGCACGATTGGACAGGGCCAAGGGCCTGACTGGGTTACCCCGGTTCCTGATTAACAGCTCGATGTGCCAACTAGTGTGATGATGCTGCAGCTTTCAGATGTTATTTTGTCCGGGTTTCTTTTCAGATAGAGACTGAACTATCGTTGCCAATCTGGTTAGTTAAAGCCACTGTTTAAACAGCTAGAGAGGTCTTGTATTTATTCTAATGCAGCCTGAATGGATGTGGCCTGCTCTCACAGATTAGGATCTCTGGGTTTTAGTTTCTCAGTAACATCAAAAACTATTGGGGTCTCCACAGAGTTATAAGCTTCAGTGACTATCTCCTGGCTGCTACTCTCTCTGATCTTTTTTACTGGATGCTGCTTTTCTTCCCCCTCCTGGAGAACTGTATGTGAGAATTTGTTTTTGTTTGTGCAAGTGGTTCTGGTTATGGGATATGACTATATTGTTACAGTTAGTTAGTAATAGGATTGTATCTACTATTCTATGAAGTTTTTTGAATCGTGTTGCTATTCTAATTTCCTCTTACTTTTTTATATTTTAATGATGGTGCTCAAATTAACTGTTTTTCTTAACATCGAGTAGTTCACCAATCACATTACATCTGAACCAGTTGCTATATTTGCCTTTAGAATAGCATAATGGTTGGAATTAAACTATAACTTCAAAATATTTTCAAGAGGCTCTGGTGTGGTCCTTAATAATGGACTTCTTGCTTCCTGTGTAATGGGCAGGAGGGTCTGAATGGGCTATCCCTCTTCTTGTTCAGTAGTTTCAATGGGCTGAATGGCTTCCTCATATTCCTGTGAAGTGAGCTTGAGTTGCTGAATAACTTCCTCTGTTCCCTATGGAATTAAGCAGCATCTCCCAGTACTGTTACATGAATGCTACATATACTTTCACAGCACAAGCCTGAATGTTGCCTGGGTCTTGCTGCACATGGACACAGACTGTTTCAAGAGTTGACGGGGGGGACACATTGTTGTGAACACTGAATAATCTTCAAGAAACATCCCCTCTTCTGAAACTCTGTGTTCTCATCATATGCTCATATCAACAGGTCATGGTAGGGGAGCAGGGAGTGCTTATTTCAAACAGGGTATTGAATGTCAGCAATTCGCTTTTCCATCATGTGAGGAGAGCTAGGCGACAAAGTATTTAAAGAAGGGGTAGATGGATTGGACCTGACAGAGAGTTCAGGGCTATGAAGATTTGGACATTGAAGAGGAATTCAGACCTAGAGCAGATCAGCCATGATCTTAGTGAAGGGAAAGGCAGGCTTGAGGAGGATGAGCGTCCTGCCCCTGTTTCCGATGTTCTCACATTCTATTATTGGAAGGTTAGTGTTTGTTATTTTCTTGTAGGGCCGTTATTGATGTTGCAGTCAGCGATTTGAGCCATCTCTAAGTGAGGTATGAGGACTGTATTCTCAGTTAATCTGGGTCTACGACATGACCAATAAATGAAGTACAATTTGCAGAGAGGGGGGCTCTGTAAAGAGAGATGAGGGGCCTCTTTTATACCCAGGTTGGGTTTTCAAACTACATTTCCCAAATCACCTCAAACCGTGTGTGACAATACTGAGGGACTGAATGGTCTTCATGTTTCTGTGCACCAGGTGATAGCAATAAGTGCCCTCCAATTGCTCCTTTCTTGCAGGTTTGAGGGGCTGAATGGAACACAGGAACATCGGACTGAGGAGCAGGAGTGGGTCATGAGACACTTTGAGCCTTCTCCAACAGGCACTAAGATTGTGGCTGATCAGGTTGTGGTCTCAGCCCCACATTCCTGTCTGTATCCTATCATCCGTGACACAGTTCCCTGTCAAGTGTTTAACTAACTCAACCTTGGATCAATGTGGACATAGAGGCACGATAAACTTGCAGTGAAGAGAATTCTGACTTGAAAGGTCGTTTCAGAATTTCTCTTCATTCCTCTTATATAATCAGAGAGACATGTAGAACAGAAACAGACTCATCAGTCCAATCTGTTCACTTGGACCAGATAACCAAATCTGATCTCGTCACATTTGCCAGCATGTGGCCAGTATCCCTCGTCTTTCAGACGCATTTTAAATGTGCAATTGTACTGCCTTCACCACTTGCACCCGCTGCACTTTCTGTACACACATTACTCTCTGCGTGCAAAAAAAGTGCCCCTGAGGTCGCTTCTAAATTATTCCCCTCTCGCCTTCAATCTATGCCCTCTTGTTTTGGATTCCTTATCCTGGGAAACAGACTGTGACTAATCAGATTATTCATGCACACTTTTGTTTAGCTTGCACACATTGCTGTGATGAGAAACAACGAGGGAGGGAGGGTGCAGTATAGGCCACTCATTCTCCTGCAGCTCACATTTTGCTCCTCTGAGTTGAGTCACACAACAATATCATGCTCGCCCAAACTGGACCATGGGAGGTTTCCTTCAACATTGTCCGAACTATGTCTACATCACATTCCCTGCTCGATGTAGGTACATCGTTGCTGCTTTTTCTTAGCAGAAAATAATCAATTTGAAATGTGTTTATAGGTGCCTGCGTCATTTAAAAATGTTGAAATGTTTATGCATTCAAAGTACCTGTGATAAAATGAAGGCATCTTATTTCTTAACAAATGCAGAAATTGTTGCAAAATCTCAGCAGGTCTCTCAGCATCTAGGTGCCTTTCAAATGTTATAATTGAACCAGCCTCCACCACTTCCTCTGGTAGCTCATTCCTCTGCGTGAAATGCTTAGGTCTCTTCCAAATCTTCTCCCTCTCACTTTCAACCAATGGTCTCTACGTTTGGGCGCCCTTACCCTGGGAAGAAACCTTGACTACGCACCCTATCCATGACTGTTATGATTTTATAAACGGCTACTGCTGCGAAATGCGATTCCAATCAACACGAATGGCTGTGCTCACAGTCATCCCTGGGCCTCAATTCTGAAATTCAATACTGATATCTCTTCCTTCTCCATCATGACACAATTCTAACAGCATTTTCATCAGTCTGTCTAGACGTATTATGAAACATCTCTGTGAGATTTGTACCTGAAACGTTGTGCCCGGAGATAGAGACATTAGCACCAATCAGCAATAGTCCCTAAAGCTGCAACATGATTCCTCTGTGTGTCTGTTCATCAGCCTGTTTTGATACACTGTGACACACCTCCACAACAGGCAGGACTTGAATCCAGACTATTTGGTCCAGAGCTAGGGACACTGCCACAGAAGTTTAGGATTTGGAATCAAATTCAGGGTTTGGCTCAGAGGCATGGGTACTATCCACGTCACAAGGTCTAAACTATTCCCAGACTTTGGGTCACATTTTAAGTGCCAGCTTTCTGCTCGGGATGGGATTTCTTAAAATCTGGTTAACATTACTGAACGCCATAAATATTTTTCATTGTTAAACAAATGCAAAGGCATTTGTCTCAATTATCGGATTGTTCATGTACTGGGCCTTTGAGATAAGCCATAAACATCGTTCACTGCTATTATCTGCAGGCGGCAATATAAGGGAAATAAATTCTGCAGACATACTCTGCACAATGACGGATCACAAATAGATATTTATTACTAAATATCAATAACAAAAAAAGTCCATAATTTCTGGCACCAAAACACCAATAACGTGTGTGACTGAACTCTTCCTAAAACCATGAAATGATACCATGGCACTGATTACTGTCCTGCCTCTCCTCCCCATTGACTGAAAATTGTCACTCCTCTCCCTAACTGCACAAGGCATACCAAGCTCAGGGTCTTTGTGAAAATAAAGGGCAGAGTGTGCAGGCATCCTGGAGAGAGTGAGGGTATTTTAAAATTGAAGAGGGAAAGTGATGAGGCAATAATATCACACATTGGGCTGAGGGGTGGCAGATGCAGTTTAATTTGGATTAATGTGAGGTATTGGATTTGGTAAATCAAACAAGAGCAGAACCTATACAATTAAAAGTAGGGCCTGTGGCAGTATTGTAGAACAGAGACCTAAGCCATCAGGTAAAGTTCGTTAAAATTTGCATCTCATATAGATAGTGTGAGTAAGAAGATGTTTTGCGCACTTGTCTTCACTGGTCAGACCTTTCAATATCGAAATTTGGACGTCTTGTTGAAGGTGTACAGGACATTGGTGAGACCTCTTCTGGAATACTGTGTCCAGCCTGGTCATCCTGCCCACTCATTCCAGAGCACACCACCATGTGTGTAAAAACGTTGCTCCTGATGTCACATGTAGTTTTTTTTCGCCACTCACTTTAAACCTATGTCCTCTAGCTTTGGTTTCCCCCACCCTTGGAAAATACCTTGACCATTCACTTTGATATTATTGACCTTGATATTATTAAGCTGGAGAGGGTTCAGAAGAGATTAACCTGGATGTTGTTGGGAATTGAGGGAGCCAGCTACAAGGGGAGGCTGGATAGTCTGGGACATTTTTCACTGGAGAGGATAAGATTGAGGGTTTGACGTTACGGAGATTTACAAAATCATGAGTGGTACCAAAAAGCTGAAGATCCAATGACTTTTCCCTAGAGTCGACGGTTCAAGACTGAGGAATATTTTAAAGTCAGAGGAGAAAGGTTTGCAAAAGTCCTGAGAGGTAATTACTTTAGACAGAACGTAGCTTGTGTGTGGATAGAACTTCCAGAGGAAGTGGTGAAAGCAGGGACAGTTGCAACGTTTAAAGGACATTTTGATCAGCACATGGATAAGACATCAGTTTGGATGGTGCTGTGAGCAGCTGCCCTCTCCCTCCCCCTCCCCGTCTGTGAATGTATCCCTGTTGGATTTCACTCTTTGCCAATGCCTGTGCAGTGGCGTGTGGAGGCCAGCAGAGGGTGGCATTGCATCACTTTAAGCACCACAGAGCCTGCCAGACCTGCCCCACACAGAGACACACAGATACACACACAGCGATTGTTAGAGCATGGCGTGAAGCTCATCTGGTAACTTAAACCAAACATAAAGAAATGCTCAATTCGCCTCGTAAACTGTTATAATATGACTGACAGATCAGCCAAATTCCACTGTTTAAATAAAAACATCGATTTATTTTTTCACTCTGAAAGTGAACATTTTACATCAACTATTCACAATTCTGAGAGCCACTTTCTCTTAACTGCTTATTACCCGACTCCAGCTCTACAGCAATATACTGTTTCTGGGTCTGCCATCCTCTCATATCACAGGTGCTTGTCAACTCTCAGTTCAGAGCAGCGTTCCCTCTCTCTTAAAGGTATAGTACACACTTTCAAGTTCATCCCATTATACCCTGATGAATATAGATAAGTGGAACCTATCCGGATTTCTCTTGCTCTGTGGTTTGTCAATATTTCATTCGCTCCATCTGGTGTGTGTCAGGACTTTTGTTGCTCTATTGGCAGCATGTCATTATTCGACTCCATCTGTGGGAATATATCAGTATTTCACTTGCTCACACTCGTGTGTGTGTGGGGCAGGATGTCAGTTGTTTCATGGGGACTGTGACACTGTGGCAATCTCACTGTTTGTAGATAGCACCGAACCTGGAAGAACTCTGAAGTCTATGGAGGACAGTGTGGAACTCTAACACGACAATCACACATTGGTGCAGTGTTCAGGTTTATGGCAGATGTGGATCAATGCAGAGCAGTGTGAGGTGATGTACTTTGGTAGGTAAGGCAATGAAAGACAGTTTAAAACAGGCCGTACCGTTATAAAGGGGGTGCAGGAGGAGAGAGCGCTGGAGGTATATGAGCACAGATTGTTGAAGATGTCAGGACAAGGGGGAGAGCAGTAACTATCAAAGATTAGTTTCAGTATCTGAGCTGTTTAGAGGAGGAGGTGTAGGAGGGAGTCTCTGTGCTCCCTACCTGGGAGGTGGTGGTGACAATGTGTTGTGAGTCCACCCTCCTGCCCCGCGAGACCGTGGGGATTCCATTTGTACCAGCTCTACACAAAAGGGAAATGGCATCAGGGCCTCAGCATCTAAGTTGTGCCCGGGGGGAAACGGAGCTGCCAGTGGGTTTAAAGTGAAAATTGCCCTTCACTGAACATTGCTCCTTATTCGGTCGTTGGACAAGGATGTTTCAGAATCTCCACACGAGGCGTCCCGGTCCTCTCCAGTTCGTACCAGGGCCCTCCCCACATGTCAGTGGAGGGAGGGGGTTTGAGGAAACGATTATCGAGCACCCAACCACCTGGCTTGGCCCTTTCTGTCCTATTCCAGCCTGTTTCTCCTGGAATGGGAGAAAGGGAGGGAGGGAGGGTGGGTGTGGGTGGCCTTGCTGTTCGTGCTGGTGTAGGTGAGGGACAGGTTCATGGTGAGATTTCTGGGGAGAGTCAGTCCACAGTGTTGTATCCATGCAATGTTATTAAAATGGGGGGTAAAGTGGATGGGGTGACGGGGAGAGAGAGGAAGAGCGAGAGAAAGAGAGAGGAGGAGAGAGGGGGAAGAGAGAGTGAGGAGGTGGGGAGGAGGACATAGTGAGGTGTCTGGAGGGAGTCAGTCCACAGTATTGTATCAATGCAGTGTTATTAATATAGGGGGTATAGTGGAGTGAAGGAGAGGGAGGGAACGAGAGGTAGAAGGGGAGAGAGAGAGAGGGAGAGAGAGAGAGGATTGAGAGAGAGAAGATGCTGCATGCGGCAATGAGAGTGGTGGAGCATGAGCCTGGTTCGGGGTCGGTGCTATAACAGATGTACAGTGAGTGTGAGGGAGCAGAGAGAATACGGTGAGCCATAGCCTGACAGAGTGGTGAAGGTTATTGATGCTTGTCCTGTATTGCTGGCCATTTCTTCAGCCCGCAGATACTGCACTGAGCTGGGCGGTGAGCTCAGACCATTCTCGGTGGGTCTGGTGGCGTGGCAAACTCGAGGAAGAGAATGATCCCCTTCTGTACTAGCCCCTCCGTCAGGAACTCCATGCTCCAGTCGACAAACCAAGGTGTAATTGCCCCTTATCGGAGCAAGCTCGGGGTAAACTGTGCAGGGCAGCTCCTAACGGAGACAGTTCAAATATGTGCCCATTGTCCTTTTAAAGATGGCGCCAGGGCCAGGGCTCACGGAATATCCAAGGGCACCTGTGTGATGGTTAGTACCTCCAACAATGATGGGTGGGAGAATCGGGCTGGGATTGAACGAGAGGGAGACCATGGGGTGGGTGGGTATTTAATGAGGTGAGGTCGATACGACAGAACGAGGAAATTAGCTCGGTCTCGTGCAGACAACACCTCTGTCACACTCAAATAAAATCAAGCAAAGGTAAATTATTGTTAGAATCTGCCCAGTGAGTCATAGATTCTGTAGAAACTAATTCTAGTTACAAAGATGCAGAACAAATGCTCATCTGACTTCACACTAATATCCCATTTTCCTATCTTTCCTGGGAAGACTGGCTCATGTTAAAGGATGCGATCGAAGTATCTACATTTCACCATTCTGAAACCTGGGAACACATCCTTCCATGACACTGTCTCTCAGTATCAAACTCTCTGTCGATTTCCCAAACCTCTCCCCTGTGGTGACATTTAAACTGATTTCCCCGACATCTCTCTGTGTCGTCATGGTACAATGGAGTTCAGGAGTGGGAAATGGACGGTAGTTGAACATCCTTCACTTCCAGCATGGGCTGCAAGTTTCCCCACGCTGGGCAGGGATCTCACACAATGTTACTAAGCTATGTAGTTGGGTGATGTACACAGTCCTACATGCTGGGAGGGTAACTGCTCCTGGGTTACAGATCAATGAACTGGATGGTGTACACAGCACTGCATGCTGGGAGGGAACCTGCATCTGGGGAACAGATCAATGCACTGGGGTGGTGTACATACTGCTACATGCTGGGAGGGAACAGCTTCTGAGTTACAGTTCAATGCAAAGGAACGGTGTACACAGCCCTACATGCTGGGAGGGTAACTAATCTTGGTTTACTGATCAATGCACTGGGGTGGCGTACACAGTCCGACCTTCAGGGAGGGTAACTGCTACTGGTTTACAGATCAATGCACTGGAATGGTGGATACAGTCTGTATGATGGGAGGGTAACTGCTCCTGGGTTACAGATCAATGCACTGGGGTGGTGTACACAGTCCTACATGCTGGGAGGTTAACAGCTCCTGGTTTACAGATCAATGCACTGGGGTGGCGTTAACAGTCCGACCTTCAGGGAGGGTAACTGCTACTGGTTTACAGATCAATGCACTGGGGTGGTGTACACAGTCCTTCATGGTGGGAGGGTAACTGCTCCTGGGATATCGATCAATGCACTGGAATGGTGGATACAGTCCTCTATGCTGGGAGGGTAACTGCTCCTGGTTTACAGATCAATGCACTGGGGTGGTGTACACAGACCTACCTGCTGGGAGGGTAGCTGCTCCTGGTTTACAGATCAATGCACTGGGGTGGTGTACACAGCCCTACATGCTGAGAGGATAGATGTTCCTGGTGTACAGATCAATTCACTGGTGTGTTCAACACAGTCCTACATGCAAGGACGGTAACTGCTCCAGGTTTATATATAAATGCACTGGGGTGGGGCACACAATCTTTCATGCAGGGTAGGAAACTACTACTGGTTTGCAGATCAATGTACTGGGGTGGTGTTTCAGTCCTACATGCTGGGAGGGTTGCTGCTCCTGGGTTACAGATAAATGCACTGGGGTGGTGTACACAGTCCTACTTGCTGGGAGGGTAACTCCTCCTGGTTTAGAGTATAATGCACTGGGGTGGTGTTTCAGTCCTACATGCTGGGAGGGAAGCTGCTTCTGGTTTACAGATCAATGCACTGGGGTGGCCTACACAGTCCGACCTGCTGGGAGGCTAACTGCTACTGGGTTAGAGAATAATGTAGTGGGGTTGTGTATATAGTCCTTCATGCTGGGAGGGTAACTGCTCCTGATTTACAGATTAATGGACTGGCGTGGCGTACACAGACCTACAAGCTGGGAGGGTAACGACTCCTGGTTTATAGATCAATGCACTGGGGTGGTGTACACAGTCCTACATGCTGGGAAGGAAACTACTACTGGTTTGCAGATCATTGCACTGGAGTGGTGTACACAGTCCTACATGCTAGGAGGGTAAATGTTCCTGGTGTACAGATCAATTCACTGGGGTGTTTAACACAGCCCTACATGCTGGGACGGTAACTGCTCCAGGTTTATATATAAATGCACTGGGGTGGTGCAAGCAATCGTTCATGCAGGGAAGGAAACTTCTGCTGGTTTGCAGATCAATGCACTGGGGTGGTGTTTCAGTCCTGCATGCTGGGAGGGTTGCTGCTCCTGGTTTACAGATCAATGCATTGGGCTGGTGTACACAGTCCTTCCTGCTGAGACGGTAACTGCTCTTGGTTTACAGATCAATGCACTGGAGTGGTATGCACAGTCCTACATGCAGGGAGGGAAGCTGCTCCTGGTTTACAGATCAATGCACTGGGGAGGTGTACACATTCCTACCTGCTATGAGGGCAACTGCTCCTGGATTACAGATCAATGCACTGGGGTGGGATACACAGCCCTACATTCTGGGAGGGTAACTACTCCTGGGTTGCACAACAGTGCACTGGGGTCGTGTGCACAGTCCTCCATGCTGGGAGGGTAACTAATCCTGGTTTACTGATCAATGCACTGGGTTGGGGTACACGATCCTACATGTTTCAATGGTAACTGTTCCTGGTTTACACATCAATGCATTTGGATGGGGTACACAGCCCTACATGCTGGGAGGGTAACTCCTCCTGCTTTACAGTTAAATGCACTGGGGTGGTGTATACAGTCCTACATGCTGGGAGTGTCACTGCTCCTGGGTTACAGATCAATGCACAGGGGTGGGGTACACTGCCCTACATTCTGGGAGGGTAACTGCACCTGGTTTACAGATGAATGCACAGGGGTGGTGTACACAGCCCTACATGCTGGGTGCGTAACTGCTCCTGGTTGAGAGGTTAATGCACCGGCGTAGATTACACAGTCCTACACGTTGGGAGTGTAACTGTAACTGGTTTACAGATCAAGGCACTGGGGTGGTGTGCACCGTCCGACATGCTGGGAGTGTACCTGCTCCTGGTTTCCAGTTCAATGCACTGGGGTGGAGTACACAGTTCTACATTTTTGGACGGTCACTGTTCCTGGTTTAAAGATCAATGCACTGGGGTGGTGTACATGGTCATACATGCTGGGAGGGTTTCTGCGCCTGGTTTTCAGGTCAATGCACACGGATTGTGTATCAGTCCTAAATGCTGGGAATGTAACTTCTCCTGGGTTACAGATCCATGCACTGAGATGGGGTACACAGTCCTACATGCTGGGAGGGTAACTGCTCCGGGTTAACAGATTAATTCTCTGGGGTGGTGTACACAGTCGTACCTGCTGGGACGGTAACTGCTCTTGGTTTAGAGTATAATGCACTGGGGTGGTGTTTCAGTCCTATATGCTGGGAGGGTTGCTGCTCCTGGTTTACAGATCAATGCACTGGAGTGGTGTGCACAGTCCGACCTGCTGGGAGGTTAACTGCTACTGGTTAAAGGAATAATGTAGTGGGGTTGAGTATATAGTCCTTCATGCTGGGAGGGTAACTGCTCCTGACTTACAGATTAATGCACTGGCGTGGCGTACACAGACCTACATGCTGGGAGGGTAACGACTCCTGGTTTATAGATCAATGCACTGGGGTGGTGTACGCAGTCCTTCATGCTGGGAGGGTAACTGCTCCTGGGTTACCGATAAATGCACTGGAATGGTGAATACAGTCCTGTATGCTGGGAGGGAAACGGCTCCTTGGTTACAGATCAATGCACTGGGGTGTTGTACACAGTCCTACATGCTGGGAAGGAAACTACTACTGATTTACAGATCAAAGCACTGGGGTGGTGTGCACAGTCCTACATGCTGGGAGGATAACTGCTCCAGGTTTATATATAAATGCACTGGGGTGGTGCACGCAATCTTTCATGCTGGGAAGGAAACTATTACTGGTTTACAGATCAATGCACTGGGGTGGTGTACACAGACCTACCTGCTGGGACGGTTACTGCTCTTGGTTTCCAGATCAATGCACTGGAGTTGTGTGCACAGTCCTACATGCTGGGATGGAAGCTGCTCATGGTTTACAGATCAATGCACTGTGGCGGAGTACACAGTCCTACAAGCTTGGAGGGTAACTGCTCCTGGGTTTTTCATCAATGCACTGTGGTGGTGTGCACAGTCCTACATGCTGGGAGGGTAACTAATCTTGCTTTACTGATCAATGGACTGGGTTGGGGTACACTGTCCTACATGCTTGGATGGTAACTGCTCCAGGTTTACAGTTCAATGCACTGGGGTGGGTACACAATCCTACATGCTGGGAGGTTAACAGTTCCTGTGTTACAGATTATTGCACTGTGGTTGTGTTTCAGTCCTACATGCTGGGAGGGTAACTGCTCCTGGGGAACAGATCAATGTACTAGGGTGGTGTACACAGTCCTACATGCTGGGAGGGCAACTTTTCCTGGTTTATACATAAATGCACTTGGGTGGTGTACACAGTCCTACATGCTGGGTGCGTAACTGCTCCTGGTTGAGAGGTTAATGCACCGGCGTAGATTACACAGTCCTACACGTTGGGAGTGTAACTGTAACTGGTTTACAGATCAAGGCACTGGGGTGGTGTGCGCAGTCCGACATGCTGGGAGTATACCTGCTCCTGCTTTACAGATCAATGCACTGGGGGTGGGGTACACAGTCCTACATTTTTGGACGGTCACTGTTCCTGGTTTAAAGATCAATGCACTGGGGTGGTGTACATGGTCATACATGCTGGGAGGATATCTGCGCCTGGTTTTCAGGTCAATACACACGGGTTGTGTATCAGTCCTAAATGTTGGGAATGTAACTTCTCCTGGGTTACAGACTCATGCACTGAGATAGGGCACACAGTCCTACATGCTGGGAGTGTAACTGCTCCTGGTTAAAAGATTAATTCTCTGGGGTGGTGTACACAGTCCTACTTGCTGGGAGGGTGACTTCTCCTGGTTTAGAGTATAATGCACTGGGTGGGGTACACAGTCCTACATGCTGGGAGGGTAACTGCTCCTGGTTAACAGATTAATTCTCTGAGGTGGTGTACACAGTCCTCCTTGCTGGGAGGTTAACTTCTCCTGGTTTACAGTGTAATGCACTGGGGTGGGGTACACAGCCCTACATGTTGGGAGGGTAACTGATCCCGCTTTACAGATTAATGCACTGGGGTAGTGTACACAGCGCTACATGCTGGGACGGAAACTGTCCCTGACCTACAGATCAATGCACTGGGGTAGTGTACACAGTCCGACCTGCTGGGAGGTTATCTGCTACTGGTTTACAGATCAATGTAGTGGGGTTGTGTAGATTGTCCTTCATGATGGGAGGGTAACTGCTCCTGATTTACAGATTAATGCACTGCCGTGGCGTACAGAGCCCAACCTGCTGGGAGGGTAACGACTCCTGGGTAACCGATCAAAGCAATGGAATGGTGGATGCAGTCCTTCATGCTGGGAGGGTAACTGCTCCCGGATTACTGATCAATGCACTGGGATTGTGTGGACAGTCCTCCCTGCTGGGACGGTAACTGCTCCTGGTTTACAGATCAATGCACTGGTGTGGTGTTCACAGTCCTTCATGCTGGGAAGGAAACTACATCCTGGTTTGCAGATCAACTCACTGGGGTGGTGTACACAGCCCTACATGCTGGGAGGGTAAATGCTCCTGGTGTACAGATCAATTCACTGGGGTGTTTAACACAGTCTTACATCCTGGGACGGTAACTGCCCCAGGTTTATATATAAATGCGCTGGGGTGGTGCACACAATCTTTCATGCTGGGAAGGAAACTACTACTGGTGCAGAGATCAATGCACTTGGGTGGTGTTTCAGTCCTATAAGCTGGGAGGGTTGCTGCTCCTGGTGTACAGATCAATGCAATGGGGTGGTGTACACAGTCCTACCTGCTGGGACGGTAATTGCTCTTGGTTAACAGATCAATGCACTGGAGTGGTGAGCACAGTCCTACATGCAGGGAGGGAAGCTGCTCCTGGTTTACAGATCAATTCAGTTTGGTGGTGTACACAGTCCTACCTGCTGGGAGAGTAACTGCTCCTGGATTACAGATCAATGCACTGGGGTGATCTACAGAGTCCTACATGTTGGGAGTGTAAGTGCTCCTGGGTTACAGATCAATGCACTGGGTTGGGGTACACAGTCCTACATGCTGGGAGTATAACTGCTCCTGGGTTACAGATCAAAGCACTGGGTTGGTGTACACTGCCCGACATTCTGGGAGGGTAACTGCTCCTGATTTACAGATCAATGCACTGGGTTGGGATAGACAGACCTACATGCTGGGAGGGTAACTGCTCCTGGTTAACAGATTAATTCTCTGGGGTGGTGTACACAGTCGTACTTGCTGGGAGGTTAACTGCTCATGTTTTACAGATCAATGCATTGGTGTGTGGTATACAGTCCAACATGCTGGGAGGGTAACTGCTCCTAGGTTACAGATCAATGCACTGGGGTGGGGTACACAGTTCTACACGCTGAGAAGTTAACTGCTCCTGGGTTACAGATCAATGCACTGGGGTGGGGTACATGGTCCTACATGCTTGAATGGTAACTGCTCTTGGGTTTCAGATCAATGCACTGTGTAGTCGTACACAGTCATGCATGCTGGGAGGGTTGCTGCTCCTGGTGTACAGATCAATGTACTGGTGGGGCGTACACAGACCTACATGTTGGGAGTGTAACTGCTCCTGGCTTACAGATCAATGCACTGTGGTGGTGTGCACAGTCCTACATGCTGGGAAGGGAACTCCTCCTGGGTTACAGATCAATGCATTGGGGTGGGGTACACAGCCCTACATGCTGGGGGAGTAACTACACATCGGTTACAGATCAATGCACTGGGGTGCTCTACACAGTCCTACATGCTGGTTGGGAAAATACTCATGATTTACAGATCAATGCACTGGGGTGCTGTAAGCAGTCCTACATGCTGCGCGGGGTGGGAGGGGGGGTGGTAACTGCACCTGGGTTACAGAACAATGCACTGGGGTGGTGTTCACAGCCCTACAAGCTGGTAGGGTAACTGCTCTTGCGTTGCAGATTAATGCACTGGGGTGGGGTACACAGTCCTACATGCGGGGAGGACAACTGCCCCTGATTTACAGATTAATGCACTGGGGTGGTGTACACAGTCCTACATGCTGGGATGGGAGCTTCTCCAGGTTTATATATAAATGCACTGGGGTGGTATTCGCAGGTCTACATGCGAGGAGGGTAACTGCCCCTGATTTACGGATTAATGCACTGGGGTGGTGTACACAGTCCTACATGCTGGGACGGTTGCTGCTCCAGGTTTATATATAAATGCACTGGGGTGGTATTCGCAGGTCTACATGCTGGGAGGGTAACTGTTCCTGGTTTACTGATCAATGCACTGGGGTAATGTGCACCGACCTACATGCTGGGACGGTAACTGCCCCTGATTTACAGATCAATGCACTGGGGTGGGGTGCACAGTCCGACATGCTGGGAGGATAACTGCTACAGGTTTACACAATAATGCAATGGGGTTGTGTATATAGTCCTACATGCTGGGAGGGTAACTGCTACTGAATTACAGATTAATGCTCTGGCATGGCGTACACAGTTCTACATGCTGGGAGGGTAACTACTCCTGGTTTGCAGATCAATGCACTGGGGTGGGATACACAGTCCTACATGCTGGGAGGGTAAATGCTCCGGGTTAAAGATCAATGCACTGGGGTGGTGTACACAGTCCTACATGCTGGGAGGATAAATGCTCATGGTTTACAGATCAATTCACTGGGGTGTTTAACACAATCCTACATGCTGGGACGGTAACTGCTCCAGGTTTATATATAATTGCACTGGGGTGGTGCACACAATCTTTCATGCTGGGAAGGAAACTACTACTGGTTTAAAGATCAATGCACTGGGGTGGTGTTTCAGTCCGACATGCTGGGAGGGTTGCTGCTCCTGGTTTACAGATCAATGCACTGGGGTGGGGTACACAGTCCTACATGTTGGGAGTGTAAGAGCTCTTGGGTTACAGATCAATGCACTGGGGTGATGTACACAGTCCTACATGCTGGGAGGGTAACTGCTCCTGGTTTACACATCAATGCACTGGGTGTGGGGTACATAGTCCTACATTTTAGAACGGTCACTGTTCCTGGTTTAAAGATCAATGCACTGGGGTTGAGGTGTACATGGTCATACATGCTGGGAGGGTATCTGCGCCTGGTTTTCAGGTCAATGCACACGGGTTGAGTATCAGTCCTAAATGTTGGGAATGTAACTTCTCCTGGGTTACAGACGCATGCACTGAGATGGGGTACACAGTCCTACATGCTGAGAGGGTAACTGCTCCTGGTTAACAGATTAATTCTCTGGGGTGGTGTACACAGTCCTACTTGCTGGGAGGGTGACTTCTTGTTTAGAGTTTAATGCACTGGCGTGGGGTGCACAGCCCTACATGCTGGGAGGGTAACTGCTCATGTTTTACTGATTAATGCACTGGTGTGTGGAACAGAGTCCAACATGCTGGGAGGTGAACTGCTCCTGGGTTTCGGATAAATGCACTGAGGTGGGCTACACAGTCCTACATGCTGAGATGGTAACTGCTCCTAGGTTACAGATCAATGCACTGGGGTGTATTACACAGTCCTACATGTTGGGAGGATAACTGCTCCTGTGTTACAGATCAATGCACTGGGTTGGGGTACATGGTCCATCATGCTTGGATGGTAACGGCTCTTGGTTTGCAGATCAATGCACCGGGTAGTGGTACAAAGTTATGCATGCTGGGAGGGTTGCTGCTCCTGGTGTACAGATCAATGTACTGGTGGGGAGTACACAGACCTACATGTTGAGAGTGTAACTGCTCCTGGCTTACAGATCAATGCACTGTGGTGGTGTGCACAGTCCTACATGCTGCGGGGGATGGGGGGTGTAACTGCACCTGGGTTACAGTACAATGCACTGGGGTGGTGTACACAGTCCTACATGCTGGTAGGGTAACTGCTCTTGGGTTACAGATCAATGTACTGGGGTGGTGTACTCAGTCCTACATGCTGGGAGGGTAACTGCTCCTGGTTTACAGATCAATGCATTGGGGTTGTGTACACAGCCCTACATGTTGGGAGTGTAAAAGCTCCTGGGTTACAGAACAATGCACTGGGGTTGTGTGCACAGTCGTACATGCTGGGAGGGTAACTACTCCTGGGTTACAGATCAATGCACTGGGGTGGTGTACACAGTCATACATGCTGGGAGGGTAACTGCTCCTGGTTTAAAGATCAATGCACTGAGGTGGGGTACACGGTCAAATATGCTTGGATGGCAACTTCTCCTGGTTTACAGATCAATGCACTGGGGTGATGTACACAGTCCTACATGCTGGGAGGGGAACTGCTCGTGATTTACAGATTAATGCACTGGGGTGGTGTACACAGTCCTCCATGCTGAAACCGTAACTGCTCCTGGTTTAAAGATCAATGCACTGGGGTGGTGTACACACTCTTACATGCTGGGAGGGTAACTGATCCTGGGTTACAGCTCAATGCACTGGGATAGTGTACACCGTCCTACATGCTGGGAGGTTAACTGCTACTGTATTACAGAATAATGCAATGGGGTTGCGTATATAGTCCTACATGCTAGGAGTGTAACTGCTCCTGGTAAACATATTAATGCTCTGGGGAGGTGTTCACAGTCCTACTTGCAGGGAGGGTAACTCATCCTGGTTTAGAGTTTAATGCACTTTGGTGGGGTACAAAGCCCGACATGCTGCGAGGGTAACTGCACTGCGGTGGGGTGCACAGCCCTACGTGCTGGGAGGGTAACAGCTCATGTTTTACAGATCAATGCAATGGTGTGTGGTACAGAGCCCAACATGCTGGGAGGTTAACTGCTCTTGGGTTTCGGATAAATGCACTCGGGTGGGCTACACAGTCCTACATGCTGGGAGGGTAACTGCTTCTGGGTTACAGATCAATGCACTGGGGTGTGTTACACAGTCCTACATGCTGTGAGGGTAGCTGATCCTGGGTTACAGATCAATGCACTGGGGTGGTGTACACAGTCCTACATGCTGGGAGGGTAACTGCTTCTGGGTTACAGATCAATGCACTGGGGTGGTGTACACAGTCCTACATGCTGGGAGGGTAGCTGATCCTGGTTGACACAGCAATGCACTGGGGGTGGGGTACACAGTCCTACATTTTTGGACGGTCACTGCTCCTGGTTTACTGATCAATGCACTGGGGTGGGGGTCATGGTACTACATGCTTGGATGGTAACTGCTCTTGGTTTTCAGATCAATGCACTGAGGTGGTGTACACAGTCCTACATGCGGGGAGGGTAAATGTTTATGGTTTACAGATCAATGCACTGGGGTGTGGTACACAGCGCGACATGCTGGGAGGGTAGCAGCTCCTGGTATACAGATCAATGCACTGGGGTGGTGTACACAGTCCTACATGCTTGGAGGGTAGAATATAGATCGAACATAGAAAAATACAGCACAAAACAGACCCTTCGGCCCATGATGTTGTGCCGAACATCTATCCTAGATTAAGCACCCATCCATGTACCTATCCAATTGTCGCTTAAAGGTCGCCAAAGATTCTGACTCTACCACTCCCACAGGCAGCGCATTCCATGCCCCCACCACTCTCTGGGTAAAGAACCCACCCCTGACATCTCCCCTATACCTTCCAACCTTTACCTTAAATTTATGTCTCCTTGTAACACTCTGTTGTACTCGGGGAAAAAGTTTCTGACTGTCTACTCTATCTATTCCTCTGATCATCTTATAAACCTCTATCAAGTCACCCCTCATCCTTCGCCGTTCCAACGAGAAAAGGCCGAGAACTCTCAACCTATTCTCGTATGACATATTCTCCATTCCAGGCAACATCCTGGTAAATCTTCTCTGCACCCTCTCCAAAGCTTCCACATCTTTCCCAAAGCGAGGCGACCAGAACTGCACACAGTACTCCAAATGTGGCCTAACCAAAATCCTGTACAGCTGCAACATCACTTCACGACTCTTGAATTCAATCCCTCTGCTCATGAACGCTAATACACCATAGGCCTTCTTCCAAGCTCTATCCATCTGAGTGGCAACTTTCAAAGATCTATGTACATAGACCCCAAGATCCCTCTGTTCCTCCACCTGACTAAGAACCCTACCGTTAACCCTGTATTCCGCATTCTTATTTTTTTTCTTCCAAAATGGACAACCTCACACTTGGCAGGGTTGAACTCCATCTGCCACTCCTCAGCCCAGCTCTGCATCATATCTAAGTCCCTTTGCAGCCGACAACAGACCTTCTCACTGTCCACAACTCCACCAATCTTCGTATCATCTGCAAACTTACTGACCCATACCTTCGACTCCCTCATCCAAGTCATTTATAAAAATTACAAACAGCAGAGGACCCAGAACTGATCCCTGCGGAACTCCACTTGTAACTGGGCTCCAGGCTGAATATTTACCTTCTACTACCACTCTCTGACTTCGACTGGTTAGCCAGTTTTCTATCCAATTGGCCAAATTTCCCTCTATCCCATGTCTCCTGACTTTCCGCATAAGCCTACCATGGGGAACCTTACCAAATGCCTTACTAAAATCCATGTACACTACATGCACTGCTCTACCCTCATCCACATGCTTGGTCACCTCCTCAAAGAATTCAATAAGGCTTGTAAGGCAAGACCTACCCTTCACAAATCCGTGCTGGCTGTCTCTAATCAAGCAGTGTCTTTCCAGATACTCATAAATCCTATCCCTCAGTACCCTTTCCATTACTTTGCCTACCACAGAAGTAAGACTAACTGGCCTGTAATTCCCGGGGTTATCCCTATTCCCTTTTTTGAACAGCGGCACAACATTCGCTACTCTCCAGTCCCCTGGTACCACCCCCGTTGACAGTGAAGACGAAAAGATCATTGCCAACGATACTGCAATTTCCTCTCTTGCTTCCCACATAATCCTAGGATATATTTAGTCAGGTCCTGGGGACTTGTCTATCCTCAAGTTGTTCAAAATGTCCAACACATCTTTCTACCTAACAAGTATCTCTTCTAGCTTACCAGTCCGTTTCACACTCTCCTCTTCAACAATACGGTCCCTCTCGTTCGTAAATGCTGAAGAAAAGTACTCATTCAAGACCTCTCCTATCTCTTCCGACTCAATGCACAATCTCCCACTACTGTCCTTGATCGGACCTACCCTCGTTCTCAGCATTCTCATGTTTCTCACGTACGCATAAAATGCCTTGGGGTTATCCTTGATCCTATCAGCCAAGGATTTTTCATGCCCTCTCTTGGCTGTCTTAATCCCTTTCTTCAGGTCCCTTCTGGCTATCCTGTATCCCTCCACTGCTCTGTCTGAACCCTGTTTCCTCAACCTTATGTGAGCCTCCTTCTTCCTCTTTACTAGACATTCAACCTCCCTCGTCAACCACGGCTCCCTCACACGACCATATATTTCCTGCCTGATAGCTGCATACATATCAAGGACACGTCGTATCTGCTCCTTGAAAATGTTCCACATTTCCACCACATCCTTCCCTGACAGCCTATGCTCCCAACTTATGCTCCTCAAATCCTGTCTTATAGCACCGTAATTTCCCTTCCCCCAATTGTAAAATCTACCCTGTTGTGCGCAACTATCTTGCTCCATAACCAAGGTGAAAGTCACAATATTGTGGTCACCATCACCAAAATGTTCACCCACTAACAAGCCCATCACTTGTCCCGGTTGATTACCGAGTACCAAATCCAATATGGCCTCCCCTCTGGTTGGACAATCTACATACTGAGTTAGAAAAGCTTCCTGGACACACTGCACAAATACCTCCCCATCCAATCTACTTGATCTAAAGAGCTTCCAATCAATATTTGGGAAGTTGAAATCGCCCATGGCTACGACCCTGTGGCTTCTGCACCTTTCCAAAATCTGTTTCCCAATCTGTTTCTCCACATCTCTGCTGCTATTGGGGGGCCTATAGTAAGCACCCAACAAGGTAACTGCACCTTTCCTATTTCTGACTTCAGCCCATACTACCTCCAAAGGCAGATCCCCCTCAGACGTCCTTTCTGCAGCCTTTATACCATTTCTAATTAGCAATGCCAACCCCCTCCTTTTTTGCCACCCTCCCTAATCTTACTGATACATCTGTAACCAGGAACCTCCAACATCCATTCCTGTCCCTCATCTATCCACGTTTCCGTGATGCCCACAACATCGTAGTCCCAGGTACCGATCCATGCCTTAAGTTCCCCCACCTTATTTCTGATACTCCTTGCGTTGAAGTATATGCACTTGAGCGCATCTCTGTGTCCGCAAGTATTCCCTGTCAGTGCTACCTTCTCCACAGCCTTCCTACATTCTTGGACATCCTGACAAACAGCTAGCTTACTTGCTGGACTACAAGCTAGAACACACCCACTCAAATAACAATCACTTACCTTCCCGAACAGCTCTGCGCTCCAATCTCACTTCCGCCCAGCTCGCGCCGCTTTATGCGGTGAAAAGACGGTTGGCGTCGAGGTAAGTTCTTCAAATACCAATCACTGACCTTCCCGACCAGCTCTGTGCTCCAACCTCACTTCCGCCCAGCTCGCGCCACTCTCTGCGGTAACTGCTCCTGGTTTACAGATCAATGCACTGGGGTTGTGTACACAGCACTAGATGTTGGGAGTGTAACTGCTCCTGGGTTACAGATCAATGCACTGGGGTGGTGTGCACAGTCCGACATACTGGGAGGTTAACTACTCCTGGGTTACAGATCAATGCTCTGGGGTGGTGTACACAGCCCTACATGCTGGGGGAGTAACTACACCTCGGTTACAGATCAATGCACTGGGGTGCTGTACACAGTCCTACATGCTGCTTGGGAAAATACTCTTGATTTACAGATCAATGCACTGGGGTGGTGTACACAGTCCTACATGCTGGGGGTGGGGGGGGATGTAACTGCTCCTGGCTTACAGATTAATGCACTGGGGTGGTGTATGCAGCCCTACAAGCTGGTAGGGTAACTGCTCTTGGGTTACAGATCAATGCACTGGGGTGGGGTGCACAGTCCTACATGCGGGGAGGGTAACTGCTTATGGTTTACAGATCAATGCACTGGAGTAGTGTGCGCAGTCTTACATGCTGGGAGGGTAACTGCTCCTGGGTTACAGATCAATGCACTGGTTTGGGGTACACAGACCTACCTGCTGGGAGGGTAACTGCTCCTTGTTTACAGATCAATGCAGTGAGGAGCGGAACAAAGTCCTACATGCTGGGAGGGTTGCTGCCCCTGGTGCACTGAGTCCTACATGCTGGGAGGGTAAATGCTCCTGGTTTTCCGATCAATGCACTGGAGTAGTGTGCGCAGTCCTACATGCTGGGAAGGCAACTGCTCCTGGTTTACAGATCAATGTACTGCGGTGGTGTACACAGTCCTACATGCTGGGAGGGTAACTGCTCCTTGTTTACACATCAATGATGTGGGGGTGGGGTACACAGTCCTACATGTTGGGAGTGTAACAGCTCCTGTTTTAAAGGTGAATGCACTGGGGTGGAGTGCACCGTCCTACATGCTTGGAGGCTAACTGCTCTTCATTTTCAGGTCAATGCACTGGGGTTGTGTACACAGCCCTACATGTTGGGAGTGTAACTGCTCCTGGGTTACAGATCAATGCACTGGGGTGGTGCGCACAGTCCTACATGCTGGGAGGGTAACTGCTCCTGGGTTACAGATCAATGCACTGGGGTGGTGTGCACAGTCCTACATGTTGGGGGACTAACTACACCTCGGTTACAGATCAATGAACTGGTGTGGTGTACACAGTCATACATGCTGGTTGGGAAAATACTCCTGATTTACAGATCAATGCACTGGGGTGGTGTACACAGTCCTACATGCTGGGGGGCGGGATAACTGCTCTTGGGTTACAGATCGATGCACTGGTGTGGGGTGCTTTCCCACATGCGGGGAGGGTAACTGCTTATAGTTTACAGATCAATGGACTGGGCTGCAGCACACAGCGCAACATGCTGGGAGGGTAATTGCTCCTGGTGTACAGATCAATGCACTGGTTTGGGGTACACGGACCTGCATGCTGGGAGGGTAACTGCTCCTGGTGTACAGATCAATGCACTGAGGTGGTTTACACAGTCCTACATGTTGGGAGCGTAACTGCTCCTGGTTAAAACATTAATGCACTGGAATGGTGCACATAGTCTTTCATGCTGCGAGTGTAAAAGGTCCTGGTTTAGAGATTAATGCACCGGGGTGGGGTACAGACCCCTACATGCTGGGAGGGTAACTGCTCCTGGTTTACATTTCAATGCACTGGGGTGGTTTTACACACTCCTACATGCTGGGAGTGCAACTGTTCCTGGTTTACAGATCTCTGCACTGGGGTGGTGTACACAGTCCTACATGCTGGGAGGGCAACTGCTCCTGGGTTACAGATCAATGCACTGGGGTGGTGTACACAGCTCTACATGCTGGGAGGGTAACTGCTCCTGGTTTACAGATCAATGCGCTGGGTGGGGTACACAGTCCTACATGCTGGGAGGATAGCTTCTACTGGTTTACAGATCAATGCACTGGGGTGGTTTACACAGCCCTACATCCTGGGAGGGTAACTGCTCCTGTTTTACAGATCAATGCACTGGGGTGGTGTACACACTCCTACATGCTGGGAGTGTAAATGTTCCTGGTTTACAGTTCTCTGCACTGGGGTGGTGTGCGTAGTCCTACATGCTGGGAAGGCAACTGCTCCTTGTTTACAGATCAATGCACTGGGGTGGTGTACTCAGTCCTATATGTTGGGAGGGTAAGTGCTCCTGATTATCAAGACAATGCACTGGGTGTGTGTATCTGTTCTACATGCTGGGACGCTATCTGCTCCTGGTTTACAGATCAATGCACTGGGGTGGGGTACACAGTCCTGCACGCTGTGCGGGCAACTGCTCCTGGTTTACAGATCAATGCACTGAGGTGGTGTGCGCAGTCCTACATGCCTGGAGGATAACTGCTCCTGGTTTACAGATCAATGCACCGGGGTGGGGTACACAGTCCTACATGCTGAGAGGGTATACGCTCCTGTTGTACAGATCAATGCACTGGTGTGTTTACACAGTCCTACATGCTGGGAGGGTAACTGCTCCTGGTTTATACATAAATGCACTGATGTGCTGCACACAGTCTTTCATGCTGAGAGCTTAATTGCTCCTGGCTGAGAGATTAATGCACCGTGTGGGGTACACAGTCCTACATGCTGGGAGGATAACTGCTCCTAATTTACAGATCAATGCACTGGGGTGGTGTACACTGTCCTACATGCTGGGAGGGTAACTGCTCCTAAGTTACAGATGAATGCACTGCAGTGCTGTACACAGTCTTTCATGCTAGGAGGGTAACTGCTCCTGGTTTACAGATCAATGCACTGCGGTGGTGTACACACTCCTACATGCTGGGAGTGTGACTGTTCCTGGTTTACAGATCTCTGCACTGGGGTTGTGTGCGTAGTCCTACATGCTGGGAAGTCAACTGCTCCTGGTTTAAAGATGAATGCACTGTGGTGGAGTGCACAGTCCTACATGTTGGAGGGTAACTGCTCCTAAGTTGCAGATGAATGCACTGCAGTGCTGTACACAGTCTTTCATGCTAGGAGGGTAACTGCTCCTGGTTTACAGATCAATGCACTGCAGTGGTGTACACACTCCTACATGCTGGGAGTGTGACTGTTCCTGGTTTACAGATCTCTGCACTGGGGTTGTGTGCGTAGTCCTACATGCTGGGAAGTCAACTGCTCCTGGTTTAAAGATGAATGCACTGGGGTGGAGTGCACAGTCCTACATGTTTGGAGGGTAACTGCTCCTGATTTTCAGGTCAATGCACTGGGGTTGTGTATCTGTCCTACATGCTGGGAGGGTAACTGGTCCTGGGTTACAGATCAATGCATTGTTGTGTACTTCGCAGTCCTACATGCTGGGTGGGTAACTGCTCCTGGTTTACATATCAATGCACTGGGGTGGTGTACACAGTCCTACATACTGGGAGGATAACTGCTCATGGGTTACAGATCAATTCATTGGGGTGGTGTACACAGTACTACATGCTGGGAGGGTAACTCCACCTGGTATGCTGATCAGTGCACTGGGGTGGTGTGAGCAGTCCTACATGCTTGGAGGGTAACTGCTCCTGGTTTACAGATCAATGCACTGGGGTGGGGTACACAGTCCTACATGCTGGGGTGTAGCTGTTCCTGGTTACAGATCAATGCACTGGGGTGCTGTACATGGTCCTACAAGCTGGGAGGGTAACTGCTCCTGGTTTACAGATCAATGCACTGGGGTGGGGTACACAGTCCTACATGCTGGGGTGTAGCTGTTCCTGGTTACAGATCAATGCACTGGGGTGCTGTACATGGTCCTACAAGCTGGGAGGGTAACTGCTCCTGGTGTACAGATCAATGCACTGGGGTGGGGTACACAGTCCTACATGCTGAGAGGTTAACTGCTCCTGGTTTACAGATTAATGCACTAGGGTGGCGTACACAGTCCTACATGCTGGGAGGATAACTTCTCCTGGTTTACAGAACAATACATTGCGTGGGGTGCACTGCACTACATGCTGGAAGGGTAACTGCTCCTGGGTTACAGATCAATTCACTGGTGTGGAGTGCACAATCCTACCTGCTGGTTGGGTAAATGATCCTGGGTTCCAGATCAATGCACTGAGGTGTGGTACACATTCCTACATGCTAGGAGGGTAACTGCTCCTAATTTACAGATCAATGCACTGGGGTGGGGCACATGGTCCTACATGCTTGGATGGTAACTGCTCCTGGTTTACTGATCAATGCACTGGGGTGGTGTATACAGTCCTACACGCTGGGAGTGTAACTGCTCCTCTTTTCCAAATTAATTCACGGGTGATTACTGCACAGGTCGCTGTGCTGGTCAGACTAACTGGTTGAGTTTCATAGATAATGTAATGATGTAATCTGTGCAGCTCCACATTCTGAATGGATATTTCAATCAGGTTCACACATTAGTGCACTGCTGTGATCTGCACAGCTCCCCGTTTTCTTGTGTAGCAGCTCTGAACTGCTGAATGTTCCCTTCCATTTCCTGTGTAACAGGTGTGATAGATTAAAAGATCTGCTTCAATCGATGAGTAACAGCCTCCAAGAACTGAGTGGCTTCATTCTGTTCCTGTTTAAATCTCCTGATGGGCTGAATAGCCTGCCTCAGTGTCGGTACAGGTGTGAATGGTGCTGAATATTTTGAAACCATCAGTGAATAGCCCAGTTCTGACTTTATAATGGAGGGAAGGCCATTGATGCTGCAGCTGCTGCTAGCCCACAGTGCCTCATGAGTAGCCAGCCTCCATGTGCTCGGTCCTTCAGAAGTATGTCCTACTTCACAGGAGGGAGTGCCACATAACACAGAGGGCAGTCCGCCTAATATGATTTATCTCTCCATCCCGAAGGCGCTCAGCCTCATTCATGATGGAGGTCTGCTGCCCGAAACGGTGATTTTCCTGCTCCTCGGAAGCTGCCTGACCTGCTGTGCTTTTCCAGCAACACACTAATCTTCAGTATGTCAAATGTGAGGCTGAGACTGTCCCTCCACCAGGACTGTGTGCTGGCTGCTCCTACAGATACTGTCAGGGACAGATCCATCTGGGAGTAGGAGTTTGTTGAGAATGTTTCCCGCAGTCTGGCTGCTGTGTAATGAAGCCTCTCCCTGCTCAGTCAGCGGGGGGCCCGTGAGGACACTCCTGGTGATGGGCATTGAAGTCCCACATACAGAGGATGCTCTGTGCCCTTGTCACCCTCAGTGCTTCCTCTGATTTGTTTCCAACATCGAGGGAAACTGAGTTATCACCGAGCGGAGGAGGTGCAGGAGATTACCATCCTCCAGCGATTTCCTTGACCATGATCTGTTACCATGAGATTTACTGGGTTCTGGCATCAATGTTGAGGAATCGCAGGGTAACTCCTTCCCTGAATATATCCCAGGTTATCCCCACCACTGGTGCGTCTGTCCTGCCGGTGGGACAGGATATACCCAGGGATGGTGATAGGAGTTCATGAAACTTTCTGGGCAGCACGGTGGCACAGTGGTTAGCACTGCTGCTTCACAGCGCCAGAGACCCAGGTTCAATTCCCGACTCAGGCGACTGACTGTGTGGAGTTTGCACATTCTCCCCGTGTCTGCATGAGTTTCCTCCAGGTGCTCCGGTTTCCTCCAACAGTCCAAAGATGTGCAGGTTAGGTGAATTGGCCATGCTAAATTGCCCGTAGTGTTAGGTGAAGCGATAAATGTAGAGGAATGAGTGTGGGTGGGTTGCTCTTTGGCGGGTCGGGGTGGACTTGTTGGGCTGAAGCGCCTGTTTCCACACTGTAAGTAATCTAATCTAATCTAAATTACCCATCAGGCCTGATCCTGTGAGTATGGCCGTGTTGGATTGTTTCCTGACTGGGAATGTGGTGTTGGAAAAGCAAAGCAGGTCAAGCAGCATCCGAGGAGCAGGGGAATAAACCCTTCATCAGGAATGAGGCTTGTGGGCCGGGGAGCTGAGAAATAAATGGGAGGAGGCTGTGCAGGAGCTGGGGCTGGGGATGGGGGGAATGGAGCTGGGAATGTGATCGGGAGATGGAGGTGATGGGGAGGTGATAGGTCAGAGAGGAGGGTGCGGTGGATGGGGGGTGAAGGTCATGGACAGGTCAAGGTGTTCCCCGGAACGTTCTGACCCTGACATTCTATAACTGACATTCCCCAGAACGTTCTGTCCCTGACATTCTATAACTGACATTCCCCGGAACGTTCTGTCCCTGACATTCTATAATTGACATTCCCCGTAACGTTCTGACATTGTTTGTGAACGGCCGGACGTCAGGGAATTGAACAAAGGATAAGATCCCAAGGGAAGAGATCCTGTTCCAGGGAGAAGGAGACACTGTTCCGAAGGCCCCTCAGGCTGTTAAAGGGGTGAATACGTTTTCGCTGAGTTTACATTTCTTCACGACACAGGATCGACCACAATTTAGACCAAGATACAGAAATTCCCAAACTCCGTTTGTCTTCAGGAAACTGGGAGAGAATCCTTCAGGACAGCAACTTTTCCACCCTCCGTGTTAGGAACTGGGAAGGAGTGATCTGTGTCTGTTCTCGAGTGAACGAGTGTGTGGGAATGTTCCAGAAACCATCTGTCCTTATGGATGTGTCACTGTGTGTTTGGGGAGGGAGGTTTTCTTGTGGTTTGTGTCAGAGTTTTGTCAGTAATTCTGACCTTCCCATTTGTTATTCCACCTCCAATTATTTTAACAAATCCCTGAATACAGGGACACATTTGAAAATCTCACTGGGTCCCAGATCAAACGGGTCCCTTTGCCTCCAGGCTGATGGATAATGGGTATGTTTTCCTTCCTCACAGCTAACATAGTGACCATCTACGTCCTGCTTTATAAAGATTGTGGATTGTCTCCTGGTTATTATCCTCGACGTGATCCTGAGACACATTCCCATTGTTTATCGGGAACAGTTTTATTTCCTGAGGTACTCCGTCCCCGTGTGCAATATCCACGCCGTCCTGCTTTATGCAGCCACTGACTGCTCTGTCTGGTTCACCGTCACTTTCACATTTGATCGGTTTGTGGCCATTTGTTGCCAGAAGCTGAAAAGTAAATATTGCAGTGAGAAAACGGCGGCTGTGGTTCTGGGAGCAGTGACTGTGTTGAGCTGTTTAAAGAACATTTCCTGGTATTTTATGCTCAGGGGTCGGTATCGGATGGGAAATGTCCCCTGGTTTTGTGATGTAACAGGCGCTGTTATATTCTCCAGGGTCTGGGTCACAATCGAGTTCCTCCACCACATTCTAACCCCGTGTGTCCCATTTCTCCTGATTCTGCTGCTCAATGTTCTCACTGTCAGACACATTTTAGTGACCAGCAGAGCCCGCAGGACACTCCGCGATCACACCAATGGGGACGCTCAGTCTGACACAGAAATGAGAAACCGAAAAAAATCCATCATTTTACTGTTTGTGATCTCGGCCAATTTCATCCTGTTATGGTCAACGTTAATGCTGTTTTCTATATGGAGACGGATGTGGTGGATTGGGTATACGTATGTGTACCTCGATGCCTTTGTGCAGGAATTGGGCTTCATGCTGCTGCTCCTCAGTTGCTGCACAAACACTGCGATTTATGCCGTGACCCAGACTAAGTTCAGGCAGCAGCTGAAGAATGTGCTGAAATATCCCTTCACCCAAATCCATCCATCCAACAAATTTCCTCATTAATCACACCATCCGGGATTTTCTCGTTTCAGTTCAGTGTCTCAGCGATGGAGCAGCCTGTCACTATGGTAACAGACTGAGGGGAGCGCTGGTTTGTCCATCCTTGTCGCACAGGGGGATTACAGGGAAACATTTCAATGTTTCTCACAACTCAGGGGTCAGTGAGAAAAGGCACCAACCCACTGACTGTATCCATCACTTCCATTTGTAACCAATAGAAATGTTGATTAAAGCGTGCCGAGCAGCAGAGTGACCGTTGTTGTTGAGTGTCTTTGTGTTGGAGAAGCTGAGCTGGAGAGAGACAGACTCAGGCCCAAGTCCTGGTCCTCAGGGAAGGGGAGGGCACCGCGTCCTGAGCTCAGGAGCTGAGTTTAACTCCCACTGTGTACCCCCCCACCCCCTTTCCAACCTGGCCTCCCCATTTCATCTCCCCCACTCTTACTCCACATTTCTCCTCTCTCTCCCTGCACACTCACTATTTCTCACAACCTCCCCCTTTCACTCTCCCTCGTTCTCCCTCTCACACCAACCGCCCCAACCCTGGTTTCTCCACCTGCCTCCACTCTTCACTTTCCCCTCACCCTCACAATCTCTGTCCTGCCCGTCTCTGCCTCCCTCCAGCAGTTCCATCTCTACCCCATCTCACCACCCCCCACACTCCACCACACGCAGTCTCACGACCAATGACACACCTTCTCCAGTCTCTGGGTCAGAGGGAGAGGGAAGGAGCAGGGAGAAAGAGTGTGTCTGAGAGAGGGAGGGAGGGACAGGAGGGAGAGAGGTTCAGTCAGAGAGAAAGGGAGGGACGTGGGCAGAGGGAGAGACATCGATTGAGAGCAGTTGAGAGTGAGAGATAGTGGAGAGAGAGTGAACGAGCAGGGAGAAGAGGGGGAAAATGAGAGATAGGGTGAGAGAAGGTAGGGCAAGAGAGGCGAAGGAGGGTGGGAGGGAGAGAGGGACGGGGAGGGCAAGAGAGGGTGAGGGCGAGATAGTGGAGGGCAAGGGGGAAGGGCGAGAAAGGGTAAGGCGAGAGAAGGGAGGATGGCAGGAGAGGGTGAGAGAGGGGAGGGCGAGAAGGGATGGCAAGGGAGGGGAGGGAAGGCGGGGAGGGTGAGACGGAGAGAGAGGGCGAGAGAGGGAAGGAAGAGTGAGAGAGGGGGAGCAAGGAAGGGGAGGGCGAGAGAGGGGAGGGTGAAGGAGGGGATGAAGAGAGGGAAGGGAGGGCGAAAGAGGGGAGAGTGAGGGAGGAGAGGGAGAGGGAGGGAGAGGGAGAGAGAGGGAAGAGTGAGGCAGGGGAGTGAGAAGGAGGGAGAGGGCGAGAGAGGGAAGGGAGAGAGGTGTGGGTACGCAGGGAGGGTGAGAGGGGGAGAGAGGGCGAGAGAGGTAAGGGAGGGAGGGGAGGGCGAGAGGAAGGGAGAGGGCGAGAGAAGGGAGGTAGGGAGGGGAGGAAGAGAGGAATGAGGGAGCGAGAGAGGGAAGGGCGAAAGAGGGGGAGAGGGAGGGGAGGGCGAGAAAGGAAAGGAAGGGATGGGAGGGGAGGGGAGGGCGAGAGAGGGGAGGGAGGGAAGAGCGAGAGAGTGGAGGGTGAGAGAGAGGGAGAGGGAGGGGAGGGAGTGGAGGGGAAGGGAGGGGAGGGTCCGAGAGCGGGAGAGGGAGGAGAGGCCAAGACAGGGAAGGGAGGGAGGGGAGGGAAGGTGGGGAGGGTGAGAGAGAGAGAGAGAGGGCGAGAGAGGGAAGTGAGGGGAGGGAGTGAGAGGGTGAGAGAGGAGAAGGAGAGAGGGGAGGGCGAGAGAGAGGGGAGGGGGAAGAGAGGGCAGTGGGAGGGGAGGGCGAGGGAGGGGCGTGTTTGAGAGAGGGGAGGACGAGAAACAGAAAGGTGAGGGTGAAAGAGTGGAGGGAAAGAGAGTACGGCAAGAGAACAGATCCTGAGAGAGGAGTAGGGCAAGGTAGAAGAGGGCAGAGAGAGGCGAGTGCGAGAGAGGGGAAGGCCAGAGAGGGGAAGGGAGGGAGGAGTAGGGAGCGCGAGAGAGGGGAGGGGAGAGAGCGGAGAGGGCGAGAGAGGGGTGACTGAGAAAGGGGAGGGCGAGAGGAGGACAAGGGGGGAGGACGAGAGAGGGGGAGTGCGAGGGGGGTGGGCGAGAGAAGGGAGCGCGAGAGAGGGGAAGGGAGAGAGGGAAGGGTGAGAGAGGGGTAGGGCGAGAGAGGGGATGTGTGAGAAGGTAGAGGGCGAGAGGAGGAGGGCGAGAACGGAGCGCGAGAGAAGGGGAGGACGAGAGAGGGGGAGGGCGAGAGAGGGAGGGAAGGGCGAGAGAGGGAGGGCGAGAGAGGGGAGGGGAGGGAGGGGGAGGGAGGGGAAGGGTGAGAGAGGACGAGAGAGGGGAGGGGAGGGAGGAGGAGTGCGAGAGACGGGAGGGGAGGGAGGGAAGGGCCGAGGGCGAGAGAGGGGACGGGAGGTCCGAGTGCGAGGGAGGGAGGGGAGGGCCGGGAGGGTGAGAGAGTGGACGGGTGGGCCGGGAGGGCGAGAGAGGGGGGATGGCGAGAGAGGGAGGGGAGGGAGTGGTGGGCGAGAGGGGGAGGGGAGGGAGGGAAGGGCGAGAGATGGAAGGGGAGAGTGGAGGGCGATAGAAGGGAGAGGAGGGCCGAGGGCGAGAGAAGGGGGGCGAGAGTGGAGGGAAGGGAGGAGAGGGGATCGCGAGAGAGGGGGTGGGCGAGAGAGAGGAGCGCGAGAGAGGGGAGAGGAGCGAGGGGAGAGTGAGAGATGGGGAGGGCGAGAGAGGGGGTGGGTGTGAAAGGGGAGGGCGAGAGGAGGAGGGCGAGAGGGGAGGGCGAGAAATGGGGAGGACGAGAGAGGGGGAGGGCGAGAGTGGGGGAGTGCGAGAGAGGATGAGGGCAAGAGAGTGGAGCGAGGAGAGAAGGGGAAGGTTAGAGAGGGGAGGGCGAGAGGAGGAGGGCGAGAGGGGAGTGAGAGAAATGGGGAGGACGAGGGAGGGGGAGGGCGAGAGAGGGGAGGCCGAGAGAGGGGAGGGAGGGGGAGGGAGGGGAAGTGCGAGAGAGGGCGAGAGAGGGGAGGGGAGGGTGGGAAGTGCGAGAGAGGGGAGGGTGAGAGAGGGCGGGAGATGGGAGGTGAGAGAGGAGGAGTGCGAGAGAGGGGAGAGGAGTGAGAGAAGGGCGAGAGAGAGTAGGGGAGTGCCGTGGGTGAGGGAGGGGAGGGGAGGGCCGAGTGCGAGGGAGGGAGGGGAGGGCTGGGAGGGTGACAGAGTGGAGGGGAGGGCCGGGAGTGCGACAGAAGGGGGAGGGCGAGAGAGTGAGGGGAGGGAGGGAAGGACGAGAGAGGGAAGGAGAGGGCTGAGGGCGAGAGATGGGAGTGTAGGGCCGAGGGCGAGTGAAGAGAGCGGAGGGCGAGAGAGTGGAGGGGACGGCCAAGTGCGAGAGAGAGGAGGGGAGAACTGTGGGCGAGAGAGGGGAGGGGAGGGCGAGGGAGAGAGAGTGGAGGGGAGGGCGAGAGTGAGAGGGGACGGGAGGGTGAGAGAGAGGGCCGAGGGCGAGAGAGTGGCGGGCCGAGGGCGAGAGAGGGGAGGGGAGTGCGAGAGAGGGGAGAGGAGGGCCGAGGGCGAGAGAGGGGAGGGGAGGGTTGAGAACGAGAGGGGGAGGGAAGGGCCGAGGGCCAGAGATGGGCGGGGAGGGCTGAGGTTGAGAGAGGGGAGGGGAGGGAGGGAAGGGCGAGACACGGGAGGGCTGAGGGCGTGAGAGGGGAGTGGCAAGGGCGAGCGAGGGGAGGGAAGGGAGGGAAGGGCGAGCGATGGGAGGGCGTGGGGGAGAGAGTGGAGGGGAGGGGGGAGGGAAGTGCGAGAGAGGGGAGGACCGTGGGCGAGAGCGGTGAGGGGAGGTCCAGGTGGGCAAGAGCAGGGAGAGGAGGGCCGAGGATCAGAGAGGGGAGGGGAGGGAGGGAAGGGCGAGAGAGGGGAGGGGAGGACGAGTGAGGGGAGGAGAGGACGAGAGAGGAAAGTGGAGGACCGAGGGCGAGAGAGGGGAGGTCCGAGTGTGAGAGAGAGGAGGGGAGTGCGATGGAGTGGAGGCGAGGCCCGAGGGCAAGAGAGGGGAGGGGAGGGCCGGGAGAGCGAGAGAATGAATGGGAGGGCCAGGAGGGCGAGAGAGGGGAGGGGAGGGCCGAGGGCGAGAGAGGGGGGAGGGAGGGAAAGGTGAGAGAGGGAAGGGCCAAGGGCGAGAGAGGGGAGGGCCGAGGGTGAGAAATGGGAGTGGAGGGCGAGAGAGGGGGTGACGGCCGGGAGCGTGAGAGAGGGAATGGGAGGGCCAGGACGGCGAGAGAGGGGAGGGGAGGGCCGAGGGCGAGAGAGGGGAGGGGAGGGAGGGAAAGGCGAGAGAGGGAAGGGCCAAGGGCGAGAGAGGGGTGTGCCGAGGTTGAGAGAGGGGAGTGGAGGTCGAGAGAGGGGGACTACGGCCGGGAGCGTGAGGGAGGGGAGGGGCGGTCCAAGGGCGAGAGAGCGGAGGGCCGAGGGCGAGAGAGGGGAGGGTAGGGCCGAGGGCGAGAGAGGGGAGGGGAGGGCAAGAGAGGGGACCGAAGGGAGGGGAGAGTGAGCGAGGGGATGGGTGCACGTGGGGTTGAGAGAGAGGAGGGAAGGGCGAGAGAGGATAGGTCCGAGTCGAGAGAGGGGAGGGCCAAGGGCGAGTGAGGGGAGGGGAGGCGAGAGAGGGAAGGGGAGGGCCGAGGGTAAGAGAGGTGAGGGGTGGGAGGGAAGGGGGAGAGACGGGAGCGGAGGGGTGGGAGGGTGAGAGAGGGGAGGGGAGGGACGGAAAGACGAGAGAGGAGAGGTCCGAGGGCGAGAGTGGGGAGGCCCAAGGCCGAAAGAGGGGAGGGAGGGAGGGAAGCGCGAGAGAGGGGAAGGAAGGGCGGGGGAGGGGAGGGTGAGAGAGGGGAGGGGAGGGTGGGAAGGGCGAGAGATTGGATGGGAAGGAGGGGAGGGAGAAAGAGAGGGAGGGATGGGCCTGGACGGCCAGGAGGGCGGGAGAGGGGAGGGGAGGAACGAAAGGGCGAGAGAGGGGCGGGGAGAGAGGAAAGGGCGAGTGAGGAAGAGGAGGGTGAGAGAGAGAGGGGAGGGTGAGAGAGCGGAGGGGGCAGGGCGAGAGAGGGAAGGGGGAGGTCGAGAGAGGGAAGGGGCAGGGAGAGAGAGGGGAGTGCCGAGGGCGAGAGAGGGGAGGGGAGGGCGAGAGACGGGAGGGGAGGCCCGGGTGGGTGAGGGAGGGGAGGGCAGGGCAAGAGAGGGGTGGGGAATGTGGAAAGGGCAAGCGAGGATTGGGGAGTGCCAGGTGGGCGAGAAAGAGGATGGGATGGCCGGGAGAGCAAGCGAGGGGAGGGGAGGGTGGAGGGTGAGAGAGGGGAGGGGAGGGTGGGAAGGGCGAGAGAGGGGAGGGCCGAGGGTGAGAGAGGGGAGTGCTGAGGGCAAGAAATGGGAGGGGATGGCGAGAGATGGGAAGGGAGGGCCGGACGGGCGAGAGATGGGAGGGGAGGGCCGAGGGCAAGAGAGGGGACGGGAGGAAGGGGTGGGCAAGAGAGGGGAGGGGAGGGCCGAAGGCGAGAGAGGGGCGGGCCGAGGGCGAGAGAGGGAGGGGGTGTGCAAGAGAGGGGAGGGCGAGAAAGGTGAGGGGAGGGCCGAGGGTGAGAGAGGAGATGGGAGGGCCGCGGGCCAGAGAGGGGAAGGGAGGGCCAGGAGGGCGTTAGAGGGAAGGGGTGGGCGAGAGAGGGGAGGGCTGGGTCAGGAGGGCCAGGAGGGCGGGAGAGGGGAGGGAAGGGAGGGAAGGGTGAGAGAGGGGAGGGGTGAGAGGGAAGGGCGAGATGGGGAGAGGAGGGTGAGAGAGAGAGAGGGGAGGGTGAGAGAGCGGAGGGGGCAGGGCGAGTGAGGGATGGTGAGCTCGAGAGAGGGAAGTGGGCAGGGAGAGAGAAAGGGGAGCGCCGAGGGCGAGGGGGGGAGGGCGAGAGAGGGGAGGGAAGGGTCGGAAGGGCGAAAGAGGGGAGGGGAGGGCTGGATGGGCGCGAGAGGGGAAGGGAGGGCGAGAGAGGGGAGGGCAGGGCAAGGGATGGGTGGGGAATGTGGAAAGGCCGAGCGAGGGGAGGTGAGGGCCGGGAGGGCATGAGATAGGATGGGAGGGCTGGGAGGGCAAGAGAGGGGAGGGCCGAGGGTGAGAGAGAGGAGGGCTGAGGTCAAGAAAGGGGAGGGGAGGTGATGGCGAGAGAGGGGAAGGGAGGGCCGGTAGGGCGAGTGAGGAGAGGAGATGGCCAAGGGCAAGAGAGGGGACGAAGGGAGGGGATGGCAAGAGAGGGGAGCGGAGTGAGGGGAGAGCGACCGAGGGGATGGGTCGGCGGTGGGTTGTGAGAGAGAAGGGGAGGGAGGGAAGGGCGAGAGAAGAGAGGTCCGAGTCGAGAGAGGGGAGGAAGCCAAGGGCGACAGAGGGGAGGGGAGGGCGAGAGAGGGTAGGGGAGGGCCGAGGGGGAGAGAGGTGAGGGGTGGGAGGGAAGGGCGAGAGACGGGAGCCGAGGGGCGGGAGGGTGAGAGAGGGGAGGGGAGGGAGGGAAGGGCGAGAGAGGAGAGGTCCGAGGGCGAGAGAGGGAGGGCCAAGGGCGAAAGAGGGAAGGGGAGGGAGGGAAGCGCGAGGGAGGGGAGGGAAGGGCGGGGGAGGTGAGGGCAGGGTGAGAGAGTGGAGGGGAGGGCCGGGAGGGCGAGAGATTGCAGGAGAGGGAGGGGAGGGAGAAAGAGGGGAGGGATGGGCCTGGACGGCTAAGAGGGCGGGAGAGGGGAGGGGAGGGACGCAAGGGCGAGAGAGGGGAGGGGAGAGAGGGAAGGGCGAGTGAGGAAGAGGAGGGTGAGAGACGGGAGGGGACGGCCGGGTGGGTGAGGGAGGGGAGGGCAGGGCAAGAGAGGGGTGGGGAATGTGGAAAGGGCGAGCGAGGGTTGGGGAGTGCCGGGTGGGCGCGAGAGAGGATGGGATGGCCGGGAGAGCAAACGAGGGGAGGGGAGGGTGGAGGGTGAGAAAGGGGAGGGGAGGGTGGGAAGGGTGAGAGAGGGGAGGGCCGAGGGTGAGAGAGGGGAGGGCGGAGGGCAAGAAAGGGGAGGGGATGGCGAGAGATGGGAAGGGAGAGCCGGACGGGCGAGAGATGGGAGGGGAGGGCCGAGGGCAAGAGAGGGGACGGGATGAAGGGGTGGGCAAGAGAGGGGAGGGGAGGGCCGAAGGCGGGAGAGTGGCGGGCCGAGGGCGAGAGAGGGAGGGGTGTGCAAGAGAGGGGAGGGCGAGAGAGGGGAGGGGAAGGAGGGAATGACGAGAAAGGGGAGGGGAGGGGAGGGCCGAGGGCAAGAGAGGAGATGGGAGGGCCGCGGGCCAGAGAGGGGAAGGGAGGGCTAGGAGGGCGTTAGAGGGAAGGGGAGGGCGAGAGAGGGGAGGGGTGGGGCGGGAGGGCGAGAGAAGGGAGGGGAGCGAGGGAAGGGCGAGAGATAGGGGGCGCGAGAATGGGGAGGGAAGGTTCCAGAAGGCGAGAGAGGGTAGAGGACGGAGTGGAGCGTGAGAGTAGGGAGGGGAGGGAGGAATGGGGGAGAGGGGAGGGGAGGGAGGCAAGGGCGAGAGTGGGGAGGTGGGTAAGGAATATCCAGAGAGGTGAAGGGAGGGCCGAGGGAGAAAGAGGGGAGTGGAGGGAGGGAAGGGCGAGACAGGGGAGTGGAGGGCGAGATTGGGGACTGGAGGGAGGGAATAGCCAGAAAGGTGAGGGGAGGGTCCAGGCTGAAAGAGGGGAGTGGAGGGAGGGAAGGGCGAGAGAGGGGAGGGGAGGGCGAGATTGGGGAGGGGAGGTCTGGGAAAGCCAGAGAGGGGTGGGGAGGGAGGAGAGGTAGGGATGGGCTGAGACGGGCGGGTAGGGAGGGAAGTGCGAGAAAGGGGAGGGGAGGGCCGAGGGCGAGACAGGGGAGTGGAGGGCAGTGAGGGCGAGAGATGGGATGGGAGGGCCGGGAGGGCAAGAGAGGGGAGGGGAGGGCCAAGGGTGAGAAAGGGAAGGGGAGGGCTGGGAGGGCGAGACAGGAAGGGGAGAGAGGGGAGGGCGAGAGAGGGGAGGGGAGGGCGAGAGAGGGGAGGGGATGGAGGAGATGGCGAGAGAGGGGAGGGGAGGTCGAGAGATGGGAGGGGAGGAGCAAGGGTGAGAAAAGGGAGGGGTGGAACGGAAGGGCGAGAGACGGGAGGGCCGAGGGCGAGAGATGGGAGGGGAGGTCCGAGGGCGAGACAGGGGAGTGGAGGGCAGTGAGGGTGAGAGATGGGATGGGAGGGCAGGGAGGGCGAGAGAGGGGAGGAGAGGGCCAAGGGTGAGAAAGGGAAGGGGAGGGCCGGGAGGGCGAGACAGGGAGGGGGGGGAGAGAGGGGAGGGCGAGAGAGGGGAGGGGAGGTCGGGAGATGGGAGGGGTGGAGTGAGGGTGAGAAAAGGGAGGGGTGGAAAAGAAGGGCGAGAGACGGGAGGGCCGAGGGCGAGAGAGGGGAGGGGAGGGCAGGGATGGTGAGAGAGGTAGGGAAGGGAGGGAAGGGCGAGAGAGGGGAGGGAAGGGTGAGAGAAGGGAAGGGAGGGCCGCGAGGCCGAGAGAGTAGAGGGGAGGGCCGAGGGCGATTGAGGGGAGGGGAGAGAGGGAAGGGCGAGAGAGGTGTGGTCCGATGGCGTGAGAGGGGAGGGCCAATGGCGAGAGAGCGGAGGGGAGGAAGGGAAGAGCGAGAGAGGGGAGAGGAGTGCGAGAGAGGGGAGGGGAGGGCCGGGAAGGCGAGAGAGGGAAGGGAAGGGAGGGGAGGTTGAGAGTGGGGAAGGGATGGAGGGATGGGCGGAGGGGGGGGAGGGAGGGAAGTGCGAGAGTGGGGATGGGAGGGAGCTAAGGGCGAGAGATGGGAGGGGAGGGCCCGGGGCGAGAGAAGGGAGGGGAGGTCCGGGAGTGCGAGAGAGGGAGGCGAGGGCGAGAGAGGGGAGGGAAGGGCGACAGAGGGGAGGGGACAGAGGGGAGGGCGGTAGAGGGGAGGTGATGGAGGGGAGAGCGAGAGAGATGAGGGTAGGGCAAGAGAGGTGTAGGGAATGTGAGAAGGGCGAGAGAGTGGAGGGAGGGCCGCGAGGGTGAGAGAGAGGATGGGAGGGCCGGGAGGGCCGGGAGGGCAAGAGAGGGGAGGGAGAGCCGAGGGTGAGAGAGGGAAGGGGAGGGTGGGAAGGGCGCGAGAGGAGAGGGCCAAAGGGCGAGAGGGGAGGGCTAAGGGTGAGAAAGGGGAGGGGAGGGCGAGAGAGGGGAAGGGAGGGCTGGGAGGGCGAGAGAGGGGAGGGGAGGGCCGAGGGCGAGAGAGGGAGGGGATGGCGCGAGAGGGGAGGGCAGGGCGAGAGAGGGGAGGGGAAGGAGGGAATGTCGAGAGATGGGAGGGGAAGGAGGGAAGGGCGAGAGAGGGGAGGGGATGGTCGGATGGACAAGAGACGGGAGGGCTGGGAGGGCGAGAGAGTGGAGGGTAGTGAGGGAAGCACGAGAGATGGGAGGGCCGAGGGCGTGTGAGGGGAGGGGAGGGAGGGAAGGGCGAGAGTGGGGAGGGGTGCGAGGATGGGATGGGGAGGTCCCAGAAGGCGAGAGAGGGGAGAGGAGGGAGGGGAGCGCTAGAGCAGGGAGGGGAGGGAGGGATTGGCAGAGAGGGGAGGGGAAGGGTGAAAGAGCGAGAGTGGGGAGGGGAGGGAGGGAATAGCCAGAGAGGGAAGGGGAGGGCCATGGGCGAGAGAAGGGAGGGGACAGAGGGAAGGGCGAGAGAATGGAGGGGAGGGCGAGAGGGGAGAGGGGAGTTCCGGGAAGGCCCGAGAGGGGAGGGGAGGGAGGAGAGGGAGGGATGGGTTGAGATGGGAGGGGACGGAGGGAAGTGCAAGAGAGGGAAGGAAAGGGAGGGAATAGCGAGAGAGCGGAGGTGAGGGCCGAGGGCGAGATAGGGGAGGGGAGGGCAGGGAGTGAGAGAGGGAAGGGGAGTAGTTAAGTAGCTTGGGTTTGTACTTGCTGGAGTCCAAACAAATGAGGTAGAGATCTGACTGAGGTGCATGAAGTGCTGAAGCGGATTGGAAAAGTAGACTTGGGAAGGGTGTTCACACTTTTGAGACAGTCTGGTATCGGAGGATCTAGTTTCAAAATTGAGATCAGGAGAAAGTCATTCTCTTGGATGATTTTGAATCTGTAAAACGTATTCACCCAGAGTGCTGTGCAGGAAGATTAGATCAACACATTAAACAAAGAAACATATATGTTTCCGGTGGAACACACTCGAAGGGTTGAATTGCCACACCTCATTCCTACGTTCCTTTCTTGGTCTAATCTGCAGTTCTTTGGTTCTTAGTCACCATAATGGAACGGGTGGTCAGAATCTGCGGGATTGCTTGAGGGACGTGCAGATTTGCACAGTGCGTGGGGAATAAGACAAAGTTAAAAATCACACAACACCAGATTATAGCTCAAAAGATTTATTGGAACGTATTGTCTTTCTGAGTGCTGCTGCCTACGAACAAGTGCCATTAACTTGAGCTTCAGAGTATATCAGCGATTTCATAAGACCCACCACGTATATACATACATTATAGAAGAGACCAGCGTGTCTGTCGGGCCAAGTGTTCATTCAAAGGTTTTATAAATTTTGTAAAGTTACTTGCCTCAACTTTCCTCCGAGGCAGTGCATTCCAGACACATACCACCGTGTGGATTCAAAACACATTCCAAGATCCTCTCCCACACTCTTAACTTTAATTTCAATAGTGTGCACTCTTGTTATCTACCCTTCAACAGCTGTGTCTTCACCCTGTCCATTTCCCAAATGCTCTTGTACCCTTCTATCTGGTTCCCTCTCAACTTTTCCTGCTCCAAAGAAAAACCTGAGCAAACATAGCCTTCTTCATAGCTTGAGTACTCTGTTGCCTTCTTACTTCCGAAGTGCATTTCCTGACATTTGCAATTGTTAAATGTCATTGGCCACTGATCAGGCCATCTGAACAATTCATTTATACAACGCCCCCCACAAAACCTAACACTTCACTCTACAATGTCAACCACCAGGTTTCACAACATAGAACAAGAGAGTGCAGAACAGTCCCTTCAGTCCTCGATGTTTTGCCAACACATGAACCATTCTCAGCTCTTACCCTGCACTATCGCATCAACATCTATGTGCTTATCCAAGGATTGTTTACTTCTCCCTAATGTGTGTGAGTTAATTACATTGACAGGTATGGCATTCCACTCCCTTACAAATCTCTGAGTAAAGAAAACTTCACTTTGTATCATCCACAAAATTATCCACAAAAGGATATTTTACAGAAAGCTGCATTTTATTAAACAGCCATTCGTGGATAATAAATTAATGATTAAACATGTCAGGGATTCGACGAGGGTGTAATCAATCCGACATCTAGTCCTGTGTAATGAAACAGTAATTATTAATGACCTCATAGTCGGCGATCGTCGTGGAAGGAGTGATCACACTATGGCTGAATTTACAGCACAGATGTAGAGTGTGAAGATAAAATCCAATAGCAGTGTGAAATGGCTAAGGCATTGAACAGGTATTTTGTATCAGTCTTTGCATTGGAAGGAAGTCTTTGCAGTGGAGGATACGAAGAACTTGCCAGTAAGTAATAAAGATTGGAAATAATGTGAGGACCTGGAAACAATCTGATGGAGCTGAGTACCAATAAGTCTCCTGCCTCCGATGCAATACATGTATTAGTGGTGCTGGAAAAGCACAGCAGTTCAGGCAGCATCCGAGGAGCAGTAAAATCGACGTTTCGGCCAAAAGCACTTCATCAGGAACACAGGCAGAGAGCCTGAAGGGTGGAGGGATAAGAGAGAAGAGGGTGGGGTTGGGGAGAAAGTAGCATAGAGTACAATAGTTGAGTGCAATAGGAATGAAGGTGCTCGGGCGGGAAGGGGAAGGGTGCAGCGGATAGGTGGAAAAGAAGTTAGACATGTAGGACAAGTCATGGGAACAGTGCTGAGCTGGATGTTTGGAACTAGGGTGAGGTGGGGGAAGGGAAATGAGGAAACTGTTGAAGTCCACAATGATGCCCTGGGTTTGAAGTGTTGTGGGGGAGACGATGAGGCGTTCTTCCTTCAGGCATCTGGTGGTGAGGGAGCGGCGGTGAAGGAGGGCCAGGACCTCCATATCCTCGGCAGAGTGGGAGGGAGGGATATTTGAAACATTGGGGGCAGTGGGGTTGATTGGTGTGGGTGTCCCGCAGATGTTCCCTAAAGCGCTCTGCTAGGAGGCGACCTGTCTCCCCCATGGAGAGGAGACGGCACCGGGAGCAACGGATACAATAAATGGTATTAGTGGATGTGCAGGTAAAAATTTGATGGATGTGGAAGGCTCCTTTAGGGCCTTGGATAGAGGTAATGGAGGAGGTGTGGGCGCAGGTTTTGCAGTTCCTGCGGTGGCAGGGTAAGGTGCCATGATGGGAAGGTGGGTTGTAGGGGGGCGTGGACCTGACCAGGTAGTCATGGAGGGAACAGCTTTGCAGAAGGTGGAAAGTGGTGGGGAGGGCAATATATTCCTTGTGGTGGGGTCTTTTTGAACGTGGCGGAAATGTCGACGAATGATCTGGGTTATGTCATGGTTGGTGGGGTGGAAAGTGAGCACCGGGGGCTTTCTGTCCTTGTTATAGTTGGAGCGGTGGGATATGAAGGCGGAGATGCGAGATGTAGACGAGATGCGTTGGAGAACATCTTTAACCAAGTGGGAAGGGAAATTGCCGTCTTTATAGAAGGAGGCCATCTGGTGTGTTCTGTGGTGGAACTATTCCTCTAGGGACCAAATACGGCGGAGGTGGATGAACTGGGAATACGGGATGGCAATTTTGCAAGAGGTAGGTTGTGAAGAGGTGTAATCCAGGTCGCTGTGGGAGTCGGTGGGTTTGTAAAAATGTCTGAGTCAAGTCGGTTGCAATTAATGGAGATGCAGAGTTCCAGAAAGTGGAGGGAGGTGTCAGAGGTCGTCCAGGTAAATTTAAGGTCAGGGTGGAATATGTTGGTGAAGTTGATGAATTGCTCAACCTCCTCGCGGGAGCACGTGGTGGCGCCAATGCAGTCATCAATGCAACGAAGGAAGAGTTGGGGAATGGTGCGGGAAGGTCGACTGTTCTACGTAACGGACGAAAAGACAGCATAGCTGGGGCCAATACGTGTGCCCATGGCTATCCCTTTGGTCTGGAGAATTGGGAGCATTCGTAGGAGAAACTGTTAAGGGTAAGGACCAGTTCGGCCAACCGAATAAGAGTGTCGGTGGAAGGCGACTGTTGGGGACATCAGGAGAGGAAAAAAACGGAGGGCTTGGAGGCCCTGGTCTTGGAGGATGGATGTGTAGATGGATTGGATATCTATGGTGCAGATAAGACAATGGGGGCTGGAGAAACGGAAGTATTGTAAGAAGTGGAGGACGTGGGTGGTGTCTCAGACGTATGTCGGGAGTTCCTGGACTAAGGGATACAGGAGAGTGTCGAGGTAGGTAGAGAAAAGTTCAGTGGAGCAGGAGCATACTGAGATAATGGGTCGGCCAGGGTGGTCAGGCTTTTGGACCTTGGGAAGGAGGTAGAACACCGCAGTGCGGTGTTCCAGAACTTTGAGATTGGAAGCTGTGGTTGGGAGATGTCCTGAGGTAATGAGGTTCTGTATGGTCTGGGAGATGATGGTTTGGTGATGGGGGTGGGGTCATGATCGAGGGGGCGGTAAGCAGAGATGTCCTCGAGTTGGTGTTTGGCTTCAGCGGTGTAGATGTCAATGTGCCAGAGTACCACTGCGCGCCCTTTATCTGCTGGCTTGATGGTGAGGTCGGGATTGGAGCAGAGGGATTGGAGTGCTGCGCGTTGTAAGGGTGAGAGCTTGGAGTGGGGGATGGGGTAGACAGTTTGGGGCAGTTCATGTCCTGGCAGAAGTTGGAAATGAAGAGGTCGAGGGCCGGTAAAAGGCCAGCACCGGATGTCCAGGTGGATGCAGTGTGTTGGAGGTGGGTGAAGGGTTCCTCACAAGGCGGGTATCCTGATTGTGAAAGTAAGCTTGGAGGCAGAGGCGACGGAAGAAGTGTTCGACGTCACAGCGTGTACTAAATTCATTGATGCGTGGACGGAGGGGGATGAAGTTGAGTCCTTTGCTGAGGACTGATCTATCGTCCTCAGTGAGGGGGAGGTCTGGAGGGACGGCGAAAATTCGGCAGGTTTGTGTGCTGGGATATGGTGTGTGTGGGAAGCTGGGAGTGAGGGCAGGGCTGGTAACTGGAGTGGGTGTGTTGGTGGAGGAATGGGCGAAGAGTCATGCGCAGTGGTGGTGTTCCCCTCAGGGTTCTGGGGTGTGGGGATGGTGACAGTGGGATCTGTGGGGGGCGTGTCAGCATAATGTAGGTGAGTGGCGTTGGTGGGGGTTGAAGTGGTGGCAAACACGGCAATGGGGGGCAGAAGTCACTGAGTGTATGACATCAGCGATGATGTGAGGGGCGGAAGTGATGTCACATGTGGTGCATGAGGAATTGTGAGGGGGGAGGTGGCTGTGGGTGTGGCCATAACGGGCGGAAGTGACGTCATCAATTCCCAGCGTGGGGGAGGCAGCTGCACCAGCCGAGTGGCTAATGGCGTCCAAGCAGTTCCAGAGACCAGGGGAATTTAGTGGAATATTTGAGGAGCGCTCGTTATGGAGGTGGGTCGATAAAAGTTTGTTGTACTTATGGTTTTTGATGTTTGAGATGGTGTTGAAATACTGTTTGTTGAGATTATGAATTCTCCTGAGGATGGATTACTGAGTGGGTCCTTTGCAATTCTGAGAACTTATGGCCCTCAGCTGAGGCAGGGCGGACTGCAAAGAGATTAGGTGCTGATGCATTGCTGCGAGCGTGGAGCGGATGACCTTGAAGTAGAACCGTTGCTGGTGTTTTCGAATCTGTAGTCTGTACTGTTCGGCCTGTTTGGATCCGAACTCTGTTGGTTTAAAGTTAGTCCGCAGTCCATGTGGGATGTGTTGGTTATGGAGACAGAGACTGAGGAAGCAAATGTGGCTGTGTTAGCGAGTTTGTTTCTGGACATATTTGAAGAATTGTCGTTCATACCTATCTTCTTTTCCACCGATCCACTACACACTTCCCTCCCCCGACATATTACCTTCATCCCTTCCCCCACTCACCTATTGTACTCTATGCTACTTTCTCCCCACCCCAAGCCCTCTCACCCTTCAGCCTGTATTACTGATGAAGGGCTTTTGCTCGAAACATCGATTTTACTGCTCCTCGGATGCTGTCTGAACTGCTGGGTTCTTCCAGCACTACTAATCCAGGATCTGGTTTCCAGCATCTGCAGTCTTTGTTTTTGCCCCGATGCAATACATCCCAGTTTACGTAAATAGACGGCGGAAGAAATTGCAGATTCACTGGCTGTAATTTTGCATAATTCGCTGGACTATGAGGCAGTCGACGAGACTGCAAAACACTAAATGCAATGCCACTATTTAAAAAGGGAGGTCTACAAAAGAAGGGGAATTAAGGACTCGGTAACTTAGCTCTGCAGCGGGCAACATGCTGGAGTCTGTTATGAATAAAGACATAGCAGGGATTCTCTGAAGAAATTGTCTCTTTGTACACATGCAGCATGGGTTCATGAAGGTCATGCTTGCCAATACTTGGAAATCTATGAACTTATTTCAAGCAAGGTGGACAGTGACGGTTCAATGGATATGGTGTACCTGGACCTCCAGAAGGCCTTCGACACGTTCGCCCACAACAACCTGCTGCATGAGACAAGGAGGAATGTCGTTCGGAGTAGAGTATTAGCATGGATAGAGGATTAGTTTTCTGACAGGAAGCAAAGAGTAGCAAAGAGTGCTACTAGAATTAGTAATATTCTGCGTGGCAATCAGTGACTAGTGGTATGCCTCAGGGACTCAGTGGCAGACCAAAGTGGGCAGAGGATGTGAAACTTTTCAGAAGAACATAGATATTGAGTGAATGGGCAACACTCTGGCAAATGAAATACAATGTTGATAAATGAGAATCATGGATTTCGAAAAGAGTAACAGAAAATATAGATTGCTACTTGAATTGCATTTTTCTCAGCATGCTGAGATACAGAGCAACCAGTGTGTCCCTGTGTATGATTCACAGAAAGTTGGTCTGCAGGTAGAACAAGCAATTCGGAAGCCAAATGGCATTTTGTCTTTTTTCGTTAAAGTGGTAAGTTTAAAAGCAAATATTGCAGCTGTGCAATGTAAAGGTGAGGTCACGCCTGGAGATCTTTGTGCTGATTCAGTGTTCTTACTTAAGAATATATGAACTGGTTCTGGAGGGGGTGCAGAGCAGGATCATTAGGTTGATTCTGGAGTTGAGGGGTGTGACGTATGAGGAGAAACTGTATAGATTGGTATTATATCCACTGGAATTCAGAGGAATTGTAGGAATCTTCAAAAAAGCCTCAAAGTATGAAGGGAATTGATACATTACAAGGACATAGGGTGTTACTACTTATAGGTGAAGCTGGGACAAGAGGGCATTGCCTCAAGATTAGTGTGAGCAGAGTTCCAAATGCATTGAGAAGGACCTTCTTCATCCTGATGGTTGTTATTCTGTGTAATGTCTTGCCCAGGGAAGTGGTTGACATTTCTTCAGTAAATGCTTTTAAATCTAAGGTCAACATTATTGAAAAAAAGAAATTAAGGGATATGGTGAGAGAGTGGGCGAATGGAGCTGAGTTCATGAAAACCTTTGCCATGATCCTATTGAAGGGCCTGATGGAATACGCCTGCTCCTAGCTTTTTTGTTCTTTTGTTCTAATGTGATGGTTTGTTGTGAGTTGTGGGGCTGGAGAGTTATTGTTGATTATGAACTAAAGAGAATTTTGGATCACAGGACTGGTGATATTGCTTATTACTGGATATTTTGTTGAGTGTGTGGAGCTGGAAGGGCAATGTAGCATAACAGGAGAAAGTATGGGATATTTGGATCAGGAGGCAGGATTTAGTTCGGATCTGTGTGGCTGTGGAGCTGATGAACGAGATGTGCTATTGATGAGAGGGATCATGGACCAGGATGGGAATGTCGGGCGACAGGATCAAGTTTTGGTGTTGTGACATATGGGGTTTAGACCTTAGGGCAGTCCCGTGTGGTGCGTGTACTAGAGAGCGAGAGGTGGATATGCGGTGGCGTTTTTCAAACCTGGCAAGTAGTGGACTTGGGCTTTTGCTGTGGCTTTGATTTTGCGTGTATGCAGTGGAAATGGGGAATTCAGTGGCATGGAGGAGGTGGAATGTGGTTTGTGGGTATCTGAAGGGTGGTGTTGCACTGACGTTGAAAATGGGATTTGGGGGCTTGAGTGCGTCAGACTGAGTGGAATACACATTGAGCGTGCAGGGGGTGTCGGACTGTGATATAAGAGATGGAGGATAAGGTTCTGGAGGAGATGGGGTTTGTGAAAAATGGCTTACATGGAGCTCCGGGAAACGGGATTTCAGGGGCTCGGGACTGTGGAAGGTAACTGGGAGATTTTGGGTTGATGAAACTGCGGGATATGGGAAAGGGCGTTGTGTCTCTGGGGGTGTTTAGCTGCAGCTGTCTACGCATGGAGCTGGGTAGGACATTTGCGGTTTGAGTGCATGGATCTGAGGTTAAGGGGGTATGCAAAGAGGAATATGGTGTTACAGAGATTTTGAATATGGATAGTGTATGAGACTTGGAAAGCTGTGGTATTAAAATGGCTGTAATGAATTTACAGGGGGTATGGTGGCTCAATGATTAAAACGGCTGCTTCACAGCGTCAGGGACCTGGGCTTCTTTCAGGCACAGGTGAAATTCTGTGTTTCCTTTCTGACGAACTTGTTCCTTTAACAAGTTCAGATTGTCCTTGATCTTTATTTGGAGAGTGCTGGAATCACAGACTTCCGAAACGTCTGAGGTAGAATGGATTTCAGGCCCCATTTGGACATAAGTAATGGGTACTGACTCTTGCAGGTTTTCAAGTTAAAAAAAATACGACAATACTGAAAGGGGACTCGAGAGTTTGTTGCTGGGAAAGCTCAACATGTCAAGCAGCATTCGAGGAGCAGGAGAATCGACGTTCCGGGCACAAGCCCTATATTCCTGACGAAGGACTTACCGCCGAAATGTTGATTCTCCTGCTCCTCGGAAGTTGCCTCACCTGCGGTGTTTTCCCAGCAGCACAACCTCGACACTGATCTCCAAGATCTGTAGTCTTCACTTTCTCCTCGTGAAAGGGGAGTGCCAATTCTCGAAGTTCAGATATTCTCTGGTTTTGTTGGAGTGTGTGTGTGTGTGTGTGTGTGTGTGTGTGTGTGTGTGTGTGTGTGTGTGTGTGTGTGTGTGTGTGAGAGAGAGAGAGAGAAAGAAATAGAGAGTTGGGGTGGGGGAGAGAGAGAGAGAGACAGAGACAGACAGAGAGAAGGAGAGAAGAAAGGCTGCTGAGCTCTCGCTCTCTTTCACTCTCTCTGTCTCTGCTTCTCTCTCTGACTTCTCTTCTGTAAGAACGTGTTTCATTTTAACTTCTGTGCCAAAGGTTTTTGGTTTTCTTGGTGATTATTGAACGTATTTTTGAACAGCATCATTAAATTGGATTTGCTGTTGCGTTTCCGTTTAGGATACTTCGTTCAATATTCTGTTTTCTGTTCTTTATTTTTTAATTCAGTGATATTGAAAGTAAATTCAATTTTGTTTAGGACTAGCAGGTTTATTTGTCAGCACTAACTTTCCGAGCGCTGTTTCTGCATCATGTAGCTGATGAACAACTGATGAAGGACCAGTGCTCATAATGCTCGTGCTTCCAAACAAACCTGTTTTGACTATAACCTGGCGTTGTCAGTTTTATTAACATTTTGCAACCCAGTCCAACAACGACACTCCCAAATCAGTTTAGAACTAATTAGTTTGACCATCTGATTTTCTCCTCCAATATTGACTGTACACTTCCTGAGTATCAAATGACAAAATTAAAGTCAGGGCGACCATCTTGAAATGTTCTGAGGGTTTTGGCCTGGTCTAGCTTGGTGCATACCCTTTGTGGCCAAGCTGCGTGAAATAGCAGGCAACCTGATTTGGAGCTGCCTTCTTCCGTGAGGAAACAAGAGATAATCACAGCAGGAGCTCAGCACTTACATTTACTGGAAACACTAACAGAATCTTTAGAGAACTCGAACGTTCAGTTGAAAATGAAAGAGGTTCTGACAGAGGTAAAATACAAGGAAAGGGCTGCGAAAATGAAACAGTTTAAATTACGATTAAAAGCAGGGAGGGACAAAAAGAGAGAACTTTGGAACTTCAGAATTTGGCATTTAGGAAATACAGCTTAAAAGGATGGTGGTGAAGGCTGATCGTAAGGCCAGTGAGAAAGAGAGTGAGAATGAGCAAACCCATGGTAGACAAAGGACTGTTAGGAATCTATTTAAATATATTCAAACATTGCAAAAGTTCGAGAATAAGGATGTGGAAACCTAGTTCACCTCATTTGAACAAGTGCTCAACAACTGAGGTGCCAACGACCATGTGGATTTTCTTGATCCAATGCAAACTTGTCGTTGAGCAATTAAGGAATTTGCATCACGGTCAGTAGTGGTCGATGGGACGGATGAGGACGTGAAAACAGACAGCTTAAGTGCACGCGAGATTGTGAGAGAAGTCAATAGACAACGGTTCAGGATTCTAAGGAGTGACACTGGTCAAACTGACACTGATTTGGAAAAGATCAAACGAAATAACTTTGGTGCAATTATTTTGGAAGGAGTTCAAAAATTCACTTCCTGAAGTGTGAGACACATGTGGAAGAGCACAGAGTCAAAACAGCAAGGTTATCAGCGGGAATCGCTGATGATTGAGTTGGTGTGTAATGCAATGTTTGGCTTCCAGAATCAATTTTAATCTATGATGGATAGAAATTGGGGAAAAGAGAAATCCTCACATGGAAAAGGGAACAGTATTTCTCGGTGAAAGTCATTTTACCACAGGCTAAAATGGAAACTCTTGAAGGTGACATTGATGTTTAAAAGCTCCGTGTTTTCACTGCACAAAAGTAAACCACATGAAATCACAGTGTTAGCGGGTTACGATAAGCAATGGGAAACCAGATGTAAGAAAACCGGATATTCCTGTGAAATTTCTTGGGGTCGTCACAAAAAGCATAGTGGAGATTAGGAAGCTACACCAGAATTTACAAGCTGGTGAGATATTGGTTAAGGATGAAGGAACAGTTCTTATTAAAATTATTCCTGCAAAGTTAAAGCTTATTCAGATAGTTCAGGATGAGCACGTAAAGAGGTAGCCATACTAACGTTTGGAGACGCCGGTGTTGGACTGGGGTGTTGGTCTGTGCCACAATGGTCAGACTGTAGCACAGGAAGCCTTACAGGGAAGCTCACACGTTCAATACATTATCTGGCCGACATGACACGAATTGTTTTAGTTCACTTGAGAATGCAAGTTAAAAAAAAGTTTGTGATTTACACATGAAAGAACTGAGACGAACATGGCCAGTCTAAAACATGAAAGACTTCACAAATAATCCAGGTATTTTTCAATACATAATTTCAGTTATATCACACTGTAAAGGTTTGCTCGAAATTCTGTATGTTACGATCTTATTTTGCAGAACCATTTGATGAAGGAGCAGCACTCTGAAAGCTAGTGGTTCCAAATACACCAGTTGGCCTATAACCTGGTGTTGTTTGATTTTTAACAATATGAAGAGACACAGAAAATTCTGAGTATGTGATATGGAAGGATGAGCAGATATGTATTCCTGAAGGATTATTGCCAGAAAAGGTACGAGTAACGGGAGTTCCCGGTGAGACAAACAGACATATATTGTATAAAGTGAGATCGTAATTGAGTGGAGAATACATGGCCGGTGTACTGAACAAACTGTCAGCTACAGTAATACAATCTATCCTGCTCATCAAATTGCTTGCTCACCGGTAAGAGTGCTGCCGAATGTGGTTGAAAAGCGAGTAGAAACACAGGCAACCGAAAACTTGCAGGGAATACATCGTGGATTTTTTTTTTCTACCTGGTTAGTAACGCGGTCACAAAGTCAGAATTTGAATCAGGAAAGATCAAAAAGTAGAAATTTGATGTGGAATTCGTCGATATTCCGTTTGATTAGAAGGTTGACGCAAACAAGGAGCAAATGGATGAGAATGTACATAACGTTAGCTCAAATAAATAAATTGAGTTACAATAGAAAAACAAAACTTTAAAGCATTTGAATCTAAAAGCATACATAGAAAAAGAGTCCGAATATGTCACGAGATATTAGTAACTTAAAAATGATGTCTTAATGTGGAAATATATACCACAACATATTCAACCAGATGGGAAAAGGGCAAATATTCATCAACTCGTACTGCCTGTGGGTTATAGAAAGGACATGCTGCAAGTGACGAATGAGCTGCCACTTGTGTGTTATTGAGGAGAGAGGAAAACACAAGCTAAAACACAAAATCATTTTGACTGGCCTGGAGTATACAAAGAGGTATTCCAAATTTTCCAGTCGTGTAATACATATCAGGCAACTGGAAATCAAAGGAGGTCATAAATCCTGCAAATTTAATAACTATCCTTGCAGTCAAGGAGTAATTTGCAAGACTCTTAAATGCATATTGCCCTTATCTGAGATAATAAATTGGAAATCAGTACTTGCTAGCAACAAAGAATATATCGCGTAGGTTCTCAGAGTTCATTATATTGCATCATGTAATATCAAAGGTAAAAAGGATTGGAGAGGAATTACTCAAATTTTTGTACGAATTGAGATACAGTCAGGTCAAAGTTCAAACTTCAAATCCAAATTACTTCAGGGAGTTATGGGCAGCTTAAGAATAAAACAATTAAAATCTCTTGCGTTTCATCCACAATTGCAGGAAGCGCTGGAAAGGTGGCATCAGACTTTAAAGATCATGTTGAGGGCTGATAGTCAAGGATATCCAGATGATTTGTGCTTTTTGCGATCACAGATGCAACAAATCCCTCGACCAAATTTAATCCATTTGTATTTGGTTTTGGGCATAAAGTGAGAGGACTGTTAAAACTGATTGAGGAGAAAAGAGTAAGTCAGACATCAGAGACCACACGTTTGTACTGGGTGCCAAATTTTAGAGAGCGATTGTAGAACTGGGGATTTGACCAACAGCATTTTAAAGCATTGCAGCATACAATGAAACAGGGGCAGACAAGAAAGCAAAAATTTCCCTATCGGGGATAAGGTATTAGTGTTACTTCCAGTGACACCTAAGGAAGTACCAAGTTCAGAAGATTCTGAATTGGGCATTCTGCAATTAAATTGGACAGTAAGGAAGTTGTCAAATTTTAGGATAAGTTATTGAGTTTTTTTCCAGAGAAAAACTGAAATAAGTTGACAGAGCTTTTTCCATCACATGAGGAGCTATGTGGAAATAAACAGGGAAACACAAACCGAATTATAGAACATAGAACATAGAACAGTACAGCACAGAACAGGTCCTTCAGCCCACGATGTTTTGCGGAAGTAGATTCGGACATACGGTTCCAATGAAGCAACGTGTTGCGAGGCACAATCCTCTAAAGTTGTTACAGGTTCAATAGGAGATTGAATGCATGTTCCAGGATGACATAATCAAAATGAGTTACAGTGGCTGGAGCTTGCCCATAGTCATGCTGCCAAAACCAGCTGGTACACAACAGATATGACAGTACTATCACAAAGTCAATGCAATGTCAAAGACTGATGCATATCAGATTCTGTGGTGAGAAGTTGGGACAAACAACTTATATTCTAAATTGGCCTTGCTCAGAGGACACTGACAGGTGTCTTTGTCAGAAAGAGCAAAGGCAATTCGGCTTTCGTAACATTGAATACACTGTACCAATTTAAAATCTTGTCGTTTAGCATGAAAAATGCTAGCCATTTTTCGGAGACTATCCAATAAGATATTTGCCGATACAGCCAACACTTTTGTTTATATAGGTGATCTGATGATTTTTAGTCATACGTAAAATGAACATTTCCAACATTTTTCAGACTTGTTCGATCGACTTCGAAAGGCAGATTTAGTGATAAGCCTGGCACAAAGTGAATTTGCCAAAGTCCAAGTCAGCTTCCTGGGCCATGTTGTTGGACATGGACAAATGGCGTCACGGAATGCAAAAATACACAATAGTTCAGAGTTTCTATTACGGTGGTCAAAAGAGCCGTACTTCCCTTCCTGGGATTGGGTGTATTATATCGAAAATTTGGTACAAAGTTTCCATGTTTGGCTGCTCCATCCAATGAATTGCTGGAGAAGGGCAAGAAGCTTCCAAGGACAACGGACAGTCAGAAGGCAATTGACAGCCTGAAAACTGTGTTAACCACTGCCCCGGCATTAACCACGGCTATTTACGCAAAGCAATTCAAGGTGGCTACTGATGCAAGTGATGTTGGTGTCGGTGCTTTGCGCTTACAAGAAGTCGATGAAAAGATAGAAATGCCTACAGTGTATTCTTCCAGGAAGTTGAACATTCATCAGCAGAAATATTCGATGGTTGAGAAGGAGATTATGAGCTTGATGTTGTCATTAAACATTTTAGTATTTATATTTCCAGTAACGCATCTGAACCAATCATACACTAATCATAACTCTGTGAAGATTGTGAGAATTTAATAAAAAAAAATGTCAGACTGATTTGATGGAGCTTCCTGTTACAGCCATTCAGTTTAAAAGTTGTACCTGTGGCAAGAAGAGAAAATGTGATTGCTGACGCATCGGAGAGACTCGAATGAGAAATGCAGGCATGCTGTGGCGGGAGTACAGAGACTGAGGTGAGATGCAGTTTTGCATGTTTGCATGTTTATAGTCAATATAACATACATGTGTGTTTTAAAGAACTAACTGAATTTTAGAGTGTTTTAAAATGAAGCAATATTTAGGTATCGATTTTTTGAAGGGAAGATGTGATAAACGTATTCCTTTGACAGGTTTCTTACGGTTGGAGGGGTGGGGTCTGAGGGCGGAGTTGCGGGATGTGGACGAGATGCGTTGGAGGGCCACGTGGGAAGGGAAATTGCGGTCTCTAAAGAACGAGGCCATCTGTTGTGTTCTGTAGTAAAACTGGTCTTCCTGGGAGCAGATACGGCAGAGGCAGAGGAATTGAGAATGCGGGATGACAGTTTTGCAGGAGGTAGGGTCGGAAGAGGTGTAATCCAGCTAGCTGTGGGAGTTGGTGGGTTTGTAAACAATGTTGGTGTCAAGTAGGTCGTCATTAATGGAGATGGACAGGTCCAGGAAGGGAAGGGAGGTGTTAGAGATGATCCAGGTAAATTTAAGGTCAGGGTGGAATGTTTCAGTGAAGTTGGAGAATTGCACCAGCTCCTCGCGGGAGCACGAGGTGGCGTCAATGCAGATATCAATGTAGCGGAGGAAGAGGTGGGGAGTGGTGCCGTTGTAACTACGGAACGTGGACTGTTCTACGTTGCCAACTAAAAGACAAGCATGACTGGGGCCAAACGGGTGCCCATGGCAACCCATTTTGTTTGGATGGAGTGGGAGAATTCGAAGGAGAATTTGTGAAGGGTGGGGACCAGTTCGGCCAAATGAATGAGAGTGTCGGTGGAAGGGTACTGATGGGGATGTCAGGAGAGGAAGAAGCGGAGAGCTTGGAGGCCCTGGTCATGGCGGATGGAGGTGTAGAGGGGTTAGATATCCATGGTGAAGATGAGGCATTGGGAGTCGGACACATGGAAGGCTCGGAGGAGATGGACGGCATGTGTGGCTTCTCGAACATATTTGGGGTGTTCCTGGACTGGGGGGATAGGACAGTTTCGAAGTAGGTAGTGATGAGTTCAGTGGGGCAGGAATATGTTTAGACAATGTATCGGCGCGGGAGGTCAGGCATGTGGATCTTGTGCGGCAGGTAGAATCGGGCAGAATGGGTTCCCGGACTATGAACTTGGAAGCTGTGGGTGGGAGATCTCCTGATTAGGTTCTGTATGGTCTAGGAGAGGATTGCTTGGTGATGTGAGTGGGGTCATGGTCGATAGGGGCAGTAGGAGGAGGTGTCTTCGAGTTGACGTCTGGCTTCAGCAGTGCAGAGGTCAGTGCGCCAGAATACCACAGCTCACCCTTTATCTGCTGGCTTGATGGTGATATCGGGTTTGGAGCAGAGGGAGTGGAGGTTGCGCATTGTTAGTTTGAGATGTTGGAGTGGGGGAGGGTGTAGAATAGTTGAGTCAGTTAATGTCTCAGCTGTCGTTGGAAATGCAGATGTCGAGGGCGTGTGATAAGCAAGCACAGGCTGTCGAGGTGGATGGAGTGTTTTGGACGAGAGTGAACTGGTCCTTGGAAGTTGGGAGGAAGTCCTGATTGTGGAAGTCAGCTCGAAGGCGGAGGCGGCGGCGGCAGAAGACGAGTTCGACGTCACATCGTGTATTGAATTCATTGATGTATCAGCGGAGGGGGGATGATCGTGAATCCTTTGCTGAGGACTGATTGTTCGTCCTCAATGAAGGGTAGTTCTGGAGGGATGGTGCACACTCGGCAGGTTTGGGTGCTGGGATCTGGTGAGGATGTGGAGCTTGGCATGCAGCTGAGCCTGTTACTGGTGTGGGTGTGGTGTTAGAGGGAATGGGTGGAGTCATGAGCAAGGATGGTGTTCCCCTCATTGTTGACAGTGGGATCTGCGTGGTTCATGTCAGCATAATGCAGGTGAGTGGAGTTGGTGGGGGTGGAAGTGGTGGCAAAGACGACAGTAGGGGTGGAAGTCACTGAGCGTGTGACGTCAGCGATGATGTGAGCGATGGAAGTGCTGTCACGGTTGGTGCATGAGGAATTGTGAAGGGCGCAAGTGGCAATGTAAGCAGCTGTGATGGGGCGGAAGTGACGTCATCATTCAGCGTGCGGATGGTGGCTGCACCAGCCGCATGGCTAATGGTCTCCGAACAGTTACAGAGGCCGCGGGAATCTACTGGAATGTTTGAAGAGTGCTGGTTTTGGAGGTGGATAAATTAACATTTGTTGTATTTACAGTTTTTGATGTTTGAGACGGTGTTGCAATACTCTTTGTTGAGAGTATGAATTTTCTTGAGGATATAGTAAAGGAGGGGTCTTTTGCAATTCGGAGAGAGCGTGGCCCTCAGCTGAGGCAATGCAGACTGCAGAGACGTCAAGTGCCTGTTCATTGCTGCAAGCGTGGAGGAGAGGATATTGAAGGAGAACCGTTGCTGGTGTTTTTGAATCTGTAGTACTGTTTGTCCTGTTCGTGTCCGAACTCTGCTGGTTTAAATGTGGTCCGAAATCCGAGTGGAATGAGTTGGTTACGGAGGCAGGCTCTGAGGAAGGACATGTGACTGTGTTAGCCAATCATTTCAGCTCATGGTTGAAGCGCTTCTGGGCAGAGGAACTGACCTGGGGTTGCAGTGGGATAGGGACTCCCTGAGATTCTTTTAGAGAGAGGAGGAAAACTTCTTCAAGGCAGGCATCCTTGCAAGAGTATTCGCAGTAGGTCTAAACTCAGTTAAAATGACTGCAGATGCTGGAAACCATATTATGGATTATAGCAGTGATGGAAAAACATAGCAGTTCAGGAAGCATCCGAGGAGCAAGTAACTCGATATTTCGGGCAACAGCCCTTAATCAGGAATATAGGCAGAGTGCCTGAAAGTTGGAGAGATAAATGACAGGAGGGTGGCGTGGGGAGAAATTAGCATAGAGTACAAAAGTCGAGTGGGGGTGGGATGAAGGTGATGGTCAGTGAGGAGGGTTGTGGAAGCTAGGAAAGAGTACAGTAGATTGACGGGGTAGGATGAAGGTGATAGGTCAGAGGGGAGGGTGGAGCGGATAGGTGGAAATGAAGATAGGCCGGTAGGACAGGTCATGGGGACAGTACTGAGCTGGAAGTTTCGAAATAGGGTGAGGTGGTGGAAGTGGAAATGAAGAAACTGGTGAAGTTCACATTGATGCCATGTGGTTGAAATGTTCTGAGGCGGAAGATGAGACGTCCTTCCTCCAAGCGTCGGGTGGTGATGGAGCAGCAGTGACGGAGGCACAATACCTCCATGTCCTCGGCTGTGTGGGAGGGTTAGTTGAAATGTTGGAACACAAGACGGTGTGGTTCATTGGTGCGTTTGTTCCAGAGGTGTTCCCAAAAGCGCTCTGCTCGGAGGCGTTCAGTCTCCACAGTAGAGAGGAGACCGCTTCGGGAGCGCCAGATATTGGTGGATGTGCATGTAAAACTTTGATGGTTGTGGGAGGCTCCTTTCACGCTTTGGATGGAGGTGAGGGAGGAGGTGTGGGCGCAGTTTTTGCAATTCTTGCGGTGGCAGGGGAAGGTGCCAGGATGGGAGGTTGGGTTTTGGGGGGCGTGGAACTGACCAGGTAGTCACGGAGGGAACAGTCTTTGCGGAAGTCAGAAAGAGGGGGAGGAAAATATATCCATGGTAGTGGGTTCCGTCTGGAGGTGGCGGAAATTTCGGCGGACTCTCTGTCCCTCTGTCTTTTCTCCTGTAAGAATTGTTTCATTTTACGTTTTGTGCCAAGGCGTGTTAATTGGGATTATTGCATGTCCATTGGAACATCATCATTACATCAGGATAGCCTGTTGGGTTTTCGGATTGGATTAGTTATTCGGTTTTGGTTTTCCCTTTTCTATGTTTCATTCAGTATTCTTGTAAATAAATTCTTTTTTTTTCAAGCTACGTAGTCTGACCATTTGATTGTCACCTGGAGTATCCATTGTATACTTGCTGAAAATCAAATCGCAAATTTATGGTCTTAGTTTACTGCTGGAAATGTTCTGAGTGGTCTGCCCTGATCGCTAACAAGTTTTCACACAAAACTACGGTATTCAGGGAAATGGAAAGTATTAGGCTTCCAGGTATGGAGTGGACAATAGTTGTGGGTATGTGTATTGTGAGGAATGTGGCGAGGAGCTCATTGTGATGAATTGGGACGGGGGTTTGAATGGAGCAAAAGAGCTCCATCTAGTTATGAAAATGGATTTGCGGCATGAGGGTTCTCGGGCGGTGGTCATGAGGCAGTGAAACCGGGTGGGGTATAAAGCTGGAAGATATAGGCGGGCATGTGCTGGACAGTATGAGGGTTATCGGATAGAGTTTATGGATCTCATGTGATCTGAGGGTCTACAGAACTGGGGAGTATTGAGCAAGTTGGAACACGCCTGGATATATATGGCGTGGTTGCAGTTGCGTTTCACGTGTTGGGGGTGAGGGAAATGTTGTTTGACAAGATTAAGTTTGACGTTTATCGCGTGGGGTCTAATGAGCTGCATTTGACAGGGTCTTGGGAGCTGCAGAGCATGGGGAGCAAAGGGTCCTGAAGTTTATGGCGATTTTTAGAGAATACATGGTTGATGTGTGCTTTCTATATGGCCAGTGGCTACGGGACTGTGGCATATGCGTTTCTAAGACTTATGTTGGCAAAAATGAGATGGAATCTCATTGTGTATGGCGTGGTATGGTTGACTGAATGGTTTTGGTGGCATTTAGCTGGGTATATTGTGGTTATGGGGGTGTTATGGGGCTACAGGGGTAATGAAGGTTTTGGGGCTTTGTTGTATTATGAGGTATTGAGTGGGAGCAAGTGGAAATATGGGGCTAGGTGTATGGAGGAGTTTGGAAATGGGAGATATGTATATGATGGAAAAGGAGGGTATGTAATGAGGAGTGTGTGCACTGGAGATTTGCTATGGAATTGTTTATGGGGCAGGTTCTATTGGATGGGGTAATGCAGAGGTTGGTGAGTAAGGTGTATGGGTAGAACATGGTGGTATTGAAGAGTGTAAGAGTGTGAAAGATGTAGATGTAAGGGAAGTAGGAGGTGTTTGGAGCAGGAGAAATTGTGCGGAAATTAGAGTGTGTGGGTTTGCGAAAGAGTGCAATTGTTCTGGAGAGAGTGCAACAAATAATATACTCGGATGTTGTCAGGGGCGGAGAATTGTCGTTACAAGGAGATATATCAGATGTTTGGGTTGTTTTCCTTGGAACAGCGAAGGATGAGGGGGTCATGGTTGAAGTGTATAAAATTGTGAGGAGAAAATATTGAATATGCAGGAGATAATGGAGCACCAATCCCTTTTAAACTCACTCCTGGGATGCGGGCGTCATTAGCTGGACAAACATTTGTCACCCACCTCCATTTGCGATGCTTTTGGACGGATGCTAATATGCAGCCCTTTTGCTGTGAACGTTTCCCACCAGGAATGTTAAGATGAGCAATATCACATTACTAACGATGTTTTATCCTTCCGCTCTGGAACAGGAATGGGGCATTAGCAATTCAGCTGTCATCTCTCACCCCCGATGTGAAAAGCGACTTTTATTTCGAATAAAATGTAGACATCTCATCCCCACAACTGGCTTTACAACTCTCTATCTGCGATGCTCTCTTCCTTGTTCCCACTCTTCCGTAATTGCCATTTTACGATTTAAAATACTTTACGTTACCTTTTCGGAGATTTTACTTCGCAGGTATGGATTTACCTGAACTTGAACCTGTGCTTTATGGTTCAGAGTTAAGGGCACTATAACTGTGCCAAAATAGCCGCTTCTTTTACTATGTGTAACCTTACCAAAAACCACTTAGGTTACCCTGACTAACCTAACGTGCTCTCTTTGCTCCTGTTCTCCACCTCATTTCTAATTTCCATCTCCAGTTCAGGGTTAATGAATGAAAGTTAATTTCAATAACATGTTGACATAACTTGAGCCTGAAGTTCATTTAAAATCACAGAGGCATGTTCACACAACTGCTGCAGTAAGATAGGTATTTTCCAATCAGCTGCTTTTAGACATAACGAAGGGACTAAAACCTTGTGAATCCGTCGTTTAATTCTTGCCGCTCAGCAGTCAGGCTTCAATCTACCTCAGATCATAAGTGCTCCTATACTACCTGCCTCCACCACTACACCTGACAGTGAGTTTCAGACACCTACCATTAAAATAAACTTGTCCCTCACATGTATTGGAACTTATCCAATCTCACCTTAAATTCATGCCCCTTAGTATTGGACATATCAACTATGGGGAAAAGCATTTTCGCTGTGAACTTCCTCTCAATTGTACAGACGTCGATCAAGTCTCTCCTCCACTTCCGCTGCACGACAGAAATCAATATGAAATTTTCTGGCCCCTCTTTATTGCTCATATCCTTTAATTAGGACAGCATCCTGGAAACCCTATTCTGCAAAGCCTTCACGTTCTTCTCTTGTGGCAACCAACATTGAACCCAAGCGCTAACAGAAGAAAATACATTATCCATTCGCTAGTCTTCAGCAATTCTGCAGTGGCTAGTGACCATGGTCAAGGCCTCTGCAATTTCTTGCCTCACTAAATAACCTTGGTAGATATTATCAGAACCTGGGATTTATACAATTTAATACTCTCAAGAGACACAGAACCACTTTTATCATCATCTCAAAATGCTGCAGCCTATCAGCTTGCTCCGCACAAATGTCATTATTTTCCATAGCCTTTGCCTTGGTGAATACAAATTCAAAAACGCGTTGAAGATCTCACCCAAATACAGTTATTACAAGCACACGTTCCCTCCCTTATCCATGAATGGTCATACCATCTCTCCAGATATCCACTTACTTTTAATCTGAGTATAGAATGTCTTAGGACTCTCTTTAACCCTAATAGTCAAGATCATTTCACCACCCTTTCTTCCTGTTCTAAAAGGCTGCTTGAGTTTAAACCTTACTTTATGTTCCTCACTAACTCTGTTGAATTTTAGCTTCCTAAATTTTACAAATGCTTAATTTTCCCCTTTTGATGATATTCATAACTTCCCTATTATCCAAGGGCCGCTTACCTTGCCACCCTCATCAATCCGCCTTTCTCGAACATCCTGGTATCAACATTGAACCCCGTGGAACGCCATTCCAAAAGTTCCTCACTAGAAAAATATCTATTGGTCATTACTCTCTCTTTCCTATAATTCAAGTCAAATTTGTATCCGTGCTATCTCTGCCACTTGCACCATGACTTGTAACGTTCCTCATAAGTTTTCTGGAAATCCATATGCATCACATCAGTAACATTGCCATCACCTACCCTTTTCATTAATGAAAAACCATTCAATAAGCTGCCAATGCAAAAAATTTCCTTGACGTTGTCAAATCAACCCAAATTCCTCCACGTAACTATGGGATCTGCCCGAAATCATGCAATAACAATAAATCAAAGATACTGTTGTGGTGGCAATGAAAGCCAGTGAAATCCACATATAAAATAAAAAGTGGATCCCGCTGGGACTGACAGTGCCCCTAGCCATGTCCCAACGTTTTCCTATGCTGCTGCCCTCACCACTACGTTCCCTTCCTTTACACAACACTAATAGCATACCTTTGATTACCGCTTCCCACCTTACTAGCATCTAAAAGATCATAAGCTGCAATTTTGGCTTTTTCCGATTCAGTTGTCCCATGTTCACACTGACCAAAAGAACCTCAAACATGTTTCCTGCCCCTCGAAATATGTTTGAGATACAAGGTGAGGGTGAATTGCTTCGGGCTGCTTTTCATGGAGTATAGGAGGCTGGAGGTGACCTTACAGAGCTTTACAAATCATGGAAGATCAGTTAGGATAAACATACTAAATCATTTTCCCTGGTGAGGAGGAGTTTAGTCCAGAGGACATAAGATTAATGTAAGACGGAAAAACCTTAATAAGGGCCTACGATGCAGTTACGATGTTGTGGGGATAACGGAGACGTAGCTTTAAGTGGACAGGGCCTGGGAAATGAATAGTCAAGACTGTACATGCTATCGTGCGGACAGTCTGACAGGCAGAGTGTGTGGGGTTGCCCTGTTGGCAAGGAATGATATTCAGTCCCTTGCGAGGGACGACCTATAATCAGGGGATGTAGAGCCAGTATTGATAGAGCTGAGAAATTATAAGGTTTGAAAGACCCTCATGGGAATTGTCTGCAGGCCCACCAAACAGTAGTCTGGATGTAGGGTGTAAATTGAATAAGGAGCTGAAATTGGTTTGTCGCAAACATATTACTACAGTTGTTATGGGAGATTTCAACACGCAGGTAGATTGGGTGAATCAGGAATGTACTGGACCCCAAGAAACTGAGTTTGTGGAGTGCCTCCGAGAGGGACACTTATAACAGCTGGTGGTGGAGCCTAGCAGAGAGAAGGCAATTTTGGATCTGGTTTTGCGCAACGAATCAGATTTGATCAGCAACCTCGAAGTGAAGGAGACATTAGGAGGCCATAGTGACCATAATACAATAAGCTTTAGTATGGAATTTGAAAGGGAGAGGGGACAATCGGAAGTGAACTATGCAGCTATGAGGGAGGAGCTGGCCAATGTTCAATGGTGCAATACCCTAGCAGGGATGGCAGTGAAGCAACAATAGAAGGTATGTATGAGTATAATGCAGAAGATGCAGAATCAGTTCATTGCACAAAGGAAGAAAGATCCTAACAGGAGGCAGTGGTGGCTGTGGCTGACGAGGGAAGATAAGAAGCATATAAAGTCAAAAGAGGAAAAGTATTACAGAGCAAACATAAGTGGGAAAACGGGGGTATGTGAAGCTTTCAAAGAACAACAGAGGATTACTAAGAAGGAAATACGCAGAGAAAAAAATAAGGTACGAAGGTAAACTGGCCAAAAGTATAAAGGAGTATAATAAAAGCTTTGTTAGGTATGTGAAAGGAAAAAACAATGGTGAACACTAAAATTGGGCTCTTGAATACAGAAACGGGTGAATATATTATGGGGAACAAAGAAATGGCAGAATAGTTGATTTGGTACTTTAGTCCAGTGTTCACTGGCGAAGACACAAGCAATCTCCCAGAAGTAATAGTGGCTGAAGGACATCAACTGAAGGAAATTTACATTTTCCAGGAAATACTGTTGGAGAGACTGTTAGGTCTGAAGGCTGATAAGTCCCCGGCACCTGATGGTCTACATCCCAGGTTACTGAAGGAGGTGGGTCGAAATATTGTGGATGCATTGGTGATCATTTTCCAATATTCTATAGATTCAGGATCTGTTCCTGCGGATTAGAGGGTGGCTAATGTCCCACTTTTAAAGAAAGGAGGAATAGACAAAACAGAAAATTATAGACAAGTTAGCATAACCTCAGTGGAGGGAAGGATGCTAGTGTCAATTATAAAGGATGAAATTACGACACATCTGGACAGCAGGAACAGGGTATTTCGGAGTCAGCATGGATTCTTGAAGGGGAAATCATGCTTGACTAGACTTCTGGAAATTTTTGAGCATGTAACTCTGAAGATGCACAAGGGAGATCCAGTGGATGTAGTGTACCTAGACTTTCAGAAAGCCTTTGATGAAGTCCCACATAGGACGCTAGTGAGCAAAATTAGGGCGCAAGACAATGCAGTCAAAATATTTACTTGGATTGAAAATTGGCTGGCTGACAGGAAACAAAGAGTAGCGTTAAACAGCCCCCTTTCGGAACAGCAGGTGGTAACCAGTACGGTAACGCGGGGATCAGTACTGTGACCGCAGTTGTTTACAAAATACATTAATGATATAGATGATGTTGTTAAAAGTAATATTAGCACATTTGCTGAAGATACAAAGCTGAGTGGCAGGGGAAAATGTGATGAAATGTGAGGAGATGACAGGGTGACATGGACAGGCGAGGTGAGTGGACAGATGCATGGCAGATGCAGTTTAATGTGGATAAATGTGTGGCTATCCACATTGGTGACAAGAACAGGAAGGCAGAGTACGACCTACATTGAGTCAAGTTAGGTAAAGGGGCAGTACAAGGGGTCTAGGTGTTCTTGTACATCAATCAATGAAAGCAAGCATGCAGGTACAGCAGGCAGTGAAGAAAGCTAATAGCATGCTTGCCTTCATAACAAGCAGAGTCATGTATGGAAGCAACGAGGACCTTCTGCAGCTGTACGGGGCCCTGGTGAAACTCACCTGGATCATTGTGTGCAGTTTCGTTCTCAAAATTTGAGGAAAGACATTCTGGCTCTTGAGGGAGTGCAGCTTCGGTTCACGAGGTCAATTCCCAGAATGGCGGGACTATCTTACGTTGAAATATTGGAGCGACTGGGCTTGTATACGCTTGAGTTTAGAAGGCTGAGAGGGGATGTGATTGAGACCTATAAAATTATGAAAGGATTGGAAACCCTGGAGGCAGGAAGCATGACACAGTTTAAAAATAACACGTAGGCCATTTCGAAAAGAGTTGACGAGAAACTTCTTCACCCCGAGAGTGGTGTTTGTGTAATGCTCCGCCCCAGAAGGCTATGAAGGACAAGTCTCTGGATGCTTTCAAGAAAGGTTAGTGTCGAATTCTTAAGGATAGTGGAATCAAGGGTTATGCAGATAAGGCAGGAACAGGATACAGATTGAGGATGATCAGCCATGATCATAATGAATGCTGGTGCTGGCTCGAAGGGCAGAATGACCTACTCCTGCACCTGTTGTCTAGTGCCTATTGTCTATTGTCTACTTTGCTCATGCAAAGGGTAGTGCATGTACGGAATGATCTGCCAAATGAAGTGATGGAAATTGGTACAAGTACAGCACTTAAAAGGCATCTGGATGAATAATGAATCGGAAGTGTGAAGAGGATATGGGCCATGTTGGTAAATGGGACGTGATGAACTTATGATATCCGGAGGGCGTAGACGAGTTGGATTGAAGCATCTCTTCCCGTGTTGTACATTTGTGTGACTGTATAATTAACTAATGCCTCATGCCGAAACTGATGCAGATTCCAAAATCAATAAAACATGAGAAAGGAAAGTACTGACGAAATGTCAACTGCTTGTATGAGGTTCATGTGATCAAAACACTCCAAAAATCAAGAATAGCGTGTCATTTTGAAGAACAGCGTGAGATGTTAAGTGAGGCCTTTATCACCATTGAGATCAATGAGTCGCCTTTACCAAGCAAATCCTGGTAACACTGATGAGATTTCTACTCGTAAATGGCAAGACATCTATGAATCGCGATTAATACTCATAACGATGCCCATTATTACTTAATCTTGACTTTTTAATACAAAGAATCCCACTCGAGCCTCAGCCGGATAGAAAATAAGAGTCGAGAACTTTCAACACAAAAGTAGATGAATCCTTGCAACACCAGCTCGGCACTTGCTTCTCTGGACATCGACCTTGGTCAGACGGAGTCACCATCTCAGGCGTGCTGAATGAATAACAGCCGCATTCACCACGAATTTCTTGATACAGCCATCCAACTTCTGACATGTGTAGCCTTTCTGCATGATCGCAACACAACAACAAGCTTCTTATAATCATGTCTGCACCGGCGGTTTGCTCGGAAAAATTGAGCAAAAGAACAGGTACCCAGTTCATCCATGTGTCTGTATCTTTGTGAGAGTATGTACATGCACGAGATTGTGTTTCTGTGTATCTATGTGTATGTGTAAGTATGATTGTGTCGATGTTTGTGAGTGTGAATGTTTGTGTGGTTGACTCTGTGCCTGTGTGTGTTGGTGCGAGTGTGAGAGAGAGAGAGAGAGAGAGAGAGAGAAGGACTCTTGCCGTAGCTGTAGCTTTGGCCTTTACTGCTCTGTTGTATGAGTCCTAAGAGGTATTCTTAACAATCCCTCTGAAGGGCAATGCTTTGAGATCCATTTACACTATGTTCTCATTGAAAGAGCAGCCCCCCTCTACTGGTTCTCTCCGACTCTTCATTCACCATTTTGACACACAGCATTGATTTGCAAACATATAAATGGCAGCTCACTCCACTGAAGGGAACATGAATCCAAAGTGTCTAAGTCTAAAACGCTGTTTGTACAGAGAGTGAGACAGAGAGACAGAGACAGAGACTGCATAAAGAGTGAGGATCAGTACGGTGGCCAGAGAGAGTGATAACATGCGTACAGAATTGGGTGAGGGATTGAGGGACACAGCCAGAATGTGTGAGAGAAGAAAATCGCAGACAGATCGGACGTTGATAGCGAGGTATACGAGAAAGACAGAAGGAAAACAGGCAAAGAGTGAAATTGAAATCTGAGTGAGACAGAACGGCGGAGGGAGAGAGTTGGAAAGGAAAACAGATTGACAAACTCTGACCCTTAGACAAAGGTTCGCAGAGGGACTGAGTTCGTTGGTAGGAATAATGCAGAGACAGCACCACAGTCAGATAGTAGAAAGGCCAAGAGAGAGATGCACAGAGACTGAAGCAAGTTATATATATATATATATATATATATATATATATACACACACACGCACACGCACACACACACACAGACGTAGACAGAAACAGACAACTAGTACAAGAGTCGCAGATAGAGACAGAGGGACAGGCAGAGAGGGAGAGACTTTGGAAAGAGAGACACACAGACAAAGGCAGTAAAGAGATGTGCAAAGAGGCAGAGACAGATGAAAAGTCAGAGGGGAGCTGGCACGAAGGAGAGAGAGCGAAGCAAACATACTTTCAGAGATAGAAGGACAGCAGCAGAGAGCACGGGGACAGTCAGATAGGGGGTTGGAGAGAGAGATGCAAACACGAAGAGACAGAGGCATCATCAAAAGGGAGGGAGACACAGATACACACACAGAGAAACACACACACACACACACACACACGCATACACAGAAAGGGACAGTCAGATAGGAAAAGAGACAAAGAGAAACCTGGAGGGAGTCAAAACAGAAGAATTCGCCTTCGAGAACAGGAAATAAAGAGACTGCTTCATGTATTGAGAGACAGTTAGCAAGATATCAAGCTTGAGTGGAGTCGAGGGAAGAGAGCGCTGAAATGGAGATGCAGGCAAAGACAACATAACATGAAGGCAGCAAGTCACAGAAACAGTTGGGCACAGAAAATGAGTGAAATGGAGACAATGTGGAAGAGAGAGAGAGATAAATATCGAATGTAATTGGACAAACACAAACAATTCAAAGATGATGAAATAACTGGAAGAAGTGGAGAGCGAGAGACACCATGAGAGAGTGGGGGCCAGAGAAACAGAAGAAGGTGGACAGGTACACAGAGGGGGAGGGGCAGAGGAAAGAGTGGAATAGTCAATCCTCTAAATCATTGCCAGAATTTGACACTATCCACACAACCCAGGACACAGTAAGCTTCTAGAGAATCATTTATTTCTGTCACAGTAGATTGACGTCTGCAGCCTTTTGTGGAGGGAAAATCCACATCATCACCATGCTCTCAGTGAAGACAGTTTTTATCTCAGTTTTACATGGTCATATCTTATGAAATAACAAGACTGACAAGGCTCCTGCCGCAAGATTGTGCATTGCCTATGATTATGAAATGTTTTTGGCGTTTAAGGATTACGTTCTCAACCAAGTCCAGGAATTCTCAATCTGACACTCCATTGAACACAACTCTGGAGAATACAGCACTGTGTTAACTGGACTTCTAGTCTTTGGATGGTTGCTCAAGCCCATGTAGTCAATTTAGTAATCCCAACAAATTCTTCCTTTTTTTGTATGTTCTGCTCCTTGTCCCTTCACCATTCGAAATATAAAACCAAGAAAATAGGGGCAGAGGTAAGTCATTCGGAGTTTCCAGTCTGCGGCACCATTCAACATGCTCACGGCTGATCATCCAACACAGTTCCCTGTTGTCACTTTCCCCCAAGTCACTTTTAACCCAAAGAACAACATTTAACAGGATGTTGAAAACATTTCCACGCTCTGGATGAATATATTTCTGCTCATCTCAGTTCTAAGTGGCCCACATCTATCTTTAGGCTGTGACTGGCTAATTTATCCTCTATAGTTTTCCACAATATCCTTCCCGATTTAATCCTGTATACTCGCGTTAGAATTTTGCAGTTTTCCATGAAAGAACTCATCATCAGTTACACCCATTGAATACAATCCCAACTTATCCAATTTCATTTCATACATCCACGCTGCCATTCCAGTAATTTGTCCATTAAAAATTTTCTGTTCTCCGTCCATCATCAGAACATTCTTCCCCAGAAAAGTAGACCACAGCTGCACAGCTGCAAAGACCCTGCACAATTGTGGCAATTTATCCCTTGTCCTGTTGTAGAATTCCCTTGCTAGAAAGACCATAACGCCATTTAACTTTTCGTCATCTCCTTATTTACTTGCAGCAAGAAGTGCACAAAGGCACCAGGTCTTGTTGTAGTGCCGACTGCTTGTCGTTCAACAACTGATGTTTTACTGGACACGTCACTCTCTTATAGTCCCAGGGCAAGAGTCATGCAACAAGGAAGCAGTCACTTTTGTCCATCTCGTTCATACTGACAAGGCATTTTTCAGTTAAATAATGCAATCTTTCTGCGCCTCACCCACATCCCTCCAATAGTTTCCTATCTCTGTATATGTCCCGACGCTCCCGCTTCCTCTTGCAGCTCGTTCAATCAATGCACGACCATTTCTGTCAGGGAATTATCTCTCGGGACTATTCTGAATCGTTTCTCATGCACCTTAAACCTAGACACTACAGTTTTGGACTCCCTGCCTTGGGAAAATGATCTTGATTATTCACTTTATCCGCGCCACTCATGACTGTATCAATTCTAGAATGCCATCACTCCTCTGACACTGTCTGGAAAAAGAAGTCGCTACTTATCCAACGTCTCCATATAACTCGAACCTTCCAGTTCCAAGAATATTCGTGTAAATTTGATCTACAATCTTTATCGGAAAACAAAATTCGTCCCGAAGTAAAAGGACCAGAAATATAAAGCAGTATTCTAAAAGTGGTCCCCCCAATGTCCACCAAAACCACAAAATTTTGTCCCAAAGCCTTTAGTCAATACTCTTACCAATGAAGGCAAGCAGGCAAAATGCATTCTTTTCAACCATATCTACCTCTGATTCCACTTTCAATGAAATGTGCACTTGCACCCCAGGGCCGTGTGTTCAACAACACTCCCCAGAGTCATACTATCTTGCAACCAATGGGGCATGTCCTGGATTATTAATGATCGTGAAATCCCAACACAAGGTGCTCCAAAACTGAGTAGTGCCAATTTCAGTTTCCGAACGTCTTTCCAATTGTCTGACTATCACATCTGCTCTTTGCAGTTTTTCCTCTCTCTTGGGTACAGCTTGTGCTCCTGCAGTTGCACTAAGTGATCTGAGAGGATGGTGACTTCAGCACACGCATCCAGCTTCAATTTAATAGGATGTTGCCGGACCATGAACAGGCTTTGGGAAATCAGGTTCTGATATACATTCTCAGATTAATAGACAGTGGGAGATTGAAAGGTCAACAAGTAAGTGAGACAGAAACAGAGAATGTTAACTAGATAAGATGTAGACAGGGTTTAGGAAGAGAACGTAAAATATTCAGAAAATTTGAGGACTAAGACAGGGACAGACTTACAGGAAAATGGTGAGAAACGGAGAAAATGGAAGGATGTACACGTAGGGAGTGAGAACGTGGGACAGATTTATAAATTCAGATTCGCCGACGAAGACAGAGTGTGAAAGAACAGAGGATAAGTGTAAGAGAGAAAGAGAAGAAAAGAGATAACAGGGGGATATGGCCGTGGAAACGATTGGGATTCAGTTGGGGGGCATCATGTTTTTCAGGGCATTCCTTGTTGATGTCTGTTTACTTTTTCTCCTGAGGATGCTGGGAGACACATTCAGGTTCAGGATATGAGGTCATTCCAACTTGAGTCTGCAGGAGAGAGCTATTTGATGATGCAAGGATCAGTGACCATACATCACGATCTAGTGACACTATTGACTGCATCATGGGTCGGGGAGAAAGCAGTCAGGACAGAATGACCAATGAAGAATCTAATGATGCGACACAATTCAGAAGATGTTGTCCAACAGAGAGATCTCATATAGAATACACTTACAATAGGGTGGCATCGCTCAGAACACATTGACCACGAGAGAGACATCGCATAGAAAGGACTGACCAACAGAGATTTAATTCAGGAGTGACTGAACTATAGCGAAACATTGCACAGGCTGTGACAGCAGCATTGTCTATCTATCTGGCTGTGTGTGATTCACTGAGCTGTGAAATCAAGCAGGAGCCTGACCGAAGATGTGGACAAACTCAGAGATCGCAGTGGAACTTGTCATGGATCCAGCATGGCAGTGCAGGACAGCTTTGGGAGAATACGGGATGAGATCGTGGAAGGGGACATTAGGCAGTAGGTGAACTCACACTGGGGCCAACACAGAGCTCCCTGCTCGGTGCTCCAGCCGGCACTTCTGTCAGTACAGAGTAGCTCTCCATACGCACACAATGAAACTGCTCAGAACACTCTCAAACTTAGTGTCGCCTCTGGAAAAGTTGAGGACCAGAGGTTTCTGGCACCTTTTAAGAAATATAATGGCTTCCTCCATGGCGTTGATGTTGAGGATTGGCGGAATTTGAATGAAAACCTTCTGCTACATCACTGCATCCGATTCATTTGCATTTATCAGGTCTGTTGGAGTGGGGAACAGAAGGTGCAGGATCATTTGGAACCCAAATGGCAGGGAAAACAAGTTTGTTTTATGAAATTGTAAAGTATATTTGTTTAAAAAATTCACAACATTGTGGGAAACAGAATGTGACAGAGGAATGTAGACGCAGGAATAAATGACAGCGGAGCCATTCAGGCCGTTGACTCTATCCCTCCATTCAATATCACGATGTTAAGTTGAACAGTTGCTCTACTTATTTCCCTTGACATTGCATCTTACCCAGCATCAATAATCGAACAAACTTGATGATGAAAACAATCACAGCCTAACAATAAAACTTATGTCAGAGCATTACAAAAAATCAGACTCACTGAGTAAGAAGATTTTTCGTCCGTCATTCTCTATTCCAACGTCATAGAAACATCTTTGCAATGAATGGTGTTCATAGGTTAATCCTAACAATGGATAGGTATTGTCGAATACCATAGAATCCTGACAGTGTTGAAATCGACCATTCGACTCAACAAGTCCGCAGTGACTCTCCAAACAGGATCTGATCCGAAACCATTCCTCCTCCCCTGTCATCCAAACCAAAAGGATCCAATCCAAAACCAACCCGTCACCCTATCATCGTGCGTTTTCCCATTGCTAGCACAACTAACCCCAACTACCCAGTATTTGCAAATTAGCAAGGTCAATCGAGTTAACTTACACATCATTGGATAGTGGGAGGAAAAATGTTGTGTTAGAAATACACAGCAGTTCAGGCAGCATCCAAGAAACTGTATTCCTGATGAAGGGCTTTTGCCCAAAACGTCGACTCTCCTGCTCCTCGGATGCTGCCTGAACTGCTGTGCTTTTCCAGCACCACTGTAATCCAGAATCTGGTTTCCAGCCTCTGCAGTCACAGTTTTGCATAGCGTCCAAGGTGAGAAGAATCAATGTTTCTGGCATACGTATTTCATTCGTAATCAGGCTTGTCGGCTGGGGATAAAGATTCTAACTTCGCATCGTCATGTTGAATTGTCCACTCACCCTCATTCCTCCTATCCAACCTATCAATTTCACCCGAAACTACATCCATATGTTGCGTTCTCAACTACTTTCTCATCAGCCCCACGCACCTTCCATTTGTTTTTCTCTAAGAATCAACATCTCTCCCCCCACCCCCAACCACCAACTCCACCGCCGTCCAAGAAGCTTCATTCCTGGAAATGGGATTTTGCCCGAAACATCGATTCTCCTTCTCCTCGGATGCTGCCTGACCTGGTGTGCTTTACCAGTGTCAGTGTCTCGACTGTGATCTCGAGCATCTGCAGTCCTCACTTTCACCTTGTGCGTGGGAGCCGGAGCACCCAACGGAAGCACATACAGGCACGAGCAAAAAGTGCAGACTGCACACAGGCTGTCACCAGAGGCTTGAATCAAAGCCACGTCCCTTGTGTAATGAAGCATTAGTGCTTTTAACTGAGTCATACTGAATCAGTGCTTCAATGTTGGAAGGTCTATACAGAGACAATAATGCACTGTTGGAGGGTCAATAATAACGTAACGCCACATGTTGTACATTCAATACTCAGGGAGTGAAGAACTGCTGCAGGATTGGTACTGAGGGAATGCTGCGCTGTCGCAAGTTCCGGACTGAGGCAGTATTGCATTGACAAAGTATTGCACTGTCGGAGGGTCGCACTGAGTAGCGCTTCACTGTCAAAATGTCAGTCGTGAATGATTGCCGTACTGGCAGAGGGATCGGTGCACTGTCGGTGGCTTAGCACTGAGTGAACTGATGGACAGTCACACTAAAATTGAAGGTCAGTGATGTATCTGGATCGACATTCACAGTTTCCACACCTGCATTTTCGATACGTTCTGCACTATGTGGAGTTGCTGCTTTGATTATGGATGTGTATCTGTCTGATATTAAGGATTGGTTCAGACGTTTTCTTTAGGACGATTGTAAGAATCTGTAGCAGAATGGATGTGTTCGTCGGATGACATTCCTTCGTTCTCGAATTTATATCATGCGAAGTTTTTCTGTTTATTTTAAGTGATGACGTGAGTTTGACTTCGATTAAATGCAGAAAATGAATCAGTTAACGTTTTCGAAGTAGTGAACGGTGCTAAATTAGTTTACTGATGAAGTATAACATTGCAAGCTGTGTGGAGTGTGGCATTGTCATATTATCTTTAGGTAATTTTCTTGTAAGCTCGAGGCTAAATTTCTGTCGGTGTGGGTTCAAATCCACCACAACAGGTGCTGACATTCAAATTCCAATCTGATTTGGATACAAAAGTCTCATCCATGTTTCCATTGTTGGTAATCCATCACGTGCAATGGGTCCTCTTCCCTCAGGATAGACAGTTTGTTCGCTTCACTTGTGCCTACTAGATACGGGGAAATTGGCGATGAGGAATGAATGTTGACCACGACAGCGAAGCACACAATCACTGTGTGAGAAGAAGCACATTTCAGTCAGTGAATGAAATGTCCTTGGTTGAAAACAGCAGCTCCAGCCTGAGAGTACAGATGGACAGGCCTGAGACGTACGTTCAAACTTCTAATAAACTGCACTGATGCAGCATCGGTAGAAATAATTTGTGGTCGGGATAGGGCTCATGGTGTTTGAGTGGACTATGTTATCGCTGGCAGATTCCAAATAACGTTTTTTGTTAGTTCATCATGATATATGAACAGTAACATTCCCTCGTAATTGTGATTAAGATTGTTATTGCATTAAAATTGTTAATTGACAGCAATTTGAAAAAAAACTAAGCTGAGAAATGTTGTTACCTCAATTTCCCCAAGGAGCTTCCACACAGTATAAGGAGACGTCTCTGGGAATACATCAGCTCAGTGTTTCAAACAAGGAGCTTCTGAGCTGCCTGCGGGAACAAATCACAGTGCACGGAAAAATGCACCTACCAATTCAACACGTGGAGAAGGTGTTCTACACCATCCTCGCTTTAACTGGCGTTCCTGGTAAGGCATTATGGCAAATGAAGTTGTTATAATCTGTCAATGATCTGCTCTCTTTTATTTAGCTTTTCAACAATAATGTCTCCATGTACTGGCTGGTCAGTCTTTTGCAAGCGCCAGAGCAGTGACAGCAATTCGCACATCAGCTTTCTCAATACAACGGGCACTCCCAGCTTCACTAATACTGCAGAATTCCCTGATTTCCGTGTTCTGTCATCCGTTCCGTTTTCATACGGTTTGAAGCTATGAGGACAGATCATGCAAAGTAGCCCTGCAGAAGAGTCACTGGAAACGAACTCTGCTTTCTCTCCCATGGATGCTGCTGGATCTGCTGGGAAATTTCCAAGTTTGATATGCAAGTAAGGCCTGTTTTCTCTAGAATTTTGATGTGAACGATGTCGTACAATTATTGAAAGGAAAACACAGGAAAACGTGAACTGTTTCCATCGGTTGTGCATTCCAGAATGAGGGAGCTTAGTGTGCGAATTAGGTTCAGAGCGACCAAGAGAGATGTTAGGAAACATTTCTGGACAGAAAGGATGGACAGATTTGGAACTCTATTAAATCCTGGCATTTAATACTGGATCAGTTATGAATTTTAAAATGGATAGTACATTTTTGTTAAATAATAGGAATCGGGGAACGGGGCTATTTTGATTTCTAAAACTTTATCTAACTACCATTCCTTCGGAAAATTCTCTCCTCCCCACCGTCCATGATTAGTGGATGATAGTCTTGACAGAATAACCTCCTGAATTTTATTTTGAGATGTATCTCATGGGCATATGTGTAGTTTTACAACGTAAATGTCACAGCAGTCCTAACACTCAGACATTGTCACGAAGGGAGCCCTGCATCATCAGTTATGATGCCCTTGTGCAAAACAAATTGAACAGCCTGGTTTAAGATGCTATGCAGATTTTGATGGTCTGTTTTCTAGTCCTATTGAGACTCTGATCGGGGTTTGGCTCAATGCACAGTGGATGACCTGATCTAAAGACAGAGAAGAATTTGTTTCAATGATGTTTCAATCACCAGTTCGAGGACTGAGTTGCATGCGAGATTTCTCTTGAGTTCTGCATCTGAGAGACTTGGAGCTGAAAACCGTCAGAATCGACGATACACATTAGAACGTATTTTTGAGAGTGGACAAAGAATTGAGATGGAAAATAATGTACAGCAGGTCATACAGCATCAGAGGAGGAGGGGAGACGACGTTTCAGTTTGAAATATTTCAGCAGGCTTCAATGGGGTAAGTGGACGCCGAAATAAATAGATGGTGTGGGACTGATGGAAAGATATGTGGGGCGGCAATATGTGGAAGCAAGTCGGGAGGTGTCTGTGATTGGTCAGTGGGAAGACTGGAATGTATGGGTGGTGAGAAAGATGGACAAGTCAAGTCAGGTCAAGGCAGTGAGATGAAGAAGGAGCGTTGGATCTGGGATAAGGTGAGTTGTTGGAAGATTTGGAAGCTGCTAAATTCTATTTAAAGACCTTAAAATCTTAGTATTGCTTTCTGAAACAGGCAGGGTGAATTTATGAACAGTAATTCATTGCTTATGTTACCATTTGTCTTCTACAGTTAATTTGCTGGCAATTGCAACACTTTCTGTGGGCAAGTGCGGTGTTTCTCCTTGTACTACTCGCTACCTGGTGGCGATGGCAGCTTCCGATTTGATGGTCATTATCATGGAGGTTCTACTGTTGAGATTTCCTTATTATTATTATGGACTAACATTCCTGGACATCATTCCTGTGTGTAATGTTATTGGATCCTTGTGTCGTGTAGCCACTGACTGCTCTGTCTGGTTCACTGTCTCTTTCTCCTTTGACCGATTTGTTACCATTTGTTGTCAGAATCTGAGAACGAAATATAGTACTGAGAACACTGCAACTCGTGTTCTATCAACAATCTGCACTTTGTTCTGTTTGAAAAACATTCCCTATTATTTCGCATATGAACCATTAAGAATAATCAACAATGTGCCATTCTATTGTAACACAAGGTCAAGCTACTTTACTGAGACTTGGTGGATAGCATTCGGTTGGCTTGATACGGTTTTAACACCTTTACTACCATTCGTTTTAATTCTGTTGCTTAATGCTGTGACAGTCAGACATATTTTATTGGCCAGTCGAGTCCGGAAGAAGCTGAAGGGTGAGAGCAAAGGAAAGAATCGCAGTGATACAGAGATTTCAAGCAGAAGGAGGTCTGTGATCTTACTCTTCACCATATCTGGGACCTTCATCATCCTGTGGTTAATCAATGTTGTAAAATTCTTCTATTATGCAATTCAAAAAGTCAATCCTGCCGATTTTCCGCCTTTTCTATCTGACTTCAGGAGAATTGGTTATATGCTGCGGAACCTGAGTTGTTGTACAAACACGTTTATTTATTTAGCAGCATTACCTAGGTTCAGAACGACAATTAGTTACGCAGTAAAATACCCGATTACACGAATTTCTTGTTTTTCAAAAAATAAATAAGACTAAATACCACAAGTGGTGTCATTAATTTTTAAGCATTACCAGGCCCATTCCAATGGCTGCTACTTCAATGAAGTCCAAAGGAGAAATTTCCTGTCATGTGTTGAAAAGTCACTATTGATTGATCCTTTATCATGTGTAACGATGTACCAAAGAAAAGTTGTTTTACGAATAGTAGAGTCAGATTATAGTAAGTTAAACTGTGAAGGTCAAAAGACTTAAACAGAGACATACCGGTTACATTGCAGACAGCATGCGCTCGATGCCATCAACGTTAGCAAGATAAGTATTATTTGAGGCGGGAGAGCGAATATTGCAGAAAAAAGCTCCCTCGTGTTGACAGTGATGCAATGCCACTCTCTGCTGGCCTCCCCGCGCCACTTTATAGGGGCTGGTCAAGGATTCAGTTGTACAGGGAAAGTGGGAGGGCAGCCGTTCACAGCATTACAAAGCCGTCAAGAGATCCGGACATGCTTCGATTTAAACTTCGACTCAGCAGTGTTAGGTCAGAAAGTAAATTGGATAGGGGACAAAGCACAGAACGTTACTCTATTCGCTCTGCCAATATTTCTAACAGAAGAGTCCCCAGGTATACATCGGGCTTGACATGGGATAAAGAAGAAAAGGTAATATATTATTGGAAGTTTGCTCTGAAAATCCTTTTTTCTCTGGGATGTATTCATGTTACTGAACACAATTCCAAATCATGTACATTGTTTTAACGTGCTGAAGTCAAAAATTCGACTGCTTAAGATTCTCTTCGCCTCCCTACTTTGATAAACACTTCACTCTCTTTGTCCGATTCAAAGAAGACATTAATATCGTTTTATCGTTTCACAGTCGCTCTGGTTACAATGCTAGCTATCAGCACGAACTGATTCATTCAGAAAACCTAGGAGAGCAGATGCTAGAGATACAGTCAAAGAGTGTGTCACTGGAAAAGCACAATAGGTCAGGCAGCATCCGAGGAACATGCGAGTCGACGTTTCGTGTGTAAGCCCTTTAACAAGAATGCAGAGGACCAAGTGGTATGAGACATAAATGGGGTTTGGAGTGGGGCTTGTGGGTAATATAAGATATTTCGAAAGTCGATAGTTGGATGCAGGTGAAGACAATGTGACAGCTCTGCGAGCAGGGTGGAGTTAACAGGTGGGAAGAAAGATAGACTGGTAGGATAGATCCAGAGATATGTGCCAAGATGGAGGGTTAGATAGGGGATGAAATTTTGGAAGGGCACATTAGGCAATTAGTGAACTCAAGTTTGATTACGTGATGTTGGAGAGATCTGAGGCGGAAGATAAGGTGTTCTTCCTCCACTTGGAGCGTGGATTTTACTTGGTAGTGGAAGAGACCCATGCCCTACATTTCCTTGGGCGAATGGGAGGGAGATTTGCAGTGGCTGGCACAGGGCGGTAATGTTGGTTGCTGCATGCATCCAGAGATGTCCTCTGAACCACCCTGCAAGTTGCCATCCTGTCTCCCAGATGTGGTGACAACCACATTGTGAGCAACAGATACAGTCGTTGAAGTCGGTGGATATGCGAGAAAATCTCCTCCGAATTAGAAATGACACTTCAGGCCTTGAAAAAAAGGTGAAGGGGTTGTCTTGTCGGACAATCAGCTGTAGGTTCATAGAGTGCTGGAAAGCAATTGTTTACCATTGTTTCGCGAAACAGTCGCTTTAGCAGATCCAATCTCCAATTTTTAACCTGGTAAGTAATCTAGGTCTTCAAGCCAGTTCCTGAACATCCACAAAATCATTTGTGAAATATCGTCAGTACAGAAGAAGTGGATTAACCAAAACTGTTCCCGCATTGAAAGTAAAACGTGCAGGATAGGCAGATAATCCAAACTCTCAGCTGTTCAGAGAAATCCCTTGGAATTTCCAGAAGAATGTCTGAGCAGCTCCATTGTTGTACTGGACCTCGGCAGTGCCTAACACAATGCCTTACTTCTTGACAATACCCACTGCGATGATTTTCTGCAAATTCATGACATTAAAATGAGGCCAATGGCTTTTGTATAACTGTCTGACATGAATACGCTGTGATACAATCTATTGAAATCATTCACAAGATACACGCTATGCTGATTTGTTGAGAACATATGTATTTGAAATTAGATTTCCGCAAACAAACAATTGAGAGCTCTGCTCCATAAAAATATTCGTGAGGTACTTTCTGGTCAGTTCCATTGTGACTATATGCCACATTTTGCTCCAACAACCAACCTCCTCAAACAATTGTAAATGCCTCCGCCATTTTTTCCGTAAGCTCACTTCATACACGCACCACACTCGGTGTGATTTCTTTCCTGTTTCGAAACTCAGCCTGTAGCACATCAATATAGGAGTGCTCAAACATCTCTCTGCCATCGTAATGCTGTGCTTCACTGACAAAGGCACACCTCCCCTTTTTTCTCATATTCTCTTTTCTTACTGAAACACCTAAATGATTGAACCATTCCTGTTGCTGTTCTATCCATGTCACCCAAAAGACCACAACATCAAAACCCTCGGAACCAACGCATACTGCAGGTTCATGCATCTTATTCTGGATGCTCCTGGCATTGAAGTAGACGCACTTCAAACCACACTCCGGCTTGCTGCTTCACCCTTACAAACTTGAAATCTCATTTCTGATATCAATACTCTTCCGTCCTGGACACTGTAAATTCAAATTAGTTTGCAACCACCCCGCTGAATTAGTTTAAACCCTCTCAAATAGCACTAGCCGAATACCCTCCGAGGATATAGGTACCTCTCTGGTTCAGATGTGAACCATCCTGTTTGTCGAGATCCCACATACCCCATAATTACCACCAGTAATCCAGGTATCCGAAACCCTTGCACCTCCACCATTCTTGTAACTCCGTTTTCAACTCCTCCCTCTCCCGAGTCCTCGCCTTGCTGACATTTGGAACCTGCAGCTAACCAGTGATAACAAATCTGTTTGTTCCAGCACTAAGACATGAGGGACAACTTTTATACAGAGAATGATTCGTGTGTGGAATAAACTAACCACGTATTGATGGATGCAGATATATTTAAAACGTTAAAAATACATTAACAGATTTACAAGGATACTCAAAATTTAGACTGAAATGGGCCAAACACTAGCAGTTTGGATTTGTTCAATTTCGGAATATGGTCAGATTTGACTAGTTGAATTGAAGAGTACGTTTACTACACTGCACGACTTTATCTTTTTATAACTCAGCAATTTTTCTCTGAAGTAGAAATCTACTTCCTCGCGATTGCCCATTTGAAAGCCACGCTCCTCATGCTGTCCCAGGACGTTCCAATTCAGTTCACTGATGGCAAATCATCTCCAATGAAAACTGTCAAAAAAACTATTATTCATAAAAATGCCATGATTTCTAGATTGAAATTAGGAAGAAAAAACATTTCACATGGTTTGAATTTCTTTTGCGAATATCCTTTTTTTTTGACCAGATCTTTGTGAAAGAAAGGCAGCGCTTGAGCGCTGTGCAAGTTGCCCCAATCAACATGGCAGCCTTCAATCCTGCTATTTTCCCACTTTAGGCACGCTTCCTATTCCAGGCCTGCTTCAAGCCAGGTCCTCAACTTCTACATTCCGATTTTAAAGTATGTCCCAGAGTTTTGAAAAATTCCCAATCCCTTCTCGTAGTCAGCTACCTGAAGAAGGGGAAGTTCTCTGAAACGAATACTTCCAAATAAACCCGTTGGACAATAATCTGGTGCTGTCTGATATTGAGCTTGTCCAACACGTCGTGGAGAAACGAATAGGGCAAGATCATTCAGCCTACGAGCTGAACCATCAGGGCTGGTTGGACGTTCCTCAGGCCCATTTTCCTGCCTTTTCCCATAGCCCTCTATTCCTGGACAGAACAAGAGGATGGTGGCTCAGTGGTTAGCACTGCTGCCTCAGAGTAATAGTGACCCGGGTTCAATTCCAGTCTCAGGTGACGATCTGTGTGGAGTTTGCGTGTTCCTCCTGTGTCTGTGTGGGTTTCCTCCCACAATCCAAAGATGTGCACATTAGGTGCATTGGCCATGGGAAATTGCCCATTGTGTCAAAGGATAGGTGGATTGACCATGGGAAATGTGGAGATACAGGGGTAGGGTGGGAGTCCAGGTGGGATGCTCTTATAATGGGTGGCACAGTGGTTAGCACTGTTGCCTCACAGCACCAGAGACCCGGGCTCAATTCCTGCCTCAGGTGACTGACTGTGTGGAGTTTGCACATTCTTCCCGTGTCTGCGTGGGTTTCCCCCGGGTGCTCCGGTTTCCTCCCACAGCCCAAAAATGTGCAGGTTAGGTGAATTGGCCATGCGAAATTGCCCGTAGTGTTAGGTGAAGGGGTAAATGCAGGGGAATGGGTCTGGATGGGCTATGCTTCGGCGGGTCGGTGTGGACTTGTTGGGCGGAAGACCTGTTTCAATACTGTAAGTAATCTAAAAACTTTATCCCACCCTTAAATATGTACAAGAAATTTAAACCCCCATCTCATTGGCGAAAACTTCCAAAGATTCACAACCCCAGATCGAAAACATTCCTCCTTATCGCGCGGTTAACTTGATATCACTTTATTGAAACTCTGCCCTCTGATCATAGATATGCCCAGGAAGGAAAACATCCTTTCAGCATTTTCACTGTGAAGCCTCTAAAGAATAGGAGATATTTAAATGATATGACCATTCAAGGCTGAGATGGACAGATATATTTAACTAGTTGAACGAAGGCAACATTTTTATAAGACTTCAATTCTGAAGCAAGCTCAAAACACTGTCAAAATTCAGTCGGAACGGCAGCATCTGTGGAGAGATTAAACAATGAGTACATGAATACCGGTGCACCTCGTTATGAATCATCATTATGGGAATCAAATGTTATGGGTGAAGGTCATGCAAACGAAGTTGAAATTATTGGATTATCTACGTTGTTTTTGAATGGATTTGAATAGACGGGCTGAATGGCGTCCTTCTTCTCACGTATCTCATCAGAAATTCAAAGTCGACAGTTCTCACCCCTTCTGCTCATGCTCTAGAAATGTTTCGGCACTGTACTTGTGAATTGGAACCCATCACGCATAATGCAGTTATTCAGGTATTATGAGCGTGCATATTGGAGCTGTGATCATCATTGAGTCGCTCAGGTTATGGAATTAGCATGAGCTCCGTGGAAATTCTTGCCATTAAGACTTTGTTCATGACTATAAAGGCACTGCCATGGATTTGTCAGTACGACAGAATATGGATCTTGCGTTTTACTTTTGTGTATCCGTCAGCATCACAAAATTAGCAGTCTGAACCTGTAGAATCTTTGGACATAGTAGAGTTGCGAATTCATGTGAGACACTGTTTCAAAATTCGAATTCCTGCGAAGATCAGTGCGTCTATTTCCCTGTGCCTCACCTCCAAAAAATGTCAGAAACAATCTTTGGAGAAGCAAGTGACAGTTCAGATTTGAATGAAGAAGTGTATATATACTTTCCACAGCTACTCTATTTTCTCGTACGTCACCTTCAGAAAATGTCAGAAACTATTTTGGAGAAGCAAGTGACAGTTGAGATTTGAATCGCGAGGTATATAGTGTTTCCATGCTGCCGGAAATGTTAAAATATATGGTTGTGCGTGAAAGGTAAAATGTGTCAAGATTTCAGGCTACGTTTGAGAGTGTGGCGATGGAAAAGGCAGAGTATTTCGGGCAGCATTCAGGGAATAACAGAATCAATGTTTCAGGCAAAAATCTTCATCATGAGCCTTTGAAGGGTTATGCCCGAAACGTCGACACTTCTGCTCTCAAAGGCTGCCTGACCTTCTATGCCTTTTTCCATCACCATACCTTTTCGCCTCAAACTCTCCATCATCTGCAGTAGTCATTCTCCATTTGTGTCTGACAGATAGGCAGCATGTAACAGAGACAGAGTGGAGTGTAGACTGGAAAGAAGAGCTCTCCTTGGAGCACTCTATATGAGTGTTAACTTAGAGTGACAGAAATATTTTAATAGGTCCTTTCAATACCTTCATATGACAGAAAAAGCTTTGGTGTATTGATATGTTTCCGAAGTGCTGTCAACCCTATCATCTACTCACATAATCTGACAAAACACAAGTCTACCGTGGTGAAAAAAAATCTCTCCCCCTTTCAGCCATGAAGGAAATAATTTTCAGTCCATTCACTACCTCTGCTGCCTAATTTCAGTTTTAGTTACTGAGCTTGGGGAAGTGGGGAAAGTGCGGAGAGGGCAAAGTGTCAACCTTTCACTCAGCAAATCAGGACCATCTTAAAATGATAGGTTCCCAGCTTCTGTCCACACTGGGGGGTTCCTGTTCTTCAGGAAGGGAGTTTGTCTTCATGATAAACAAACTGCTGTGAGTATTTAATTCAAAAGAATGCGCAATTATGAACAACGAAGCATACATCTACCGAGTGCAAGACACCATCTAAAGCCAAATCAAAAAGTTTCAATTTCAGTTTGGCAATTTCCAAATTACCGACGCTGGAGGACATTAGTAGTCCATTCCTGCTCACTGAGATCCCTCAGACAGTGATCTGACGATGAGTAGTTCACCTGTTTTCATTCACGATGACTGAAGGATAAACATCTGACTGCACGACATTTGGGTTAACTTCTCTGTCCTCGTTGTCCTTCCATTTGTGATCATTTAAAATCAACCGTTATTATTCTCCCTGCATATTTTCACCAAAATGACCATTTCTCCAGTTAAAATCTTTTGTGAAAGGTAAGTAATAATTCCTCTGAAATCCTCTGGAATGCATTCCAATATAAGCTTCTTCTCTCTGGCCAACGCTTTAATCAATCTGCAGCTTTGGCAAGTTATGGTATTCGCATACCGAATGCAGCATTTCAAAGCAAAACACTTCTATGCGTTGGTGTCCATAATTATGGCAAGTGATATCAAAGGGCGAAGAAAAACTGGTTCAAGGACGTAGAATGATAGAATCGCTACGTCACATTGAGTCCACGTCGACCCTCCAAACAGCATCGTAACCAGATATAATCCCCTCGCTGTCTCTGTTACTCTATTTTTGCCAAGGCGAAACAACCTCACCTGCAAATTCCCGAAAACTATGGGAAATTTAGCAACCTCAAAATCCACCCAACCTGTATGTCTTTGGACTGGACGAAGAAACGGAATCATCTGAAAGAAACCCACGCAGATCGAGGAGACTGAACAAACTCCACAGAACCTGAGGATTGAATTGAACCCGACTGTACAGCGCAGTAAGGCTGCAGGGCTACCCATTTGTCCAAAATGCCCATGACATTAAATGCTCATTGGGGAAAAAATACGCAATACTGTCATCAAACTGGGAGAACCTCTCAGTAATTGCCGTCCAGTTTGGAGAAGAAGCATCTGTGAACTATCCAACCATTTTATGCATCTCTGCCAATTCCAGTTGAAAAGTAATTATTTTCACACATAGGAGGATTCGTGAACCGAGCATTCCACATACTCATCACAGCTCTTGTCTAACCAAATATAGAGATTGTGAATCCAAAATTAAATTATTTCATTCGTTCAGGACACACAACTGTGCAGTGGATGACAGTCAGCTTCAGGCGCAGTGAAACTCCGATTGACACGACGAATTAATGGTCTAAAACGGGTCATGAGATACACTCAGCGAGCAGGATTCATGAAAACACCAAAACGTTTTAATCATATATCAAGAGAAAGACGATCACAAGTGAAATGGGTGGCCCACTGAAAGATAAAGGAGTAAATATATGCGTGGGAATTGGGTGAGATTCGTAATGCATACATTGCGTCGTTATTCACCGTGGGCAGTGGAATGGCAGGTGTTGAGGTTGGGGATAGATGTTTGATGACTCCAGGTCAGGTCAGCATCAGGAGGGAGGATGCATTCGGAATTTTCAAAGGCACTAAGGTGGATGTGTCAGAGAATACGATGGAGGTCGCAGGAGACTGGTGAATTACTGATGTTCTCCCCTTGTTTAAGAAGGTTAGCATGGATAATCCAGCTAATTACAGACATCTGAGCCTGACGTCAGTATTAAGGAAGCTGCTGGACATAATAATTAGGGATAGGATATGTACCAATTTGTAAGAAAATGGGTTTGTCAGTGATAGCTAAAATGGTATTGCACATGGAAGGTCATATCTAACAAACCTAATAGAACATTTGAAGAGGCGTCAAAGGTAGTTAATCAGGGAAGAGATACAGACGTCACGTACATGGACTACAGTGAGGCGTTTGATAAAGTTCCCCATGGTAGGCTAATAAAGACGTTGAAATTGCACGAGATCCAGGGTGTTCTAGGTCGAGGAACAGAGAGCAGATTGGGCAACAGGAGAGACAGAAGAGAGAGAGCGAGAGAGAGAGTAATAGTGGATGGGAGCTTTTCAAAATAGAAACCTGTGACCAGTTGGTGTTCTATTGGGATTATCCGAGGACCACTGTTGCTTGTGATAAACACGAATGATTTGGAGGATGATGTAGGTTGCCCCATTAACACGTTTGTAGATCACGATAAGTTGCATCGAGTAGAAGATAATGAAAGTGACTGTCAGAGAATATAGCACACTATAGATAGTTTGGAGAACTGGGCAGAGAAATGGCAAATGGAGTTCATTCGTCAAATGTGAAGTGATGCACTTTGGAAGATCCAATTAAAGAGCGAACTGTACAGAAAATGGAAACGGCCTGGGGAACATTGAAGTTCAGAGAGACCTAGGTGTTCAGGTCCATTGTCCACGGAAGCTGGAAAAGCAGATAATTAAGTTTGGAAAGAAAGCATACGGCATGCTTTCAATCGTCGGACAAGGTATTGAGTACAGTTGCCTAAGAATTTAGTTCAGCCATTTTGGAATATTGCAACAGTTCTGCTCTCTGCATTACCAAACGGATGTGTATGATTTGAAGAGGGTGCAGAGGAGGTTGACCAGGACGTTGCCTAGAATGGAGATTGTTGACTGTGAGGAGAGTTTGAGTAGATTATGATTATTTTCGTTGTAAAAAAAGAGCTTGAGGAAAGCCCTGATTGCGGCCTACAAATCCATGAGATGTGTTGACAGGGTGGATAAAAAAAATTTCAGAGTAGTTGACTCAACTACTAGGGGCCACGTGAACAAAGTGAGAAGGCAAAGTTTAGCGGAGATACACGTGCAGCTTTCTGCATTTAGAGGCCAGTAGGTGCCTGGAAAATGTTGCCAGTTGAGGTGGTTAGGGCAGGAGTGATAGCGTCATTTAAGATATATTGGACAGATACATGAATAAGTAGGGAGAAAAGGGATACAGATCCTTTGAAGATAGGCGACAGGTTTCGATCGAGCATTTGAATGGTCACAGGCTTGGTGCGGCAAAAGGCCTGTGTGGTGCTGTAATGTTATTTATTCTTTAAAAATAGGCTTTACAAGAGGCATCATTGGAAATCCAGTTTGGATATTTAGAATAGATATTGTGGATTCTGTGAATATACCACTGCGTGTAGAAGTATAATCTCCTACCTCCCACATGCGTCCTCCTTATCTAGGTTCGGTATGATGAGCTATGCAACAATGTTCCTGCTTTTCCCCAAATAGCTTTCAGTGAAGATGCAGATATTCGGGTTCAGCTTCAGTACGACTAAATGTTAAAAAAAAACTCCGACGTGAGTAGGCAGAGAGGGGTGCAGATCTTGCCTTCAACAGTACTCCAACATTGGAGACAGTGATGACTGAGCTCACCTCATCATGGGATTTCCTGAGCACTGAACACTTCTTGACCCTTCAAACCGAAATTAATTTGAAACCTCTATCTCTGCGTTAAAGTTGTTCCGTGCCCTGGCATCACTTAGATTTAGGGGAGTGATAAGATTAGATTCGCTACTGCATGGAAACAGGCCCTTTGGAGTGATTCACACAGATCCCCAACACTTTCACATAAGGATATTTCTCCACAACTTTGGCCTAAATCTCTTCCTTCTATTCCTCGCCACCTCACAAATGTCTGAATATTTATTTTGATGTCAGAAAGCTTTCTTTTCTTTTGGCTAAGGGGTGTCACCGTGAACTCCAGTGATGGCCAAAATGACGTGCGAGTCTGTAAGGGTATTCTGTTACCACAACACTCCACCCCACACTTTTGACATACATTCCGGAGAGCTCCAGTGGATTCATGGAGACTGCAACTCCCACAATCGACGAGACAGGTAAACTTGGAACTGCGCATGTGGGAAGCTGTCACGGGAATCTGCAAGTGTTTAAAAAGTGTTTGGGATGGTACGCATTCAGCTCTGTAATTCGTAAAGAAATACAGCATGCGGATTTGTTCTTTGGGTAGAGACAAAATAAAACACAGATGATGGAACACAAGGTAGACAAGCAGGAGGTTGGCAAAGCAAAACAAACCAGGCACAATCGAGAGGTGGCGACGTGAATGTTCCAAGTGCAACCTTTCTTCAAGAAATGTAACACCAGAAACATTGACTTCTCCCCATCCTGGTGCTGCCGGGTTTATTCATTAAATTATGGGTACAATGTCCCCACTGCCAAGTAGTTCTTGGTCCCACTCCTACGGTCATCTTAGTAAAACAATGGACCAACAGGAAAACATGGAAGACAGTAAGTACTCTGATCCTTCAACCAATCAAAGCAGCCCTATTGCTTGAGAGCCAACGTTGAACTATGAGCTTGTATAGCTGCTCCTTCTCGCTAAGCAGAGCTGTTGGTGCTGCGGCTGTCTGAATAAAGGTGGATTCTCACCTATAATCCAACTTCCTCTGTGGTTAGCACAACACTAGCAGCACAATATTTTTTTTTCTGTCTATTTCCTCTCTTATCAAATTCTGAGATTAGTTATTTATCTTGTAGAACTGAAGGAAAACGAGGAGAACCTAGAAAGAGGGCAGAGACTGTCCAGGACAAGAAGGATTGACTATTTATTTGTTCATAGAAACTTGAGGAGAATGTGATGGGTATACATTATAGTCAGCGGCCTGACAGTGGTGCAAAAGATGGTGCGAGGTGGAGGGTTACAAAGGTTTCGTGGAAGAGAGAGGAAAATGCCACTCTCAAGAATCGGGAATTGTTTGTTCTGAGTTTCGAATCAATTCTTATTAAATGTGTAACTCCTTTTATAGGAATCTAGAAGTAAAAGTTTGACAGAGAGAGGCGATCTGTGACCAGCCTCTCACATGGTCTCTTGCTCGCTCTCTCTTCTCCAGTTTAAAAGACCACTGCTTTTTTTTTCGGAAGTTCCAAAAACAACACAAAAGCTTACAAAGCCGTAATGAATTATTCATGAAATCGAAGAAATTAGCTTCAGCAAGTAGTGAACATCAAAGCAAAGAAGCAAGCCTTGCAACACAATTCTCTCCCATTCCCCATTTAATTCCATTTTCCCATGGAGACCACACCGTATTCTGGGTGGATAGGCCTTTAGCTGATTTCTAAACATTCAGAGACTCAATGAGACGCGCAACACGGAGGAACTGAAAGTTTGATATCCATGGGAAGGGATTATATTCCATGTCAACACTGGAGTTTCTCAACATGATTACAGCAGGGAGAGGCCATTTATCTTCTCGGAATATTGGAAGGAATTCACAGATTTGTTTGCCTCTGGAAACACAGCGTGCTTCCACTGGAGAGAGGGCACTCAGCTACTCTGAGTGTAGGAAGACAATCAGTGAATATTTTTCCCTGTTGAGACACATGCTGGCAGGTGTGGTTGGTTGACTTGGGATATCTGGTCAGCATGGACGGGTTGAACGGAAGGGTCTGTTTCCATGCTGTACATCTCTATGACTCTATGACCTGTGAGGTCACACAGGGGAGACTTCAACCGTCTACTTGCAGTATGTAAATCTAATAACTCAACTTTCCTGTTTGCAGATGCACCATTCAATTCACACTGCCTTGTGTCCATTTAATTTTTGTCACTGTGGAAAGGAGATGTACTGGCGAATTCTCACTCGAAAAAGTTTATTCACCTGGACTGAGTGTGGTAAAGGATTCACTCAGTCATTAAAACTGCGGAAAGATGAGCTTATTCACAAATATCTGTAGAGGCAGGGGTTCGATCTTCTGTGAATCAACAATTTCGATGATCTTTCAAATTTAATTCCAAGGTCTCAACCACAACCGTGCAGGAGCACAAAGGCAACAATTACATCACAACATGTAAACTCCCCTCCATGTCATGTACCAGCCTCTGGTTGAACAATGTTAGCTGTTCCTTTTACCTGAACTTTGTCAAAGTCCTGTGGACAACTTTCATCTTCAGATTGAATGCAAACGGTTCTGCAAAAAATTCAGTTTTCAAGACTCAGAAATGTCTCAGGAAAGCAGCTGTTGATACTTGTTAGAATGAGACTTTCAGAAGGGCAATACACTGACTGAAAGAGAGATAACGGGAGCAGGAACTGGCCATCCAGCCCATCTTGCGTCGTCTCCCCTTCAGCATGCTCACAGCTCATCCTGTATCTTGGCGCGATGTTCCCCATTCTCTCCATACCGTGTGATATATTTAATCTACAATATATGACGAATCATTTTCTTGAATCAGTTGAGTACGTTGACCTACACAGCTGTCTGTGGTTGAGAATTTCAGTTTGAAACCAAATCCGTTCAATATGTTCTCCTCCATGTCCGGACACTTTTGACATTTGGTTTGAGAATCCCACAACTGGTGAAACATCCTACAGGCATCCAATGTGTTCAACACTGTTACAATTGGAGATGTATCACTCAGATCACCACGGTGGCACACTGGTTAGCACTGCTGCATTATAGCGCCAGAGACACAGATTCAATTCCCGACTCAGGCAACTGACTGGGTGGTGTTTGCACATTTGCCCCGTGTCTGCGTGGATTTGCTCCCGTTTCTTTCCACAACTCCAAAAAATGCGTATGTTCCATAACTTGGCCACGTAAATTGCCCTTTGTTTTACGTGAAGGGGTATATGTAGGGGATTGGGTCTGGGTGGGTAGCACTTCGGCGAGTCGGTGTGTACTTGCTGAGCCGAAGGGCCTGTTTCCACAGTGTAAGTAATCTAAACTGCCCCTTCCCCACTCATACTGAAATCTTCCACAATTTCATGTTTTGCGTTCAGTACTCTCTGCTCTGTTCTGGTTCTTGTTTGCATTCGTGCTGCAGTACATTTACATTGGCAGATGTCCTAATCTCATGAGCGATGTTCTCTTTCCAAACACAGCACGAAATTCCAATCCGATGTGCGATACAGAACCCTCACAGTGTAAGGAAGAGGTGAGTTTTGAGCCAAATATGTGTTTAATCTGATCTCTCGGCAAATACAACCGAAACTTGTTGAATATGTCAAGGACTTAAATCTCTCCTTTTTTTCCCCCCTGTCAAAATTCACAGGATAGAGTCAGCAGATTTAAAAAGAGATAAATAATATCTCTCTTTACTGTGCACATACACAAGGAACATAACAATCCAGGGTCCGAGACAGAGTAAGTCTTCTCCAGACTATCCTCATTAAATGCTCCCAGAACAGGTGCAGCATGGTGCGAGAACTAGAGTAAGATACCACATGTACGTTTTTCTCATCGAAAACCTTTGGCCCCAGATTGGAATCCCATCTCCAAACTGCTTGATGCCTACAGAAAAGTCTACGAGTCTTTGCTGAACATTTGGGGAGCTATTCAGCTCAGTACGCAGTTACAAATAACCCCCTCTCTCTCGACCTGAATCTTTATCTCCCTTTTCTATCTTCACTTCCTCAATTATCACTGTCTTCTCTCTCTCTCTCTATCTCTCTCTATCTCTCTCTCTCTATCTCTGTGCCTCTCTATACCTGTGTCTTTGTTTGGGACTATTCTGTCCCCCTTGCTAACCTCTGCTGTTGTTTCTAAACAGTATATTATTAAATTGTAAAGTTAAGGCAGATTGCATGTTGAGTCTAACAGTGTCTTGGAGTGTTTCCGAATTACTTCAGTGGGAAGGCAGTAAAAGCTTATTCATCTGGTACAAGTCGTTAAGACGGTATCAATCATTCGGACGAAGGGGACCAGTGCAATGCATCCCAGGTTCTCGGACATAACCTTGTTGGTTGGGACTGCAAGGTGTGGGAACAACCAAAGAGGCTGTAAACAAATACAGACAGCTTCCTTGCGTGGCCAATTAATCAGTAGATGGAATATAATCTGTTGAAATGTTCCTGTGCAGCCGAAATGTCTGAACTACTCAATAACACATTAATATCCCGTTAACTGCCCAGTTAACACTTTCAGAACCAATGGAGTTTTGTCCCTTCAGGAGAGATATTTAATGACTGGATATTATCACATTGCAATATGGAGGAATAGTGTAACAGCCACTCTCATTCATGCGTGTCAATCCCTTATTCTCATGCTCACTCCCTCACTTTAACGCTCACTCTTCCATTATCACTGACACAGTCTCTGTCACACACTCACTCCTCCATTTTTACACTGATACTCTGATTCCATTCGAGTCATAGTCACTTCCTCACAATCACAGTTACACTCACTCTATTACCGACGCACTCACTCTCTCAAGGTCAATTTATACTCTCACGGATACATTTACTCACTCACTGTCACTCTCACTCCCAGTTTTACGCCCTCACTGTCACACTCACACTCACACTGTCCCGCTCACTTCCTCATTCTTACTCTCACTCCCTCATTGTCATACTTAATACCTCACTGTCACAATGAGTCCCTCAATTCATTTTCACTCTCTCACTCTCACTCTCTCATTGTAACAATCAATCATCCAGTGTCACTCTCCCTCACTCACTATCACCCCGTCACTCTCACTCACACGCTGTCATTCCCACTCCATTTCTCTCACCCCCACACTCTCACTCACTCACTCTAACTTCGCTGCCTAAGAGTCGCATTCTTTCCCTCAATGTCAAAATTATCTTCTCACATTCTCATAGTCACATTCTCTCAATCAGTTGCACTCTCACTTTCACTCTTTCAAGTGGCGTTCACTCTCTCACTGTCGCCGTCGCAACTTCACAGTCACACTCAAACCTGACTTTCATTCTACTCTATCAATGTCGCAATTACCCTCTTACATTGACGTTCATACGTGCACTGTCAAACTGAATATCCTGGTGTAACGTTTACTATCAAACTGAACATCCGGGGTCACTCTCACTCCCTCACTGTCAATCCCTCTCTCACATTCACTCTTTGTCATGCACATTCAATTACACTCACTGTCTCACTCAGTCTCCCAAATCGTCACACTCACTCCATCACTGTCACACGCAATTCCCATCCTGTCACTCTCACTCCCTCACTCGCTTACACTGACTTCACTTTCGCACAGTCATGTTCAATCCCTCACAGTCAAACCCACTCCATAACTGTCAGACTACAACCACACTGTCACACTGACTCTTTCACACAATGTCACACTAACTGGCAGAAAATCCGCACTGTACCTCACTGTCAATGCCACACAGCCAAGTCATCACTGCTCCCCGCAATCATCATTACTCGTTCACTGTCAGGCTATATTTGCACTCTACTGTTACACAATGACCGTCTCACGTTCACACTTCGTCCCTCACTGTCACCCTCACTCACTCACTGTCACAGGGACTCTCTGACTGTCACGTTCTATCGTACACAGTTACAATTACTCCCAAACTGACACCCTCATTGCCACAAATTACATGATGTATCTCACTGTCAGTGACAATTCCATCACAGTCAGACTCACTGCCTTACTTTCAACCTCAGTCTCCCAAAGTCGCACCCAAACATTCACTGTCACACTCACTCCCTCACAGTCACACTGACTCTCTCACATTCAGACGCAGTCGGGGACAGTTACAATTACTCCCGCACTGTCATATTCACTGCCACAAGGTACATGTAATATTTCATGGTCAGTTTCACCCCTCACAGACACCGCCACTCTGTCACAGTCATCATCACTCACTCACCGTCACGGTCACAAACTGACTTGCACTCTTACTATTTTACTGCCGCAATGTCTCTCTCACGTAAATACTTACTCCTTTAATGTCACACTGACTCCCCCCGGTGTTCATGGGACTCCCCGTTGTCATTGCTTCACACACACTAATTCGCTGTGATTCTCAATCCATACATTCACTGTCTTACAGTGACTCTCATTTCCTCACTTTCAGCCTTCCTCTTCCACAATAACTTTTACATTCTCACAGTCACATTCGCTCCCTCACAGTCATGCTCACTCACTGACAGGTACACTGAATCCTTCAAGGTCACGTTCATTAACTGGCTCAGAGTCACGATCACTCCCTCACAGTTACATTCACTCTCGCACAGTCACTTTCATTTCCTCACAGTCACTCCAACTCCCCGACATTCAGGCACACTCGCCCACAGTCACACTGACTTTCTCGGATTCTGGCTCACTACGTCACAGTCACACTTATTCCCACACTACCACACACACTCCATCATAGTCATGCTCCCTCCCTGACAGTCAAATTCATTCCCACACAATCAGTCTCACTCACTCACCCACAGTCACACTGACTCTCACTGGTTCAGGCTCACTCTGACACCGTCACCATTACTCCAACACACTGTCACACTCACTCGCTCACAGACATGCTATTACCCTCACAGTCGCACTGATTCAGTCACTATCACACTCAAACGGTTACAGTCACTCTTATTAATTTACTGTCAAGTGTACTCAGTCAGAGTCACACTGACTCTCACAGATTGGGGCTCACTCTTTAGCATCTCACTTAATCCCATACTGTCTTATGCATTCCTTCATAGTTACACTCACGCCCTCATAGGCACAATCACTCCATCACAGTCACACTGATTCCCTCACAGTCATGCTTACTCCCTCAAGTACACTGTCACTCTTCCACAGTCATATGCACTGCCACACAGTCACACTCATTTATTTCCTGCCACACTCCATCACAGTCACACTGACCCTCTCACATTCAGACTCAGTCGGGAACAGTTACAACTAATCCCATTCCGTTGGACTCACTGCCACAGAGAACATTCATTATGTTCCGGCAGTGTCACTCCCTCACAGTCACCGCCAATTCCTCACAGACAGCATCACTCCCTCACAGTCACGCTCACAATCAAACTTGTACTCTCACTCTTTCACGCTGCAATGGCTCTCTGGCGTTCACACTTACTCCTTCAATATCAAACTGACTCCTCCGACGTCACGTTGACTCATGGCTGTCAATGCTTACTCACACTCACTCGCTGTGACCCTTAATGCATTACTGTCAATCCCTCACTCTCACACTCACTGACTCACAATAACACTCATTTTCTCAATTTGACTCTTAGCCTCCCACACTTAGTTTCATGTTCTCACAGTCAAACTCGCTACCTCACAGTTACACTCTCTTCTTGTCATTCACATTCCCTCCCTCACAGTCACGTTCACTACCTCACTGTGATGCTTATCCCCCACAGTGATGCACACTGCCTTACGGTCTCAGAATCTGGCTCACTCCTTCACAGCTACACTGAGGATTACACAGCGAGTCCCTCATAGTATCACTAACTCCCTGACAGACAAGTGCATTCCCTCACAGGCATGCGCACTCCCTCACAGCCATACCGACGCTCTCCTCCATCACAGTCACACTTACTCCCGCACTGTCACATTCAGTCCCTCGGAATCATGCTCACTCTCACAATCACATTCACTGCTTTTCAGACAGGCTGACAGCCTCAGAGGCACGCTCTCTCCATGATTGTCCAATTCCCTGCCTCACAGTCGTGCTCCCTACCTCACAGTCATTCTAACTCCCTCACAGACACGAACACTCCCTCACAGTAACACTGACTCTCTCAGATTGTTGCTCACCCTTTCACAGTCACACTTATTCACATATAGTCACACTCACTCCCCCAAATTCGCGCTCACTCCCTCAAAGTCGCGCTCACTCCCCCACAGTTCCACAGTTGCACTGAGTCAATCAGGTTCATGCTCACTCAACCACTTTCACGCTTACTCCCTCGCTGTCACACTCACTCCCTGAGAACCACGCAAACATCCTTTCAGTCCCTCTCATTCCCTCAAACTCACAGCACTCACTCCTTTACAATCACATTCACTCTATCACAGTCATGCTTACTCTCCCACTGTCCCACACAGCCAGTCACTTTCAAACTCACCCTTTCGCAGTCACACTGATTCTGTCCCATCCACGCTCGGTCTGGCACAGTGCATTTATTATCAGATGAGTAGTTGAGACGTTATTTTTTAGATCAGATTACTTACAGTATGGAAAAAGGCCCTTCAACCCCACAAGTTCACACCGACCCGCAACCCACTTTGACCCATTCCCCTACAATTAACCCTTCACCCAACACTTCGGGCAAGTTAGCACAGCCACTTCACTTTACCTGCACATTTTTGGACTGTGCGAGTAATGCCGAGCATTGGGAGGAAAATCACGCAAACACAAGGAGATTGTGCAAACTCTGCACTGTCAGTTGCTTGAGGCAGGAATTGAACCCAGGTCTCCGGCGCTGTGATGCAGCAGTGCGAACCACCGTGCCGCCCACTATAACACACTGAAGTGCAACCTGCAACTCTCAGGAATGGCAGCGGTGGGATTCGAATCCATGCCTACTTAGAGACGGGAGCCTTAAGCAAGCGCCTAAGACCCCTCGGCCAAGCTATCAGACAATCCATTAGATTAGATTTACTCCAGTATAGAATTAGGCCCTTCAGCCCAACAAGTCCACATTGGCCCTCCGAAGAGTAACCTATACAGATCCCTACCCTGTATCCTGACCAGTGCACCTAACACTCTAGGCAGTTTATCATGGCCAATTCACCTGACCTGCACATCTTTGGATTGTGGGAGGAAACCGGAGCACCGGGAACAAACCCACGCAGACATGGGGGAATGTGCAAAGTCCACACAGACAGTTACCTGAGGCAGGAATTGAACGCTGGTCCCAAACGTGTGAGGCAGCAGTGCTGACCACTGAGCCACCATGCTATCCTAAGTTATTCCCCCCGTCACACTCACTGCCACAAATTAGATGTAGATTCTCACTATCGGTGCCTCTCTCTCAGAGTCACCGCCACTCCCTCATAGTCCTCATCACTCGCTCACAGTCACTCTCACAATCTGATTTGCACTCTTACTTTTTGCTGCTGCAATTGCTCTCTCACGTTCACATTTAGTCCTTCCCGGTCACACTGACTTCCCCGGTGTCAATCCATCTCACTGGCTATCAATGTCTCACTAACTCTGACTCGCTGTGACCTTCACTCCATGACACTCACTCCCTCACTGTCATAATCACTTTGTCGCAGTAACTCTCATTATCTCAAAATTACGTTTAGCCACCCACACCACTCAGTTTCGCGTTCTCTGTCATATTGACCAGCACACAGTCACGCTCTCTTTCTCACAGTCAGGTGTACTCCTTCACAGTCCTGCTCACTCCGTCGCCTTCACCCTTTCTTCCCCCACAGTCACTCGAAATCCTTCACAGTCATGCAGACTCCCTCGACGTCACACTGACCCTCTCAGTTTCTGGCCTACTCCTTCACAGTCATAATAATGCCCAGACTGTCAAACTCACTCCATCACCGTCAGGCGAACTTCCACGCAATCACATTCACACACTCACAGTCACGCTCAGTCCCTCACATTCATCCTCACTTCCTTACAGTCATACACATTTCCTCACAGTCATACTGTTTCTGTTAGATTCGGGCTCACATCTTCACAGTCACACTTACTCACACACAGTCACACTCACTCCCTCAAAGTGACACATAACCCCTCACAATCACGCTCACTCCCTCAAAGTCACTGTCACACGCAATCTCTCACAGTCATACTCACTCTCTGACATTCGCCCTTGATCAGGCACTGTTCCAATTAATCCAACAATGTTTCACTCACTGCCACAAAGTTCATGAAGTATCTCCTTGTCACTGCCACTCACTCACAGACACCACTATTCCCTCCTTCACAGTCACGTTCGCAATCACACTTGCACTCTCACTCTTTCAATGCAACAATGGCTCTCTCATCTTTGCGTTATTCCTTCACTGTCAAACTGACTCCCTTGCTATCATGACTCACCGGCTATCAATGCCTCACTCACACTCACTCGCTGTGACACTCACTCCATTACTCTCTCTGCTTCACTGTCACACTCGCAGTTTCACAGTGACTCTGATTTTCTCAGATTGAGTCTTTGTCTCCAAAACTCGTTTTCACGTTCTCGCAGTTACACTCGCTACCTCACAGTCACACTTCACTTCCTCAGTTAGGTACTCTCTCTCAGTCACGCTCAATCTCTCACAGTCATCCTCACTCCCTCACTGTAACACTCACTCCCTCACTGTAAAACTCACTCTCTGACATCCACAATGACTCACTTATATTCGCGTTTGCCATCATAGGCACACCTCCGCATGCACTGTGCAACAAATTCCTAAGAGTGCATGCAGTATCTTGCTGTCAGCGCCACTCCGTAGCAGGCACACGACCTCCGTCACTATCCCACTCTCTGCCTCACAGTCATGCACAATCTCTGACATTCAAGCTCACTCACCCCAAGTCAAGCTCACTTCCTCACAGTCACATGTGCTCCCTCACAGACACACTGAGTCTCTCAGATTCGGGATCAAACCGCGACAGTTAACCTTACTTCCACACATTCAAAGTCATGCTCACTCTCGTGCAGTGACATTCTCTCCCACATAGTCACGCTGACTCCATTACTGTTATACGCACTTCCTCACATTTGCATTCTCACCATCACAGCCATGCTCACTGCTTCACAGCCACGCTACTAGCTCAGAGTCACGCCCACGCTCTCACAATCACATTATCTCCATTACCATAACGCTCACTCCCTCACAGTCCTTCAAATTTCCTCACGGTCACGCACACGCCCTCAAAGCCACACTGACTTTAACAATTTCTGGATTACTCCGTCACAGTCACACTGGGGCAAACACTGTCACACTCACTCCCTCACAGTCACACTGAATTTCACAGGTTGTTATCGCTCGGTCAGTCAAACTTACTGTACACTGTCACCATCAGTCCCTAAAAGCCACGCTTACTCCCACGCAGTCACAGTTAAACGCTCAGTCACACTAAAACTGTCTTTGTCATACTCAATCCATCACAGTCACGTTCACTGCCACACAGTCACTCGCACTTCCTCAGAGTCACACTGATTCCCTTAAACTTGCACTGACTCAATCCGTTTCAGGCTCACAACTGTCACATTTGCCCTACCTCCCCCATTGTCACACTCAGTCCCTAACCGCCATGCCATCTCCCTCACAATAACTCTTATTATAGCATTTTATCCCTAAGCCTCCGACACTGAGTTTCATAATCTCACAGTCACACTCACTCTCTCCCTTTCCACCTCAATCTTTCACAGTGACACTTGCGCCCACAGTGGCATACTCACTCCCTCGTAGTTGCACTGACTCAGTCAGGTTTCGACTCAGTTTGTGACGTTCATTCTTAGTCCCACACTGCCTCACTCACTCGCTCACAATTACACTAACTGCCTCACAATTACACTTATTCCCTTACACTCACGCTGATTCTGGCATTGTCCCAATCACTCCAACACAGTCACTCTCAATCCCTCACAGCCACGATCATTCCCTTACCATCATCTTCAGTCCCTCACTGTAATACTTACTCACTCACAACTACAATTACTCTCTCATATTTGCACAGATCATCGCAGTGGCACTTTCTCAGTCACTGTCACAATTAACGCCAAACAGTACCTATAGTATCTCATGATCAGCGTCAATTCCTCACAGGCACACTCACTTCGGCACAGTCACACTCCCTCAGTGTTAAATTAAATGTCTCAAATTCGGGCTCACTCCTTCACAATCACATTAAATAAAACACTGTCACTCTGACAATTCACAGGCACTCTCACACCCTCACAGTCACAGTTGAAGCTTCACAGTCACGCACTCTCCCTCACAGTCACACTGACTCTCGCAGATTCAGGCTCACTCTGTCACAAACACATTTACTCCGACCCTATCTCACTCACTACCCCAACACTCACTCTTACTTCCGCACAGTGACATCCTCTCCTTCACTGTCGCACTCACTCCCTGACAGTCAGACTGACTCTCTGACATTCGTGCTCACTCCGTCTTAGAATTGCTTCTTCCCACAATGTCACGTTAACTGTCTCCAAGTGCATCCAGTATTTCACTGTGAGCACTACTCCCTCTAATTCATACTCACTTTCTCATAGTCATGGTCATGACCTGTATTTCACTCTCTCTCCTTCACTTATATACATACTCACTCTTTCATTGCCCCATGCATCCTTCCCTGTCACTCTCCTTCTCCATTCTCACTCTCGCCCCATCTGTGTCACAATCACTCATTCACTCTAACATTCACTTCCCCAATGTACTCCATCAAAGTCTCACTCACTCATGCGCTCTCACTCTCTTACAATGACATTTCCCGCCCCTATCTGTCCCTCTCAGGCACACACTCCCTCACAGTCAAGGTCACTCCCTCACAATCCTGTTCACTGTCACTACATTATTTTCATTTTCATTCACCCTCACTCTCACACCTTCAGAATCAAATTCTCTCTCACAGTCAAACTTTCATTCCCTCACAGGCACACAGTCTTCCTCACAGCCACGCTCAGCATCTGACTTCGACTGTCTCTCCATCACGTTCGAATCGGCTTTCCCATATTCACACTCACGCCTTCACTGTCAGACTAGCTCTTTCATTGTCACACTCCCTCTCACTCCCTGACAATGATACTCACACCCCTCTCTCACTCCCTTTCAGACATATTCATGCCAACAATACCATAGTCATTCTAACTCATTAAAAATAGCACTCGCTTTCTTTCCCTCTTTTTCACTCTCCCTCCTTCACTGCCTCATTCAAATCCTTTCACTTCTGATCAGTAAAACTGAAACAGTTACGGTAGCTCGTCTTGCCACTAGAAATCTGCTAACAGAGTGTGAAAATTGGTATCACATACGTCTCACTAACTCTCCATTCCCCAACCACCTTCCCAATCTCTTATTCAGGAGTAGTTGAATGAACTGCCATTCCTTCACGCGCTCTACGATCCACAAGTGATAATTTATTCAGCTAACTGCAACAGTGAACAAATTAAGAGAATAACCAAAAAGCAGACAATTCATCCCTAACAACTAACTATTCTGTAACTGTGCATACTTCTACTGTTATGCTGTTCCAGTGACACAGGTCCCACTTACAGTTATCCAAGTAATCAAACATTTACAAAAAAACGTTTTGTCTCAAATTCCACACCGAATCTGTCTTCAGACTTGTTCCTCATCCTCCTTGCTGATATTCTTTCCGTTACACATCTGTCTGTCGAATGATTATGAAAACCTGTATTTTTGGGAATTCTGCCCCCCGGTATACTCGTTAAACATGTTGATATAGTACTTATGATTGGATGGTGCTTTTGCAGGAAATTGTAAGCTATAACCTCTTCAGTTGGCAAATGGCTCTCCTCAGTTTCTAAAATGCCCTTACTTTTATGTTCTTAATGGTCGATTGGTCAGTGTTGTCAACGCCATCAGTTTTAAATTTGACAGAATTTTAGTGTCTCAGCGTTTGGTTTAAATTGATTGATTAAGTTTGAAATAATTTGTTGTCTCGTTAAAATTACCGTTTGGATCTTTAATACAAAATGTTTCGTTTCGATCACTCTTTGTACCTCCCTTTTCAACAGCTGTTCAGACATTTGTTTGCTTTGAAATCGAAGGAATCGAAAACAACATGTCAGCCTTTAAAGGGGGCACGCACTGTTCTCAATTTAGCAACTACATACCAATTTCGCAACACCATGAACCAAAGTGATGAAAATAAGCTTTCATTTTCTTTTCGCTTCAAATTTTTAACACCATTATCACTGTCAGTTGTTTATCTAAAGTTATATATTTCATACTAATTGTGAAAATACACATAAAATGTTATTATACCAGTTATGTCTGACTGCAAGATGTCTTGTACACCTGCAATAAAACATCTATAATCGAACTTTATGACGTGTAGCATGTGTAATTCATAAATTAATCCAGCAACATAAGACTCCACCAAATTATCTGTTGTTTTTGTCCTTGCATCTTTCCAAAAAGGTAACAGTGTTATGGTCCATGTCCACCTCCGATACAATTTTCATAACATAAACATTAATATGTTTTCAGGCCTGAACTAACCTCAATAACACATGGTTTCCTACCGTGGTGTATTTGCTCTGCTGGGCGTCCTTGTGAAATTACCAAAAAGCATTTGAATTCCACCATTCATCACCTGCATCAACCCAGCTCCAACTCCTACAACACTGGCCTCAATAACGTATTTAAACGAGTTCAAGAAATTGGGTGGGTGCGGTGGTTTACATTGCTTTTACATCCTCAAATTCCTCCTGGCATTTCTCTATCCATCGAAATTTCATGTTCTCTTTTGCAAATCCATCTGTGGTGCCAACACACTGCTGACGTTTGGTGTAAATGTCCAGCAGATTCCAGCCAGTCCTAAAAATTGGAGCATTTCTTTCTTCGAGTGTGTTTTTTTCTCATTCTTCAATTGTCATCTACGTTATTTGCATCAAAGTAATCCGATGTTGTGTGCCAAGAAATCACTTCTGCTGTCGCAAATTCAGGTTTTGCGAAATGTATAACCAGATTTGCAATCTGTAGTTTTTCAAGGGGCTCTGCCAAATGCAACATGTTCCATGAATAGCTATCGATCACTAGATCATCAATATGGAGACTGCATTTTGTCAATCCTGTCACAGCTTTGATATGTGGCTGGAGCAGTCTTATTTCCAAAGGGCACAGCTTTGAAACGATATGGCCCGATTGAGGTTACAACTGCAGAGACATCTTTCACACACTCTGAAAAAGGCACTTACCAAAAACGACACAGTCAGTCCAAATTTGTGACGTAGCTGGCTTGTCCATTTCTTTTCCAAACAGCCTGCGGCTTGAAATTGGGGATGAACCTGATTGACCTACACAATTGAACCTTCTGATAATCCTGAGAGAATCGTTGAATACCAACAGGCTGCAGAAACAATACAACGCGTGAACTTTGCTTGCTTTGAGCTGGCTTGATGAATTCCTTCCTGGAGAATCGCTTCCACTTTCCTCTCCATCTGTGCAGCTTCATGAGGATAAAACCAGGGAGCGGGTTGTTGTATCGAAACAGCATTCCCTACACCAACTTCATGCACTATCAGTCCTCTGTATTCTATTCCGCTTTATGTTCTCATATCGTTGACACAAGCCATTGTATTTAGTTCTTTTTTCGCTGAGAAAGATAACGTTCGACCTTACCCGACTACTTAATGATTTCCACATTAATCAATTCACTCTCAGGCACAACAAATTTAGAACGAACTCAATTTGATTACCAATTCTGAAAGGTGGAAAATAATACGTGTTTCTGTATTTCTCATTAGAGAGGCGCTGGATTTTGTTTGGCATTGAATGTTTCTTTCCTATCGTTTGATATGTGGCATGTCCACATTCAACGACATCTTTCCATAATCGAGGCGAAAGGAAGTAGGTTTATGTCTGAGCCTGATTGTTCCTCACTGCAATATAATCTCCAACTGATAATTCATGTGCTACCATTGTAACCCCTTGTCTGTGTGCTACCAGCAACACAGTCTGCTAAACATGTGCCCATTTCAATACCACCTGCTGACGTCTCCGGTCGTGTTACAGGATTATGCCCTTGAGATAATGACACATGGGAATTCAAGTGGATTTCTTTTCTGTCATGCTTTATTGTATCAATCTTTTTATTTTCTCATCTTTTCATTGTAATTCCAGTGATATTTCAAAACTAAACACCACTGCCGTTTCCTCTACCTGCTCAGTTTCTTTCTTGACAATTTCAGCAAACAGACTGTCAGCTAAGTGGATTTCAACGCTTCGTCTTTCTCTTTGGTCGTTCCTTCTTGCTTAGGTTATGGCAGTGTGTCCTTGTGACTAGACAGTCTAGAAATATTCTCTGGTGTTTCTCTTTAAATTCATCAAAGTCCCTGATTTCCCTTCGGCTTTCCGACGACAACAGGTGTCAATCCTGCCTTTAATCCTGCGAGAACAAACAGTACATGTGGACACAGATTCTTTCTTTCAATCTCAGTACAACTTCCAAAGTCTGAATTCGACTTGCCAACTCAACCTTATACAGGGGAATGCTAAATCCCTCTCTATTTATTTTGCAGATTATCACTCACTGTAAAATTTCAGATGGAATACAAATGTTTTTTATGACTGATTTTTAGAGAATATTTACTCCCGAATCTCTGAATACCTTGTGTTCTTTACCATCTCTCCGTGTTCTTCCTGAGTAAATCGTTCACATAGATATGAAGACGATGCACAGAATCTGGCAACATCTAACTAGCCAGCCCGCTGGAAGGCTAGCACTGTCCTCGAGCTCCTCGACTTCCTTTGGGATTTTTTTTTCACTACCTCAAAGGGGAGCGAGTATCATTGAGAGGGGGTGGGAGTGAGTGTGACAGTTTAGCCTTCTTTAACATATCTCTTTTTCCCCAGTGCCATTCATAAAAACCCACGTTATTGTAGTGAAAACATATGAAACCTTTCACCTCCTTTCCACCCACTTGGGCTTCTTTCCTTACCCGTGTTAATTTATACTTAGTGTGATCTCATGTTTATTTTTCGTTGAAGTATCTCCATTTTTTCCCCACTTTCACGCCCTCACGGAATTAGTATTCATTCATTAATGCATATTCAACTATTTTTTGTCTGAAAGGTTTGGAAAGGTCTCACTGAGACTGTCCATCTGCTTATTGTTCAGTAACATGACCCAAATAGACACCAGGGAAAAATGAGGACTGCAGATGCTGGAGATCAGAGCTGTAAACGTGTTGCTGGAAAAGCACAGCAGGTCAGGCAACATCCAAGAGGCAGGAGAATCGACGTTTCGGGCATGAGCCCTTCTTCAGGAATGAGGAATGTGTGCCAAGCAGGCTAAGATAAAAGGTAGGGAGGAGGGACTTGGCGAAGGGGCGTTGGAAATACGATAGGTGGAAGGACATTAAGGTGAGGGTGATAAGGTGAGGGTGATAGGCCGGAGTCGGGGTGGGGGCAGAGAGGTCACGAACAAGCAATCAGGTTAGGAAGTTGGTGCTGAGCTCTGTGGTTGGGACTGAGACAAGGAGGGGGGGAGAGGAAATGTGAAAGCTGGAGAAATCTGAGTTCATCACTTGTGGTTGGAGAGTTCCTAGGCGGATGATAAGGCGCTCTTCATCCAGCCGTTGTGTTGCTATGGTCTGGCGATGGAGGAGTCCAAGGATCTTCATGTCCTTGGTACGGTGGGAGGGGGAGTTGAAATGTTGAGCCACGGGATGGTTGGGTTTGTTGGTCTGGGTGTCTCAGAAGTGTTCTCTGAAACATTCCATAAGTCGGCAGCCTGTCTCCCCAATATAGAGGAGGCCACATCGGGTGCAGCAGATGCTGTAAATGATGTGTGTGGAAGTGCAGGTGAATTTGTGGCGGATATGGAAGAATCACTTGTGGCGTTGGAGGGAAGTAAGTGGGGAGGTGTGGGTGCAAGGTTTGCATCTTGTGGTTGCACGGGAATGTGCCGGGAGTGGTGGTTGTGTTGGTGTGTGGACCTGACGAGGCAGTCACGGAGGGAGTGGTCTTTTCAGAACGCTGATAGGGGAGGGGAGGGAAATGTATCTTTTGTGGTGGAGTCCGTTTGGAGGTGGTGGAAATGACGACTGATGATACGATGTATATGGAGGTTGGTGGGGTGGTAGGTGAGGACCAGAGTGGTTCTGTCCTGGCGGCGATTGGATGGCCGGGGCAAAAGGGTGTATGAGCGGGAAGTGGACGAGTTTCGGTGGAGAGCATCATCGACCAAGTTTGGTGGGCAATTGCGCTTTTTGACGATTGAGGGTTGTTTGGTATTGCAACTGGTCCTCCTGAAAGCAGATGTGGCACAGATGAAGGAATTGTAATGGGGGTGGCATTTTAACAGGGGGCAGGGTGAAGGCGGCATAGTCTAGGTAGCTATTAGAGTCGGTCGGTTTATATTATACATTATAATAGACATTTACTATAAACCGATTGACTCCCACTGCTACCTAAACTTCACCTCCTCCCACCCTGCTCACTAGTCCGATTCTAAATAAATAAATAGGTCATCAATGTTAAAAGATAAGGACAGTTTGGGAAATCGGGAACAGCCGACTGACTACTGTAAGGGTAACTACTTCCAGCTCTCAAGACAAGCACCATCTATCCAGAACAAGTATCACGGCCCGTTTCACTACTGTTCAAGAAAGCTGACTTCAAAGATAAGACAGGGCTGTCACAAGAACTTGACACAGAGGGTTATCTTGGAAACAGGTTCAGAGGACAGGGTGAGCAGCATTTCTGAAGACCATTTCATTGCTAACTTTGAGTGACCTAGTTTCAGCCTATTATTATTGACAATTCGATATCAGTAGGTGAGACCTGCTTTACTGAAACAGTATAGCTGTAGAATTTAGCTTAGTTACGGAATGGTTAGTTGTTATGAAGAATTCGTCGATTTTTAACCAACACTTCCGATTTGAACACTTTTGGAGTCAGATGATTAAAAGGTGGCTTGTGAATTATATAGTGAGTAAAGGAATAGCCTTCCATTTGACCACTCATTTATAACTGAGTGGGGGAGTGACGTGACGTAGGTTTTTTCCAGTTGTTATATCCTTTAATAGATTCTCAAGGACGAAACAATCTACTCGGGGATTTCCGGGTTTAGGTATGAGAAGGAAACCTGCACTCCTGTCACAGTAGAATATGACTCATGTTTCAGTTTATTAATCAGCGTGGTTTGACCTTCTCCCCTTCGAAACAGAACGGGGATTCGTCAGGGATCGGTACAGATCTGAACAGTTCTGAATGGAAAAGGACAGATTTGGACAGGTTCAAAGCACGAATGTTTCCTGCTGAATTAAACACACTTGTTGGCTGGTGTCCTACTTTTTTGAATGAAACCGAAGTGAGCATAATCTAGTCAATTTCTTTTGTGTGCGATTGGTTAATTCAAAACGAGTGGAAATCGCTCTGAACATGGCTGAAGAGCTTCTGGTGTTTGATGATGTGAACCGATATTTTCCAGGAACGTTTATAAAGATACAGGAATGATAGAAACTGGCAGCATATATCATCACATAGGTTCAGGCTTTCGTAGTCATTGCAGAGACATGTTTGCAGTATGGGCGCGAATGTGAGCTAAATATCCAGGAGTCTATGACTGTTAGGAAGAACAGAAGAAGTAAGGGGTGGTGGCGCAATTCTGATATTTAAGGACGGCATCGTGGTGGTGTTGCGAGATTATACAGGTTTTACGGGGAATAAATGAATCAACTTAGATGACATTTAGAAATTCGGAGACGACAAAATCATTGATAGCTGTCTTCGATCGATAATCAAATAATAATATTAGAACGGGGTGGGCAATAAACAAAGCACTAACGCGTGTCTGCAAAAATGGTACGGCAATTATCATGGGGAATTTCAACCGACATGTCGATTGGCCGAACGAATTCGAGCAGGCTAGTCCTGATACTTTTCTTCAATTCTACGTAATGTAAACGACGAAGGAGCAAGCTGTCATAGCGTTGGCCCTGTCTTTGGAGAACTAAATAATTAATGTCTTCATAGTTAGGGCTCCTCTTGGCAGGAGCGTTCCAGGTATGGTTGAATTTAGAATACAGATGGAAAGTCCGAAGATAAAATCCAAAACAAGGATCAAGAGCTTGAAAAAGATTGATGACAATAGGCTGAGCGAGGAGTTGGCCTAAGTAGACTGGAAGCAAAAACTTTCTGGTGGATTAGTTGACGAAGATTGGAGAACTTTCAAAACAATTTTTCGAAGTGCTCAGCAGAAGTGCATCTCAGTGAAAAGCAAAGGCTGCAGCAAAGGGGTAACCTGTCATTCGTCTCTCAGGAAAATGAACAGGCTATCAAATGGAAAGAGAAGGCATGTAAAGTGGTTAAGATCGGATGTAACTAGAAGACCGGGTAAGGCTTAAAGGTAAACAGAATGCCACAGAAAGTGTAATAAAGAAAACTCGGACTGATTATGAGAAAAAAACAGAACTAGCACAAAATGTGTAAAATAAGCAAAAGTATCATTTCATATGTGATACAATAAATATTCACTAAAGTAATAGAATTCTTCAGAGGAAGTGAGGAAGAATTTGGTGATGGGGTATGAGGAACTGGCTGAGACTTTGACTAGGTATTTTGTTTATGTCATCAGAGTGGAGGAAACGAATAACATGCGAGAAATTGACAGAGACAAGAGGGTCGCGGAGGACCTGAAAGCAATCATTATCGCAAGAAAGGTAGTGTTGGGCAGGCGAATGGAGTGAATGGTCGACAAGTCTCCTGACCTTGATGGAATGCAGCCCAATGTGCCAAAAAGTTGGAGGAAGGAAACAGCAAGTGCATTTTTCGTAATTTTCCTAAATTTACTGGACTCGGCGACAGTGCTGCAAATCGGAAAACAGCAAATGTGACGCCAGTGTTTTCAACTGGAAGTAGGCAACCATGGGAAATCATAGATCCATTAGCTTAACTTCTGTAGTGGAACAAATGCTTGAGTCTATTATCAAAGATGCAGTTGTAAGGCATCTTGATATAAATTGCTCATTTGGGCAGACTCAGCATGATCTCCTGAAGAGCAGGTCATCATAAACTAATTCATTAGAATTCTATAAAGGCTTATGACCATGGTGGTCAAGGTGGAACCAGTACATGCTGTGTATCAATATTTCCAAAAGGCATTCTATAACACAGAATGATGCTGCATCAGATACAATGCGAAGGCTTACGGGTAAAGTATTAGCATGAATAGTGTGTTTATTAAACACCATGGATCTAAGAGTGGTGATAAATGAGTACTCTTCTGCTTGATAGTTACTGTTTAATGGGTTGCCTCAGGGATCAGTGTTGTATCTTCAGTTATTCACAATTTAGATTGCTGATTTGGAGATGCAGACCAAATGCAAAGTGGCAAAGTTTGCAGATGACAGGAAGATGAGTGGTAGAGCAAAATGTCCGAAGGACTGTGAAAGTTTGCAAAGGAACTTCGATAGTTTAAGTGAGTGGGCCAACGTCTATAAGATGCAATACAATGTTAATAAACATGACGTCATCAATTTCATTAGGAATAATAGTGAAAAGGAATTTCACTTCAATAGCGAGAAATTACAACATGTTGCTCTGCTGAATGACCCGTGTGTATAATCCCCAGAACGCTGGTCTGCAGCTCCAACAATTACTTCAGAAGGCAAATGAAATTCTGCCTTCAATGGGACAGGGATTGATTTTAAAAGTAGAGAGGTCATGTTGCAGTTATGTAGGTTGTTGGTGAGCCCGCCGCTGGAGTACAGCTTGCAGATTTGGTCTCCCTACTTGAGAAATGATGTACTTGCACGACAAGGGGTGCAAGGGCTGTTCACTGGATTGATTCTCGCGTAGAGGCGCTCGGCTAATGAGGACAGATGGAGTAGACTAGATTGAATCCATTGAAATTCAGAAAAATGATGGTGGATCTCACAGAAACCTCGAATATTATACTAGAGAAGTAGAGAGGATGTTTCCACTGGCGGGTTAGTCTAGGACAAGAGGGAATAGCCTAAACATTAGGTGGAACGGGTTTCCGACTGAACTGAGAAGAACATTCTGTACACAGAGAGTTGTGATTCTGTGGAATTCCCAACCTTGTGAAGTCGTTAAGAGTTTCTCAGTGAACGTATTTAAATGTAATATAGCTAATATTTTCAGTAGGAAGGGAATTAATGTTTATGGTGTGTGGGCGAGTACGTATAGCTAACGGCTCGAAAAGATCTACCATGACTTTATTGAATGGCTAAATGTTCTTAAACTTTTAGTCTGAGCAAACAGGCTAACATTTGTTTCAACTAGAAATAAGAGGAAACCTCAAATTATACAAGAATCGGTCAAATACTTAGTTATATCTGAGAAAGGGTAACTGCAATGCAGAGAGAAAAATTAAATCGAAAATTAAACAATTAGAATTAGAAAATAAGGACTAGGAAATAGGAGGAAGAAAAGGGACTGAAGCGTTTAGAATTGCGGTTACAAGCAGGAGAAAGAGGAAGAAAACGAGAGAAAAAATGGAATGAATGTCTGAAGTGGAAAAGATGAAGATGGAACGTGAAGCAAAATATAACTCAAATGAGAGAAGGATAGTTACAAGGTGGAAGTTAAGGTGTGCAACTCCTCATAGCTAACAAACTGGTAGGGTAATTACAAATATGTCCAAACATTGCAGAAATTTGATTGTAAAAGACTGTGAACGACTTCCTCATTTCCACTTAGAATTTAGCTCGGCAGACGGACTGGTTAGTAACTATTTGGGCAGAAAATCGGTTGCTGGAAAAGCGCAGCAGGTCAGGCAACGTCAAGGGAGCAGGAGAATCGACGTTTCGGGCATGAGCCCTTCTTCAGGAATGAGGAAAGTGTGCCGGGCAGTCTAAGATAAAAGGTAGGGTTGAGGGACTTGGGGGCGGGACGGTGGAAATGCGCCAGGTGGAAGGAGTGTTAAGTTGAGGGTGACAGGCCGGAGTGGGGGTGGGGGTGGAGAGGTCAGGAAAAAGATTGCAGGTTAGGAAGGTGGTGCTGAGTTCGAGGGTTGGGACTGACTCAAGGTCGGGGGAGGGGAAATGAGGAAACTGGAGAAATCTGAGTTCATCCTTGGTGGTTGGAGGGTTCCTAGGCGGAAGATGAGGCGCTCTTCATCCAGCCATCATGTTGTTATCGTCTGACGATGGAGGAGTCTTAGGACCTGCATGTTCTTGGTGGAGTGGGAGGGGGATTGAAGTGTTGCGCCACGGGCTGGTTGGGTTGTTTGGTCCTGGTGTCCCAGAGGTGTTCTCTGAAACATTCAGCAAGTAGGCGACCTGCCACCCCAAGACAGAGGAGACCACATCGGGTGCAGCGGATGCAGTAAATGATGTGTGAGGAGGTGCAGGTGAATTTGTGGCGGATATGGAAGGTTCCCTTGGGTCCTTGGAGGGAAGTAAGGGGGGAGGTGTGGGCGCACGTTTTGCGTTTCTTCCGGTCGCAGGGAAACATGCCAGAAGTGGAGGTTGGATTGGTGGGCCGTGTGGAGCTGACGAGGGAGTCACGGAAGGAGTGGTCTTTGCGGAACGCTAATAGGGGAGGGGAGAGAAATACATCCCTGGTGATGGGGTCCGTTTGGAGATAGCGGAAATGACGACAGATAATACGATGGAAATGGAGATTGGTGGAGTGACAGGTAGGGACCAGTGGGGTTCTGTCCTGGTGTCGATTGGAGGAACGGAGCTCAAGGGCGGAGAAGCAGGGAGTGGAGGAGTTGCGGTGGAGAACATCGTCGACCACGTCTGGGGATAAATTGCGGTTTTTGAAGAAGGATGCCATCTGGGTTTTTTTGGTGTTGGAACTGGTCTTCCTGGGAGCAGATGCGGCGGAGTAAGAATGGAGAGAGAGAGAGAGGGAGGGGGAGAGAGAGAGAGAGAGAGAGAGAGAGAGAGAGACAGAGAGAGAGACAGAGACAGGGAGAGAGAGAGAGAGAGAGAGAGAAGACTGTGATAATTGGGGAAGTGAAGACAGAACAGGGAGATAAAGATACAGGTAGAGAGAGAGATAGGGTTAGTTGTAACTGGTTACTGAGCTGAATAGCTCTCCAAATGTTCAGACAAGACTCAGCGGCTTTTCTGCAGGCATCACGCAGTTTGGAGGTGGGATTTCAAATCTGGGGCCAAAGAGTGTTCGATGAGACAAATGTAGATACAATATCTTACTCCAGTTCTCCCACCATGCTGCACCCGTTCTGGGAGCATTTAATGAAGATAGTCTGGAGAAGACTTACTCTGTCTCGGACCCAGGATTGTTATATTCCTTGTGTATGTGCACAGCAAAGAGAGATATTATTGATCTCGTTTCAAATTTGCTAACGTTATCCTGTGAATTTTGAAAGGGGAAAAACAAATGGAAAGATTTGTGTCCTCGACATATTCAACATGTTTCATTTGACTGCCGAGGGATCAGATTAAACACAGATTTGGCTCAGGACCCATGTTCAATATTTCTGGGTGTTTTCGTTGTGGAAAAATGTAGATTGACAAAGTATATAATATATGGTATTGAGAGTGACCAACGATCAAATGACGTGTACTCACAATGCCCCACTCTTGCATGTGTTTCTGTGGTTGTGAAGGAAATGTCCGTGTTTTATAAACTTTAAAAATTGATGGAGCTTCAGTCTGTATCTGAAGATTGGCCGTGCAGGTGCGTGTGTGATTTGAGAGAATGTTCTCGTGTGTCTATGAGGGAATGTGCAGATGTCAGACAGATATGTTGCAGATCGTGTGTGTCTAAATTAGAACGTACGTGTGTAAAAGCATGTGTGTTTGTGTGAAGGATTGTGTGCCTGTAAGGGTAACCGAGTTTGTCATTGAGTACATATCGGTCAGACAGTGTTACAAGTACGTGAGAAGGAATGTGAAAATAGACTGATTCAGTTTGTAAGTGCATAAGGTTCCAAGTGTGTGTTTCTCTGTGTGCATGTGTATGTGTGCACGCGCATGAAATTGAGGGTACTTGCATTACAGTGTGTGCGTATATGCGTGTTTTTGACTGACAAATTGACAGTCCATGTCTGATTGTGCTTGTGGGCATGTGTCATTGCGTTTATACCAGTGTTTTTGATTGTACGACTGTCTGTGTGCTGGAGTTTGAATGAGAGGTTCTGTGTCAGCATGTTTTTATGTTTGCGTGTGTAGAATGTGCCACAGAGCGACTGTGTAGACGGGAAATCCCGAAATATATGTTAATATCTTCAGGGAAATGGAATTCCAGACCAAGAGAAATTCAAAACACTTACACATGTTCCTGACACAATGTCAATAACCACAGTGTATTAATTGTTCTCCACATTGTTGGCTCTATCATCATGTTACATTTTGCATCGCATAAACCCTGTGGAAAATAACGTTTAATAATTTCTCACCATTTCAAATAAGAGTATTTTGTTTTATTTTCTATTTTTCTGCAAACGTGAATCACATTTTACCACAGTATATTTATTCTGTAAAAGTTTTTAAAATGCCTCACACCAATCAGACAGCAAAGTGGATGATATGATGAGATGTGAATGCACAAACAACATTTTCATGCTCCAATGTTACAATATCCAGTCGGAAAGCTCACTTAAACCAAAGCCTGGAATTGTGAACTGGGCATTCAATGAAAATGCAACGAATGTTCGCCTGCCTAACAGACGATGTGAGAGGACTGATCCTGAGGAAAGGTTGCTTCACCTGTACATATAATCAGAAGTATGAGTGGGGCAGGGGGAGATTAGATTAGTTACATTGTGGAAACAGGCCCTTCGCCCTAACAAGTGCACACCGACTCGCCGAAACGCTACCCACCCAGACCCAATGCCCTACATTTAAGCCTTCACCTAACACAACGGGCAATTTAGCGTGGCCAATTCACGGAACCTACACATGTTTTTAGAGTTATGGGAGGACAGTGAAACCAACCCATGCTGACGTGGGGCGAATGTGCAAATACCACACAGTCAGTCGCCTGAGGTGAGAACTGAACCTGGGTCTCTGATGCATTGAAGCATCATTTCTAACCAGTGCGCCACCGTGCAGAACTGAGTGACATGGCTCCAATTGTAACAGTTTTGAACACATTAGATGCCTGGAGGATGTTTCACCAGTTCTGGGATTCGATTCTCAAACCAAAGGTCAAGGTGTCCGGACATAGAGGAGAACATATTGAACGGAACTGGCTTTCAGTCTGAAATTCTCTGTGTAGGTAAGTTCCTCAATGGAATCAAGAAAAAGATTGATCATACATTGGAGATTAAATATATCACACGGTATGGAGAGAACTGAGAATATGGCGCCAAGATATAGGATGAGTATTGAGCATGCTTAATGGGAGACCACGCAAGATGGGCTGGATGGCCTGTTCCTGCTCCTGTTTTCTCTGTTTCAGTCGGTGTATTGTCCTTCTGGAAGTCTCATTCTGACAAGTATCAACGTCTGATTCCTTGATACATTCCTCAGTCTTGAAAACCTGAAATTCTTTGCAGAACCATTTGCATTCAATCTGAAGATGAAAATTGGCCACAGGACTTTGACGAAGTGATAGTAAAGGAACAGCTAGCATTGTTCAACCAGAGGCTGGTACATGACATGGAGGGGAGTTTGCATTTTGCGACGTAACTGTTGCCTTTGTTTGCTCATGCACGGTTATGGTTGAGACCTTGGAATTCAATTTGAAATATCATGGAAATTGTCGATTCACAGAAGATCCAACCCCGCCTCTACAGATATTTGTTAATAAGTTTATCTTTCCGCAGCTTTGATGACTGAGTGAATGCTTTCCCACACTCAATTTTGATGAATAAACTTTTTTCCAGTGAGAATTCACCAGTACATCTCCTTTCCACAATGACAAAAACTAAATGGAAACACGGCAGTGTGAATTGAATGGTTTATCTACAAACAGGAAAACTGAGTTATAAGATTTACGTACTGCAAGCAGATGGTTGAACTCTCCCCTGTGTGACCTCACTGGTCATAGAGTCATAGAAATGTCCAGCATGGAAACAGACCCTTCCGTTCAACCCTTCCATGCTGACCAGATATCCCAACCCAAACTACCCCCACCTGCCAGCAGGTGTCTCAACAGTGAAAAATATTCACTAATTGTTTTCCTACACTCAAAGTAGGTAAGTGCCCTCTCTCCAGGCGAAGCACGCTGTTATTCCAGAGGGCAAACACATCTGTGAATTCTTCCCATATTACGAGAAGATAAATGGCCTCTCCCTGCTGTAACCATGTTAAAGAAACTCCAGTGTTGACATGGAATATAATCCCTTCCCATGGAAGTCAATTTTTCAGTTCCTCTATGTTGCGCATCTCATTGAATCTTTGAAAGTTCGAAAATCAGCTAAAGGCCTATCCACCCAGAATACGATGCAGTCTCAGTGGGATAAATGAAATTAAATGGGGAATGGGAGGGAATCGTTTTACTTGAAGAATTCGTTACGGATTCGTAAGCTTTTGCCGTCGTTTTTGGAACTTTTGAAAAAAAATCAAAAGCAGTGGTCTTTTAAACGGGAGAAGAGAGAGAGAGCAAGAGACCATGCGGGAGGCTAGTCACAGAACGCATCACTCTGTCAATCTTTGACTTCTAGCATCATATAAAAGGAGTTACACAGTTAATAAGCAGAGATTAGAAACTCAGAACAAACAATTCCCGATTCTTGGGAGTGGCATTTTCCTCTCTCTTCCAAGAAATCTGTTTAACACTCCACCTCGCACCATCTTTTCCACCACTGTCAGACCGCTGACTATAATGTGTACCCACCACATTCTCCTCAAGTTTCTATGAACAAATAAACAGTCAACCCTTCTTCACCTGGACCGTCTCTGCTCCCTTTCTGGGTTCTCCTCGTTTTCCTTCAGTTCTACAATTTAAATATTTAATCTCAGAATTTTATAAGAGAGGTAATGGACAGAAATAAAGAGATAATATTGTTCTGCGAGTGCTGTGCTAACCCTAGAGGAAGTTGGATTCTAGGTGAAACTCCACGTTTATTCAGACAGCAGCAGCAACAGCTCTGCTTCGCATGAAGGAGCAGCTATACAAGTTCATCGTTCAACGTTGGCTCTCAGGCAATAGGGCAGCTCTGATTGGTTGGGGGACCAGAGTACTTACTGTCTTCCATGTTTTCCTGTTGGACAATTTTTGTATTAAGATGACCGTAGGAGTGGAACCAAGAACGACTTGGCAATGAGAATGTTGTACCCATAATTTAATGAATAAACCCGGCAGCACCAGGATGGGGCGAAGTCAATGTTTCTGGTGTCACATTTCTTGAAGAAGGTTTGCACTTGAAACATTTACGTCGCCACCTCTTGATTCTGTTTGCTGTATTTTGCCAACCTCCTGCTTGTCTACCTTGTATTCCATCATCTGTAGTTCTTTTTTGTCTCAACCCACAGAACAAACCCGAATGCTGTCTTTCTCTACGAATTACAGAGCTGAATGCGTACCATCCCAAACACTTTTTAGACATTTACAGATTCCCGTGACAGCTTTCCACATGCGTTGTTTGAAGTTTACCTGCCTCTGTCGATTGTGGGAGTTGTAGTCTCCATGAATCACTGGAGCTCTCCGGAACGTATGTCAAAAGTATGGGGTGGATTATTGTGGGAACAGAAAACCCTTTCAGACCCACAAGTCATTTGGGCTATTACTGTAGTTCACGGTGACACCCCTTAGCCAAAAGGGAAAAAAAAGCTTTGTGACATCAGAAATAAAGATTCAGACATTTATGAGATGGAGAGGAATAGAAGGAAGAGATTTAGGCCAAAGTTGTGGAGAGATATCCTTGTGCAAAAATGTTGGGGATCTGTGAGAATTATTCCGAAGGGCCTGTTTCCATACAGGAGCGAATCTGATGCAATCACTCCCCTAAATCTAAGTGATGCCAGGGCATGCAATAATTTTAACGCAGAGATACAGGTTTTGAATTAACTTTGGTTTGAAGGGTCAAGAAGTGTTCAGTGTTCAGGAAATCCCAGTGATTAGGTGAGCTCAGTCATCACTGTCTCCAATGTTGGAGTACTGCTGAAGGGCTGATCTGCACACCTCCTCGCCTCCCCAGGTCGGAGTTATTATTTTCCTACGTTCAGTCATACCGAAGCTGAACCCGAAAATCTGCACCTTCACTGAAAGCTATTTGGGGAAAAGCAGGAACATTGTAGCATTACTCATCATACCAAACCTCGATAAGGAGGACGCATGTGGGAGGTAGGAGTTTATACTTCTACACGCAGTGGTATATTCACAGAATCTATAAAATGTGGTGTAAATATCCAAACTGTATTTCCAATGATACCTCTTGTAAAGCCTATCTTTAAAGAATAAAGAACAAATAACATTACAGCACCACAACCAGCCTTTCGGTCCACCAACCCTGTGACGATTCAGATGCTCTATCTAAACCTGTCGCCTATCTTCTAAGGATCTGTATCCCTTTGCTCCCTGCTTATTCATGCACCTGTCCAGATATATCTTAAATGACGCCATTGTTCCTGCCCCAGCCACCTCAACTGGCAACGCTTTCCAGGCACCTACTGGCCTCTAAATGCGGAAAGCTCCACGTATAGCCCCGCTGCACTTTGCCCTCTTACTTTGATCACGTGGCCCCTAGAAGTTGACTCATCTACTCTGTGAAAGGTTTTCTTGTTATTCATCCTGTCAACACATCCCATGGATTTGTAGGCTGCAATCAGGTCTCTCCTCAATTTCTTTCTTTCCAATGAAAATAATCATAATCTACTCAAACGCTCCTCACAGTTAACAATCTCCATACCAGGCAACATCCTGGTCAACCTCCTCTGCGCCCTCTTCAAATCAACCACATCCATTTGGTAATGCGGAGATCAGAATATTCCAAAATGGCTGAACTAAAGTCTTATGCAACTGTACTCAATATCCCGTCTGATGATTGAAAGCGTGCCGGATGCCTTCTTTCCCACTTTAATTATCTGCTTTGCCAGCTTCAGGGGACAATGAACCTGAACACCTAGGTCCCTCTGAACTTCAATTTTCCCCAGGACGTTTCCATTTACTCTACAGTTCTCTCTTTAATTGGATCTTCCAAAGTACATCACTTCACATTTGACCGACTGAATTCCATTTGCCATTTCTCTGCCCAGTTTTCCAAACTATCTATAGTCTGCTGTATTGTCTGACAGTCACCTTCACTATCTTCTCTTGACACACCTCATCGTGATCTGCAAACGTGTTAATGGGGCAACCTACATCACCCTCCAAATCATTTATGTTTATCACAAGCAGCAGTTGTCCTAGCACGATCCCCGTAGAACACCAACTGCTCACAATTTTCCATTTTGAAAAACATCCATCCACTATTACTCTCCACTACTTAACAGAATTCTTTTTTTTTAATGCACGGCTTTTGTTTGTGTACCTTTTTTTTCCATTCAGGTCTCTCTCTCTCTCTCTCTCTCTCTCTCTCTCTCTCTCTCTCTCTCTTCTCTCTCCCTCTCTCTCTCTCTCTCTCTCTCGTTGACCAACCTGTTCTCTGTTCTTCTAGCTAGAACACCATGGATCTCATGCAAATTCAACTTCTTCATCAGCCTACCATGGCGAACTTTATGAAACGCCTTACTGAAGTCTATATATGTTACATCTATATCCCTTCCCTGATAAATTGCCTTTGACACCTCTTCAAAGATTCTATTAAGTTTGTTAGGTATGGCCTTCCATGCACATCACCATGTTATCACCATGACAAACGCATTTTCTTCCAAATTGGCACATACCCTATCCCTCATTATCATGTCCGGTAGCTTCCCTACCACTGACGTCAGGCTCACGGGTCTGTAATTATCAGGATTATCCATGCTAACCTTCTTAAACAAGGGGGCAACATCAATAAGTTACCAGTCCCCTACGACCTCCATCGTGTTCACTGACACGTCCACCATAGTGCCTTTGATAATACCCAATGCATACTCCCTCCTAAAGGCGACCTGACATATTGAAATCGAACATCTATACCCACCCTCAACACCTGCCATTTCACTGTCCACGGTGAATACCGACGCAATGTATGCATTCAGAATCTCACCCAATTCTCAAGCATATATTTACTCCTGTGACTTTCAGTCGACCACCCATTTCCCTTGTGATCGGATTTCTCTTTACATATGATTAAAAGTCTTCAGTGTTTTCATGAAACCTGCTCGCTAAGTGTATATCATGACCCCTTTTAGACCAATAATTCCTCGTGTCAAAGTGGAGATACACTGACTCTGAAGGTGACTGTCATCCACTGCACAGTTGTGTGTCCCGAACGAATTAAATAATTTAATTTTGGATCCACAATCTCAATATTTGGTTAGACAAATGTTGAGATGAGTATGTGGGATGCTCGGTTTACGAATCCTCCTATCTAAATAATTACTTTTCAACTGGAATTGGAGGAGATGCATAAAATGGTTGGATAGTTCACAGATGCTTCTTCTCCAAACTGGACGGCATTTACCGAAAGATTCGCCCAGTTTGATGACAGCATTGCGTTTTTTTTATCCAGTGAGCATTTAATGGCATGGGCATTTTGTTCCAATGGGTAGCACTGCAGCCTCACTGGGCTACACAGTCGGGTTCAATTGAATCTTCGGGTTCTGTGGAGTTTGCTCAGTCTCCTCGATCTGCCTGGGTATCCTTCAGATGCTTCAGTTTCTTCGTCCAATCCAAAGACATACAGGTTGGGTGGATTGTGAGGTTGCTAAATTTCCCATAGTTTTCGGGAATTTGCAGATGAGTTGTTTCGCCTTGGCAAATGTAGAGTAACGGAGACAGCGTGGGGATTATGTCTGTTTGGAGGTTCGATGTGGAGTCAATGTGCCGTAGGGATTGTATCATTCTACGTCCTTGAACCAGTTTATCTTCCCTCTTTGATATCACTTGCCAGAATTATGGAACCAAGGCATAAAAGTGTTTTGCTTTGAAATGCTGCATTCGGCATGCGAATACCATAACTTGCCAAAGCTGCGGATTGATTAAGGCATAGGCCAGAGAGAAGAAGCTTATATTGGAATGCATTCCAGAGGATTTCAGAGGAATTATTACTTACCTTTCACAAAAGATGTTATCTGGACAAATTGTCATTTCGGTGAAAATATGCGGGTAGAATATAACAGTTGATTTTAAATGATCACAAATGGAAGGGCAATGGGGAAAAGAGAAATTAACCCAAATGTCCTGCTGTCAGATGTTTATGCTTCAGTCATCGTGAATGAAAACAGGTGAACTACTCATCGTCAGATCACTGTCTGAGGGATCTCAGTGATCAGGAATGGACTTCTAATGTCCTCCAGCGTCGGTAATTCGGAAATTGCCAAACTGAAATTGAAACTTTTTGAGTTGGCTTTAGATGGTGGCTTGCACTCTGTAAATGCATGTTTCTTTGGTCATAATTGCGCATTCTTTTGGGATAACTCCTTACAGCAGGTTGTTCAGCAAAAGAGAAACTCACTTCCTGAAGATCAGGAACTCCCAGTGTGGACTGAAGCTGACAGTCCTGACTTGATGACTGAAAAGGTCATCACTTTGCCCACTCCCGCGCTTCCTCCACTTCCCCAAGCCCAGTAACTAAAACCGAAATTAGGCAGCAGGGGTAGTGAATGGACTGAACATTATTACCTTCATGGCTGAAAGCGGGAGAGATTTTTTTTCACCACAGTCGTCCTGCGTTTTGTCAGATTCTGTAAATAGATGATAGTGTTGAGAGCACTTCGGAAACACATCACTGCACCAAAGCTTTTTCTGTCATATGAAGGTATTGAAGGGACCTATTTAAATATTTCATTTATTGACTGTCACTCTAAGTTAACACTCATATAGAGTGCTCCAAGGAGAGCTCTTCTTTCCAGTCTACATTCCACATGTCTCTATCACAGCCTGCCTATCTGTCAGACACAAATGGAAAATGACATCTGCAGATGATGGAGAGTTTGAGTCGAAAAAGTCTGGTGATGGGAAAAAGCACAGATGGTCTGGCAGCCTTTGAGAGCAGAAGTGTCGACGTTTCGGGCATAACCCTCCAAAGGCTCATGATGAAAAGTTATGCCTGAAACATAGACTACGTTATTCCCGGAAGAGTCCCCGAACTGGTCTGCCTTTTCCATCACCACATTCTCAAACACAGCCTAAAATCTTTACACAACATTTTACCTTTCACGCACAAGCATTTATATTCACATTGCATCTCCTCACATTTCCTGCAGCATGGAAACAATATGCACTTCTTGATTCAAATCTGAACTGTCACTTGCTTCTCCAAAGATAGTTTCTGATATTTTTTGGAGGTGAGGTACGGGGAAATAGAGCAGCTGTGTAAAGTACACACTTATCTTCGCAGGAAGTAGAATTTTGAAACAGTGTCTCAGATGAATTGGCAACGCTACTATGTCCAAAGATTCTACAGTTTCAGACTGCTGATTTTGTGATGCTGACGGATTCACAAAAGTAAAACGCAAGATCCGTATTCTGTAGTACTAACAAATCCATGGTTGTGCATTTATAGTCATGAAAAAAGTCTTAATGGCAAGAATTTCCACGGAGCTCATGCTAATTCCATACCCTGAGCGACTCGACGATGATCACAGCTCCAATATGCACGCTCATAATACCAGAATAACTGCATTATGCGTGATGGGTTCCAATTCACAGGTGCAGTGCCGAAACTTTTCTGGAGCATGCGCAGAAGGAGTGAGTACTGGAAACTTTGAATTTCTAGTGAGATACGAGCGCAGAAGGACGTCAGTCAGCCCGTCAATTCGAATCCATTCAAAAACAACGGAGATAGTCCAATAATTTCAACTTCATTTTCATGACCTTCACCCATAAACTTTGATTCCCATCATAATGATTCGTAACGAGGTGTACCGGTATTCATGTACTCATTGTTTTTTCTCTCCACAAACGCTGCCCGTCTGACTGAATTTTGACAGTGTTTTGAGCCTGTATCAGAATTAAAGTCTCATCAAAATGTTGCCTTTTTTCAACGAGTTAAATATATCTGTCAATCTCAGCCTTGAATGGTAATCTCATTTAAATATCTCCTATTCCTTAGAGGCTTCACATTGTAAATGCTGAAAGGATGTTTCCCTTCCTCTGCATATCTATGATCAGAGGGCAGAGTTTCAATAAAGTGATACCAAGTTAAGGGAGAGATGAGGAGGAATGTTTTCGCTCTAGGGTTGTCAATCTTTGGAAGTTCTCGCCAATGAGATGGGGGTTTAGATTTCTTGTACATATTTAAGGGTGGGATAAATTCTTGTTCTGTCCAGGAATAGAGGGTTTTGGGAAAAGGGCAGGAAAATGGACCTGAGGAATGTCCAACCAGCCCTGATGATATTCAAGACTCGTAGGCTGAATGATCTTGCCCTGTTCATTTCTCCATGACGTGGATGTGTTGGACAAGCTCAATATAAGACAGCACCAGATTATTGTCCAACGGGTTTATTTGGAAGTATTAGTTTCGGAGAACTGCCCATTCTTCAGGTAAATGACTACGAGAAGGGATTGGGATTTTTTTTCAAAACTCTGGGAGATCCTTTAAATTCGGAATGAGAAAATTGAGGTCCTGGCTTGAAGCAGGCCTGGAATGGGTAGCGTGCCTAAAGTGGGACAACAGCAGGATTGAAGGGTGCCATGTTGATTGGGGCAAATTACATAGCGCTCATGAGCAGCCTTTCTTTCACAAAGGTCTGGTCAAAAAAAAGGATATTCGCAAAACAAATTCAAACCAAGTGAAATGCTTGTTTCTTCCCAATTTCAATCCAGAAACCACGGCATTTTTATTAATAAATAGTTTTTTTGCCAAATTTTCATTGGAGATGATTTGCCATCAGTGAACCCAATTGGAACGTCCTGGGACAGCATGAGGAGCGTGCCTAACAGTGGGGAATTAGAGGAAAGAGATTTCCACCTCAGAGAGAAACTGCTGAGTTATAAAAAAGATAAAGTTGTGCAGTGTAGTAAACGTACTCTTCACTTCAACTAGTCCACACTGACCATATTCCGAAATTAAATAAGTCCAGGCTGCCAGTTTTTGGCCCATTTTGGTCTAAATTTTGAGTATCCTTGTAAATCTACAAATGTATTTTAAACGTTATACATACACATGCATCCATCAATACGTGGTTAGTTTATTCCACACACGGATCATTGTCTGTATAAATGTTGTGCCTCATGTCTTAGTACTGGAACAAGTAGATTTGTTATCACTGGTTTGCTGCGGGTTCCATTTGCCAGCAAGGCGAGGACTCGCTAGAGGGTCGAGTTGAACACAGAGCTACAAGGATGGTTCAGGTGTGAGAGTTTCGCATACCTGGATAATTGGTGACAATTATGGGGTAGGTGGGATCTCGACAAACATGATGGTTCACATCTGAACCAGAGGGGTACTTATATCCTCGGAGGGAATTTGGTTATGGCTGTTTGAGAGGGTTTAAACTAATTCAGCGGGGCGATGGCAAACTAATTCGAATTTACAGTGTCCAGGACGTAAGCGTACTGAGATCAGAAATGAGATTTCAAGGTTGCAAGGGTGAACCAGCAAGCCGGAGTGGGGTATGAAGTGCGTCTACTTCAATGTCAGGAGCATCCGGAATAAGATGCGTGAGCCTGCAGCATGCATTGGTTCCAGGGATTTTGATGTTGGGGTCTTTTGGGAGACATGGATAGAACAGTGACTGGAATGGTTCAAGCATTTAGATGTTTCAGTCAGAACAGAGAAGATGAGAAAAGAAGGGATATGTGCCTATGTTAGTGAAGGACAGCATTACGATGGGAGAGAGGATGTTTGAGCACTCATCTACTGATGTACTATGGGTTGAGTTTCGAAACAGGAAAGAAGTCACACTGAGTGTGGTGCGTGTACGGAGTGAACTTCTGGAAGAAATGGCGGAAGCTGTAAAAATTGATTGAGGAATTTGTTTGGTGGAGCAAAATGTGGCATATAGTTCACAAATTAAACTGACCAGGAAGTACCTCATGAAGATTCAGCGCAGATTTTCTCGCATGTACCCCGACCTCATCTAATGTATCTGTTGCTCTCAATGTGGTTGCCACTACATCTGGGTGACAGGATGCCAACTTGCAGAGTAGTTCAGAGGGCATCTCTGGATGTATGCAGCAACTAACATTACCGCCCTGTGCCACCCACTCCAAATCTCCCTTAATTTCCCCCAAGGAAATGTAGGTCCTGGGCCTCTTCCACTACCAAATCAAATCCACCCTCCAAGTGGAGTAAGAACACCATATCTTCCGCCTCAGATCTCTTCAATATCATGTAATCAAACTTGAGTTCACCAACTGCCTAATGTCCCCTTCCACTTTCTCATCACGGATCTAACCCTCTAACTTGGCACAGATATCTGGATCTATCATATCTGATTGTCTTCCTCCCCACCCGTTCGCTCCAGCCTGCTCGCTGACCTATCACAGTTGTCCTTACCAGCATCCGACTATCGACTTTCGAATATCTTATCTTACCCACAAGCCCCACTTCACACCCCATTTATCTCTCATACCACTTGACCCTCAGCATTCTGGTTAAAGGGCTTCCACCCGAAACGTCGACTCGCCTGCACCGCGGATGCTGCCTGACCTACTGTTCTTTTACAGTGCCACACTCTTTGATTGTCTCTCCAACATCTGCACTCCTACGTTTTCTTAATGAATAATTTCGTGCTACATAGTTAGCATTGTAACCAGAATGACTGTGAAACGATAAAACGATATTAATATCTTCTTTGAATCGGGCAAAGAGAGTGGAGTGTTTATCAAAGTAGCGAGGCGAGGAGAATCTTAAGCAGTCGAATTTATTACTTCAACACGTTAAAACCATGCACATGATTTGGAATTGCGTTCTGTAAAATAAATACATCGCAGAGCAAAACTGATTTTGAAAGCAAACTTCCAATAATGAGTTATCTTTTCTTCTTTATCCCATTTCAAGCCCGATTTAAAGCTGAGACACTTGTTTTCCTAAACGGTGGGAGAGCGAATAGAGTAACATCCTGTGCTTTGTCCCACTTTCAATTTACTTTCTGACCTAACACTGCTGAGTCGAAGTTTAAATCGAAGCATGTCCCGATCTGATGATGGTCTTGTAATGCTGTGAACGGCTGCCCTCCCTCTTTCCCTCTGCAACTGAATCCTTGACCAGCCCCGATAAAGTGGCGTGGGGAGGCCAGCAGAGAGTGCCATTGTATCACTGTCAACATGCGGGAGCTTTGCTGCAACATTCGCGCTCCAGCCTCAAATAATACTTACCTTGCTAACGTTGATGTCATCGAGTGCATGCTGTCTGCAATGTAACACACATGTCTCGGTTTTAGTCTTTTGATCTTCACAGTTTAAGTTACTATAATCTGACTGTAGTATTCTAAAAAACAAATTTTCTTTGTACATCGTTATCCATGATAATGGATCAATCAATAGTGACTTTTCAACGCAAGACAGGAATTTCTCCTTTGGACTGAATTGAGGTAGCAGCCATTGGAATGGGCCAGGTAATGCTCAAAAAATGTAATGACACCATCTGTGATATTTAATCTTATTTATTTTTTAAAAAGCAAGAAATTCGTGTAATCGGGAATTTTACTGCGTAATTAATCGTCGTTCTGAACCTAGGTAATGCTGCTAAATAAATAAACGTGTTTGTACAACAACTCAGGTTCCGCAGCATACAACCAACTCTCCTGAAGTCAGATATAAAAGGGGGAAAATCGGCAGGATTGACTTTTTGAATTGCATAATAGAAGAATTTTACAACATTGATTGACCACAGGAGGATGAAGGTCCCAGATATGGTGAAGAGTAATATCACAGACTTCCTTCTGCTTGACATCTCTGGATCATTGCGATTCTTTCCTTTGCTCTCACCCTTCAGCCTCTTCCGGACTCGACTGGTCGATAAAATCTGTCTGACTGTCACAACATTGAGCAACAGAATTAAAACGAATGGCAGCAAAGGTGTTAAAACCGTATCAAGCCAATCGAATGCTATCCACCAAGTCTCAGTAAAGTAGCTTGACCTTGTCCTACAATAGAATGGCACATTGTTGATTATTCTTAATGGTTCACATGCGAAATAATAGGGAATGTTTTTCAAACAGAACAAAGTGCAGATTGTTGATAGAACGTGAGTTGCAGTTTTCTCAGTACTATATTTTGTTCTCAGATTCTGACAACAAATGGTAACAAATCGGTCAAAGGAGAAAGAGACAGTGAACCAGACAGAGCAGTCAGTGGCTACACGACACATGGATCCAATAATATTACACACAGGAATGATGTCCAGGAATGTTCGTCCATAATAATAAGAACGAAATCTCAACAGAAGAACAGTCGTGATAATAACCATCAGATCGGAAGCTGCCATAACCACCAGGTAGCTGGTAGTACAAGGAGAAACACCGCACTTTCCCCCGGAAAGAGTTGCAATTGCAAGCAAATTAACTGTGGAATACAAATGGTAACAAAAGCAATGAATTACTGATCATAAATTCACTCTACCTGCTCGAGACGGCAAAACTAAGATTTTACGGCCTATAAATAGAATTTAGCAGCTTCCAAATCTTCCAACAACTCACCTCATCCCAGACCCAACCCTCTTTCTCCATCTCACTGCCTTGACCTGACTCGACTTGTCCCTCTTCCTCACCACCCATACATTGAATTCTTCCCACTGACCAATCACAGACACCTCCAACTTGCTTCCACAGATTGCCACCCCACATATCTTTCCACCAGCCGCACAGCACCAATTTATTTCTGTGTCCCTTCCTCCATTGAGTCCTGCTGAAATATTTCAAACTGAGAAGTCGACTGCCCTTCACCTCCGATGCTGCATGACCTGCTGTACATTATTTTCCATCTCAATTCTTTGTCCACTCTCAAAAATACATTCCAATGTGTATCGTCGATTCTGACAGGTTTCAACTCCAAGTCTCTGAGATGCAGAACCCATTAGAAATGTCGCACGCATCTGAGTCATTGAATTGGTGATTGAAATATCATTGAAACAAATTCTTCTCTCTCTTTAGATCAGGTCATTCTCTGTTCATGGGGCCAAATCCCGATCAGAGTCTCATTAGGATTAAGAAACAGGCCATCAAAATCTGCACAGCATCTTAAACAAGACTGTTCAATTTGTTTTGCACAAGGGCATCATGACTGATGATGCAGGGCTCCCTTCGTGACAATGTGTGAATGTTAGAACTGCTGTGACGTTTACGTTGTAAACCTACACATCTCTCCATGACATACATCTCAAAATAAAGTTCAGGAGGTTATTCTGTCAAGACGATAATCCAATGATCATGGACGGTGGGGAGGAGAGAATTTTCAGAAAGAATGGTAGTTAGATGAAGCTTTAGAAATCAAAATAGCGACGTTTCCCCGATTCCTGTTATTTAACAAAAATGTACTATCCATTTTAAAATTCATAACTGATCCAGTATCTAATGCCCGGATTTAATAGAGTTCCAAACCTGTCCATCCTTTCTGTCCAGAAGTGTTTCCTAACATCTGTCTTGGTCGCTCTGAACCTAATTCGCACACTAAGCTTCCTCATTCTAGAATGCACAACCGATGGAAATAGTTCACGTTTTCCTTCCAATCATTGTACGACATCGTTCACATCAAAATTCTGGAGATAATCGGCCTAGCTTGCATATCAAACTTAGAAATTTCCCAGCAGATCCAGCAGCATCCGTTGGAGAGAAAGCCGAGTGAACGCTTCGATTCCAGTGACTCTTCTGCAGAGCTACTTTGCATGATCTGTCCTCATACCTTCAAACCGTATGAAAACGGAACCGATGACAGAACACTGAAATCAGGATATTCTGTAGTATCAGTGAAGCTAGGAGTGCCCGTTGTATTGAGAAAGCTGCTGCGTGAATTGCTGTCACTGTTCTGGTGCTTGTACAAGACTGATCAGCCAGTACATGGAGACATTATTGTTGAAAAACTAAAAAAAACAGAGAGCAGATCATTGGCAGATTAAAACAACTTCATTTGCCATAATACCATACCAGGAACGCCAATAAAAGCAAGGATGGTGTAGAACACCTTCTCCACGTGTTGAATTGGTAGGTGCATTTTTCCGTGCACGGTGATCTGTTCCTGCAGGCAGCTCAGAAGCTCCTTGTTTGAAACACTGAGCTGATGTATTCCCAGAGACGTCGCCTTATACTGTGTGGAAGCTCCTTGGGGAGATCGAAGTAACAACATTTCTCAGCTTCGTTGTTTTTTTTTCAAATTGTTGTCAATCAACAATTTTAAGACAATAACAATCTTAGTCACAATTACGAAGGAATGCAACTGTTCATATATCATGATGAACTAACAAAAGCATTACTTGGAATCTGCCAGAGATAACAGAGCTGCCACTCAAACATCATGAGCCCAATCCCGACCACATGTTATTTCTACCAACGCTGCATCAGTGCAGTTTATTAGAAAATTGAACGTATGTCTCAGACCTGTCCATCTGTACTCTCAGGTAGGAGCTGCCCTTTTCTAACAAGAACATTCCATTCACTGATTGAAATGTGCTTTTTTTCACACAATAGTTGTGTGTTTCGCTGTCGTGGTTAGCACTTATTTTCCATCGCCAATTTCCCAGGATCTCGAATCAGATGAAGGGACAAGTGAAGCGAACATCCTGTCTATCCTGAGGGAAGAGGACCCACTGCACATGATGGGTTCATAACGATTGGAAACATGGATGAGACGTTTGTATCCAAATCAGATTGGGACTTGAATGTCAGCACCTGTTGTGGTGGATTTGAACCCACAGCGACAGAACATTAGCTTCGAGCTTACAAGAAAATAACCTAAAAGTAATATGACAATGCCATACTCCACACAGTTGCAATGCTATACTTTATCCGTAAACTAATTTAGCACCGTTCCCTACTTAGAAAACGTTAACAGATTCGTTCTCTGCATTTTATCGAAGTCAAACTCTTTATTGGTCATTCTGTTCTGAGTGTTTTCTCCCCGGCCCATTATGCAGTCAATAGTGTCACTAGATCCTGATGCATTGTCACGGATCCTTGCACCATCAAATAGCTCTCTCCTGCAGGCTCAAGTTGGAATAAACTCATATCCTGAACATGAATCTGTCTCCCACCTTCCTCAGAAGAAATGGTAAACAGACATGAACACGGAATGCCCTGAAAAACATGATGCCCCCCAACTCAATCCCAATCGTTTCCACGGCCATATTCCTCTGTTATCTCTTTCCTTCTCTTTCTCTCTTACACTTACCCTCTGTTCTTTCACTCTCTGTCTTCCTCTGCGAATAGCAATGTATAAATTAGTCCTACGTTCTCACTAGCTACGTGTACATCCTTCAATTTTCTCCGTTTCTAGCAATTTTTCTGTAAGTCTGTCCTTGTCTTATTCCTCAAGTGTCTGAATATTTTACGTTCTCTTCCTAAATCTTATCCATTTAACTTTCTCTGTCTCTGTCTCACTGACTTGTTGACCTTTCAATAACTCACTGTCTATTAATCTGAGAATTCATGTCAGAACCTTATTTCCCGAAGCCTGTTCATGGTCCGGCAACATCCTATTAAATTGAAGCTGGATGCGTATGCTGAAGTCACCATCCTCTCTGATCACTTGGTGGAACTGCAGGAGCACAAGCTGTACCCAAGAGAGAGGAAAAATTGCAAAGAGCAGAGGTGATCGTCAGACAGTTGGAAATGTGTCCCGAAACTGCAATCAGCACCTCTTAGCTTTGGAGCCCATTGTGTTGGGATTTCACGATCATTAATAGTCCAGGACATGCAAGATACTATGACTCTGGGGAGTGTTGTTGAACAGCGGGGCCTTGGGGTGCAAATGCACAGTTCATTCAAAGTGGAATCAGAGGTAGATATGGTAGAAAAGAAGGCATTTTGCATGCTTGCCTTCATTGGTCAGAGTATTGACTAAAGGCTTTGGGGCAACACTTTGTGGTTGTGGTGGACATTGTGGGGACCACTATTAGAATCCTGTTTTATATTTCTGGTCCTTTTGCTTTCGGACAAAATTTGTTTTCCGAGAAAGATTGTAAATCAAATTTACACGAATATTCTTGGAATTGGAGGTTTTGAGTTATATGGAGACGTTGGATAAGTCGCGACTTCTTTTTCTGCACGGTGTCAAAGGTGTGCTGGCATTATAGAATTGATACAGTCATGAGTGGTATGGACAAGGTGAATAGCCAAAATCCTTTTCCCAGGGCAATGAGGCCAAAACTGGAGTGTCTAGGTTTCAGGTGCATGAGAAATAATTCAGAGGAGTCCAGCGAGACAATTTCCTTACAGAAATGATCGTGCATGCATGGAACAAGCTACAAGAGGAAGTGGGAGCTGCAGGTACAATTGTAACTTTTAAACACATTTGGACATATACAGAGATAGGGAACTATTGGAGGATATGGGTGAGGCGCAGGCAGATGGCATTACTTTACTGAAGAATACCTGACAGTGTGAACGAGATGGACAAAAGGGACTGTTTCCTTGTTGTATGACTCTTGCCCTGGGGACATAAGAGACTGTCGTGTCCAGTGAAACATCAGTTGTTGACCGACAAGCAGTAGGCACTACAACAAGACCTGGTGCCTTTATGCTCCTCTTGCTGCAAGTAAACAAGGAGATGACGAAAAGATAAATGGCGTTTTGGTCTTCATAGCAAGGGAATTCTACTCCAGGACAAGGGATAAATTGCTAGAATTGTGCAGTGTCTTTTTGAGAACAAACCTGGAATATTGTAAGCAGCTGTGGTGTATTTTTCTGTGGAAGGATGTTCTGATGATGGACGGAGAACAGAAAAGTTTTAATGGACGAATTATTGGAATGGCTGCGCAGATGTATGAAATGAGATTGGATCGGTTAGGATTGTATTCAATGGGTTTAATTGATATGAGTTATTTCATGGAAAACTGTAGAATTCTAACACGAGTAGACAGGATAAAATCAGGAAGGTTGTTGTGGAAAACTATTGAGGATACACTAGCCAGTGAGAGCCTAAAGATTGATGGTGGGCCAATTAGGACTGAGATGAGCAGAAATCTCTTCATCCAGAGAGTGGCAAACTGTGGAAGCTTCGGCTACAGAAGGTCGCTGAAACCAAAGTATTGAATGTTTTAAACACGTGTTAAATGCTGTTTAAAAGTTTAAAAGTGACTTGGGGGAAAGTGGCAACAGGGAACTGTGTTGGATGATCAGCCGTGAACATGTTGAATGGTGCAGCAGACTGGAAACTCCGAATGACTTACCTCTGCCCCTATTTTCTGTTGTTTTGTATTTCAAATGGTGCAGGCACAAGGAGCAGAACACAAAAAAGGAAGAATTTGTTGGGATTACCAAACTGACTACATAGGCTTGAGCAACGATCCAAAGGCTAGAAGTCCAGTTAACACAGTGCTTTATTTTCCAGATTTGTGTTGAATGGAGTGTCCGATTGAGAATTCCTGGAGTTGGTTGAGAACGTAAACCTTAAACACCAAAAACATTTCATAATCATAGGCAATGCACAATTTTTCGGCAGGAGCATTGATAGTCTTGTTATTTCATAAGATATGACCATGTAAAACTGAGATGAAAACTGACTTCACTAAGAGCATGGTGATGATGTGGAATTCCCCTCCACAAAAGGCTAGAGAGGTCAAACCACTGTCACAGAAATAGACGAATCTCTGGAAGCTGACTTCGTCCTGGGTTGTGTGGATAGTGTCACATTCTGGCAGTGATTCAGAGGATTAACTATTCCACTCTTTCCTCTGCCACTCTCCCTCTGTGTACCTGTCCGTTTTCTTCTGTTTCTCTGACCCCCACTCTCTCATGGTGTCTCTCACTCTCCGCTTCTTCCAGTTATTTCATCGTCTTTGAATTGATTGTGTTTGTCCAATTATATTCGGCTTTATTTATCGTATTTCTCTCTCTCTCTCTCTTCCACATTGTCTCTATTTCCCTCATTCTCTGTGCACTTCTGTTTCTGTGACTTACTGACTTTACGTCATATTGTCTTTGCCTGCATCTCTATTTCAACGCTCTCTTCCCTCCACACCACTCAAGCTTGATTTCTTGTTATCTGTCTCTCAATACATGAAGCTGTCTCTTGTTTTGTCCCCTTCTGGAAGACTACTTCTTCTGTTCTGACTCTCTCCAGGTTTGTCTTTGTCTCTATCCCTATCTGAATGTCCCTTTCTGAGTGTGTGTGTGTGTGTCTCCCTTTTGACGATGCCTCTGTCGCTTCGTATTTGCATTTCTCTCTTCAACGCCCTATCTGACTGTCCCCTGTGCTCTCTGCTGCTGTCCTTCTGTCTCTGCAAATATGTTTGTCTCGCTCTCTCTCTTCGCGCCTTCTCCATTCTGATTTTTCATCAGTCTCTGCCTCTTTGCACCTCTCTTGACTGCCTTTGTCTGTGTGTCTCTCTTTCCGCCTCTCTCCCTCTCTGACTGTCCCTCTGTCTCTATCTGCGACTCTTGTTCTCGTTGTCTTTTTCTGTCTACGTTCGTGTGTGTATCTCTCTCTTTGTGACCTGTCTTCGGTCTCTGTGCGTCTCTCTCTCTCGGCCTTTCTCCTATCTGACTGTGGTGCTGTCTCTGCATTATTCCTACCAACGTACTCAGTCCTTCTGCGAACCTTTGTCTCAGGGTCAGGGTTTGTCATTCTGTGATCCTTTCCAACTCTCTCCCTCCACCGTTGTGCCCCACTCAGACTTTCAATTTCTCTCTTTGCCTGTGTTCCTTCGAACTCTCTCGTATATCTCTCTATCTATGTCCAGTCTGTCTGTGAGTTTCTTCTCTCACACATTCTGGCTCTGTCCCTCAATCTCTCTCACGTTATCACTCTCGCTGGCCACCCTGCCGATTCCCACTCTTTACGCAGTTTCTGTCTCTGTCTCTGTCTCTGTCTCTTTCTCTGTCTCTCTCTCTCTCTCTCCATTTCTCTCTCTCTCTCTGTACACACAGCGTTTTCGATTTAGACATTTTGGATTCGTGTTTACTTCAGTGAGCTGCCATTTATATGTTTGCAATTCAATGCTGAGTGTCCAAATGGTGAATGAAGAGTCGGAGAGAACCAGTAGAGGTTGGCTGCTCTTTGAATGAGAACATAGCGCAAATGGATCTCAATGCATTGCCCTTCAGAGGGACTGGTAAGACTACTTCTTATGACTCACACAACAGAGCAGTGAAGGCCGAGGTTCCAGCCTGGGCCAGTGCCTTTCTCTCTCTCTCTGTCTCTCTCTCTCTCTGTGTCTCTCTCTCTCTCTCTCTCTCTCACACACACACACACACACACACACACACACACACACACACACACACACACACACACACACACACACGAACACACAGAGTCACAGAGTCAACCACACAAACACTTACACTCACAAACATGTACACAATCATACTTACACATACACATAGATACACAGAAACACAGTCACTTACATGTACATACTCTCACAAAGACGCAGACACATGGGTGTACATGAACTTATGAACTGGGTACCTGTTCTTTTTCTCAAAATTTCCGAGCAAACCTCTCGTCCAAACATGATTTATATGAAATTGTTGCTGTGTTGCGATCATGCAGAAAGGCTGGCACATGTCAGGTGTTGGATGGCTGTATCAAGAGAATTGGGGTGAATGTGGGTGTTGTTCATTCAGAACGCCTGAGATGGTGGCTCGTCTCCCAAGGTAAATGTCCAGAGAAGCACGTGCCAAGCTGGTATTGCAAGGATTTTGTGTTGAAAGTTCTTGACTCTTATTTTCTATTCGGTAGATGCTCGAGTGGGATCCTGTGTATTAATGAGTCAATATTAAGTAATCATGGGCATCGTTACGAGTATTAATCGCGATTCATAGATGTCTTGCCACTTACGAGTTTTAATCTCATCAGTGTCACCAAGATTTGCTTACTAAAGTCGACTTATTGTTTTCAATGGCAATAAAGGCCTCACTTAACGTCTCACACTTTTCTTCAAAATGACACACTATTCTTGATTTTTGGAGTGTTTGTGATCACAGGAACCTCATATAAGCAGTCGACATTTCGTCAGTAATGTCCTTTCTCATGGTTTATTGATTTTGGAATCTGCATCAGTTTTGCATGATGGATTAGTTAATTATAGAGTCACGCAAATGTACAACATGAAAGAGACAATTCAATCCAAATCGTCTACGCCCTCTGGATATCATAAGTTCATCCAGTACCATTTACCAACACTTGGCCCATATCCTTCTTTACATTTCATATTCATTCTCCATCCAGATGCCTTTTAAGTGCTGTACTTGTACCGATTTCCACCACTTCATTTGGCAGATCATTCCGTACATGCACGACCCTTTGCATGAAAACAGCAGACAATAGACTATAGACAATGGACAATAGGTTCAGGAGTAGGCCATTCTGCCCTTCCAGCCAGCACCAGCATTCGTTATGATCATTGCTGATCACCCTCAGTCTGTATCCTGTTCCCGCCTTATCCTCATAACCCTTGATTCAACTATCTTTAAGAGTTCGACACAAACCTTTCTTGAAATTACACAGAGACATGACCTCCACAGCCTTCTGCAGCAGAACATTACGCACTCACACTCCACTCTCTGGGTGAAGAGGTTTCTCGTCAACTCTATTCCAAATGGCCTACCTCTTATTTTTAAACTGTCATTCTTCCTGCCTCCAGAGTGTCCAATCCTTTAATCATTTTATACGTCTCAATCACATCCACTCTCTGCCTTCTAAACTCAAGCCTATACAAGCCCAGTCGCTCGATCTTTCAACGCAAGATAGACCTGCCATTCCGGGAATTGACCTCGTGAACCTATGGTGCACTCCCTCAATAGCCAGAATGTCTTTCCTCAAATTTGGAGACCGAAACTGCACACAATATTCCAGGTGCAGTTTCACCAGGGTCCTGTACAGCTGCATAAGGATCTCGTTGCTTCCATACTCAATTCCACTTGTTACGAAGGCCAGCATGCTATTTGCTGTCTTCACTGCCTGCTGTACCTGCATGCTTGCTTTCATTGATTGATGTACAACAACATCATTGTATTGCCCCTTTACCTAACTTGACTCCATTTACATAGTAATCTGCCTTCCTGTTCTTGCCACCAAAGTGGATAACCACACATTTATCCACATTAAACTGCATCTGCCATGCATATGTCCACTCACCTAGCCTGTTCAGGTCACCCTGTCAGCTCCTAACATCATCCCCACGTTTCCCTCTGCCACCCAGCTTTGTATCATCAGCAAATCTGCTAATATGCCTTTTAATAACATCATCTATACCATTAATGTATACTGCAAACAACTGCGGTCACAGCACTGATCCCCGCGGTACCGCACTGGTCACCACCTGCCATTCCGAAAGTGAGCCGTTTATCACTACTCTTTGTTTCCTGTCAGCAAGCCAATTTTCAATTCAAGTCAATATTTTGCCAACAATATCATGCGCCCTAATTTTGCTCACTAACATCCTTTGTGGGGCTATATCAAAGGTTTTCTTCAAGTCCAGCTACACTGCATCCACTGGATCTCTCTTGTCCATCTTCAGAGTCATATCTTCAAACATTTCCAGAAGATTAGTCAAGCATGATTTCCCCTTCATAAATCCATGCTGACTCTGATCTACCCTGTTCCAGCTATCAAGATGTGTTGTAATTTCATCCTTTATAATTGACACCAGCATCGTTCCCTCCACTGAGTTCAGACTAAATTGTCTTCAATTCTCTGCTTTCTCTCTTCCTCCTTTATTAAAAAGTGGGACAACATTAGCCCCCCTCCCCACTCTAATCCGCAGGATCTGATCCTGAATCTATAGAACATTGGAAAATGATCACCAATGCATCCACGATGTTTATACCCACCTACTTCAGTAATCTGGGATGTCGACCATCATGTCCCGGGGACTATCAGCCTTCAGACCTAACAGTCTCTCCAAAACCATTTCCTGGCAAATATAAATTTCCTTCAGTTGAAGTCCTTCAGCCACTATTACTTCTGGGAGATTGGTTGTGTCTTCCCCAGTGAACACTGAACTGAAGTACCAAATCAACTATTCTGCCATTTCTTTGTTCCCCGTAATATATTCACCCGTTTCTATCTTCAAGGGCCCAATTTTAGTGTTAACCATTGTTTTTCCTTTCACATACCTAACAAAGCTTTTACTATACTCCTTTATATTTTTGGCCAGTTTACCTTCGTACTTCATTTTTTCTCTGCTTATTTCCTTCTTAGTAATCCTATGTTGTTCTTTGAAAGCTTCCCATGCCTCCGTTTTTCCACTTATACTTGCTCTGTAATACTTTTCCTCTTTCGACTTTATATGCTACTTAACTTCCCTCGTCTGCCACAGCCACCACTGCCTCCTGTTAGGATCTTTCTTCCTTTGTGGAATGAACTGGTTCTGCATCTTCTGCATTATACCCATAAATACCTTCTATTGTTGCTCCACTACCATCCCTGCTCTGGTATTGCACCATTGAACATTGGCCAGCTCCTCCCTCATAGCACCATATTTCACTTCCGATTGTACCCTCTCCCTTTCAAATTCCATACTAAAGCTTATTGTATTATGGTCACCACCTCCTAATGTCTCCTTCACTTCGAGGTCCCTGATCAAATCCGTTTTGTCGTGCAATACCAGATCCAGAATTGCCTTCTCTCTGCTAGGCTCCAGCACCAGCTGTTATAAGTGTCCCTCTCGGAGGCACTCCACAAACTCAATTTCTTGGTGTCCAGTACCATTCTGGTTCACCCAATCTACCTTCATGTTGAAATCCCCCATAACAACTGTAGTAATATCTTTGTGACAAGCCAATTTCAGCTCCTTATTCAATTTACTCCCTACATCCAGACTACTATTTGGGGGCCTGTAGATAACTCCCATGAGGTTTCTTCAACCCTTAGAATTTCTCAGCACTATCCATACTGACTCTACATCTCCTGATTATAGGTTCGCACTCGCAAGGGACTGAAAATCATTCCTTACCAGCAGGGCCACCCCACACCCTCTGCCCGTCAGTCTGTCCGCACGATAGCACGTACAGCCTTGACTATTCATTACCCAGTCTCTGTCCAAGTGAAGCTACGTCTCAGTTATCCCCACAACATCTCAGTTATCCCCACAACATCGTAACTGCATCGTAGTTACGAAGCCTATTAAGGATTTCCTGTATTACACTAATCTTATGTTCTTTGATCTAAACCCCACCTCACCAGGGAAAATGACTTAGTATGTTTATCCTAACTGATCTTCCTTGATTTGTAAAGCTCTGTAAGGTCACCCTCAGACTCCTACACTCCAGGGAAAGCAGCCCTACCTCTACCTATATCTCAAACCCTCCAACCCTGACGATATCTATGTCAAAGGTTTCTCAAGCCTATCAAAATTCGCAGCTTCATTTCGATTCGGGGGGCATAAAGAAAGTGTATATTACTGGCAATTGGTATCAGTACTGATACCAGAGGACAAACAGACTCTCGGCACGAAATGAGACAGTTCATTACAGCATTTGGGACAGGAGCCTTGTCTTTCAGCGATCGTGGGGAACACTTATCTCAGTCTTCCTCTTCTTCTCTGGTCCATCTTTCACCTGCCTGTTGAGTACGACTCAATGAAGACTGCTGCGTGAGGAACAATTGATGAGATGTGAGGGAGTGTGGTGCTGCATGAGTACAGCAGGTCAGGCAGTATCTGAGTAGCAGGAGAATCGAAGTTTTGCCTTAAAACCGTTCATCGACACTGCTGTGTTTTTCCAGCACTGCACTCTCGTCTCTGATCTCCAGCAACTGTGGCACTGACGTTCTGCTCGTGGTTGGGATGTGCTTGATGGGAACTGCATTTTGAGACAACTTCCTTCTGTCCCAATCCTTATTATTTTGTCATATTCCTAATGGCAGGAACCATACACGAGGTTCTTTTGATCAGTGTGACCATGGGACAACTGAATCGGATACAGCCAAAATTGCAGCTTATTATCTTTTGGATGCAAATGTAAGTGAGATGGGAAGCGTCAATCAAAGGTATGCTATCATTGTTGTGGGAAGGAAGAGAACGTGGTGGTGAGGGCAGCAGCATCGGAAAACGTTGGGACATGACTCAGGGCACTGTCACAAAGCGGGATTCACTTTTTACCTTATATGTGGATTTCACTGGTGTTCATTGTCACCCCAACAGCATATTTTATTTAATGTTATCGCATGTGCTCGTGCACAGTGAAAAGCCATGTTTTGTGTACAGTACATGCAGATCTTAACAGACTACAAAAAGTGCGACCAGAGTGAAGGAAACAATGGCTGCTGCGAGAGTGTGCAGGGGGAATCAGATTCACATTGCTTTTAAAATTAGAGAATTTTGTTTAGAAGTCTAATAGTATCGGGGAAGAAGCTATTCTTGAATCTAAGCATGTGTGCATATAACGTATTTTAAATAAATGGGGTGGAATGTGTCTTTGATTATGTCCGTGATGGACTGGGCTGTGTTCATGAATCTTTGTGAATTCTCCCAGTTTTCGGACAGGGGTTGCCCCTCCGCCCCCCCCCCCCCACCCCAAAAAAAAGCGCTGTTATGCAATCCGATAGAATACTTTCTATCTGCAGCCAAAGGATTATCAGCTGCAATTTCCACCACTTGCAGTGCGGAGCAACAACCAGACACAGATATATTCCCCTTCCCTGCCTTGTCAGCATTTTGCAGGGACCATGCCCCCACGGACACTCGGGTTATCCTCTGATCCCAACCCACTCCCATCGCCCTCCTCCCTACCAAATATCTATGATCCCAGATTCCTTCCAGGTGAAACAGCATTGTCCCTGCAGTTCACACAGTCGAGAGTGTTGCATTTGCTGCTCACAATGTGTTCTTCTTTACACCAGGGAGAGGAGACACAGATTGGGAGACTCGCTTGGCTGGGCATCTACGTTTCGTGGGAATGAGCCCGACCTTCCGGTTTCCTGCCACTGCAACACATCACTGTGTCTCCAGACCAGCATCTCTGAGTGGGGGCCTGCTGCAGGGGTTCAGGAGGCTCAGCAAGAAGAAAAGAACGAACTCATTTTCCGATTGTGAACCCTGTAGTCCTCAATACTCAATATCAAAGTCAACAATTTCACTTCGTCAATACCTTCTCCAGTGTCCTTTCCCCACAGCTCAGGCCATTGTCATGGCACGGGATGCTTCAGGCACAGCCAACCTCATGATCAGCTTTTCTTTCTTCCTTCCTCACAATGGTCCATCCTTTTCTGTGACTAGCTGCTCTTCTCTATCTTTCTGGATTCAATCTCCAGCTATTACTCGAGTCAGAGTGAGAGTGAGTGTGTGTGTGAGGAAGAGAGAGACAGTGAGAGTGATAGTGAGACTGAAGTGAGACTGAGAGTGGGAAGATTTCGGGCAGATCCCATAGTTACGTGCAGAAATTTGGGTTGATTTGGCAAACTCAAGGAGAATTTTTTTGCATTGACGGCTTATTGAAGGGTTTTTCATTAATGGAAAGGGTATGTGATGGCAAAGTTACTGATTTGATGCACATGGATTTCCAGAAGACTTATGAGGAACGTTACAAGTCATGGTGCAATTGGCAGAGATAGCATGGATACAGATTTGACTTGAATTATAGGAAAGAGACAGTAATGACGAACAGATATTTCTCTAGCCAGAGGAACTTTTGAAATGGCGTTCCACGTGAGTCAGTGTTGATACCAGGATGTTCCAAACAGGCGGATTGATAAAAGTGGCAAGGTAAGGCGCCCTTGGACAATAGGGAAGTTATGAATGTCATCAAAACGGGGAAAATAAGCATATGTAAAATTTAGGAAGCTAAAATTTAACAGAGCTAGTGAGGAATATAAAGAAAAGGTAAAATCTCAAGCAGGATTTCAGAAGAGCAAGAAATAATCGTGAAATGACCTTGATTATTCGGGGTAAAGAGAGTCTTAAGACATTCTATATATACATTAAAATAAGTGGATATATGGGGAGATGGTACGACCATTCATGAATAAGGGATGGAACGTGTGCTTGTAACAACCGTATGTGGGTGAGATCTTCAACGCTTATTTGAATCTGTATTCACCATGGCGAAGGCTATGGAAAATAATTACATTTGTGCAGAGCAAGCTGATATGATGCAGCATTTTGAGATGAAGAAAAAGTGGTGCTGTATCTCTTGAAGAGTATTAAATTGAATAAATCCCAGGTTCTGATAATATCTACCAAGGCTATTAAGTGAGGCAAGAAATTGCAGGGGTGTTGACCATGGTCAATAGCCACTGGAGAATTGCTGAGGACGAGGGAATGGATAAAGTATTTTCTTCTGTTAGAGCTTGGGTTCAATGTTGGTTGCCACAAGAGAAGAACGTGGAGGCTTTGCAGAATAGGGTTTCCAGGATGCCATCCTACTTAAAGGATATGAGCAATAAAGAGGGGCTAGAAAATCTCATATTGATTTCTGTCGTGCAGCGGAAGTGGAGGAGAGACTTGATCGACGTCTGTACAATTGAGAGCAAGTTGACAGTGAAAATGCTTTTCCCCATAATTCTTATGCCCAAAACTAAGGGTCATGCATTTAATGTGATATTGGATAAGTTCCAATATATGTGAGGTACACGTTTATTTTAATGGTATTTGAATGAACACTTGGCGCAGCAGACACGCTGGTCTCTTCTATAATGTATGAATATACGTGGTGACTCTGATGAAATCGCTGAAATACTCTGAAGCTCAAGTCAATGGCACTTGTTCGGAGGTATGCACGCTCATAAAGCTAGTACGTTCAAATAAATCTTTTGAGCTATAACCTGGCATTGTGTTATTTTTAACTTTGTCTTATTCCCCGCGCACTGAGCAAATCTGCACCTCCCTCAAGCAAACCCCCAGACTGTAACCACCCGCTCCATGATGGTGACCATGGGCCAAAGAACTGCAGATTATAACAAGAGAGGAAAGTAGGAATGAGGTGCGGTAATTCAGCCCTTCGAGTGTGTTCCAGCGGAAACATGTATGTCTCTCTTTTTTAATGTGTTAATCTATTCTTCCTGCACAGCACTCTGGGTGAATACGTTTTACAGATTCAAAATCATCCAAGAAAATTGCTTTCGCCTGCTCTCAATTTTGAACCTAGATCCTCCGATACCAGACTGTCTCAAAAGTGTGTACATATTTCCCACGTCTACTTTTCTAATCCGCTTCAGCACTTCATGCACCTCAGTCAGATCTCTCCCACATTCGTCTGGACTCCAGAAAGTACAAGCCCAAGCTACTTAACTACTCCCTCTATTGAAGCCCTTTGTTGCCTGGAGTCAACCTGGTGAAACTCCTCTGAAATGCTTCCAGTGCCACCGCAGCATTTCTCCAGTATGGAGACCAAAACTAGATGCAATTGTTCAGGTCTGGAAACCAAACCGTATGTATTTGTAACTATGTTTCTTTCCATTTCTAATCTTGCAATAAATCGGCAGGTTTCGTTTGTTTTTCCAATTAAGTGCTGCATCTGAACGCCTGCTTTCCGCAATTAATGCAGGAAGACTACCAGGTAAGCCATTGTTCACGGACTTTGACTCTGTTTCCCACTTAAATCATAACTTTTTTTGGCCAAAAATGTACAACCTCGCACTTAGCCTCGTCAGCTCGTCTGCCAATTTCCTCCCCACTCTCGTACTGTGTCAATATATATCTGTGAACATTGTCGGCTCTTTGAGTATCACTTCAGAGTTACCAACGTCGCTTTGTGTTTGGGGTCACAAACAGGCCAGATGAATTAAGGGTAGCAGTTCCCTTCCCTAACGTACTTTAATTAACTACTTGGGCTTTCCTTACAATCGATTCATGGACATAAGTATTTTAATACAAGATGTTTTCTTAAACTCCAACAGCTGCCTTGGAAGGATCCAAACTCAAGTTCTCAGAACACTATGTGGTCTCTAGATTAACAATGGAGCGTTAATAAGACGAGCCCATCGCCTACTCGAATCCTGCGCAATGCAACCACTTTGTGCAGTATGATTTGCCCCAGTTTTGCCAGAACGTTATCGATTATATAATTGTTTAAAAGGGTAGAAGGGTTTGATATTTAATCAATACCTTGTGCTGAATGTACATTATAAATTTGCACAGATATTGTTATACAAATATTGAATTACTCATCATCAAATGCCACCCTTTCTATCTATCATGGGGATTTACCACTACTATACTAATTGCTGTGTACATACCGCCACAAGAGAAGATTAAGGAAGCTCTGGATCTGCTGTACTCCACTTTGAACACCTTGGAGATGGACTACCCCGAGATCCTGTTTGTTTTGGCTGGCGACTTCAAACAAGCCAATCTATGGAATACATTACCCAAGTACTACTAGAACAGTACCTGCGGCACCGGGGTCCGAACATTTTGGGGCACTGCTACACCACTGTAAAAGTTGCCAACAGCTGCATCTCCCGTCTTCATTTCGGGAAATCCGACCGGGCATTTCAACATCGATGATTTCTTCCCTCACCAAAGCCATTAGTCTGATCGTGCTTGGTTGTCCTAGTCGCCTCTACATTCTGCTCACTTTCTGATCTGCTGCCTTGGTTCCCAGCCTCCTGCATTATTAGTTTCAATCCATACACGGTGCTGTATGGAACCTCTCCACCAGGATGTTGGTGCCCTTTCAGTTGAGGTACAACTCCTTTTATTATGGGTCCCTTCTGCCCTGGAAAAAATCCTAATGTTACAATAATATGAACCGCTCGCCCCTCACCAACAACTTAACCCTATTTGAAGCGACACAATCCTTCCATACCTGCCTCAAGTCCACGTGGCACAGGGTGTAATCTTGAGATTTAAATCACCAAGATACTGTTTTAAAACTCTGCACCCGGAACTCTGTTTAGAGTTACTTGTCACTCTTCCCGCTTGTGTCATTTGTATCAATGTGCATCACAGATCGGGACTGCTTACCCTCCACATTGGCATCTTCTGAACATGCGCAGAAACATCCTTGTCCTTGGCACCTGGAATCCTGCTTCCGAATAGCTGCAACATCTGCTTTATCTGCGCAGACATTGCCAGGCTTAGTGCGCTTTATCAACACAGATGTTGCCAGGTTTACAGAGCTTTTCCAGTAATTTCTCATGTTGTCACCATATATGACAGTTTATTGAGACAAAGTCTGTGCCACCCAGACTTGAAAAATCTAAATTTTAATTAGTTTTAAAATATCTAATTATTTGGTCATCCAAAAATGTCCAATTATTTATTTTTCAGTCTATTAACATCATATTGTTAATTTTTGCAAACGATGATCGAAAGAGATCTTTAACATCTCTTCTCACTTCAATACAATGACAGAGGACTATTCACAGACACGCATGCAGGCACACAGAAAGAATGACTTTGTCGAAGAATACGAGTTAAGATATAAACATTTCGAAATATAAATAGAATTAAAAATTTAGGCAATGGAAGGATGCGAGAACTTGGCCTTATTCATCCTGGACCATATAAGACATAGATGTGAACTTCATGGGCCGCTGAAAACAATGATAATTCTGTAAGAATATCAAAAAGAAAATTATTCATCCGTCAGTTGGCATTACAGTAAATAGGATACATAGGCATATTGGGAAGAAAAGAATGACGAGAGAAAGTCTGGGCTAATCGAAAAAAGTTGTGGAAAGTTTTGCGTGGAGTCTGAGGAGATAGGGAAAATGTAAAATGAATATATTTCGACGATATAAATGCGAGAGAAAAATACAACAATATTGCCGTGGAGAATACTGAGAACTAACTACCAGACAAGATGGGTTTGAAGTTCACAAGGAGGAGGTTTCAGCAATTCTGGATTGTGTGAACATAAATAATTCCCCGGGCCAGGTGGAATTTATGCTTGCATTCCCTCGGAACCCAGGGCGGAGACTCGCAGAACCATTGGCTTTGATATTTATGTCATGATTGACTACAGGAATAATGTCATGAGGCTGGAGGATAGCAAATGTCCGTTTTTTCAAGAAGCGGAGTAGAGACAACCCTACTATTTGTAGACCAGTGAGCCTTACTTCGGTTGTGGATAAGTTATTGGAAAAGTTTGTAAGAGCGAGGATTAATAATTGTCGAAGGAGGAACAAGTTGAATAGGGAGAAGTCAACTTGGTTTTGTGCCTCACAAACCTTACTGAGTTCTTTGATAAGTGACTAAACAGGTGGGTGAGGAGAAAGCGGTGTTTTTTGTGTGTCTGGATTTCAATACAGTTTTGATAAGCTTCATCACGCTGAAATATTGCAATAAATGCGGAGATATATCACTGAGTGCGAAATAGCAGCTTGGATCAGAACGTGGCTCTCTCGAAGAAGACACAGCGTGGTGTCTGATAGGAAATCAATGAGAAGACAGTGAGGTCTGCAGATTATGGAGATCAGAGTTCATATTCTATTGCTGGTGACGCACATCAGGTCAGGCAGCATCCGAGGAGCATGAAAATCGAATTTTGGGGCCGCAGCGTTTCATCAGGAATGATTCCTGATGAAGGGCTCCGGCTCGAAACCTCGATTTTCCTGATCCTCGGATGCTGCCGATTCTGCTATGCTTTCGAGGCTCACTCTCTTCTTCTTCCTCTTGTCAAGAACATCAACTGCTTTAGTAAACCACGTGTCCATGACCTCACTCCCTCAGTAACACACTCTCTTTCACTGTCTTATTTCATCTGTCATTTTCATCCTGTCTATCTTGCACTCACTCAATCAAAGTCTCATTCACATGGCACTCTGATATTCACTTCCGCACGCTCACAAATACGCACCCAGTTACACATTCGTTCCCTCGGTCTCAATCATTCATTCGTAGTCTCACTATGCCTCATGGTAATGGTGACTCCGTCACACTCATTCCCTGACAGTCACACTCAATCCCTCACTGTCACACCGACTTTTTCCTGTCACACACGATCCTTCCCAGTCTCATTCAATTCCGCTTTATCATAACGATTCCTCACGATCCAACTCATTGCCTCACAGTCCCTTATACACTCACTCTCTCACGGTCATACTAACACACCCACAATCACACATCAATGCTGACAGCCTCACTCACTGCCTCATAGCCACACTGACACCTTCACAGCCTCCCTCATTGTCCAGCCGAGTTCTTCACATTCGAGCTTACGTCCCGTCAAACTGACTTCCTCACAGTCACTCCATCACTGTTTTGCCCAACAATGGTGGATGAACCCATTGCCACTCTGTTCCTCCAGCAATGGCCTATGCATTCATCCTCATTGTCTGTTCTCCGCACCGGCCTGCGAACTAATCACCGTTCTGTTTCACGAGGCACAGACCAGAGTACCATCCCCACTCTGCTCCCAAAGCAACAAACGGTGGTCCAATGGAATCGGTTGTATTCACAATGACCTGTTATTCCACCCAAATTCTTTTGCCCTTGTAGCAGACAATGCAATCAACACCCTTTACATCGAAGCAATGACAGTGCATTCAGGCCCAACGTGTGTTCCCTCGCAAAGATATTTGTCTCAAAATCCATTCTGTTCGTCCATCAGTTGTCTTCCACTCGCGTAAGACCATGTTCTCACACCTACTTACGCCCATACCAACAGAAGGTGAAAGAGGATTTGAGGATTCGTGGCTTGAAGAAAGTGACAGTGACAAAGGTAGTGAAAATTGGGGGGAGGGTGGAGAGAGAGAGAGCACATGAGAGAGGGAGAAAGGGAGAATGGAAGACACATATATGGTTTGGGAGGGATGGATGAATTCAGCTGAAGGCACGTCCTGGTGGGTGACCTAGAAGTAACAATCAATCATAGAGTGAATTTAAACGCAGTTCTGAGCTCTCCCCCTGACCCATCCGCTTCTGTGAGGACCAGAACTTGGGGCCCAGTCTGTCGCCTTCCAGCTCAACTTGTTCAACGCAACGACAAACAACAGTATAGTTCACTCTGCTGCTTGATATATTTAATTAACAATTTATTAATTATAAATTGATGCCATAGATACCGTCTTGGTAATGGTGCCTTTTCTCAATGGCCTCTGAGTTGCGAGAAACATCGAAATGTGCCCTGCAGTCCCCTGTGGGTTAAGGTTGGGGAAACAAAAGCACTACTTTCAGTCTGTTACCATCGCGACTGGCTGCTTCATTGTTGTAACATTCGAATGATATAAGAAAATAGTGAATACATTGATGAATGAATGATTCAGATTGATTATAGAATTTGGGTAAATGGATGCTTGAGCACCTTCTTCAGCTGCTGTCTGAACCTCGTCTGGGTCACGGCATAAATCACGGTGTTTGTGCAGCAACTGAGCAGCTGCAGCATGAAGGCAAATTCGTGCACAAAGGGAGCCAGATTCACAGAGTCATAGCCCAACCACCAGATCCGGTTCCATATGGAATATACCATTAACGTTGACCATAACAGGATGAAATTGGCCGAGATAACAAACAGTAGAATAATGGATTTCTTTCGATTTTGCATTTCTGTGTCACATTGAACCTCTCCATTGGTGTGAGCTCGGAGCCTTCTGCGGGCTCTGCTGGTCACTATAATGTGTCTGACTGTGAAAACATTGAGTAACAGGATCAGGAGAAATGGGAGAGTTGGATTGAGAATGTGGTGAATGGTCTCGATTGTGACCCAGACACGGGAGTAATAAACAGCGACTGTTGCCTCACAAAACCAGGGGACGTTCTCCAGTACATACTGAGGTGTGAGCATAAAATACCAGAAAATGTTCTTCGAACAACTTAACACGGTCACTGTTCCCAGAACCACAGTTGCCGTTTTCTCGCTGCAGTGTTTACTTTTCAGCTTTTGGCAACAAATGGCCGCAAATCGATCAAAGGTGAAAGTGACGGTGAACCAGACAGAACAGTCAGTGGCTGCATAAAGCAGGACGGCATGGACATTACACAGGGGAATGTACAATAGGAAACCAAAGTGTTCATAGTAAACAATGGGAATGTGTCTCAATATCAGGTCGAGGATAATGACCAGAAGATCCGCCACTGCCATGGACCCCAGGTAACGACTGACACATGGAGACAATCTGCAATTTTTCCAAAGCAGGACATAGATCGTCACTGCGTTAACTGTGAGGAAGGAAAATAAACAAATTACATATCAGCCTGGAGGCAAAGTATACCGTTTTATGAAGGTATCCTCGAGATTTTCAAATGTATCACTGCATTCCAAGAATTTTAAAATAATTGGAGCTGAAATAACAAATGGTATGTTCTGAATTACTTACAGAAATGCGAAAAAAGCATAAGAATCCCTCCCTCCAAAATGCATATAGCCTCATCTTTACGAAGAATTGGTTTCCAAAACATTCCCACGCATTCGATCACTTGGAAGCAGACACCACTTTCTTTCCAGCTCCTAATATGTAGGAAGAAAACATTGCCATTGTGAGGGATTCCCTCCCAACTACTTGAAGACAAGTGGAGAATGGAAATTTCTGTCTTTTAGTCTCAATTGTAGTCTATCCTCTGTCATGAAGAAATGTTAACCGAGGGAAAACATATTCATGCCTTTAATTGCCTGAGGGAACTTCGAAGCAGTGTGTTCTTATACTTGGGACTTGATCTCCTCCCTCTTGATCGTATCTTTTATTCAAAGTACTGACATCCGACTATTCACAAATAATTTCAGTTCCTGCATACTTCAAGAATTCTCATTTACGAAATGTTCTGCAGAATGTCGGTCGTAATCTTTCCAGTAAATGTCAGTTATCAAATGGTGTGGAGAACTTCGGTTACAGAATGTTCTGGGCAATGCCGGTAAGGGAATGTTCTGGGGATGCCGGATGGAGAATATTGTCGTTAATGTCAGTTATAGGATTTGTAAGGGAATACGGGTTGGAGAATTTTCAAGAGAATATCGGTTTCAAAATGTTACAGGGATTTGCACTTGATAATGTGCTGAGAAATGGAGTTTTTGGAATGTCGGTCATAGAATGTTCAGGAATGCTGGTTGGAGAATGTTCCAGGGAAAGTCTACTGTGGTTTATTCAAGTCAGGCCTGCTGTGGAATGTCCTGGTGAATATCGGTGTACAATGTTCTGGGAAATGTCAGTTATGGATTATTCTGTGAATGCGGTTTGGAGAAGGTCCCGGGGAATGACTATCATAGAATATTTCAGATTCCGTCTATTCGCGAATATTCTGGACAATGTAGGTGACAGAATAATCTGAAGAACGTTGCTAATGGAAAGATCCAAAGATTCTAAGTTAAGAAATGTGTCGAAGAGTCCCAGTTGTAAAATGTTGCGGGAATATCGGGGATACAATGCTCCACTGATTGGAAGGGACAGAATGATCCAATGAATGTCAGTTACTGAAAGATCAGGAGAATGTCGTGAAAGAGTTACCTGAAGAATGTCAGGAAATCTCGTTGTGGAATGTGTTAGATTCATAAATATGCATTTTGCAAAGGGCCTTACGTCCATGAAGTTTGGAGAGATCAACGCCGCTTAGCCGAACGAAATTTTGCCGATACATGACTCAACTGGTACTCTGTACTCCAAACCATAAAGGTTAAGGCAATGCTTTGATCGTTTGATGTCAGATCAGTTTTTATGATCTTACAATGTATCCTCTTAATCAGAGATCTTCCCCACCTCCTGTTCAGTTTTGAATAAACACTCCAGGTGTAAAATGTCCTAGATGTTATGTTCCATGGAGACATGTTTCTCTAATGTCATTTAATTCAATGTGTGCATTGATTGACTCAATCATTTCAGAGAATATAGCAAACACTCAGATACAGGAACTTTCATTCATCTTTATGAGGTATTATTACCAGCTCCGTTGTTATTTTTATTCTTCATTTTGTCTGCTCAGGAAATAGTCTGATGTCATCGAACTCACCGGATCAGACTGGATGAGTAACGGGCGATGACGTATCAGCACCATTCCTAGCTTTCTCCTGTCCCACTCGAAGGACAGTCTCACCACAATTGGTGGTACCGAACAGACAGTACAGAAAGTAATTATCCTGGAAATTCCCAGCATTGATTCCAGAACACAAGACATTTCATGGTAACAGGTCATAGATGGTCCAAAAAATATCCTGACCATGGACAACTAATGCATTCTGCATCACCTCTCAGTGATATCTTAGTTCTCCTTGATGTTGAGAACAAATCTGAGGAAGCATTGAGGGTGACAGGAACATAGAAAGTAATCCTTGTGTGTTTTTCCATGTCTATTTCCAACTGGGTCTCCTTAAGTCCACGCCTGAGAGAGCACAGTAACGTCTCTAATACAACACAGCCAGATAATGGGAAGTGACATTTCGGATAATAAATGTTCATCAGGAACAGTGGCAGGAAGTCTCTCGGGTGGAGCGATAAATGGGGTGGGATGGGTGTTGGAGCAGGGAAGAAGGTAGCAAAGTGTACAATGGGTGAATGGGTGTGGGAATGGATGTGATAGATCAGAGATGAAGGTGGGGAAAGGTAGCAAGGAGTACAATAGGTGAAAGGGTTAGGGAGTGAAGCGATAGGTCAGAGGGGAGGGTGGAGTGGACACGTGGGAAGGGAGATTGGAAGGTAGGACAGGTCATGTGGACTGTGCTGAGTTCGAAGATTGGATCTGAGGTAAGGTGGAGGAGGTGAAATGAGAAAATTTGTGAAGTAAACATTAATGCCTTGGGGTCAAAGTGTTCTGAAGTGGAAGATGAGGCGTTCTTAATCCAGGCATCGGGTGGTGGGGGTGAGGCGGTGGAGGAAGCCTGCATGTCCTCGGCAGAGTGGGAGAGGGACTTGAAATGTTGGGCCATGGGGTGGTGTTTCGAAAGCATCTGGACGAGCGGGATAGGACAACATCGAGGTGGGGGCAGGTAAGTTCGGTGGAGCAGAAGCAGGCTGAGAGAATGGGTTAGCCAGGGTGGTGAGGCTTGTGGATCTTGGGAAGGCGGTAGAATCGGGCAGTGCGCGGTTCCCGAAATACGAGGTTGAAAGCTGTGGGTGGGAGATCTTCTCGAGTGATGAGGTTCTGTATGGTCTGGCAGATGATGGTTTGGTCATTGGAGTGGGGTCTTGGACGAGGGGTGTTCGGAGCAGTTGTCTATGAGTTGGAATCTGGCTTCCACGGTGCAGAGGTCAGTGCGCCAAATGACCACTTCACCCCCTTTAACTGCTGCTTTGAAGAAGAGGTTAGGATTTGAGCAGAGGGAGTCGATGGCTACTCGTTGTCAGGGTGAGAGGTTGTAATAGGGAAGGTGGGTAGACAGATTGAGATGGTTAATGTCTCGGCGGCAGTTGGAAATGAGGAAATCGAGGTCTGGGAATAGGCCAGCGCGGGAGGGTGGAGCAGGTGGACGGAGTGTGTTGGAGGCGAGTGACAGTGTCCTCAGAAAGTTAGCGGAAGTTTTGATATTAATAGTAAGCTCTCAGGCCGAGGCAGTGGAAGAATTGTTCGATGTCACGATGCGTAGTGAAGTCATTGATGCATGGCTGGACAAGAATAAAGGTAAGGTATTTGCTGAGGGCTGATCTTTCGTCCTCAGTGAGCAAATAAAGTGATTGCAGTGAAAGTTTAGCGCTCTGACCTCGACACCGCTGAAGCCGGACGCCAACTCGTAGACATCTCCTCCTACTGTCCCCTCGAGAATGACTCCACCTCACCACATCACGAAATAATCGTTTCGCAGACTCTGAAGAAGCAAGTCACCTCAGGATATCTGACGCCCCTAACTTCAAACCGCATAGTTCTGGAACCCCACAACGCCTGATTCTACCTCCTTCCCAACATCCACAATGCTGAGAACACCAGCCGACCGATTGTGTCAGCCTGCTTCTGCCCCACCGCACTCATCTCCACTTAACTCGATACTGTCCTATCCCCCGTTGTCCAGAAACTCCCCCACATACGTTCGAGAGACCACTCACGTCCTCCACATCCTCCATGACTTCCGTATGGTTCTCAGCTATGTCAGTCTTTTTGTTGGTTACGTAGAACCGTCCATCTTCTGCAGTTACACTGGCACCACCCACCACCTCTTCCTCCACCACATTGATGACTGCATCAATGCCACATCGTGCTGCCACAAGGTGGTTGAGCAATTCATCAACTTCACCAACGCATTCCACTCCGAACTTAAATTTACCTAGACCATCGCTGAACCCTCCCTCCCCTTCCTGACTTCTCCATCTCCATTAATGACGACAGAGTTGACTCTGACAATTTTTACAAACCCAACGACTCCCACAGCGACCTGGATTGCACATCGTCCCACCCTACCTCTTGAAAAATGCCATCTTGTACTCCCAAGTCCCCTGCCTCCGTCGGATCTGCTCCCAGGAGGACCAGTTCCAACACGAAACACTCCAAATAGCCTTCTTTCCACATCGCCATTTCCATTCACACGTAGTTGAAGATGCTCTCCAATGCATCTCATCCACATCCCGCACCTTCGCCCTCAAAGTCCACCCCACTAACCGTAACAAGTACAGAACCCCCAGGTCCTCATTTTCGACCTAACCAACCTTCGCATTAACCATATCATCCGCTGACATTTCTGGAACCACGAAACGGACCCCAGCACCAGAGATATATTTCCCTGCCCACCCCTTTCCACTTTCCGCAAAGACAGTTCCCAAAGTGGCTACCTGGTCAAGTCCACGCCCCCCAAGCAACTCACCCTCCCGTCTTGTCACCTTCCCCCACCTCCGAAGCACTTGCAAACCCAGCGCCCACACCGCATCACCCACCACAATCCAAGCAACCAAAGAACTCTTCCAAATACATTAACGATTCTTTTGCATTTCCGCCAATGTCATGTCTTGAATGCGTTGCTCCCGATGTGGTCTGCTCTACGTTGGGAAGACGAGACGCCTCCTCGCAGAGCGTTTCAGGGGACATCTCCAGGTCACACGCACCAATCAACCCCACCGCCCTGTGGGCCAACATTTCAAATTCCCCTCCTACCCTGCCGAGGATCAGCAGGTCCTGTGCCTCCTCCATCGCTGCTTCCTCACCACCCGTCACCTGGAAGAAGAACACCTTATCTTCCGCCTCGGAACACTTCAACTCCAGGGTATCAATGTGGACTTCACCGGTATCCCCATTTCCCCTCCCCCAACCTTACATCATTTCAAACCTTCCAGCTCAGCACTGTCTTCATGACCTGTCCCACCTGCCAATCTCCCTTCCAACCTATCTACTCCATCTTCCATTCTGACCTATAACCTCCATCCCCAACCCCATTCACCTATTGCACTCTTTGCGATCTTCTGACATATCACGTTTATTAACACCTCGACTCACCCATTGTGCTCTTTGCTACCGACTGTCCAGCCCCTCCACACCCTCCTAATTTATCGCTCATTCCTGGAGACTTCCTGCCGCTATTCCTGATGAGGGGCTTTTGCTCGAAGCATCGATTTTCCTGCTCCTCAGATACTGCCTGACATGCTGTGCTTTTCCAGTAAATCTCTGATCTAAACTCTGGATTCCTGCAGTCCTCAATTTTTCCTAGCAGATGGGAAGTGATGACTGAAACAACAAATCTCACCTACTTACTTGTCACCGCTGTACCTGTCCCAAACACTATCTTTCCGGGCACCCACCACGCAGGCCTGACTGCGTGAAGTTCTCAGCTTCACATGAAAGATTAATCTTTATTAGTTTGATATAAGTCATTGATTACAGTGGCAGGGTCGTCATTTATTTTAACTGACAATGTGTTGCTGGTTAAAGCACAGCAGGTTAGGCAGCATCCAAGGAACAGGAAATTCGACGTTTCAGGCATAAGCCCGTCATCAGGAATACAAGCCCTTTCCTGATGAAGGACTTATGCCCGAAACGTCGAATTTCCTGTTCCTTGGATGCTGCCTAACCTGCTGTGCTTTAACCAGCAACACATTTTCAGCTGTGATCTCCAGCATCTGCAGACCTCATTTTTTAGCCGTCATTTATTTTAATCCGATCAAAGGTGTTCGGAAATGTAACAAATATGTTCCACCTAAATTTATGAATGACGCTAGACAGATAGTAACCTAAATAACGCCGGAGATGGAGAGCTTCTGAATCGATAATCAATGGACAATCTTGGTAACTGAACAATGACATGGGTAAATGTCAACCCGTGAATGTTTCATGACGAAAGGAATACAATTACTGAAATGGAGAGAGTGAAAGTATCTTGTGGTCCATTGTGTACTGGAGTATTCATTCTGTCCCATAAAACATGAAGGAACTGTTGCTCCATCTCCCTTATGAGATGACGCTTCCTGACGCTCTTAGTATTCCCAATGCTCTCAGTGCGCATGGAATATTTTGGGTCGTTGGTGTTGGAGATTGGTGAGAGTGATGGTGTTTTGAGCCACGGATCATTGCGGCAATCTATATACACGAAACTATTTTTTTTACTTCGTGGAGACACGAAGACGATGGGAATAGTTGATTGCTACCGAGTGAAAAAGTTGTGGTTGCTGTCAGGACAGTAGGTATTTACCAGCGGGATGAATACTGTCACACTGCAAAATTAAGGAATAGCAAGAGTGCGTTCAATCATCAGAGTAATAAAGATATGCCAACTCGGCTCAAATGACTCGTTTCTAAAATACACAAGGTAAAATAACAACATCAGCCCAGACACCATAAAGCTAGATGAGATACCTGTTCAACATTGAACACTCTGCAGTTATGGGGCGAGTGGAATGCTCAGTCCATCAGAGTAATCTGTCTCGGCTGGAACAATGTGCAGACTACTTCAATGCATTGAGGTATAAACCTGTACTAAAACTCTGGACAACACACCAGGCTGCGTTGACCACTCCAAGCAGTTGAACTATAAGCATTGACGAGGTACCTGTCCAGTTTGGGGAGCTGTGCAGCGAAGAAGAGTGAACTGATCTGGAAACAGCAGTCGTTACCAAACCAGCATATGATGCTTTACAGACGCCCTCCGCCCCTCTCACACCTAACCGCATTGCTCGTTGACACTGTTTGTTCATTGCACTGCCTGAAGATAATTGCAGCATATTCTGGAAATGACAGGATGTGCCGCTCGCATTCATTTCCAACTTCATATCTTGATTGCGCTATGACACAGGGTCTGTGCTGTGACAATATCTGGCAGAGAGAGATGTGGGGAGAATCAGTTAAAATAAAAATAAAGAACAAAGCCTTTGACTATCCAGATTTTCCATCTAGACATGTCGCTTACATTCTCAGGATCTTTCTCCTAATGATCCCTATCTATCTAGCTTGAACACCATAGAAATCATTCGCCATCACCTTCTCCATCAGCCGAACATAGGGAATATTATCAAATTCCTTACGGAGGTCCATCTGAAGCCATTTTCTCTTCAGTCACCGTTTTCACTTCCTCAAAGTATTATATTATTTTGGGAACACATGAATTTTACAGCAGAAAAAAAGCATGTTTACTATCAGTGACAATCCCATTTTCATTTAAACGGGAATAGATAATATCGCTCAGTGTCTTCTCAAGCATTTCAATTAGAGGTGTTTGTGCAATCGACAAAAAGGGTTAGGTTCGGAGAAAATGTCAAAGACGGATACACTTCCATTTTTACAAGAACAAACTGAAACTATTTCAGTACAATTTTCAACACAGAACACCATTTCTTGCAGTTTGAGGTGAATGAAATTTTTTGTGAGTTCTGATGTCAGGGAGCATTTGTTCTACAGCTTTTTAATGGGAAGTGTAGTTAGCATAATATTTGAAACCTTGTGCTGAATATTCGATTCATTTGGCTCACTGTCATTTTCATTGACTGTGATAGAGGTATCATCTGCACGAGTCCTATCTAGTTTTCTGGTGCTATCCTTCGATCTCATATCAGGAGCAACCTACCCATCCTCTTGGCGGCCCACTGATTTCATGCCAGCCGGATTCTCCCACTCTGCATGGCTGTCAGTAGTCGCTATCGCCCGGATTCATCGGATAGTCTCTGATTGCTTGTGCTGGTGCCTCGTTTGAAAGTCCAATGGACGACAGTTGAACTTTTCATTTCAAACTTGCCCTGCACGTTTTACTCGAACAGGGCAGAAAAGGGACAGCTGCACCTCAGTTTGTCGACAGCAGTACTCAGGCCCTGGTGGATGAGCTAGTACACAGAAGGAACTTTCTCTTCCAAGAGGAGGCCATATCACCAGCCACACCAAGCAAGATCTGTGTTCACTAGCCAGCTCAGAGCAGGATCTGCAGTCTGAAGAAATGTCCAGTGAAACAGGACAAGCATCAATAACCTTCCACGCTCTGCCACAGTATATCTTCTGCTCCCTCATATTCACTGCACATCTGTTATTCCACTAACCCCCGAAAAAGCTTATTGCTCCATCACTTTCACTGCTGCCTGAAGCACCTTCACTCTATCGCGTGAAAAATAACCTGAAAATGTAAAGAATGTTCCACATAACATCAATGTCAGAATGTTTTGGAAAATGACACTGTCTGGATGGTGTTGACTATAAAATGTTTCGGATAATGTTCCAAACAATACCCACGTTCATGAAAATGTAAGTCTCACAGGGTTTAATACAGAAGCGGAATGAGAATAGTTTTGCTTTGTTTTTCGATTCACATGCGATTAAGGTGCACCATGAAGTCACTCAGCCCTTTAAACTTGTTTTACCATTCAGTGCGATCGGGGCTGATCGCACTGTGTTTCAAGGTACATGCTACAGGAACTTTCAGTCAATCAATACTCCAGACTCCAATCACTCACCGAACGAATTGAGAGCACTTTTCATGTCGGTTTTCTTATTCATGCATGTTTTCTTCACCCATTTCCGACGAAGGTAAACTCTCCAAGTAATGCATCCCATCAGCTTTATAATTTTATACAATGGTTAGCACACTTAATGCACACCAGCCAAAAAATGTTCACTTATTTCAGAGTTATTCGTATTCAATCATAATTCACAGTTCTGTTTATTTCACGTGTTTTGCCTTATTACATTCAGCTAAAAACATCATCTCAGTTCTTGTCTCAATATAAAACAATTTCTAGCAGAACTGTTTTGCACTGAGCTATTATCCTGAAACGTTACCTTTTCTGTAGCATCTCCAAAAGTTTATATTATCTTTTACATTTGACTATTTCTCTTTATCGCAGTTGCATAATCTCCCACTCTATTTGGCTGGACGGCTATTTTGTGATGCAGAGGGAGACGAATAGTGTCGGGTCAATTCCCCTATTGACAGATATCATCGCCAAAGTCTAGTTTTCTCAATCTGACTGCTCCTCCGTGATGTGTTGATCCTCAGTTTGAACCTTTATTTCTTTCTCTCTCGCTCTGTAATGAGAGAGGACCCCATGGTCCTCTGTGTACATATTGGATTTATTCAATTACCGCTATAATCACCGCTAAGAATGTATGAGCATTTTTTCGATTGTATTCCTGGTGTTCTGATCATCCACAGTTCAGATCATTGTAGATGACGCATTTTCCCAAACAGCTTCCTATTCCCTGATAATACTTAACACTTCATCAATCGATCTACCTTTGCCACAAAAATATTCAATATCTCTCCCTCCAGTGCTCTCTGGGAAAGAGATTTCGAAAGTCTCACAGCATTCTGAGAAAAGAAGATGAATCTTCTCATTTGTTTAATAAATTGAATATTTCTGTTTTTTGTTACTTTGATTACACCCGCTAGCTGTACTTCAAATCAACATTGTTGGGAGAGAATGCTGCATCTGTATGCAGTCTGACTAAGAACGCATCTGGAAGGTTTTGTTTGAAGGCTTATTTTGTAGTCTTTCCTGATAAAGGATGTAATTAGCTAGAGTAGAGTTCATAGATATTTCACTTCTCTGATTAATTGAATGGAAGTTTTATATTTTAAAGCCGAAAATGATGCCACTTTGAATGTAAGGCAATCTTACTGAGCCATCAACTATTTTCAGGAAAATGAATCAAGTGGAAACCCAGTGGGTGCTTGCATTGTCAAAACTTGTTGTCATTTTCCTTGAATCGCTACATCGTGGACTTAGGCCATTCTGTCCATCGAGTCCTCACTGACCCTCTGAAAAATTTCTCATCACGTTTCATGCCCCTCTATTTTCCCAGTAACCCAGCATTTCACATCGTTAACCAACCTAGCCGACACATGTATGAATGGTGGGAAGATATTAGAGCACCCAGAGAAAACCAACACAGACACAGGAGAGTTTGCACATTCATCAAAGAATATCACTTGCCTGGGCCTTTGTTGTTATGTGGCAGCAGTATTCACCACAAAGATTTCATGCTGACTCAGTGGGTTATAGTAGCATGTGCTGCTGTCTAAATAATTCTGCCTTACTTGAATCCGTCACGGTAACTGAATTTTTCTGTGCCCTTTAAGATTGGCCATTTCAATAAAATGATTATACTGAAACCATATTGTGACCATTGGAGGAGCTGGACTGAAAAAAAAACACAGCGACATTTCTAAACATGTTCGCAACAGAGATGAGGTAAAATTTACGAAGTGGGAAATCATTCAAGTGTGAATTCTCTTTTCCAGATGCATTTTAAATTAGATTTTAAGAACATATTGAGCCTGACTTTGCTTGATTTCCTGTCAACCGGTCAATCCCATAGAATTGGATATTCACAGAAAAGTGCAGTTTGGCCAAAATGAGATGTGTCACGTTTTTATATACTCGTTCAGTCGTGATGGCAAAGGATTGTTTGGATCTCTCGTGCCCGTCAGTACTATATTCTCAAGTTCCACTCTGTCCTTCAGGTCTGCTACACATGCGCAGATTGAATACCTTCAACGGTCAGATCTCTGTTTGGAAAACTAACTTGGAAAATCCAGGTTGGCACGACGCCCTGCTCCAATCCCTCTTTCTATTTGTTCCGAGAAATGCTCCATGCAGTATTTGACACTGATTCTGAACATCTACCTTGTCAAGTCTCGACGGTGTCTTGTATTTTTTTCAGAAATATCACCTCTCATTCATTTAAACTACATTGAATAATCGCTTAAACATTTCAGACTTTTTTGTTTTGATCAGTCAACATTTTTAACTGCACGAACCAGTCCAATGAAGCAAGATATTTACTTGATTCACAAGCATATTAACTTTCTGTTTTATACACAGGAACATCCCACTCACTTTGAACTGCGTTTTGTTTTGGGAATCCGCTCGATTAAATAATAACCAGCCTTGTGTTTTTCTCCGTGGCCAGGTCCATAGTCTCACACTTTAATATCACCATAAGCACCATCTGCCAATCATTTTAACTATTCGCTGATTTTTACCTATATTCTCTTTCAGATTCCTTACGTCCGAGTGCTGGCCAAAGCAGTTTCTACCAGTTTACATTCTTCAGTTTGTGATTGAATATTCTCCTTTACACCTTCTGTGATAAACAGGTGGTTCGTCTTCTTATTGAGGCCTTTCTTTGAACAGAAACAACTATTTCTGGGAGTTATGAAAACCCCCCTTATGCTTGTACAATTGACCATCAACTGACTTCCACCACATCGATTTTTACATTCCGCTTGAGAACATGCATCTGACAAAAAGCTGCAACGTGAACGCCAGGTTCATGTCAATTACTCTTTTGGAGATTCCAATTGTGGTTGAACATATGATCAGCTGAGAGTGACTCCGTCCGTCCAAATTCTGGATTTCGATCACATTCCAGTGAGAAGCATCCGACATAATCGCCCTTTCCCTCTTTCAAGTGATTGACAGCTCTAACTGAGATTGGCATGATTTTCAGGTGTAAACTACGCATCTCCGATGATTCACTCCACACCCTTTCCTTCCTTACCGGAATTATAGAGGTCCCATTGTCCGCATTTTCCACTGTGCTTGAAATCAGAAATAATCACTATCCGTAAATTCCACCATCTCCAGCAGGACTGCGCCATCAATCACAGCTGTCAACACCACTCCCTGCTGTCAGGACCTCAGATTATCAGCATTTCACAGAGGTCATTTCCTCTATGACAATCTACCTCACCCTCAACACTTCCACATTCCTGCATAGCACCTTCCCATGAAGTTTCATACGCCCCTTCACTTTTTCAGTCCTTACTGTCCAAGACACCAAACACAATTCTGGGTGAATCAGATTTTCACTTGTACTCTTGCAAACCAGTCTCTTGTCGTTGCTGTGCACAACTGAGCTTCCTTTACATTGGCAAAACCAAACAGAGCCTGATTTGAGAAGTATTTCAACTCTGTAGTAATAACCTTGACCTTCTCATTGCTTCCCGTCTCAATGAGAGACATTCTTCTCATGCTAAAAATAACCTTCCTGGGCTGCGACAATGCCCCATTCAAGTACAGGAGTAACCTTGGCCATAGTCTGCACACACGACTCAACTGGACACACTCACTCATTTTCTGAACCAGCTCATTTCCATCACTGATGCGCGGAATCAACCAGAACCACCTACTTTACCGGGGAAAGAGGGAGACATGACGCCATGAAGGTGACATTTGTTCAATTTCCCACTCACTAGCAAAACTCAAGCAATTGTCAAAGCCATTGAGAATAAAATACATTAATTTAAAGCAAGACCTGCATTTCAGCGGGAACTGAGATACTGCTGCCAGATCAGTTTAACATTCCTGCTGCACCCGACTATTCCTTTCAACCTGAACATTTCTGAATGCATCATATGGAGTGCATAGTCATCTCTATTGATGAGATTTGCCTCCTGATCAGTAAGTCCTCGTTCTCAAACGTTTAGCACCTCGTTATCTACTCTTCCTCGGACCTAGAACATGCCAACCTTCCGACCACCCATGCGCGTTCACATCCACCATTCTGACAGCAGTCTTTCGCACACCATGGGGAATTTACAAAATAAAATATGTGCCACTACAAATGCACTTTGTTAGGAATAAGGGAGGTGGATCCAAATATCCAGTGCAAAAATAAAATCAGAGATCTGGAGCGTAAAGTGACTTGGGAGTCTTTGTCCAAGATTCTCTTGAGGAAAACTTTCTCGTTGGCACAGTAATTCTGAAGGCAGGATTATCGTATCAGTCATTTCGATAGCACTTGAATACAAACGCAATGATGTGCCTCTGTGGCTTTACAAGGCTCTGGGAAGATAATATTTCGAGTAGTGTGAGCAATTTCGGACTCCCTGCCGTGAGAAGGATGTGCTTGCCATGGAGGCGGTAATGGGCGAATTCACACGAATGATCCCTTCAATGAAAGGCTTAACATATAAGAAGAATCTGAGGATTCTGAGACTCCACTCAATGGAGATGAGGTGGATGAGGAGGGATGTCATTGAAATATAGCGAATGTTGAACAGCTAGATCAGGATGGATGTTGGGAACATGCTTCTATTGGTAAGATTGACTGGGACCGAATGGCACCGGCTTCAATTAAAGGGAAACCATTTAGAAACGATTCATGGGCAAACTTCATCAGTGAATCTGTGGAATGAACTATCAGAGAATTCAGTGGAGGTCAGGTCGTTGAAAATTTGTAAATCAACGATAGCTTGTTTTTTTTTGTTGATAAGGGTATCAACGGTTATAAGGAGAAAGCGGGAAAATAGAATTGAAAACTTTTCGGAATCGAACAGTGAGGTGCTCGAAAAAACAGATCGGGTGAATAATAGGAGCAGGAGAGTTGATGTTTCGGATATAAATACTTCATCAGCAATGTGAAGAATTTATATCCGAAACGTTGACTCTCCTGCTTCTCAGATGTAAAGCGACCAGATGTACTTTGCCAGCGCCACGCTTTTCGATTCTGACTTTCCAGTATCTGCAGTTTTCACTTTCTCCGATTTGCTGAGAGACCTATCACCCATAATTGAGCGGCCGAATGGCGTAATCTTTGCGCCTATGGACTTATGGTCTTCAAGAGACTTCAGATGGAATATCCCGAGGTTATAATCATCCTCGGTGTCGACATCAAACAGGCCAATCAACACAGGGTAGTACCAAAATACCACCAATACGTCTCATTTCCCGGAAGGAAGCTGAACATCCTTGAGCTTTGCTACACAATCAGTAAAAGTTCCTATCGCTCCAGATTGCAATGCTGTGTTTCTCCTCCTTGCTTACAAGCACAAGTTTAACTTTGAGGATCCACTGCAGAAACTGGTCTAAAGCAGTGGAATATTTTCTGCAGGATGGCTTGGAAGCTTCAGATTTGTCCAGAAGACCATAAGAAAATAAGACATAGAAACAGAAATTAGTCAAATCACCCCATCGAGTCCGATCCGCCATTTAATCATGGCTGACGAGCCTCTCAGCTCCATTGTCCCGCTTTCTCGCCATAAAACTCATTCCTTTGACAGCCAAGAATCTAACTACCTCAGTCTTAACTTTCTCCAACGACCTGGTTTCCAGAAACTTCCGGGGCAATGACTTTCATAGATTCACCAATCCCTGACTGAAGAAGGTTATCCCTATCTCCATTAAAGAAAGGTCCCCTCTTCATTCTGGACGCTGTCCCCTCGTATCCTAGCTTCTCGTACGAATGGAAAATTCTTATCAATGGCCAATCTCTCCAGGTTACTCAGTGTTATTTATGTTTCAGTTGGAGACCCCTAATACTTAGAATCATAGAGATGTACAGCATGGAAACAGACCCTTCGGCCCAACCTGTCCATGCCGACCAGATATCCCAACCCAATCTTGTCACACTTGCCAGCACCGGGCTCGTATCCCTCCAAATCCTTCCTATTCAATTTCCTATCCAAATGCCTCTTAAATGTCGCAATTTACCAGCCTAAGAAACTTCCTCAGGCAACTTTTTCCATGCACGCACCACCCTCTCAATGAAAATTTCATCCCTTAGTTCTCTTTTATATTTTTTCCTTCTCATCCCAAACATATGCCCTCTGTTCTGGACTCACCGATCCCAGGGAAAATACTTTGTCTATTTATCCTATCCCTGCCCTCATAATCTGTAAACCTCTATCAGGTCACCCTCAGCCTCCGACGCGCCAGGGACAACACGCCCAGCCTGTGCAGCGTCTCTCTTTAGCTCAAATCCTCCAACCCCGGCAACATCCTTGTAAATCTTTTTCAGAACCCTGTCAAGAATTGAGAGGCGACGGACAGAATTCAACCTGTGTAAAAGCGAGATGATGCATTTTGGAAGGTCGAATTTGAAAGCTGAGAACAGGATTAAGGATAGGATTCTTGTCAGTATGGTGGACTAGAGGGATCTCGGTGTGCAGGTAAATAGATCCCTTAACATGGCCACCCAAGTGGACAGGGTTGTTAAGAAAGCATATGGTGTTTTAGCTTTCATTAACAGTGGAATTGAGTTTAAGAGTCCTGAGATCTCTTTGCAGCTCTAAAACCTTGGTGAGACTGCAATTGAAATACAGCGTCAGTTCTCGTCGCCCTATTATTGGAAAGATGTGGATACTGTGTGTGTGTGGGGGGGGGGGGAGTTCAGAGGTGGTTTACCAGAATGCTGCCTGGGCTGGAGGGCTTATCTTGGTAAAAGAGGTTGACTGAGCTCGAACACTTTTCATTGGAGAAAAGGAGGAGGAGAGGGGAATTAATTGAGGTATACAAGATAATGAGAGGCATAGATAGAGTCGATAGCCAGAGACTATTTCCCAGGGCAGAAATGGCCAACACGAGGTGCCATAGTTTTAAGCTGATTGGAAGAAAGTATAGAGAGATGTCAGAGGCCGGTACTTTCCACAGAGAGTTGAGAGAGCATGGAATGCGTTGCCAGCAGCAGTTGTTGAAGCAAGGTCATTGGGGAAATTTAAGAGACTGCTGGACATGCATATGGTCACAGAAATTTGAGAGTGCAGACATGAGGATCAATGGTCGGCACAACATCGTGGGCTGAAGGGCCTGTTCTGTGCTATACCCTTCTATGTTCCATGTATTATGTTCTATGTTCAATCTTTCCGATAGGAAGGAGATCAAAATTGCACACAATATTTCAACAGTGGCCTAGCCAATGTCATGTACGGCCGCAACATGACCTCTTAGCACCTGTACTCAATATTCTGACCAAGAACGGAAAGCATACCAACGCCGTCTTCACTATCCTATCTACCTGCGAAAGCACTTTCAAGGAGGTATAAACTTGCACTTCAAGGTCTCTTTGTTCAGCAACACTCGCTGGAACATTACCATTAAGTGTATACGTCCGGCTAAGATTTGCTTTCCCAAAATGGAGCACCTCGCATTTATCTGAAATAAACACAATCTTCGACTTCTCAGCCCACTGTCTTAACTAGTCCAGATCCTTTCGTATTCTGAGGTAACCCGCATCGCTGTCCATGTCACCTCCAATTTTGTTGTCATCTGCAAACATACTACCTGTAGCTCTTACGTTCGCATCCAAATCATTTATGTAAATGGCAAAAAGAAGGGGCCACAGTACCGATCTTTGTGGCACTCCATTGGTCACAGGCTTCCAGTCTGAAAAAAACTACACTCCATCAACACCCTCTGTCTTCTACCTTTGAGCCCGTTCTGTATCCAAATGGCTAGTTAGAACATAGAACATAGATCAACACAACACAGTATAGGCCGTTCAGCCCATGGTGTTGTGCCGAACATTTGTCCTAGCTTAAGCACCTGTCCATGTAACTATCCAATTTCCGCTTAAAAGTCACCAATGATTCTGACTCTGTCACTCCCACAGGCAGCGCATTCCAATTCCACACAAATATCTGGGTAAAGAACCTCCCCCTGACAGTCCCCCAAAGCCTTCTACCCTTCACCTTAACTTTATATCACCTTTAACACTCTGTTGTACCCGGGGAAAAAGTCTCTGACGGTCTACTCTCTCTAGTCCCCTGATCATCTTATAAACTTCGATCAAGTCACCCACATCCTTTGCCGTTCCAATGGGAAAAGGCCTAGCACTCTCAACCGAGCTTCGTACGCCCTATTCTCCATTCCAGGCAACATCCTGGTAAATTTCCTCTGCACCCTCTCCAAAGCTTCCACATCTTTCCTAAAGTGAGGCGACCAGACCTGCACACAGTACTCCAAATATGGCCTTACCAAATGTCTTGTACAGCTGTAACATAACCTCACGACTCTTGAATTCAATCCCTCTGCTAATGAACTCTAATACACCATAGGCCTTCTTACAAGCTCTAGCCACCTGAGTGGCAACTTTCAAAGAGATATGAACATTGACCCCAAGATCTCTCTGCTCCTCCACCTTACTAAGAATCATCCCCTTCTCTCTGTATTGCATGAGATCAATCCTTGGTAATCAGTCTCCCATGGGGAACCTTGTCGAAAACCTCTACTGATCCGCCCTTATCAATTCTCTTTGTTACTTCTTCAAAAACCTCAATCAAATTTGTGAGACATGTTTTCCCATGCACAAAGCCATGTTGACTATCCCTTATCAGACCTTGCCTTTCCAAATGCATGTACATCCTGTCCCTCACGATTCCCTCCAACAACCTGCCCACCACTAAGTTCAGTTTCACCGGTCTATAGTTCCATGTCTTGTCTTTACCACCCTTCTTAAAAAGTGGCACCACGTTTGCCAACCTCCAGTCATCCGGCACCGCACTTGTGACTATCGATAACACCAGTATCTCAACAAGGGAACCAGCAATCCCTTCTCTGGTTTCGCACAGAAAACTCAGGTAAACCTGATCAGATCCTGGGTATTTATCCACCTTTACCCATTTCATGACATCCGGCACTGCCTGCTCTGTAATCTGGTCATTTTGAAAGAGGTCACGTCTATTTCCATAAAGTCTATATCTTCCAAATCCTTTCCCACAGTAAATACTGATGCAAAATATTCATTTTGTATATCCCCCATTATTTGTGGCTCCACACAAAGGCCGCCTTGCTGATATATGAGGGGCCATATTCTCTCCCTCGGAACACTTTTTGTCCTAAATATATCTATTAAAATCCTTTGTATTACCCTTAATTCTATTTGCCAAGGTTACATCATGCCCCCTTTTTTGCCCTTCTGATTTCCCTCTCAAGTATACTTCCTTTATAATTTTCTAAAGATTCACGCGATCTCTCCTGTCTATACTTGACATATGCTTCCTTCTTTTTCGTAACCATACCTTCAATTTCTAATACTTCTAAATAACATCAAGTATAAATCCTGCATTCTTAACAAACGGTCCCAATTTGTTAAGCCTTTCATTCCTGGGTTTATTCTCATGAAGCTCCTGTGAAGACGCCCCAGTGACAACAAACTGTTCTTGTGGCATGGGTCTCAAAACTGCACACAATGTTCCAGTTGTTGTCAGACCAGAGAGTGACGGTGCCTCAGACGTACACCCCTTCTTTCATATGAAATTCCTCTAAAATTAAATGTAATAATTGCATTTATCATCCTGAACATCGACTTATTCTGGCAAGTGTACCTTAAACAAATCCTGAAAAATAACTCTCAAGTCTCTATGCATTTCAGACTTCGGAAATTTCTCCCTATTTAGAAAAGAGTCTTCGTACTAAAGTTCATGACCTGACACTTCTCTCTTACACTTTTCAAATCCTTCTGCACTCTCCCCGCCCCCACAATACGAACTGCCCCTCGACTTATTTTTTTTAATCTTCTGCAGACAGAACCTGAACGCACAGTTCCTTCATGTAGATCGCTAATGCAGACAGTAAAAGGTTTTGGTCTCGAATCTGAGCTTTGTGGGCCAAAATTTGTCTCCAACAGCCGTCCTGGGAAACGTTCTTTTCCTTCTCACTTCTCAGATTTCTGACAGACAGCCAAGCCTCTGTTCAGACATTTTTCCTACTCTATAGTCTCCTGTACAGCATCTTGTCAAAAGCCTTCTTTATGTCCAGGTAGTTAACATGTATGGACTCTCGTTTGTTTGATTGCTCCTTACTTCCTCAAAGACTTCTTGCGGATTCTTAAGGCAAAACTGCCCCTGAACGAAACTTTACTAACTTTGCCCTATTTTACCATCCACATCCTAGTATTTAGAAATCTCATCGTACACAACGGATTCCAAGATGTTACCCATGACCGAGGTTCGGCAAAACGGTCTATAATTTTTGGTCTTTTGCTTTAGTCATTTTTGAAACACGTGTGTTGTATTAGCATTTCTTTCATTGCGTACAAACTGTCTCTCATCCTCATGGTTTCTAAAGGATCACCGTTAAGGCATCCACTATGTGTTTGGCTATGTTTCAAAGACGTCTGAGATGTAAACTATCTAGTCCAGCTAATTAATCCATCTTCAGGCCATTCAGTTTTTCGCAGCATCTTCTCCTTCCCCAGCACTCTCAGCTCTGCCCCCTCACCTTCTTGAAATTTTGGATAAAAGATATTCAATCATTCAGTGGCTAATCTGAAGGAGTATACCGCCATCATCAGGAAATATATTGCGGTTGCGTGCTAAAGAGGGCACTCAGTATATTCATCCGCCTGAAACCATGGATGAACCAGGATCTACGAAAGGCCAAATATGTTCATTCAATGCTGGCGACTCGGCCCTTCAGAAGAATTCCAGATACAACCTCGATAAGCCCATTAAGGATACCAACAAGCAACACTGGACTACGTTTGAGAATCAAGTTCACTGCGTGGACACCTGTCGCTTCTAATATGACTAAAAAAAAAGATGAGCACAATTTCTAAAACAATTTCTTTCAGAGTGTGCATATTATTATATAATCCCAGCAGTGTGGCAACAGGCCATTTGGCTGAACAAGTCCCCACCAACCCTGCAATAAGTAACCTACCTGGATCAATTCCCTGACGCTATTGCACTCGATTAACCCCATTAATGCACCTGCCCATGATGTCCATGAACAGTATGGGAAATCTATTATGTCCAATTCACCTAAACTGCATATAACTGGAATAGTGGGAGGAAACCGGAGCACCCAGAGGAAACCCACACAGACACAGACAGATTGCACAAAGGCTTCTCAGACAGTTCCCCGGAGCTGGAATGGAACATATATCCCTGCCATAATGAGGTAGCAATGCTAACCACTGAATCATTATATTGCCTGCTTGGTTGACACAGAAGGTCATTGCAAATTTGTCGCCTGCCCGAAAGGCATAATGCACTTATCTCTCAGTCAACATCACATACGTCAGACCAGCATTTTTGTGAGCGAACTCAAGGAAAGCGACTGGCACAAATGGATTCCCCGGCACTAGTGGGAGCATTCGCTAATATCTTTAACCTGTACTTTTTGCAATCTGAAGTCCCCACCTGCTTCAAGAAGGCCAGCATTATCCGGGTATCACACAAAACAAATACAACGTGTCTTAATGACATCCATTCTGTGGCTCTCACCTTCATACTTATGAAAAGCTTCAAGAGATTACTTGTGGCTCATATCAAATCGAGCATGACTTGATCTCTTGCAATTTGTCGCCGGACCCAATAGATTCAAGCTACATACCATTTTTCTAGCTCTACACTACTCACTGGAATATCTAAACATCCATATGACCTACATCAGGCTTCTACATTATGATGACAGAATAGCCTTACAACACTATGCTTGTAACCAAACTAATGTCATCGCTCTAAGACCCAGGTGGCGGCTTTTCCACCTGCATTTGGAATCCTCAGTTCTTGACCCACACACCATAAACAGTGATCGAGACAAAAACACTTCCTCCACGATAATTCTCCATGCTGACGCCTCTCAACATTATGCACTCAGCCCCTTATTATATTCCCTGGATCCGCATGAATGTGACCAAGTTCCGTTCGACCTTCATCTGAAAGTTAATTTTCGACTGCATATCAAATAATACTGAGACAGAAGAAAAGAGAAATGGTGTGCTTTGTGACGTGAGCAAATCGAACAATCATTACCTCAGTGTCACCGAAACTGAAGGGCTAATCATCAATTTCAGGAGGCAGGAGGTCGAAAGGACCACTGTGTCCACCAATACAGCTGAGGTAGAGACAATCGGTAGAGTCAAATGCCGAGGAATTGCAATCATTAACAGTTTGTCGTGGACATTCCATGTCAATTCGACAGCTACCACGTCGCAACGAATGGACATAAAAAAGCTTAAGTCAATGAATATTCGCTTGGCAGCCACTTTGATTAGTGTTGATCAGCGCTGCCAAATCAGCCCTCTGCAATTGCCTCTCTGATATGTCATCTTACGCATTTCAAACTCGCTGATCATTTAGATACAAGTCCTTCTTAATGTTTTCCCGGACTTTCTGATCTTTCCTTTTGAGCTTTCCACAATGAATGTTATATTTAAGTAACATTTGCCAGTTGCTCTCGCTCCATCTTAACTGTAAATGAATGTATTCTTCCCACTACTTCAGGAAACGGTTTAATTTTCTCAAGAACTTGAGTTTTTTTCAGTCCCAGAAAAGTTGCCTGTTATATCTCATGCCATAATTTTTTTCTAACAAATTGTGCCTCAGTGTGTTCATTCAAACTTCATTCCAATTTCTGCTAACCACAATGTCTATTTCTTTCTGTTTTGATGAGAATGGGGATAACGATCGACCTTTCCGTCCGAAACTCATTTGTCTCCTTTCGTCTACTGCTTTTAAAGGTTTTTGGAACTATAACTACTTCGAAATCTATGATTATATGAAGAATATTGACTAAAGCCTAATTTTAATATTGTACTGGACTGATTAACTAATTTCGTCGAAGCATCTACTTAGTTTGAAATCTTCTTTTGTTTAACTTGTGCGTCAAAAACTGCTGCTTATCTTGAGGTTGCAGAGGTACTCTTGCTCCACTTGTGACGTTTCTATGCGCCCTATCCGCTATCAGATTCTGCTGCATTAGCCATGGGCAACTATCAGTCATGTTGTGCAGCGCAGACTTGATTTGTCCAAGCCGAGACTGAGGAGCATTTCGCCGACAGATGTGATCACGTGCTTGTGAAGACGAACAGAAAGGTTTTGCCAAACGCAATAACAATATGTTTCAGTACGCAGAGGAATGATGGATGGATGGGAGTTTTGTGTCAGTTCGGGTACATTACGTGGAATATTGACTCAGAATTGTATCCTCAGTTTTGAGGTTAGGAGTGTCATCAGCAGGTTACTGGTGACATTAAGACTGTATTTCATAGCTCCAGGTTCAAGTAGTAGATGGGATGAGCCAGTAAAATATATTCTGGAGGTGTTAGTTGTTAAAATTATGAATGGTCAGGATATGATTTCAGGAATCAGCACACGGTTAAAGGGAACATCACATCTGGAACTCATCTCAGCCGCAAATGTTGCTGAGGCATGGGATGGAGTGAGGGAAGGAAACCGAGTTTGCAAACAAAACAGAAGATGGTGACCTTCAGGCTACAATGTTTTAAATAACAAGAACAGGGATGCAATAAATCACGATTCAAAGATGAAATTTTAACGGTCAACACAGAGATCCACGAGGGACAATGCCAAAAGCAAAGAGGGAGAGTGTGCATGAATAGATGTGGTTAGTCGTGGTTTGTACGTTGAATAACTGGACTCGAAGTCTCAACAAGAATGTCAGTGGAATGGAGTGTTAAGTACATTAAAAAAAAGTAATACATTTAAGCATGGTTAATAGAAATAATAATGGGCAGTTATACTTACCAGGGACACCAACGATAGCCAGGATAGGATAATAAAAATGTTGAACAATTAGAAGTGAAATTTTGATCCGCCGTGATAATGACCATTGATGATAATATGTCGAAAGATACCAAACAGCCTCAGATAAACCTTTGCCAAATGTTCGAACATTGCAATCGATTGTTTTCAGACTTTGATTCATTTTCTGTACATTCAAATCTCTTGTTCTCAGACTCTGAACTGTCCTCTCCCTTTCTCTGGAGCTGTTGATGGTGTTGATGATGGCCCCACTCTGACTGTGGAATCACTCATTGAATGGTATCAATTTATTCCTAAAATTAAAAAATAATCTCCACTGGGATAACTAGAATCCAGTGGGACTGATATCATTCACAGGCACTGAACAAACATTTCCAACTAACGTAATTATCACTTCACTTTTCATATCACAATAATTGAGAACATTTTCTCAATCTGGATAAAATGGATGTGTGTTTCTGAACGACCAAACATAAACACTCCTATCATTTTTAATCTTTCATCCTTATATATGGCAGGAGTGCCAGGGATGTGCAAGGTTGCTTTTGTTTCAACCCATTTGGAAAATTAAAAAAATTAGATTAGACTACTTACAGTGTGGAAACAGGCCCTTCGGCCCAACAAGTCCACACCGACCCACCGAAGCGCAACCCACCCATACCTCTACATTTACCCCTTACCTAACACTACGGGCAATTTAGCATGGCCAATTCACCTGACCCGCACATCTTTGGACTGTGGGAGGAAACCGGAGCACCCGGAAGAAACCCACGCAGACACGGGGAGAACGTGCAACCTCCACACAGTCAGTCGCCTGAGTTGGGAATTGAACCCGGGTCTCAGGCGCTGTGAGGCAGCAGTGCTAACCACTGTGCCACCGTGCCGCCCATAAAGGATAAAATAATTTACCACCTGCCTAAAGTGACTCGTTAGGACACTTTTTAAAATTGTGTGCAATTATGCTCTGCTTCCTAAAGGAAAGATGTGGAATTCGGAAGGGTACAGAAAAGAATATTGCCAGAGTTGAAGGGCTTGTGCTCTTGGGAGAGTCTGAACAGGATGGGGCTATTTTCCCTCGACCGTTGGTAGCAGTAGACTTTTATAAATCCACGAAGGGCAATGATGTGGGCCACAGAGACGGTATTTTTGCTGTGAAGGGCAAGTCCAGATGTGGAAGGGAAGGATTTAAAAGTGATCTTTGGGAAAACTTTTATCATGCAGAGGATGGGGCATAAATGATGTCAGTTGACAGAGGAAGTCATGGCAATTGGGATAATTTTAAAATGTCACAATACATCTTGATCATGATATGAATAGGAAAGGATTTACACAATATGTGCCAATTGCTGGAATTTTGGACAGGTAACAACATTTATTGCTCTTTGACTTTGTGTAATCCTGCTACTAATTTTAAGAGACCTGTTATATATTTTTCACAATGTTGAAACATCATTCAGTGCATTGACACTGCTGCTCAATGACGGGAAGAAGCATTTATGCCACAATGTACCTGGCACAGACGGATCCGTGGAGGTCATTCAGCCCACTGGCGGCTATTACTGTACCAGCTGAACAGGCAGAAAGTTGGAATGTTGGCAAGTATTATAAAGGTAATATTGGAAAGATAATTAAAAGATACTACAGCTGCATGCGGTCTTAATGAGACTGTACCTGGAGTACATAATATTAGCGTTTTAGAGACCTACAGGTCAGAGATAGAGCCTCTGGTCCAAGCTGGTCCAGACCTAGCTAAGTGTTAATTCAAATGCCATTGAAATATTGTGCATGCAGCTGCTTCAAACACTTCAGGTTGCAACTCAGTCCATATGCGTTCCACCCACTGTGTAAATATGTTCCTCCGCAGTTTCCCCTTTATCCTTTTCTCTCTACCCTTCAAATGATGCCCACTCATCCTCCATTTCCCAGTGCTAGAAAAATGTCTGACTGCATGCGCCCAATGCATGTCTTTCATGATCTTATGCATCTGAATAAGGCGTGCCTCATTACCCTATGATCTAAAGAAATATGTCCTAAATTGTCCAACATCTCTCCATTACTCAGACCATTCATTCCAAGCCACTTTTCTTCTGCACTCTTTCTGGTATTCCAAGTGTGATCTCACCAACGTATTGCATAACTGAAAAATCACTTCCCATCTATTTTACTGAATGCCATGCCAGATGAAGGACAGTGTGCCAAAATCGTTCATCCCCGTCCATTCTATCTTTGACTCCACTTTCAGAGAAATATGAGACTGAACACCGAAGTCCTTCAGGTCCACTACCCTAATTAACTCCCTGCCATTCACCATGAAACTTCTACCTTGGTTTAAAACTCTTTCCAAAATACAATACCTCACACTTATATATATTAAACTCTATTGTCTACTTCACAGGAAAACTTTACATCTTGGCAAGTTCCTGCTGCAATTGCTGAGAACCTTCCTCACTGTCCACAATGCTGCCTATTTTAGTATCATCTGCAAACATGCTAATCATACCTTGCACATTTTCAACTGAATCATTGATGTCGACAACAAACAGCACTGACCCCAACACCCAACTCTGAGGAACTATCCTAGTCACAGGCCTCCACCCCTTCCAATATTGCACTCTGCTCCCTGTCATCAACCAATCTTGTATTGAACTTTCCGGCTCATCCTGCATTCCATGGGATCTAACCTTCAGAGCAGCTTATCACGTGAAGACATAGCAAAACACTGACTGGAATCCGCATAGAATTTTCTTTTTGCCGACCAACCCTCGTCAACTTTCCTAGCCACTTCCATTAAATAAATCTAACGCATTTGCGAGTCACGACCTCTTATCCAAAAAACGATACTCGTAGTCAAACCCTTTTTTTCCAAATCATGTATATCTTTTTCCTTGGAATGTTCTCAAGCAAGGTATTCAGGACAGATCTTGGCCTTAGTTCTACAGTTCCCAGGTGTTTCATGACAGCTATTGAACAATGGTACAACATGGAATCAGAAGAGAACTCTATTCAACTGTGAGGTGGAAATGAGAAATAGTTAGTATCATATGAAGAAAACATTGTCTAACAGAAGGATAGGCAGAAAGTAGATGAATGCAAACGAACTGTTGGTCTGAAGTGCATACACTTTAATGAAAGGCGTATTGTGGGCAATGCAGATGAACTTAAGCTTTGGATTGGCGCCTGCGTGTATGACGTTATCACGATCACTTGAGACTTGTTTGAAGGAAGGCATGATTGACAACGAAATTTTCCAGGATACGGACAAGGCAGAAAGGGAAATAAAATGGGTGGAGAAGTTGCATTGTTGATCCGGGATAATATCAAGGCTGTGCAAAAGCTTGATATGAAGTGCTTGACCAGTGAGGCAATATGGGTCTTGCAGAGAAATAAGAAGGATGCAGTAACATCGTTGACACAGTATTACAGGACAGATTTTAATTTTTCCAACTTTGACTGGGATGCACTTATGTCAGATGGCTGAAATTGGCAGAAATTAAAAGGAGCGTACTGTACATTTTTCGAGAGCAGGATGTCAATTTTCCAATGAGGGAAGGGGCCATATTGGGCCTTGTGTTGTGTTGAGGCAGGTTAGTTTGTACAAGTCCTTCTTCTGGAATAGCGGCTACAATTGTGCCAGTTTTAGAATACACGTACAGCAAGGTGACAGTGGTCCTCAGGAAAGAGTACTCAACAGGGCAAAGGCCAATTGCATCAAAATTCGGCAGGCGCTTCGAAATGTGGATTAAGAGCAGCTATTTGAAGGGAAGTCCACATTTGATATGTGGGAGGCGTTCAAATATAATTTGACCAAACGTGATAGGACAGGCAAGATTCGTTAAAGGTGGATGATGGGAGAAATCGTGTGACGAGCCAAGAAGAACAGGGACGCGTATGCAAGGACCAGACAGCTCAGGACAGAATGGGTTTTGGAGGTATATCGGCCGAATAGGTCCAATGTGAACTGAGGATTCAAGCAGGTGGAAATGAGCCATTAACTAACTTTAGTAAGCAGAATCAAGGAGAATCTCAAGGCTTTTATTTATGTTTAAGAAGCAAGAGGTTCATGAGAAAAAGTGTTGGTCCACTAAAGGATAAGGAAGGAAGGTTTTGTGTTGAACTTGAGGCAATGGCTGAGATTCTCAATGGTTACTTTGTATCAGTGTTCACTGAGTCAGGAGACTTCATGAAAGTTGAGATTCGAGATAAAAGGTTGATAAATCTGGATCACGTTGTCATCTGCAGGGAAGATGAGCTGAGTCGGTGAAAAGATATTAACTTAGGTACATCGCCTGGACAGTATGTGACCTATCCCATGGAACTGGGGGTGTGTAGAGAGTAATAGCTGTGTGCCTGACAAATATTTTATAGCATCCTTAAACACAGATGAAGAACTGGAAGTTGTTCATGTGGTCCCGCTGTACAAGAAAGATAGTAGGAGTATTCCAGTTAACTACAGAGCAGTGTGCCTGATGTCAGTCGCGGGAAAGATTCTGGAACCGGTACTAAGGGATGATATCTATTTATATTTGCAAAGTACTGGGCATATCAGTGATAGGCACAATGATATTGTGCGAGAAAGATCTTACCAACTTCACAGAGTTCATTGAGGAAGTGAGCAATTTGATAGAAGAAAAAATGGCTGTGGATGCAATATATGCATGGACGTTAGTCAGGCGTTTGAACCAGTTTCCTAGGGTAAACCAATAGAGAAGGTGAAGACACACGGTGTAAAGTGTGTTCTATATATGCGGATAAACAACTGCTTGAGCAACAGGAGACAGCGAGTAGTAGTTGAAGGGTGCTTCGTGAAATGGAGAAAGATGACCAGAGATGTTCCACTGGGATCAATGCTGGGGCCACAGTTCGTTGTGGTACACATAAATCATCTTGAAGATGCCACTGTTGGTATGGTCAGCATGTTTGAAGATGACACGAGGATCGGTAGCATAACAGAAACACAGCAGGTTGTCAAAGCATACAGGAGAATTTAGATAGACTGAAGAGTTTGGCAGAGAATTAGCTGATGGAGTTCAATTCGGGCAAATGTGAGGTGATGCATTTTGGGAAGTATAATTCTGTAGAAAACCATTCTGTAAACGGACGAGCCATGGGAAAAGTCGACGAACAGAGAGATCTGGAAGTTGAATTCCATTGTACACTAAGGTGGTTGTGCAGGCTGATAGAGTGATCCACAAGATATCTGGTTTGTTTGCCTTCATCGAACGGGTGGGGAGATCTGCATTCTTTTTTTTAAATTGCGCAGCAGGTAAATTCACTCTCAGTACACAGAGCAGAGAACAAAGTTTGGTCTCCAAAACATAGGGGTACATGACATGCCATAGATACTATTTGTTGGGAAGGGGGTGGGGGAAAAAGGCAGATATTTCCAAAACTCATTCACTAAACTTACATTACGTTTTGTTGTGCGAAGACAGTATAAGGATTTCAGTTATCAATCCAAGCTTATGTTTGCTTTAGGAGGATCAGGACAACAGAGGTTAAAGCAGACCTGCTACGAGAGGGTGCTAACTTGGGATCTTTCTGTTCTGTGTTCTCTCTCCAGCACTGTATCGATGACATGTCTTGTAAACCAGTGTCTTCAACTATTCGAACTCCTGTAACAGTTCCAAACTCTGTAAACACCTCCCCGCTCTAGAATCCCTCTACGTATTTGATAAATGTTCCAATCTAGACGATCGTCTCTATCTCTGTAACTAGGTTCAGTTTCTAAAATTTACCTTATTTCGGTAGACTCCGCCTCTAGCAACTGGAGCCATGATGCACTGAAAAAGATCATCGGCCCAACTTGCCCATGCTGACCAAGTTTAGTAAACTGAATGAGTCACATTTTCCTGCGTTTGGCCCACATCCCTTCGAACTTTCTCATCTCTGTGTACCTGCTCAAATGTCTTCTACATCTTGTAATTGTTTTTGTTTTTATGCTGAGCAGTTCCTTCCATATACGTACTTTGCTCTGTGGAATATATTGCACGTCACGCCCCTCTTTAAATCTTTTCTTTCTCATTCAAGATTTTACCATTTTCGAACACCTGAATTAAACTCCATATTCTGTCCTTGGCCGAATGGTACGTTTGATCAAGATCCCCTTTGTAAACTGTGTTCACTGCCCACTAACGTCTGGTAGCCACGAAAATATTAGTGGTGCCTCCAATCCTTTCACCAACATTGTTCCTGTAAATGATACACAACAGTGGGAACAGAGCAGACCATTACTCTATACCGGTTGTCACATGCTTCCAGTCTGACCAACAGCAGTGAACCTCCACTGTCCTCCTATAATGAAGACAATTCTGTATCCAGTTGACTAGATCTTCCTGATCCTATCTAACATTAACTTGCTTACCTGTGTTCTATGCTAAGCCCTGTCAAAGGTCTTGCTGAAGTCACTAAAGAAGTCATTGCAGTGCATTAATCAATCTTCTCGGTCACGCCTTAAATAAACTCAGTCATGTTTGGGACACACGAATTTTCATTACTAAAGCCTTGCTCACTATCCATAACCATTCCTTCCCAATCCAGATCTGTGTAACTCCTGACCACAGAATTTCTTCCAACAATTTACACACATCTGTCGGCAAGTTAATTGGCGTTTAGCTCCCTTGCTTTGTCTCGAGATTGGTCAAAAATGCGTTATATTCTTAGTCATAGTCATACAACAGGAAAACTGACCCTTTGGACGAAACCGACGGTAATCGAAATTTGAACTCCTCCCAGCTGCCCCTTCCAGGGCCCATACTCTTCCAAACCTTTCTCAAGTCTTTTTATGTATGTCTCTCTCCGCTCAACAGAAATATACAGCTCTTGGTCTCAAAACTTTCCCATCTTCTGGAAAATAAAACTACCATTTACTGTATCTATAGCCCTCACTATTTTACAAGGCTCCTATGAGGTCGCCTCCCAACCTCTAGGCACCAGTGGGAAACGTATCAGCCTCTCCAGTCTTTCATTAAAAGTGAAAATTTCCATGCCCAGCATAGAGAACTGAAAATTGTGAAGATGAATGATATCCGTCAAATAACTGGGCGAACAGAACTGGACACAATATTCCAGAACACGCCCCACTACACTTCTGGAAACACTCAACATGACTTCCTAAATCCTGTACTCAAAGGACTGAAGACAATTCAGCCAAAACCTGTTTTAGCCACCCTATCTCTACGAGATACAAAGGTCAATGAATCATGTGGCGGAAGTTCCTCTTTCCTACAACACAGCGAAAGGCCTTAACTTTAAGTATATAAAGTCTGCCCTCGTTTGCTGTACCAAAATGCAAATCCTCACATTTATCCAGATTGAACTCACTTTCAGTTTTAAACCCATACAACGATTACATCAAGTTTACTTTGTAATCTTGGAAAGCCTTCTTCACTGTCCACGATGCCACCCTCCAGTCTTCCAGCACACCACTCATTGGTTTCAATGTACAAACATGTCTGCCTGGGGATCGTCAATCTCTTCCCTATTTTCGCACAATTTATGTGATATACTTGAAAAGATAAACAAAACTTATCAACACCTCTTCCTAAAATATGGACTTTTTTAAAGTCATAAAGATGTACAACAGGGAAAGAGACCATTGGTCCAAATCGTTCATGGCGATCAGATCATCCAGATAAATCTAATCTCTGTTGCTAGCATTTGTCATACGTGGCTCTCAACCCTTACTATTCATCCTCTCATCCAAATGCCTTTTATATGTTGCAATTATACTGGTGTCCGTTGCTTGCTTTTTCAGCTTATTCCCTACATATATCACTGTCTACAAGAAAAAAAATCCCTTCAGTCCATTTCAAATCTTTCCCTCTCAAATTAAGCCTATGTTCTGTAGTTTCGTATTTAAAAACACATGGGAAAATACCTTTTTGTTTCTTTACCTTATCGATGCTCCTCATGTTTTCATAAACCTCTGTGAGCTCACCTCTCACCCAGCAACGCTTCAGTGAAAATATTCCAAGACTATTCAGGCTCTCCCTGCACCTCAAACTCTGCGAACTTGGCAACATCTTCTTTAACTTTTCTTAAACCTTTTAATTTCAACTATATCATTCTCTGCCCGGAGACCTGCGTTGCATACACTATCCCAATAGTGGTCTAACCAATCGCTGTTTCGTTGTCTGCCTTCCCTATGATTCTCCACTGTAACATGTGAAGTAAATTACTTGTTTTGGATCATACAGATCCTCCGTAGTTCCAGATATCGATGGCTGCATTGATATTTGAGGGCCCGTATCTTCTCCCAATTACGTCTTTGTTCTCAATTTACTTGTAAAATCTCTTTGGATATTCCTTAAAATTTTCTCTCAAAGATGCTTCATGTCCCCTTTTTGTGTTCACGATTTCCATCCAACGTGTATTGCTCCAAACATGATGATGCTGAAGGGAATCACTCGATCCACCTGACTATATGTGATATGTCACTCGTTTTTCTTCATCGGAGCCAAAAATTGTCAGCCAACGTTTCCGAATTCTGTCAGCATGAGCCTATTATCTAGTAGGAACATGCGGACTTTGAATGCTCATTTTATCAATCCCACGTGTCAAACTTCACTTTTACTGCAAATAGCTTCCCCAAACAGCTTTTGACAGGTCTCCATGCAATAGCTCGCTGTCTCCCATATCTGTGAAAACGTCTGCCTCCTCTTCACCCATACGCACTGCAGGAACATCCACCTGTTTGTGCAATGTTCCCTTATCTGTGAACTGAACGTTGCTATTCCTATCTCTGGGAAAATCTGCGAGATGCCATATTCTCCATATCTAAGTAACCTCCAGAAGCTAAGTCTTCCTATACTTATAACCATCTTTAATGGTTGCAGTCCTCCATTTGTCTATTTGATCCTCCAGTCGACACAACTGTTTCTATCTCTGTAATTAGCTCTGTTTAATGAAACACTCCCTGATTGCGTACACCAGCCCTGTCCTACAAACATTATTATCCCTGCAAACTGCTATATCACTCCCATCCACCCCATCTCCTTGAACTCTGGCCGACCCTACAGCTCTGCACAGTTATATGACCTCCTGGGCCTTTACGATCCTTCCTCCTTTTCATATCATCTCCAGCAGCAACAGCCATCCCAACTTGGGTCATCTGCTTCAGATGAGACCATCGATGCCTCCGCGACTCTCTCCATTGCAGAAAACTCTTCTCAAGTTTGAAATTTCGCGCAGACTCTATACTTCCCAAATTGCTGAATCAACGCCGTGTTATAGCAATTCTTCTCTTCATATGAAATCATCCAATACTAAAACCCTATCTAATTCTGTAAACGAATCCAATCCACAAAAAAATCCATACGACAAAAACTTGGAATGTTCCTACTTGCATTTCTCCCGCTCCACCATCCTTCATCACCATGAACACTAACAATTACTGAAGCCTCCTTTTTCTACAGGTCCATTTTGTATATTTCCCCTCTCACCCTATATTTATCCCCTCTAGTTCTCGACTCCCCCACCATAGAGAAAGGACATTTTCTATTAATCCTTTGTATTTAATTACCCAACCTCGCCAGCCTCCCTGTAAGGAATTGTTTAAGGATGAGATTCCTGAATACGATGAAATGCATGGTAAAATAGGGCAAATGTAGCATTGTCTCATCAGTGGAGATCATAACTGGCAAATGTGTCAGAGTTCCTTGAAAAGACAGCGATGAAGCTAGGTCAAGGAGAGCCAGTGGATATTATCTACCTGGACTTGCAACAGACCTTCGAGAAGTAGCTGCACAGCCGATTGCTGAGTAAAAAAAGATCGCGTTGTTTGACAAGCTAGGTTTTATGGAAGATTGGCTGTCTGTCAGAGGTTAGAGCGTGCGGATAAAAGTGTCCTTTTTACAATGGAAGATAGTGGTAACGGTTGGTTCGCAAAGGTCAGTTTTATGTCAACAACTTTGCATTTTTCACAAAAATGCCCGTTATGAAGGTACTCAGGGCAATCTGTCAGCGTTTGTGAATGGTGAAAAAATAGTTGAAGGAGCAGGTTGCACTGAGGAGCCATGGAGGCTGTATAAAGATCTAGGCAGATTTACAGAATAGTGGAAGAAGTGACAGATGGAAAACAATGTGTAAAAGTCTGAGCTCGTTCACTTTCCTGGAGAGAACTGAGGCATTGATAATGTTCTAAATAAGGAGAAAGTTCTGAAACATGAAATGAAAAGGTAATCCCCTTCGAGGTTTCGCTTAAAGTGGACTTGTTGATTGACTGCAAATAGGAAGGCAAATGTAATGTTTTCATTCAGCTGGGGAGGACAAAAATATTAAGGCAAGGATGCATTTTTGGGAAGTTATAAAGACGTTGAGCGACTTTGGGTCTATACTCGATGGACTTAGAAGGTTGAGGTGGGAGCGAATTAAAACTTATAGAATACGAAACAGCGTGGACATAGTGCACATTTTAAAAATTATTCCATTAGAAAGGAGAGAATATGATACGAGAGCGCGGCATTAGACTAAAGGGAAGATGCATTCGAAACAAGAGAAGGAGAAACTTCTTTCGCAAGAGAGTGCTGAATGTTAGAAATCCGTTGTCACACAAGGCTGGGAGGCCAGGTCATTGCGTATATACAAAACAGATCGATAGGTTCTTGATTGCCAAGTGGATCGAACATTACATGAAGAAATTGGGAGAATGGGATTGAAAAAATATCAGATATCATTGAATGGCAGACCGTAATTAATGGGCCGAATTTCCGAACTGCAGCGGCTGAATCTTCTTGTTTTAAAGAATTCCATTGATTTGCTCCCCTCTGGCTGAATAAATTCCTTCTCATCTCCATCTTGAATGAATGAAGCCTTGCTGGAATATTATGCGCCCTGGTTACAGATTCTCTTCACGGAAAAACAATGCAACTGGCAGGAATATTCATCGCAGACAAAAAAATGGTCGAGTTGTGAACAGTAAAGAAGGTTTTAAAAAGTTCTCCCACAATATAGCCCACCCAAACATTTGGGCCGAGAGGTAGAAAATTGAGTGTAATTCAGGTATGATCCATTTTGTTAGGTTCAAATCAAAAAAGAAGTTATAAGACTGCGGAATATAGATATACACTTGGACGTGGTGCACGTCCATAGCTCCCTGAAAATGGCAACGCAACTGGGAAAGAAACGAATTGGCATCATCTCTTCATCGGTCATAGCACTGAGTATCGGGGTTTCTTCGTCAAGTTGAAACTGTTTGAAACTATAATTTGACCAAATTGGGAGTACTTCGTGTAGTTTTTATTCCGACACGATAGGAAAAACGTGGACGTTTTGCACAGTGTGTAAAAAGGTTTACCAGCATGTTGCCTGTGATAAATTGTGTAAATAGCATAGTAGCAATATGGAGAAACTGGACAAACAGAGATTTTTTTGAAAAAACTGGAATATTGCAGGATGCAAGTTAATCCGATGCGGATTTATAACATTAAGAGAAGCACAGATAATGTGGATATCAAAATCTCTTTTCCGACGAAGAAGAGACAATGCAAGGGTGCATAAGACTGAAGTGAGATGGTGAAAGGTTAAACGAGGGTGTGTTACGCATGCGTTTTTCTTTAAACAGAATGAGGAAGCTGGTGACATCATAAATGTGAACAAATCTTTTAAGTCACATTATGACAGACAGCTGAGCAAGCAGAAAATGGAAGCATACGGTGCTTGTGCAGGGAGAGTGCATTACTTTAGAATATCATTATGGCTGGCACAACCATAGTGTACCGAAAGAACTCCTGCCATGCTGTACCGTTCTATTTTCTAACTTCCCAGTCCCTACGTTGTCAAAAGTCCAAGGGTCCGGGAGTTTTTAATCAATTTCTCCCTCATTCTTCTAAACTTGTGTCGGTTCAAGCACAATCCACTCAATCTTTCCTCATCAGCTTCTTATTAGCAAATTAATCGATTCTCATGATCAGACACGTGATCCTTTTACTCCCCCTCACTCTCCCCTCACTCCCCCCTCACTCCCCCCTCTCACTCCCCCTTCTCTCACTCCCCAATCTCTCACTCCCCCTCTCACTCCCCCCTCACTCCCCCTCTCTCACTCCCCCCTCTCTCACTCCCTCTCTCTCACTCCCCGCCCTCTCACTCCCCCTCTCTCACTGTCCCCTCTCTAATTTCCTCCTCTCTCACTTCCTCCTCTCTCACTGTCCCTCTCTCACTCCCTCCCTCTGACTAACCCGTCACTACCCCCTCACTCCCCCCCTCTCTCTCCCCCCTCACACTCCCCCTCTCTCACTCCCCCTCTCTCACTCCCCCTCTCTCACTCCCACCTCTCTCACTTCCCCCTCTCTAAATCTGCCGTCACTCACTCCCCCTCCCTCACTCCCCCTCACTCACTCCCCCTCCCTCACTCCCCCTACCTCACTCACGCCTCCCTCACTCTCCCCTCCCTCACTCCCCCTCCCTCACTCCCCCTCCCTCACTCGCCCCTCTCTCACTCCCCCCTCACTCTCTCCCCTATCTCTCACTCCCCTATCGCCTCTCTCACTCTCCGCCTCTCTCACTCTCCGCCTCTCTCACTCTCCCCCTTTCTCACTCTCTCCGTCTCTCACTCTCTCTGTCTCTCACTCTTCTCCTCTCTCATTCCCCCT